>NC_088336.1:14470000-15100000 GCF_036884655.1 Musa acuminata AAA Group | reverse complement strand
CGAACCTTGCATTCATAGAAAACTGACCAACTCTCCATTTAGTAGAACTGGAGAGAGAGAGAGCCATTGAGTTGCTAGAATTCATATATAGTTATGTATGTGGTCCCATGTCAACTCATGTCATAGGTGGTTACTCCTACTTCATTACTTTAACAAACGATTTCTCTAGGTACGGACACATGTACTTGATAAAGTATAAGTTTGAGGCCTTTGAGAAATTTAGAGAGTATAAGAATGAAGTGGAGAACCAGACTAGAAAGAGTATCAAAACTCTTCGATCAGATCGAGGAGGTGAGTACTTGAGTACAGTGTTCACCTAGTTCCTCAAGGACCATGGGATTTTGTCCCAATAGATACCTCCCTATACACCTCAGCTCAATGGTGTATTCGAGATGAGGAATCGTACGCTATTAGACATGGTGTAGTCCATGATGAATTTTGTCGACCTACCCATCTCATTCTAGGGATATGCCATAGAGACCACGGCTTACCTTTTGAATAGAATTCCAACTAAGAAGGTAGTATCTACTCCATATAAGATATGAAAATGGAAGAAGCCCGATCTTAAAGTTGTTAATATTTGGGACTGTCCTACCCACGTTAAAAGATATAACCCCGATAAGTTGGAACCTAGGATGGAGTGATATAAGTTTGTGGGATACCCCAAGGAAACTTATGGGTATTATTTCCATCACCCCAAGGACCAAAAGGTCTTTATAGCCAAGAGAGCAATGTTTCTTGAGAATGAACATATTTTTGGTGGAGACAATGAGAGTATGATAAAGTTGAGCATGGTTGAAGAACCTAGCTCAAGTACCATTCTACAGCCAGAGTCTGTTTAGTTACCTAGCACACAGGTTTTGATTTTACGTAGGTCTAGTAGAGTACCCCATTCTCCTGAGAGATATGTGGGACATATCAATAGAGAGGATGTTGAGGATATTGATCCTTAAACTTACGATGAGGTTATTATGAGTATAGACTCCGAGAAGTGACAAGAGACCATGAATTCTAAGATGGATTCCAAGTACTCCAATATGATTTAGAACTTAGTTGATGCACCCGAGATTATTGTACCTATTAATTGTAAATGCATCTTCAATAAGAAGATTGGAGTAGATGAAAAAGTAGAGACCTATAAAGTAAGGTTAGTGCCTAAGGGGTATCGTCAAAGGCAATGTGTTGACTATGACAAAACCTTCTCACCCGTAGTCATGCTAAAATTCATCTGAATTTTATTGGTCATTGCAGCACACTGTGATTATAAGATTTGATAGATGGATATGAAAACAGTGTTCCTCAATGGTAACCTCAAGGAGGAGGTGTATATGATACTACCTAAGGGATTTGTATCCAAGGACAATTCAGATAAGGTGTGTAGGTTGCTTAGGTCCATCTATGGACTGAAACAAGCTTTTTGAAGTTGGAACATAAGATTTGATGATGCGATCAGATCTTATGACTTCATTAAGAATGAAGATAAACCAACATAAGATTTGATGATGCGATCAGATCTCATGACTTCATTAAGAATGAAGATAAACCTTATGTATACAAGAAGGTAAGAGAGAGTGCTATCACCTTCTTGGTGCTATATGTGGATGACATCCTGATCATTAGGAATGATGTAGGAATGTTATACACAATAAAGGCTTAGTTATCTAGACATTTGTCTATAAGAAACTTAGGGAAAACATCATATATATTAGAGATTCGGATCTATAGAGATAAATCTAAAAGGATGCTTGGCTTATCCTAGTCTAAGTATATAGATACTATTGTCAAAAGGTTTAGTATGAAAAATTTCTAAAGAGGTCTTATACCACTAAGACATGGGGTATCGCTTTCTAGGAGTATATCCTCAAAGACTCTTAAAGAAAGGGTAGACATGGATAGGATACCCTATGCCTCAGGGGTAGAGTCTATCATATATATCATGCTATATACCAAACCTGATATAGTGCATGCTCCAAGTGTCACGAGTAGGTATCAGGCAGATCCAGGCTTAGAACACTAAAAAGCAATAAAGTGTACCCTTAAGTACTTGAGAATGACTAAAAATCTTCTATTGGTATATGATGGAAGTAGTCTCAGGGTTGAGGGCTACATAGACTCGAGCTTCCAGTCCGATGTCGATGATAGCAAGTCTAATTCAGGGTATGTGTTCACCTTAAATGGATGAGCAGTATACTAGAAGAGTTTCAAGCAAGACACTACTGTTGACTCTGTTAGAATCGGAGCGACACTAAGAGGGGGGGGTGAATTAGTGCAGCGGATTAAAACTTATAAGTTTGAAAATGATTTCATAAATACGTAAAGATTTTGATTCGATAAAGAATGACTTGGTAAAAGTAGCTCGAGTAAAGTAAGAAGATGAAAAACAAAAGCTTACTGCTATGTAAATAACGGTTTCAGAAAGGTAAATACTCACACATTCAAGGAACACACCAATTTAAAGTGGTTCAGTCAAATGACCTACATCCACTTGCGAAGCCTTCTTCGATGAGGCTCCCAACTTTCACTAGCAAATCACTTTGAAGGGGAAGGACAAATACCCCTCTTACAACCTTTTACAAGTGGTTCACACTCTTACAGATTTTCAAAGAGAAAGAGGGAGGTGAACACTTAAGTTATTGCAAACAAGACTTTGCTAACGCTTTATCTCAATCTCTAACTTCTCAAAAGTTATTCTCTCTGTTGAGAATTGAGGGGTATTTATAGGCCCCAAGAGGATTCAAATTTGGACTCCAAATTTGAATTGCTTTTGGGTTTCCTGTCAGTGGCGGTGCCACCGTCTGTCAGTGTCTGACACTGACAGTGTACTGGCGGTGCCACCACCAGACCTCTCGGGTGCTGGGTGGTGCCACCACCCAATCCAACAGTTTGCGGGCGGTGCCACCGTTGGAACTCTCGGGTTCTGGGCGGTGCCACTGCCTAGACTATTTCCGCTCACTGGTTGGGCTCCAAACTTGGCCCAAACCAGTCCGAACTTGGGTCCAATTGGCCCCTAATCGGGTTATAGGATTAACCCTTAATCCTAATCCTAATTACATGCAAACTATGAAATTATGACATAGTCCTAAGTAAGTTTTTAACCGGCAACGTCGAGTTTCCTTCCGGCGAGCTTTTCGGCGAACTTCCGACGGACTTCCGATACACCCTCGGATTTCTTCCGACGGACTCCCAGCAGGCTCCCGGTCTTGTGGCAAGTTCAGCGAGTCTTTGGCAAGTAGCCGAACCTTCTCGGTAATCTCCGCAAACCTCCGACGATCTCTCCGGTGGTCTTCCAAAAACTTCAGCAAGTCCCCGATTTCTTCTCGGTTGGTTCTGGCAGCACTTCCGATGAATCTTTGGACTCTCGGCGGACTCTCGAACACCCATCGAACTTAGCTCCGGTAAACTTGCTTTATGTCTTCAAGCTATTGTAGTTAATCCTGCATATGTAAAACATACTTCGATCTAGACAATTAATCCTAAGCATCTAATCAAGTTATCCAGCATGTCATTGGTCCCTCGACGCTTCATCCGATTCTTCGGTGCATCGTCCTCTCCTATGGCCTATTGCCCAATCGGCCAGTTGACTCTGCAACTCCAATATCCTTAGTGCAATGTCCGCTCTTCTTAGCTCGATGCCTGAATCCACGGCTCGAAGCCTTCTATCGATACGTCGACCGATCCACTGGCCCGACGTCCAATCTTCTGACATGTTCCTCCGGCCCAATATGATTTTCCTGCTTTAGTTGTCTCATCCTAATTGAAGCATCCTGCGTCACTTAAAACGTGGATTAAAACATAAACACATATTGATTGGTTTCATCATCAAAATCCGAGATTCAACAATCTCCCCCTTTTTGATGATGACAACCAATCGACGACGGAGTTAATCTTAACTCCCGGAGTTTAAACAAACTCCCCCTATCAATATACCATATTGATAGAAACTCTTGGATTCAAAAATTCAAGCAACATGTCATGATAAAATTATGACATATAATCAACATACTTCTCCCCCTTTGTCATCAACAAAAGGGAGAAGTATCATAATCAAGTGTTTGTAATATACAAATTCAACTCATTGCATGAAAAACATAATATCCATTTTTATAATCATGTAAGTTTGCTATCATCATAGATATACATGATAGTACGATAGTAAGTTTACAATATACAAGCTAGAAAAAAAAATTTCAACATTTTAAGACACGCAAGCTAGCAATTTTGATATGTTCAAGAAAGCAACTCTTGCTTCTTGAAATATAAGTTTTGCTAGATGTGCAAGTTAACTTTTGTTTCGTAAGATAAGTAAGATAGCACTCCTTGGTGATGTTCAAGATAGCAATTTCTTCTCTTTTGAGAAGTATAATTTTTACTTTTTTTTTTAATTGTGAGAGCTAGCAAATTAGCTTTCTAGCATGTTTTGCTCCCCCTTTTTCATTGTCAAAAAGAAAGGAAGACCCTTTACGTTAATTTCTAAATTATGACAAAGGTAAATAGCATAGATAAAAATTTAAGTCTTGAATGTCAAAACAATTATTTTATCATGAATATTTTATTGCGTGCATCATTATCATACGTTAAAGTATTATATACATAATACCAAATCATCATATATATTTTCAAAATATATAAACTCATCATTATATGCATGATTCCAAATCATCATTCATATTATTTCAATCATTGTTTCAATCATCACTATAACTCATCATGCGCAAAATGTAAAATCATCTAACATGATACAAACATTTATTTTCAAAATATTTATCACTATTTTCATATATGATAATAAAGTATTCATGATACCGAACATTAAATCAGCATTTTTAAGTATTTATCACTTCATGATTGTTGGTACCAAACATTTATCATTTAAAGCATTCATGATACACATCATATGCAATACATCACATACATCATCATAATAAAAATCATATGCATCATTCCAAATCATTATGGTATTAATCTGTCAAATTGCATCCTACCATGATCATAACTTTTCCCCATTTTATCATTATAAACAATAAAGAATAAGGGTAGAATAAAATAGTATAAAATATTTCAATTATTTCAAGGCATGCAAGCCATAAATCCAACGGCATCATGTCATGAAAGATAAGACCTCTTAAATTATAAAAGGCATGATTCATTTTATCAAATCTCTTTTTTTTATAAATAACAAAAATTGTAGGTGTACAAAGAAGAGATCGTGATTAAAAAAAATCTCAAGTAGTAAATCCAAGAAATCAAGATCATGATTTGAATACAAACTCATTCAAATTCAAATCATCAAATTCATCAAAATCTCAACATTACTTTCAAGAGATTCAAAATGGTATACATAAATTTATCATAATAATCATCAAGATCAATAAGATAGAGAAAAATAATTTTTAAAAAAATATTTTTCTCTTTTTAGTTGTTTTAATTCATATGCTTTTATTTCATTTATGCCAAATAAAAATATGTATCATGTTTAAAACTGAAAGTGTAAGATTTATTATGACAAAGATCAATAAGGCACTTTCATTATGGTAAAAATCAATAATCCATAAATCGTAAGATTCATCATGTATATTTTTAAATTATAAAATCATTAAACATGATTTTAAATCAATATGCTCAAGTTTTTTTTTGTATGAAAACATACATCATATTTAAAACCGAAAATGTAACGGTTCATCATGATAAAAATCGATAATCCATAAATTACTTAAAAATCACCATGCATAATTTTGAAATTTATTAAACATGATCATTATGCATGACATTAAAACATGGTTTCAAAATTTTTAATATTTTCATTACATAATTTCATCATTACGCATCATCATATTTTCAAATTCGGACATGCACAATTTCAAAATCATACATTTCATTTTTCATGCATGATACAAATAAATCAATCATCATTATGAGCATATCATACATGATATTCAAGCATTCATGATACATTATTTTGGCAACATGATCATAGCTTTTCAATTTATGGTATCTAAATGTCAAAGTTTATTACATCCTATCATGCATGATCATTAACTTCTCATTTGTATTTCATTTATAATTTCATTTCATCACATTAGGAATATCAAGAAGAATTAATTGGGTGATGAGATAAATATTTCATGAATACACGAAATTATATAAAAATCATATCATGAGTGTTTCATGCATTCATATCATCATATAGAGAATATCAAAAAGAATTTTGGTGATGAGATACATAAATAGTAAACATAAATTTTGAATATCAAGAGATATATTATGATTCTTTTTTAATAACTCAAATAGTGAAAAGAAAGAATCATAATAGATAATCTTGATTTATAAAATAAATTTTCAAGTTATAATTTTCAAAAATCAAGATAAAAATCGTGGTTAGATGAAACTCATTCAAATCAACAAAATCATCAAAATCACTTTTAAGATGATCAAATAGATTCATTAAAGTCAATAAGATAGAGAAAAAAGAATTTTTAAGAAAAATACTTTTCTCTTTTTAGTTGTTTCAATTTATGTGATTGATTTTATATTAGCATGCTCAAATATTTGTTCTTATGTTAAAACCATGCCTCAACGTTTAAGATCGAAAAATAAATTTCATCATGAAAGCCATCAAGATCAATAAATTACAAAAATTATCATGTATAACTTTAAAATCTCATGCATAAAATCGTCAAATCATAGTATCAAAATTTCAATATTTTCATTACAACTTTATGCATCATTAAGTATACAATCGTCAAGCATGACACTTACATTATTTCATATAAGCATGCCTATTTCATTTATGTCAAATCAAAACATACATCATCAACTTTTTTTAACCAAAAAAAGCCACTTTTATAATCGTGAAAATCGATAATCCATAAATCATAAAAATCAATATACATCATTTCGAAAGAAAACTCATTAAGCATGATCATTATGCATTATTTTAAATCAAACATGATGTCATTTATTTTTAAAATATTCATCATGATAGGACATACAAGGTAAAGAAATCATTAAACATAAAAGATATTTATCAATCATGGTTTCATTGAGCATAAGGTATTTTCAACCAAAATCATTTTGTTATTTGTTGTAGTCATGCATTTTTCTTTTTAGGTGAATCTATCTTTTCATGCTTAGTTTTCCATACAAAAGTCATGCATCATCATTAAGCATCATATTAAATTTCTTAATATTTTCATTAAGACATCAAGCATGGTTTCAATCAAAATCGAAAATCATCAATGTACACATTTTTTCTTCTTAAGAAAAACATACATATAATCATTAGATTTAAATTTAATATTTTATTTCATTAACACAAAACATGTAATTTAAAAAAAAATTATTCAAAAAAAATAAAATGCATCATGGAAAACATCAAGTAATTTCAAAATAAATTAAGGGGGTTTCGATTACCTCATCATTGAATGTCGTTGAGGTGTAGTTTGCCACCTAGCCTTTCTTGATTTTCTCCTCGTCTTTAGAGGAGCTTGATTCATCCCAATTTTTGTTCTTTTCTTACGTTCAAAACAAGTAGTTTCGTTCTTTTTGTTCTTTAATTTTTGTTTCATTTGTAGTTTAAGTTCACCATCACTTGAGCTTATGCTCGAGTGGTCTTCAAATGTTCTATTTCCCAAATTCTTTCTGTCCTTTAGAAAGTTGTTCTCGAGTTTCTTTTTTGCTACATTGTTCATTTCGTAGGTCATTAGAGACCCAATAAGTACTTCGAGAGGAAATGTTTTAAGGTCCTTGGCCTCTTGAATGACCGTAACTTTTGGATCCTAACTCTTTAAAAGGGATCTTAAAATTTTAGTTACTAGTTCAAAGTTATAAATACTTTTACCAAGAGCTTTGAGTCCATTGATGACATCCGTGAAACGGGTGTACATGTCTCCGATGGACTCACTTAGTTTCATCCGGAAAAGTTCATAAGAATGCACAAAAATGTTGATTTTGGACTCTTTCACTCGACTAGTGCCTTCATGAGTGACCTCAAGAGTTCTCCAAATATCAAAAGCTGAATCACAAATCAAAACACGATTAAATTAATTTTTGTCAAGTGCATAATATAAGGCATTCATAGCCTTTGCATTTAGAGAAAACATCTTCTTCTCCAAATTATTCCAATGGTTTATTGGAAGAGAAGACATTTCAAATCCATTTTCGACTATATCCCATAAATTTAAATTCAAAGAAAGTAAGAAAACTCTCATTCGAGTTTTCTAATAAGTGTAGTCCGTCCCATTGAAAAAGAGAGTGCAAATGAGAGAGTACCCCTCTTGAAGGTCGTAAAGAGTCATTTCTCTTAGGTGTTCAACCAACTGAGAAATAACGAAGCTCTAATACCAATTGTTAGGATCGGAGCGGCACTAAGAGGGGGGGGGGTGAATTAGTGTAGCAAATTAAAACTTATAAGTTTGAAAATGATTTCGTAAATGCGTAGAGATTTCGATTTGATAAAGAATGACTTGGTAAAAGTAGCTCGAGTAAAGTAAGAAGATAAAAACCAAAAGCTTACTACTATGTAAATAATGATTTCAGAAAGGTAAGTACTCACACATTCAAGGAACATATCAATTTAAAGTGGTTTGGTCAAATGACCTATATCCACTTGCGAAGCCTTCTTCGATGAGGCTTCCAACTTCCACTAGCAAATCACTTTGAAGGGAAAGGACAAATACCCCTCTTACAACCTTTTACAAGTGGTTCACACTCTTACAAATTTTCAAAGAGAAAGAGGGAGGTGAACACTTAAGACATTGAAAACAAGACTTGCTAAAGACTTTGCTAAGGCTTTATCTCAATCTCTAACTTCTCAAAAGTTGTTCTCTTTGCTAAGAATTGAGGGGTATTTACAGGCCCCAAGAGGATTCAAATTTGGGTCCAAATTTGAATTACTTTTGGGTTTCCTAGAGCTGGCGGTGCCACCACCTGTCAGTGGTGGTGCCACCGCCTATCAGTGACAGTGTACTGACGGTGCCACCACCCAGTCCGGCGGTGCCACCATCGGACCTCTCGGGTGCTGGGCGATGCCACCCCCCAATCTAGCAGTTTGCTGGCGGTGCCACCGTTGGAACTCTCAGGTTCTGGGCGGTGCCACCGTCTAGACTATTTCAGCTCACTAGTTGGACTCCAAACTTGGGCTCAATTGGCCCCTAACCGGGTTATAGGATTAACCCTTAATCCTAACCCTAATTACATGCAAACTACGAAATTAATATATAGTCCTAAGCAAGTTTTTAACTGACAACGTCGAGTTTCCCTCCGACGAGCTTTTCGGTGAACTTCCGACGGACTTCCGATACACCCTCAGATTTCTTCCGACGGACTCCCGGTCTTGTGGCAAGTTCAGCGAGTCTTTGGCAAGTAGTCGAACCTTCTCGGTGATCTCCGCGAACCTCATACGATCTCTCTGGTGGACTTTCGAAAACTTCGATAAGTCCCCGATTTCTTCTCGGTTGGTTCCAGCAGCACTTCAAACGAATCTTCGAACTCTCGACAGACTCTTGAACACCCATCGAACTTGACTCTAGTAAATTTGCTTTATGCCTTCAAGCTATCATAGTTAATCTTGCACATGTAAAACACACTTCGATCTAGACAATTAATCCTAAGCATCTGATCAAGTTGTTCGGCATGTCATTGGTCCCTCGACGCTTCGTCCGATTCTTCGGCGCATCATCCTCTCCTATGGCCTATTGCCCAATCGGCTAGTTGACTCCGCAACTCCGATATCCTTAGCGCAATGTCCGCTCTTCTTGGCCTGATGCCCAAATCCACGGCTCGAAGCCTTCTGTCGATACGTCGACCGATCCACCGGCCCGACGTCCAATCTTCTGACATGTTCCTCCAGCCCAACATGATTTTCCTGCTTTAATTGTCTCATCCTGATCGAAGCATCCTGCGTCACTCAAAACGCGAATTAAAACATAAACATATATTTATTGGCTTCATCATCAAAATCCGAGATTCAATAGACTCGACCACAGAGGCAGAGTATATTGTTGCGGTAGAGACAGCAAAGGAGGAAGTTTTAATGAAAAAATTCATCATAGATCTATGAGTTGTGCTAGGTAGTGAGGAGTTGATTCTCTTGTACTGCAACAACTATGGGGTGATTACTAAAATGAAGGAACCCGGGTCTCATTAGAAATGTTCTGAGGAGGTTCTAGCTTATTAGAGATATAGTGGCCCGAGGAGATCTAGTAGTGGAAAGAGTTCTATCTGAAGATAGCATCGCAGATCCACTGACAAAATTGTTTTCTTATATTGTCTTTGAGCATCACAGGGGTCTGATCGGGATCAGACACATAAGTGATTGACTTTAGGTCAAGTAAGAGATTGCTAGTCATAGGTGCCCTGTAAACCAATCACATGAGTGATGGCATGTGTGACATGACACACAATCTTTTTGCTTATTATTATTATGATATTTTCTCACTTTATATTGCATAAATATATTATGATGTCCATGGATCTATGCAATGAGAATCAAATCGTAATGAGATCACAATAATAAGACTGATTTGTCTTTAAACATAGATCTTAAATAATTCTGATCATAGGTTAGTCAAGAGGGATATCAAGATAATCAGATAGATTGGTGTGCTGTATACCCGTCCATATGATGGAGGCGATTAGTCTCATAGTTGCTCATGTAGGGACACTAGGGCTACAGTGCGGGTGCTCATTGGAGAACGAGTTCACTGATTGATATGCTCATAGAATGTTGGATGGTTGATGATACCTTATTGTCAGATAGTGATTCCATCATCTCAATAATTCAGGGGCTTATTGGATATCCATTAAGATAGGGGCTTCGACGAATATCTCATATCCGAAACTTTACTTGTCATAACACCTACTATATATATGACCCTCTCGGCCCAATATCGAGCCGGTCGTGAATCATGCCTATCAGAATTTCTTCTAGCTTAGTGAATTATTATATCCATAATAATTCACTCGACTCATCGACTATGAACGTACCAGGCAACTATGTCGTAGTTCCCAAACGATGCAGGAGAATCCAATCCTTTAGACCTATTTGTCCTTAGTTACCACATACCTATAATCCCTCATCCATCTAATCTCCCAAAGACCATAAACGGGACATATTGTTGTCAGGCTCATATAGTTTCTTCTCGAGTCTCGCTCTAATCGGATTCTCTTGGAGAACTCTTTCTCTCTCAATTCGAATAACCTTGGCCAAGTATTTGTCTGAGCAAGAACACATGAGATATTTCTCTCAAAATACCAAGAGTGGATGATCCTCTATCGACACTCAATAATCCTCATAAGATTGACTAACACTCCTGATGATCGACTATACTAGATCTAGAACTTCCAAACATACAAGTATGGTATTAAAGAGTAGAGTACTCATATAGGACATCCTTGGTGTCTCAAGTCTAAGAACCAAGTACATCACTAGGATGATGGAATCAATGTCTAACAATGAGGTATCATCAGCCATCCAACATTTCATGAATGGATCAATCAATGAACTCATTCTCCAATGAGCATATACACTATAGCCCTACTTTCCTCACACAAGCAACTATGAGACCGATCGTCTCCATCATATGGAGCGGTATACATCACACCTGTTTGTCTAGTTATTTCGATGTCCCTCTCAAGTAACCTATGACTAGGATTATTTAGGGTTTGTGTTTAAAGGTGAATCAGTCTCATTATTGTGATCTCATCACGATCCCTTTCTCATTGCAAAAATCCATATATATATATATATATATATATATATATATATATATATGCAACAAGCAATATAAAATAAAAAAATATAATAATAATAGTAAGTAAAAATATTGTATATTATGTTACACATGTCATCACTCACATGATTGGCTTGCAGGACACCTATGGCTAGCATGAAGACTCGAGGGTAGCACATCGAATGAGTGGAGTTAAAAAAGACTCGCTCTTGAGCCAAGCACCTCGACGTGAAGCCTTGAGTATTGCACCTAAGTAGAGCCCATGTACTCTCTAGCCACGCACCTAGACATGAAGACCTGAGGGCTACATGTAGGCTGAGCCTATGTGCTCCCTAGGCATCCACCTCAGCATGAAGACACAAGAGTAGCACCCAAGATGAGTGGAGTTAAAAAGGACTCGCTCCTGAGCTAAGCACCTCGGCTTGAAGCCCCGAGGGCTGCACCTAGATTGAGCCTATGCACTCCCTAGCCATGCACATTGGCATAAAGACCCAAGGGATGCACTTAGGCTGAGTTGACATGCTTCCAAGCCATACACTTGGCATGAAGACCCAGGACCGTAACTCGATTGGACCAATGCGCTCCCAACACCCTAGCCAACAAACTTCCATCAGAGCAAGTACCTAACAAAAGAGCATGCAAGTGCACCCTCCAGAGAAAGGCCCCGAAGGACGCCCTTCCGAGGGGGTGCAAATGATAGGGATGATTTTACCCTATGCCAACTCATCTACTACAAAGGCCGACACCTAAGCAGGGCTCCAAGTCACCAGCCCCAAAATGGCACTGTAGTGCATCCCAATGTGTCCCACATCAATGATTGGTAATAACCGCTCTACCTTATCAAGATCAAAAACCAAAATGATTAAGTGATTAACCTGATCATATCCTAAGCCAACCAGTAAGAAAGCCCAGGGATCATGTATAAAAAGGAACCTATCAAATCATGCCGAGGGGGGCTTTCTATACATTGACTCAATCATATAGCTTATATTGTTATCTTCTCCCCTTCGCTGACTTAAGTATCGGAGGGGTCGCACTAGGCAACCCTCGACGCTAGCCTATCATGTAGGATCATCGATCATCGAAAGACACTTAGATGACCCAACTCTCAAGGAAGAATATTGCAACCAAGAAGATCCCAGTCCGCCTACCCAACCATCCTAAATCAGGTCTTCATCAACAGAATGGCTTCTGACCAGACAACCTATGTATTCTCACCTCATCAAGTCTCGCAAGTAAATCAAGAGGAGGTGAACCAACACTTTAAACAAGAACAATACTCAAAGCACCCTGTCGGTCCATCCATCGACCAAGAACACTTCACCGAGTGAGAACGTGCCCAAAAGAAACCCGTTCAATTCGGAGGAATAAATGGGAGTTCAACCAGAACGGCCTAAGCAGGGAGAAAGAGAAGAGGGAAACCTTCGCCACCGTTGCCGACCTCTACCACCGTCCTGGGGTTTCCGTTTCGTCTGCATTCTCACTGCAACTCCCTGCCTCATGCGCTAATATTACAGAAAACCCTTTTCATTGTTTATTACATTATGCCAGGAGAACATCCGATCCCAACGTTTGGTCCAAACTGAATCAGATTTATCAGATCAGACCATATAACAGCAAATGATCCGAAATAAATAAATATATATATATATAGGATTATTTTTATGAAAAATTATTTTTCATTTTTTCTACCAAAGATGGCCATGCCCATATTTTTTTTATCCCAAATGGTACCTCTATTTTTAATAATATTAAAAAATACCCTCATTAGCTCATAATTTTTCCGTCAATTTTGGAGACACCTTATGGCCTGATCTATATGGTGAATTGATCTAAATCGTTAGACTGTCATAGTGTTTTTATTTTGTTGATTTACAGTATTTTTTTAATAGTGTCAAAGTATTTTTAATGAGATATTGAAAAGATTATAAAATTATTAAAAAAATATTATAAGTAACATTGTATTGTATCTCCTTAGTTGTGATTATTCGAAGACCATTATGATATTATATTTTTAGGTTTGTAGTTGGTTTAATTGAGGTTATGAATTTATTTAGGTTATTTATAGTATTTTTATTGTTATGATCAAAATATGATAATATGTTATTTTTTATCCCTGTTTAGGTGATGTTGTTTGTAGACTATTATAAATACCTATTTTGAATCTTAGTCTGATATATTTTATAATATCTTTTGATGTTATTTGACTCCATTACAGCATTTTTTAATAGTATTATAATATTTTTATTAAGATACTAAAAATATGGTAAAAAAATTTAAAAACATGATAAATGACACATATTGTGTCTTTTTTGTTGTTATTACTCATAGACCATTCCAAATTTTTAGGCTTAAAGTTACCTTGAATGAGGTTATGAGTTCATTTATATCATTTATAATGTTTTCAAATATGTTTCTAAATATTTTTATTATGTTGATCAAAATATATCTTTTTTTTTTTAACTCATCCACAAAAGGTAATTTCGGTATTATTTGAAACAAATGCACCTTTTGAACAAATTTAAAAATTCAGAAAAATCGCCCTAATTAATAGTGAATTTTTGATTAAAAAACCATGTTAGTTTTAATAAGTTATAATGAATAAAATTGAATGAAGTTTTAATAAGATTAATTATAAACATTGTAACTACTCCAATCTTAAGTAATTTTGCCCAAAATATGCCAAGAAAACGTTCTTATTTGCTCCAATTTTAAGTATTTTTTATCCAAAATATATTTACTATTATTTATCTGTGCATTATTATTATCATCATTTAAATGGGGATTAACCCTTTTTTAACAGTTCCAGAATAATCGATAATTAAGCACCGCTATTATTATTGTTAAAATCCTTCACTAAGGCTTTGTTTTCTCAGTTTCGGAAGTAGTAATACTTGAATTATGTCTAAAATAACTATTAATGTCACAGGATTTCTCCTATATTTATACTGTTGCAATCTCTTCATTTACAACATAATCCAATAATTACAAAATAGGTTATAGCTGATGTGGGCTCACTAATTAAAGCAATAGCATATAACCTTTCAGTTGCTTATTGTTATTTGAAGCCCGTCAATTAATGAGTACTTAGAATTAACCACTTAATTATCAAGTAATTAACTAATTAATCGGTACTGCCTTCATTGCAGCCGTTCAAGGACGTGGTCTTTGTACCCGTCCCATGTTGATGGCAGGATGGAGATCACCTGTATAGCCCTCCGCAGAAAACATGAGCTAACTTCCAGCAAAAAGGCCCTTGTGTGGTAGGGACTGCACAAGCGTTGCGCCCCATCTGAATCAGTAGAACAGGGAGTCTGTGTTCGCTGGCTCGGTGGAGACATGTCTTCTTCTTTCTTCAAGAACCCCTTCGCTTCCCTCCCGCCCGGCCGTCTATCTCTCTACCCCTTTCTTCTCCCCACCGTCGCAGCGAACGATTGGATGAACGGTTGATCGGTCCTTTCCGACTATCTTCCTTCCCTCGAATTTAGCAGATTCGATAATTCTGAGAGACATGGGGAGGGAGGCCGCCTCGTCGGAGATCGACAACACCGTAGGCCACCTGGAGCCGAACCCGGATGTGACGCCGGACCCTCCTCCGACGCCGCTAACGCGGCCGCCGTACCGGAGGTGGACCCCCTGGCTGGTGCCGGCGATCGTCGTGGCTAACCTGGCCCTGTTCGCCGTCACCATGTACGTGAACGATTGCCCCAAGAAGAACAACTACTTGGGGAACTGCGTCGGTCTCTTCCTCGGGAGGTTCGCCTTCCAGCCTCTGAAGGAGAATCCCCTCTTCGGGCCGTCGTCCTCAACGTGAGTGCTTTTGTTCTATTCTTCTTGTATTGCGTTTGACATCATTAATTGCGTTGCAATTGTGGTTTGCCATGCTCGAACGGAGGTAAATTTGGGTTTTTGAGCGCTATGGCATTGTATGTTCGTGATGGATGGAAATCTCTCTCCATTTCATGTCTATTATTTTAATTTCATAAAGTCGTTGATTGCGCATGTTATGATTTCCATTTGTTTAGATTTAATTAAAGCTGTGGTTCATGTAGACATGATTTGATTTTGATACCTAGAAGAGAAAAGAATGTCTTTGATGTAATTTTCCGAGAGGGGTGGAAGGAATACATAAGCTGGAGCTATAGCTCTCTGGCGAGGAAATGTGATGATTACACTGATTTGGAAGTTGGAAATGGCAAAATCGCTCACTTTGGATTCTGCAGCAGTTGGTTGAAGGTGCAAAAATCTCTAACATCCTTTTGGAAATTGTGCAATCGACACTGGAATTGAGACCTTTGCTTGTAAATAAGAATCTTACGCTTGTTTGCTTGTGATAGTGCCATGAATACCGTCGATTGATGAATCGATCAAGTTGGTTCACTACAGACTTATCCTAATGTCTCCTCCTCGCTGATGTGGAGTGCTGACATAGTAGATCAACAAGGGAGGTCCGCTAAGGGGATGATTCGCCAGGGGTGATTTGGCCTTGGAACGTAGAGGCCGGGTTGAGGAGCAAGGATCTCCCTTACTATGGGGTCATCTCCTGGCTATCGGTAGTCCTACACAACAGGTCTATGCCAAGGGCTTCCCGACTCTACCCCTCTGATACTTAAGTCAATGCAAGGCGGAGGAGGAGAAAGACAATAGTGTAAGTTGTGTAAATGAAGAAGTAGAGAGAAGAAAGGCTATTGCCTACCTACCTTAACTTGGCCTGGGGTGTGGCTTTTATACTTGAGCACGGAGTGGTCTAGTCATGCGTTAGCCAAGACCCCCCTTACTCTGAATGTGGAAGCATTAATGGGGGCAGCTTATTATCAATCGTTAATACAGACGCATGGCTCAAGATATCAACCAAGAGGTGTCTAGGGAAGTTGAGGCGTACTGTCATTAATGATCGTCGGTTCCCATGTCTTTATTATTTGTTAGTCCACGTGGTGAAGGGAGCTAGAGGGTGCCAATATTATCCTTATCATTTGTCCCCCTTGGAAGGTGTGTTTCGGGGCTCCACAAGGGGTCTCGAAGTATGTCATTTTGCCTGTATTATTGCTTGCTTACATGAGCACTATTTTTGCTATGAGTTCTTTGGTGAGCCTGTGGTGGTTGGTGTGAGGTCCGTTGAGGCGGATGGCACTCTGGGGGCATTTGTAGGAGTGACGAATGTTGACCTAAGGGGTTTGGCTCGGTCGCTTTTGAGCAGGAGGATGGATTCGCTATAGGGCTTGGCTCGACCGCATTTAAGTGGGAGGTTAGACTTGTCATGAGGTTTGGTTCAACCGCTTTTAAGCGGGAGGATGGATCCGTCATGGGGTTCAGCTCGATCACTTTTAAGTTGGAGGATGGATCCATCATGGGGTTCGACTTGATCGCTTTTGAGCGAGATGATGGATCCGCTATAGGGCTTGAATTAATCGCGTTTAAGCAGGAGGTTTGGCTCAATCACTTTTAAGTGGGAGGTTGGACATGTCATGGGGTTTAGCTCGACCACTTTTAAGCAGGAGGATGGATCCATCATAGGGTTTGGCTTGATCGCTTTTGAGCGGGAGGATGGATCCGCTATGGGGCTTGGCTCATCCGCGTTTAAGTTGGAGGTTGGACCTGTCATAAGGTTTAGCTCGACCACTTTTAAGCGAGAGGATGGACCCTCTATAAGGTTTGGCTTAACCATCATAGCGGGTCTTTTGGCCAAGGTTTACGACTCAAGAGCGGGTCTGCTATAGCGGGTCTTCTGGCCGAGGTGCATGACTCGATAGCGGGTCTGCTGTAGCAGGTTTTCTAGCCTAGATGCATGACTCGGGAGCGGGTTTGCTCGGTTGAGGTGTAGGCCTCGGTTCTTCTTGCCAAGGTGCATGGCTCGGGAGCAGGTTTGCTCAGTCGAGGTGCAGGCATCGGGACTTCTTTCCAAGGTGCATGGCTTGAGAGTGGGTTTGCTCGGCCAAGGTACATGACTCGGGTGTTCATTCGCCTTAGCGAGTTTTCTAACCGAGGTGCATGAGTCGAGAGCGGGTTTGCTAAATCGAAGAGCGGGCCTTGGGTCTTCTTGTTGAGGTGCATGGCTTAGGAGCGGGTTTGCTCGACTGAGGTGCATGACTCGGGTGCTCATCCGCCATAGTGGGTTTTCTAGCTGAGGTGCATGTCTCGGGAGTGGGTTTGCTCAACTGAGGTGCAGGCCTCAGGTCTTCTTGCCGAGGTTCATGGCTCGGTAGCAGGTTTCCTCGACCAAGGTGCATGGCTCAAGAGCGGGTTTGTCAACTAAGGTGCAGGCCTCGGGTCTTCTTACCGAGTTATACAGCTCGGGAGTGGGTTTACTCAGTCGAGATGCAGGCCTTGAGTCTTCTTGCTGAAGTGCATGGCTCGGGAGTGGGTTTGCTTAGCCGAGGTGCAGGCCTTAGGTCTTCTTGCCAAGGTGCACGGCTCGGGAGTGAGTTTGCTCGGCCAAGGTGTAGGCCTCGGGTCTTCTTACTGAGGTGCACAGTTCGAGAGCGGTTTTGCTCTGTTGAGGTGCATGACTTGGGAGCTCGTCCGCCATAGTGGGTTTTCTAGCCAAGGTGCAAGGCTCGAGAGCTAGTTTGCTTGGCCAAGGTGTGGGCCTCGTGTCTTCTTACTAAGGTTCACAACTTGGGAGAGGGTTTGCTCGACTAAGGTGCAGGCCTCGAGTCTTCTTATCGAGGTGCACGGCTCGGAAGCAAGTTTGCTCGGTTGAGGTTGAGGCCTCGGGTCTTCTTATCAAGGTGCATGACTCGAGAGCGGGTTTGCTCGGCTGAGGTGTAGGCCTCGGGTCTTTTGGCTAAGGTGCATGGCTCGAGAGTGGGTTTACTCGGCCAAGGTGCAGGCCTAAGAACTTCTTGCTAAGGTGCGTGGCTCGGGAGTGGGTTTGCTTAATTGAGTGCAGGCCTCAAATCTTCTTGCCAAGGTGCATAACTCAGGAGTTGGTTTGCTTAACCGAGGTGCAAGCCTTGGGTCTTTTGGCCGAGGTGCATGGCTCAGGAGCAAGTCTGCTCAGTCGAGGTGCATGACTCAGTTACATGTTCGTCGTAGCTAGAGTATCTTCTTTTGGGCCTGCCCCTCCTACTACTTTCAGAGGTAGGCACTTGATTCAACCGTCGTAGCGGGAGGTTAGATCCACCATGATACCTGACCGGTGGTGGATAATGCTGCAGCAGGTGTCATTTGTTGCTACTAAGGCACTTCGCCTAGGACATGATGCACCGTCTTGCCTTCAGGATTTGTATTGCATGCGGTACTCATTCATAGAGGGATCTTTCTACTACCTTGAGGCTTGATGTGCTTAGGGGGTCATGCTCCTCTTTAGGTTCCGCTTGCGTATGGCGATTGGAGGCACAACTTCCATGGCGGGTCTGTATTCAGCCACCTTAGGCTGGGAAATGGATCAGCCTTAGTGGCTTCTACCACTGCATTTTGTTAACAGTGGACACCGAGGTGCAGGGCTGTTGAGGTTCGAGTCGCTGAGCTACTCCTGGAGTTGGTGCTGGCTCATCTGTAAGCAAAGGAGGTCGAGCAAATGCTCAAGGGGGCGCTACTGAGGATGAGGTGGGGGCGCATGGCTGTTGAGGCTTGGGTCTGGCTTCACCTATGAGCAAAGGAAGTCAAGCAATGGCTTGTGAGACCCGAAGGGCGTTGTTGAGGATGAGGCGATGGCGCACAACTGCTGAGGCCTGGGTCTGGCTCACTTGTGAGTAAAGAAAGTCAAGTAGAGGCTTGCGGAGGTCCGGAGGGCATTGCTGAGGATGAGGCGGTGGCGTAGGGCCGCTGAGGCTAAGCAAAGAAGGCCGAGTGGAGGCTCGCAGAGGCCTGAAGGGCACTATCGAGGATGAGGTGGTGGCACAGGGTTGCTGAGGCGGAGCAAAGGAGGCCGGGTGGAGGGTCGCGGAGGCCTAGAGAGCATTGTCGAGGAGGCCAGGTGGAGGCTTACGGAGGCTCAGAGGGCGCTGCTAAGGATGGGGCGATGGTGCAGGGCTGCTGAGGCTTAGGTTCCTAAGCTGTCCCTAGTGCTGGAGCTAGCTCACCTATAAGCAAAGGAAGCCAACCAGAGGCTCGGAGGGCACTATCGAGGTTGAGGCAGGGGTGCAGCATTGCTGAGGCTTGGGTCCCTAGGGTATCCCTAGTGTTGGAGTTGGCTCACTTGTGAGCAAAGGAAGTCAAGAAGAGGCTCGCGGAGGCCTGGAGGGTGCTACCGAGGTTGAGGCGAGTACGTAGGGTCACTGAGGCCTGGGTCTTAGGGTTGTACCTAGCACTAGAGCTAGCTCACCTGTGAGCAAAGGAAGCCGAGCAGAGGCTTGAGGAGGCCCAGTGTGCACTGCCGAGGACGAGGTGACACACCATAGTAAGGGGGTTGAGGAGCTTGTTGGGAAATCTTTGGGGCGACATCACAAACGCAGCGGAAGAACAAGAAAAACAAAATCCCCTATTCCCAAAGAGATGTTCGTCATCGTGCAAAGATTGGTGCGCAAAATCCGTGAAACTTAAAACTGCGTATAGAGTAGATTGTGTTACCTAGGGAGATCGTATATCCTTGTTTCCTTATAGATCTTTAGGAGAGGGTGAAGGAGGTCAAGCGTCCTCCTCTCTAGCGATGATCCACACAGTAGGGCTACGACGACGCTTCTCAAAACTCTAGGCCTGCTCTAAGATGGAGAGGGGGAGGAGAATAGGAGAGGCAAGCAAACACTCTAGCCTATGAGGCTCTGAATCCCTCTTATTTATAGAGGTCCCCTATTAAAACCTAATGGATCCTCCCCTAGTGGGTATTGGATCTGCATCCAATTACCCAAGCCTTTTAGATTAGTGGATCTCTATCTAATAATCTCTCATGGGCTCTTATTGGATCTCGTCCATGGGATCCAATAATTCAGGGGCTTATTGGATATCCAATAAGATAGAGGCTCCGGCGGATATCTCATATCCGAACCTCTACTCATCGCAATGCCTACCATATGTGTGTGACCCTATAGGCCCAATATCAAGCTGGTCGTGAGTCATACCTGTCAGAACTCATTCTAACTTAGTGAATTATTATCTCTGTAATAATTCACTTGACTCATCGACTACGGACGTACTAGGCCACTATGCCAAAGTCCCCAGACGATACAGGGGAATCCAATCCATTGGACTTGTCTGTCCTCAGTTACCATATATCTATAGTCCTTCATCCATCTAATATCCTAAAGATCGTATATCGAGCATGGTGCTGTCAGACCCATACGATTTCTACTCGAGTCTCGCTCTAATCAGATTCTCTTAGAGAACTCTTTCTCTCTTAACTCGAATGACCCTGGTTAGGGATTTTTCTGAGCAAGAACACATGAGATATTCCTCTCATGATGTCGAGAGTGGATGATCCTTTATCGATACTCAATAGCCCTCGTAAGGTCGACTGCCACTCCCAATGACTAGTTGTACTATATCTAGGACATCCAAACCTATAAATCTAGTATCAAAGAGCGGAGCACTCATACAAGACATCCTTGGTGTCTCAAGTCTAAGGACCAAATATACCACTAGGACTATGGAATCGTTATTTGATAATAAGGCATCAGCAACCATCCAACATTCCAAAAGTGAATCAATTAGTGAACTCATTCTCCAATTAGCACCTGTACTGTATCCCTAGTGTCCACACACAAGCAGCTATGAGACCAACTGTATCCATCATATGGATGGGTATACAACATACTAGTATGTCCGGTTATCACGATGTCCCTCTCGAGTAACCTATGACTGAGATTATTTAGGATCTACGTTTAAAGGTGAATCGGTCTCATTATTGTGATATCATCACGATCCGATTCTCATTGCATGGATCCAAGAACATCACAATATATACATGCATATATGCAATAATCAATATAAAGTGATAAATGTCAAAATATAATAAGCAAAAAGATTCTGTGTCAAGTCACACGTGTCATCACTCACGTGATTGGCTTCTTGGGCATCTATGACTAGCAATCTCCCACTTGACCTCAAGTCAATCACCTATGTGTCTGATCCCCATCAGACCTCTATGACGCTCAAAGACAATCTGAGACAACGACTTTGTTAGTGGATCTGCAATGTTATCTTCGGATGGAACTCTTTCCACTGCTACATCTCATCAGGTTACGATCTCTCTGATAAGGTGGAACCTCCTCAAAACATGCTTAGATTTTTTATTAGACCTGTGTTCCTTCGTTTGAGCAATCGCCTCATTATTGTCGCAATATAAGGAAATTGGCTCCTCGCTATCTGGCACGACTCCCAAATCTGTGATGAACTTCTTCACCCAGACTCCCTCCTTTGCTGCATCTGATGCAGCAATGTACTCTACCTCTGTGGTCGAGTCAGCAGTAGTATCTTGCTTGGAACTCTTCTAGCACACTACTCCTCCATTCAATGTGTACACATACCCCGAATTCGACTTGCTATCATCGACATCAGACTAAAAACTCGAGTCTGTGTAGCATTCAACCTTAAGGCTACTACCTCCATATACTAGTAAAAGATCCTTAGTCCTTCTCAAGTACTTAAGAATACACTCTACTGCTTTCTAGTGCTCCAAGCCTAGATCCACTTGATACCTGCTTATGACACTAAGAGCATGCTCTATATTAGGCCTAGTACATAGCATGACATACATAATAGACTCTATCGCTAAGGCATAAGGTATCATATCTATGTTTACCCTTTCTTCTGGAGTCTTTTGGGGACATACTCCTAGAAAGCGATATCCCATGTCTCATCGGTATGAGACCTTTCTTGGAGTTATCCATGCCAAACCTTTTGACAATGGTTTCTATGTACCTAGACTGGGATAAGTCAAGCATCCTCTTGGATCTGTCTCTATAGATTCGAATCCCCAAGATATAGGATGCTTACTCTAAGTCCTTCATTGAGAAGTGTCTAGATAACCAAGCCTTTACTGCGAATAGCATTCTTACATCATTCCCAATTATCAGAATGTCATCCACATATAACACCAAAAAGGTGATAGAGCTCCCACTTACCTTCTTGTACATACAAGGCTCATCTTCGTTCTTAACGAAGTTATAAAATCTGATTGCCTCATCAAATCTTATGTTCCAACTTCGGGAAGCTTGCTTTAGTCCATAAATGGATCTAAGCAACCTGCATATCTTATTTGGGCAGTTCTTGGACACGAATCTCTCAGGTTATATAATATACACCTCCTCCTCGAGGTTGCCATTGAGGAATGCAGTTTTCACATCCATCTGCCAGATCTCATAATCATAGTGTGCTACAATAGCCAATAAAATTCGGATGGATTTTAGTATTGCTACTAGTGAGAAGGATTTGTTATAGTCAACACATTATCTTTAACGATACCCCTTAGTATCTAGCTTTGCTTTATAGGTCTCTACCTTTCCATCTACTTCGATCTTTTTCTTAAAAATCCACTTACAATCGATGGGTACAATACCCTCGGGCGCATCAACTAGGTTCCAAACCTTGTTGGAGTACATGGAATCCATCTCAGAATTCATGGCTTCTTGCCACTTCCCGGAGTCTATACTTATAATAGCCTCCTCATAGGTCTGAGGATCAATATCCTCAACATCCTCTCCTCTAATATGTCCCACATATCTCTCAGGAGGATGGGATACTCTGCCAGACCTACGTAAAGTTGAAACTTGTGTATTAGATACCTGAATAGACTCGGGCTATAGAGTGGTGCTTGAGCTTGGTTCTCTAACCTCGCTCAACTCTTTCATACTCCCACTATCTCCGCCAAGAATATATTCCTTCTCAAGGAACACTGCTCTCTTAGCTACAAAAACCTTTTGGTCCTCGAGATGATAGAAATAATACCCACAAGTTTCCTTGGGGTATCCCACAAACTTGCACTGCTTTGTCCTCGATTCTAACTTATCAGGGTTGTCTTTTAATGTGAGTAGGGCAGCCCCAAATCTTAACAACCTTAAGATTATGCTTCTTTCCTTTTCATATCTTATATGGTGTAGACACTACCGACTTAGTTGGAACTCTGTTCAGAAGGTAAGCTGTGGTCTCTAGGGCATATCCCCAGAATGAGATGGGTAGGTCAGCAAAACTCATCATGGACCATACCATGTCTAATAGCATACAATTTCTCCTTTCAGAGACACCATTGAGCTGAGGTGTATAAGGAGGTGCCCATTGGGATAATATCTCATAGACCTTGAGGAACTGAGTAAACTCTGTACTTAAGTACTCACCTCCTCGATCTGATCGAAGAGTCTTGATACTCTTTCCAGTCTAGTTCTCCACCTCATTCTTATACTCTCTGAATTTCTCAAAGGCCTCGGACTTGTACTTCATTAAGTACACATATCCATACCTTGAGAAATCATTAATAAAGGTAATGAAGTAGGAGTAACCACTAATGGCATGAGTTGACATAGATCCACATACATCACTATGTATGCGTTCCAATAGCTTAGTGGCTCTCTCTCCAATTCCACTAAATGGAGAGTTGGTCAGTTTCCACGAAGGCAAGACTCGCAAGTTGCATATAACTCATAGTCAAATGGATCTAGATATCCATCATTTAGCAACTTTTGAATCATTTCTTCATGGATGTGACCTAGCCTATAATGCCACAGGTATGCACTATTCATCTCATCTCGTTTTCTCTTGGACGTACTTACATTAATGATATGTGGAGTAGTGTCTAGCATAAATAAACCATTATTCAATGTTCCTTTCGTGATGATCTCATCATCTAATAATATCGAACAACCATTATTCTCATAAACTAATTTATATCCACTAACTGTCAAACATGAAATGGAGATAATATTTTTGATAATAGAAGGAATAAAATAACATGCATGTAATGCAATAAAAGCTTCACCAGGCAGATGTAGGGCGACCTCGCCAATAGCTACTACAGCAACTTTTGCTCCATTACCTATCTTGAGGTCCATCTCGCCACTCTCTAGTCGCCTAGGCCTTGCCAGAACCTGCAATGAATTGCATATATGATAAGCAATATCGGTATCCAATACCTATGTGTTATCATAAGAGTCTGACAAATGGAGACTGATCATGAATGTACCTGAAGCTTCACCAAGCTTTTGTTTCGCCCTTTCTGCAAGGTACTCTTTGCAGTTCCTTTTCTAGTGCCCGTCTTTGCCACAGTGGAAGCACTGGCCTTTGTCCTTTGCTGGGTCTTTCTTAGCAACCTTTGTTTTACCTGGTTTGCCTTTGCCCTTTCCCTTCTTAAGGGACTTTTCTGCTTTCCTTTTTTTTCTGGTCTCACTAGTGTATAAAACTGGCTTCTCTTTCTTAATAGTACTCTCTGCCTCCCTCAACATATTGAGGAGCTTTGGGAGAGTCACCTCAAGCTTGTTCATATTAAAATTCATTATGAATTGTGAAAAGGAATCTGGTAGGGACTGAAGCATAATGTCCACACACATGTTATTCTCTAGGACCATTCCTAGACCTGTGAGTTTCTCCATCTACTTAATCATCTTTAGGACATGGTTCTGAACCGATGTCCTCTTAGTCATCCTAGTGTGGAAGAGGCTCTTGGATATCTCATATCGCTGAGTCCTTCCCTGTTCCTCAAACAATTTACGGACATGTAGGAGAATGGATCTAGCATCCATCTTTTCATGTTGTCTCTGTAACTCAGGAGTCATAGAGCCCAACATATAGCATGGAGCAAGAGTGGAGTCATCAATGTACTTCACGTAGTGAGCGATCTCATCCTCGCTTGCCCCTTCCTCGGGCGTAGGCATCACTGTATCAAGGACGTAGTGTCACGAACTTAGCTAGTTTTGCCTAAGTCGTGCAGCACCCTTGCATGTCCATTTGCAAAGGTCAGCCTCCTCGAAGCCTCCCATGGTCCCTTAGGACCTATGAAAGAGAAAACGAGTTAGAGAGAACGCCTCACTCGGGATCCATAAGCAAACATTTCAAGAAACACTTCTTAGACAATGCAAATTACAAACAGACTTTACAAGCTCTGAACAGTTGCACAACAAAGGGTCAAAATGATCCATTACAGATCGAAAATCTCTCACAAGTGTTCACATGACACAACCTTTATTTACAAGCCTAAAGCGACCACCAAACCCAACTAAAATGAGACTATTAAGCCTTCGGTCATCCCTCTACATACTGTGCAAAGCATGAACATACCAAAAGACATGGACATATATAAGCATTACATCAAATATCCTGTTTCGAAGTTTGTCCATGATATTCTCCCCCACTTATTCCTTCGATGTCCTTATCGAAACCTTTGGGAACACTGCAACTCCTCGCCTTTGTTGAGTCTTCAATCTTCTGCTCCAGCTGCAATGCGCCTCTTGGCTCCCAACTGCTCTCCACTATTGTTTTTTAGTAGTCGAACCTTTGATCTGCTATGCTGCTTCAACTCACCAATGACTCTAACTCTGGTGTGGGGTTGGCTGAGTTGTGTTGATCCTTGTTAATTCCTGCGGATCCTCCAGATGAAGGAAAAGACCATCCTTACTATGCGCTAGTCTCTCAAATGCCTCATGCTGCTTGAACTGGGTGGATGCTTGTTGGAGCTTTAACGAGCATCGCCTCACAAACTTTCAAAGTTTTTTGTCCTTCCTCTATAAAATTTGCTCATCGACTCTTCTTTCACTTAGTTGTCACTTCCAAGTAGATTCGCATCACTTCCGCTTTTGATTGGCATTCTGTTGGGAAATGAGGCAGATACTCTACTCTCAGTAGCACTGATCACTAATGGTGAGGATTTGATAACTATTATCTTCTAATATCTTCGAAGGGTCTTTGAACCTATGCAGAGCTCCTTTGCTGGATAGATAAGAGAATTAAGGTACTCGGTTTTGCCCATTCTCTTAAGGGTTGAGAAGGCAAAGGTTACTTGACTTCGCTCGCCTCCTCGAGGTTGTACTCCATGTATCGAGCTAGTTACTGGCCTTCGCCTACTCTTTGCTCACACTTCTGAAGCACTTGAAGTGTTTGCACTCCTTGCGTTGAGTTAGTTACTGTGATTCACCTTCTCAATGCCATCGAACTTCTGGAATACAAAAAGTTTTCACCCCAACTTCGAGTAAATCTCTAATAGATTTGGTCGCCTCTGGGATTGTACCGTCTTCTCCATCAACCCGGCTGCCTACTTCACTGAGTAGCAAAGGTACAGCACCGCATACTGCCTGCCTCGTTCCTTGGTCGTGCACTCCTGCATGACCCGAAGTCCTTCACTTTCAGCTATCTTGATGAGAAGCTCGTTGACACCGGTCTTACGAAGTTCCTTGGCCTCTGCCCTTCAGCCTTGTCTCGGTACTTAGAGTTTGCCTCTACATGCTCCACCTCCTCAGCCCCTTACATGACCAAGCCCTCTCCCTCCATGAGAGCAAGGGATCAATGACTTTCACGAAAGTTCCACCTCTACGGTACCATGGTGCTGCCATACCCATGGCCCTACTATCCGTTACCTCACATCTGCATCCCTTTTCTTCACGATCAGTAGATATGTCTCTGTGGTACTCCTCTGAGTCCACCTCCATTCTAACTAATGCTTAATTTTGGGTAGCTAAGTCCCTCTAGACTCATCGTCGCTTCCTCGCCCCTTTCAACCCCTTGCTTCAACACCTCCGTGTTCTCCAAGCAGCTCCCTTTGGTCGATGGAAAAACAAATTGCAACTCCCATGCATGGCCTCTGCCATCACATTATAGGGTTTGCGCCAATTCTGTTCTCCTTAGCTTCCTTGGTAGTAATGTTCGCTTACTCGACCTTGTCCTCTGACTTACCGGGCTCCCTTAAGCGAATATGGGCTCTGGAGCAGTTCAACTCTCCAACTGCTTCGATCATACCTCTGCATGATCAAGTCCCTCCCATGGGACTCACTAGTACTTGCATTCGAACTTTTCTCTTGGTGGAACACAGCCCCCATATGCTGATGACCAAGGCTTTCATCCGATGCAAAATTCGATACACGCACGGAAGACTCACCTCTACGGTACCATGACCTTCACTCCTTGAATCCTTAGCTCTTCTTGCCATCGTGTTGTTCACCGAAGTGGAACTTCCAGTAGCTCTCAATCATACCTCCGTATGATCTAGTCCCTCACGGGACTATGTCGTGTGTATTGCATTGCCACGAACTGTTCCACCACGATCCACTGCACCATGTCGCCTCCTGGTGACATCTCTATTTCATTCTGATCCTTGTGGGATGAACTCGAATTGTGATCCCTCCATGTGTGGCCTCTGTCAATGCATCGCAAGGTCTCTTCCACCTTTGATTTTGTTCACTCCTTTAGCAATCAACCTTCATCCACCCACTCTTGGGTCACACCTAGATGAAGCATTGCTCTAGGATAGTCTGTCGCCTAGTAGCTCCTGAAGTCCACCGACTTTGCTGAAAATGGTGCACCATTGTCTGGATCCTAGGCCTCTGCCCCTACCAGCACAATCTCCATTGTGCACCGCTTCCTGCCTAGCAACTTGACTGGCAACACTGCGGCATATTCTTCAAAAGTACCCGCCTCTGCATCCTCTTGCCCCGTGCCAAGGCCTTCTGAACCCAACTTCACCTCCGCAAGTTGAGTCGCCTTAGTTCCTCCATCAAATGCTTCTCTGAGATAAGGTGCATGTGCCCAGAAGCTCCCTTCGTCTTTGGCACCATGCAAGATGAGTCTGTTCCGTCAGAATGAAGGACCCATGAAACAACATGATCTTGCCTTTTGCCTCTGCAAGAATTCATGTCCTTGACCTCTGTCCAAGGAAAGCACTATGCCTCCGCTCCATGTTTCATCTTTTATGTTGGCTCCCTTCATGCAGCTTGGGTACTTCGCCAAGTTACACCCAAGTTGCTCCGCTCCTCGTTTTGCATTGAGTTGATGGTGGCCCTCGCGCCCACCATTCCACGGGTCAGCCCTCCCTTGAATCTGATCTCCATATCGACTCCAAGTATGCCTTCATTTGTGTTGCTTTGGGTCGCTCCCCCACTTGACTCGTAATGCATTCTCTCAAGCGAGATTATGCGATGACTCCTTGTCGCTTGCTCGGTCCATTGAGCTTTGTGGAGTTGTTGTTGTTGAGGTACTCCTCCTTAACATGTGCGGTCCGTCCCACATGATTCTCCCTCTGGAGAAATCGGGATCTATCCCACCTGGATAACTGTCTCATTGGTGCAACATCTCTCTTCGTTTCGGAGATCACCATCCCCTTGGACTACTCTGATTTGCTGAACAAACTGTGCATTATTCTGCCTCCTGCAAACGCACTTGCTAGATTGTGACTCCACGTTAATATAGCCCCCGCTGCACCACTCAAGGCCTAGCAACATGCTGAACTCGTTGCACACTTCAGCCTCCTACAGACGTATCCTTCATATGCCGAAAAGAAAGTTTCAATGCTCCATGGCGCTAAGTTTTGGTCACCTTGGGATGGTCGCGAACATTCCATCGTCCGTATACAAGCCCATGCATGAGTACCGAATTCTTCGAGTTAGCAATTCCCCTCACCTCTGTAAGCTTTGCACAACTCTTTTGGTCGCTGAGCAACTCATTCCTCCACCTTGCATGGTCTCATCCTTTACCAAGCGCCTCGCTTGCCTTGAGCACCATCAAGTATAGTTGTCAACATTGAGCCGTAGCTCAAACTCAGCCATCCTAACCTTTGTACGCTCCGCATTCTTCCAAGATTGCCTGTTCTCGTGGTGCCTCTTACGCGAAGGGTTGGCTATTCCTCTGAATGTCAATCTCAGATGCCCGTAACTCGAAGCGACTCCTTTTCCCTACATCTTCATGCTTGTTTTCTCCCAAACGGTCGCACGTGTACTAACTGCCCTCAACGTAGCCCCGCTAGGTCCCCCATGTTTGCATGCTAAGTGTTTCTATGAGTGCTTGTCCCACTCTGATACCATCTGTCATGGACTTAGCTGGTTTTGCCTGAGTCGTGCGGCACCCTTGCGTGTCCATCCGTAAAGGTCAGCCTCCCCGAAACCTCCCATGGTCCCGTAGGACCTATGAAAGAGAAAATGAGTTAGAGAGAACGTTTCACTCGGGATCCACAAGCAAACATTCCAGAAAACACTTCATAGACAATATAAATTACAAACAATTTTATAAGCTCTGAACAGTTGCACAACAAATGGTCAAAATGGTCCATTACAGACCGAAAATCTCTCACAAGTGTCCACATGACACAACCTTTATTTACAAGCCTAAAGCGACCATCAAACCCAACTAAAATGGGACTATTAAGCCTTCGGTCGTCCCTCTACATGTTGTGCAAAGCATGAACATACCAAAAGACACGGACATACATAAGCATTACATCAAATATCTTGTTTCGAAGTTTATCCGTGATAGTACGCGATTTTCTCTGTCATGAGAATAATTATCAAGTTGTGAAGCCAATCCGTATAATTTGGACCAGTGAGGTGGTTGACATCAAGTATGTCACATAAGGGATTTAAAAGCGATATTTTCTGAAAATAAAGATGCAGCAGAAATGAATAACATACAGATTTTACAAGAAATAAACTATCAAGATATGGACTTCTATCTTAATATGCTCCCACTATTTTACTAGCGAGTCACGCGACACCCTTAGCACGTGAAACGAAAGTCTCCAACAGACTTCTAGTGGGGATCAGGATCCAATCAGCGTCTTAGTGTAACCTCGAGGGACTCGACCAATCACACTAAGCCCAAAAGGTAGGCAACTCTTGCCGATCACAACTCCTTGTGATTCCCGTCCTGTTCGGCTTCCGAATCACCATGGTCTCGAGGGACTCAACCAACCATGATGTTCAGTTAAGTCAACACCTTCGTTACAAGATGAGTCTAATTTGATGATATACCCTCGAGGGACTCGACCAAGCATACCATGTCCTCATGTCATCGGTGACATCTCTATGTCGTAAGCAAGATAGCGAGTCGCGATATAAGTGAGCCTTAAGGGACTCGACCAACTCAACCTATACCGGGAATCGGTTCCTACCTATAACGATGGAAGGCCACATGGGTTAATCTAATTATCTCACATTTACCGACTTAATATTATAAAGAGAGAGGTTTGTATGATTTGGTCTCCTAATATAACATGTCACATATATACATATTTAATATATATCTACAACGCATGCAAATATATATACATATCTAGTATGTTTATAAGCAATCACACCAGATAATCATGGACCATAACCTAATGTGATCAGACCCAAGCCAGTAGGCCTGATCACTCACATCAAGATCTATGTGCGCAACGATGCATATTCATGCCCTGTGATTGTCCATCTCATCCTCGTCGGTTCCGTCGACATCTCGATGCATCTTCATGCATCGCAATCGTCCGTCTCGTGGGTCTCGCTATCGCATCCACGTTCCCGCTAATGTCTTATCATATGATTATAACTTAATCATAAGCACGCAGACCTGACAATAAATAATAAATATAATGGAGACTCGCAGACCCCAATAATAATAATCACAAGTACACACATCACACGGTCCATGATCATCCGTCCACGCATTATACATCACATGTATAAATAATCATCATCATGTAGGACTACTAGATAATGATAAAAATAATAATCAACTAAACTTTTTAATAAATTAATATTTTCTGAAATAAGAGATATATAAAAAATTTCGAAATTTTTGGGGGGTATTTTCGTAATTTGGATAAAAGGGACAGAACTGAAATTCCAAAAAAATTCACAGGGCAAAACTATCCTTTTTGCCTAAAACCCTAAGCCCCTCTTCCTCGCCCCTGCTGCTGCCGCCGCCGCCGCCATACTGCCGGCGGCGGCCTGTGCGGCGGGGGGCAGGGCGCTGCCCTCGCCTGCGGGGGGCACGCCCACTGGCGGCGCTGCCCCTGCAGGTGGGCTCCCCCACGGGCGCCGCCGCCTCCGCGGGCGGTTCGGCCAGCGGGGCAACGCCCGCAGGCGGTGCTACCCCGCCGGGCAGCCGCCCCTGGGGGGGTTTCGCCCGCGGGAGCAGCGGAGGCCCTGCGGCGCCTCACCCCGCGGTAGAAGCGGCCGCAGGCGCCTTTGCCCGTGGGTTCAGCACAAACGGCAGCAAGGGCAGCAACAGTTGTTGTCCTTTCTCGCTCTTGCGTCAACGATTTTGACGTCAAAAGCTTCTCCAAAACACAACACACGCAGTTCAAAACCAATCTTTCGCACGAACAACTTGGCTCTGATACCACTGTTGGGAAATCTTGGGGGCGACATCACATGCGCAGCGGAAGAACAAGAAAAATAAAATCTCCTATTCCCAAAGAGATGTTCGTCATCGTGCAAAGATTGATGCACAAAATCCGTGAAACTTAAAACTGCGTATAGAGTAGATTGTGTTACCTAGGGAGATCGTATATCCCTGTTTCCTTATAGATCTTTAGGAGAGGATGAAGGAGGTTAAGCGTCCTCCTCTCTAGCGGTGATCTACACGGCAGGGCTGCTACGACGCTCCTCAAAACTCCAGGCCTGCTCTAAGATAGAGAGGGGGAGGAGAATAGGAGAGGCAAGCAAAGGCTCTAGCCTATGAGGCTCTGAATCCCTCCTATTTATAAAGATCCCCTATCAAAACCTAATGGATCCTCCCCTAGTGGGTATTGGATCTGCATCCAATTACCCAAGCCTTTTAGATTAGTGGATCTTTATCCAATAATCTCTCATGGGCTCTTATTGGATCTCGTCCATGAGATCCAATAATTCAGGGACTTATTAGATATCCAATAAAGACAGGGGTTCCGACGGATATCTCTTATCCGAACCTCTACTCATCGTAATGCCTACCATATGTGTGTGACTCTCTAGGCCCAATATCAAGCTGACCGTGAGTCATACCTGTCAGAACTCCTTCTAACTTAGTGAATTATTATCTTTGTAATAATTCACTCGACTCATCGACTACGGACATACTAGGCCACTACGCCGTAGTCTCCAGACGATACAGGAGAATCCAATCCATTAGACCTGTCTGTCCTCAGTTACCATGTACCTATAGTCCCTCATCCATCTAATATCCCAGAGACCGTATATCGAGCATGGTGCTGTCAGACCCATACGGTTTCTACTCGAGTCTCGCTTTAATCGGATTCTCCCGGAGAACTCTTTCTCTCTCAACCCGAATGACCCTGGCTAGGGATTTGTCTAAGCAAGAACACATGGGATATTCCTCTCATGACGTCGAGAGTGGATGATCCTCTATCGACACTCAATAGCCCTCGTAAGGTCGACTGCCACTCCCAATGACCAGCTATACTAGATCTGGGACATCCAAACCTATAAGTCTAGTATCAAAGAGTGGAGCATTCATACAGGACATCCTTGGTGTCTCAAGTCTAAGGACCAAAGACACCACTAGGACTATGGAATCGTTGTCTGACAATAAGACATCATTAACCATCCAGCATTCCAAAAGCGGATCAATTAGTGAACTCATTCTCCAATGAACACCTGTATTGTATCCTTAGTGTCCCCACACGAGCAGCTGTGAGACCAGCTGCATCCATCATATGGACGGGTATACAGCACACCAGTCTGTCCGGTTATCACGATTTTCCTCTCGAGTAACCTATGACCGGGATTATTTAGGATATGTGTTTAAAGGTGAATTAGTCTCATTATTGTGATATCATCACGATCCGATTCTCATTGCACGGATCCAAGGATATCACAATATATACATGCATATATGCAATAATCAAGATAAAGTGATAAATGCCAAAATATAATAAGAAAAAAGATTCCGTGTCAAGTCACACGTGCCATCACTCACGTGATTGGCTTGCTGGGCACCTATGACTAGTAGAGCCATCGCGGGCTATTGTTGATGCTCCGATAACACTAGGAGAGAGCTCGTTGGGGCCGCCGTGAGGGCCTCGGGGGGTTACTGGCAGGTGAGGCCTAGGAGGGCCTTAGATGAGACGAGTAGGTGTCTAAGAGGGGTGGTCATGAGTCATCAAACATACGCCAACAGCGTTCAGGGGGTTGGTGCTCCACCGTGGGAGGTTTTGGACCATAAGTAATGCCTCCTTGCTGGAGCGTTCGTTGAGAGGAGTAGTAGAAGGATGTTCCTATGGCATTTGGCCATCCTTCTAGCACTAAAATGATAGTGCCACGAATACTGTCGACTGATGAGTCGGCCCAATTGGTTCACTACTGAAGGTGCATGCTCATCTTGGTGTCTCCTCCTCGCTGATGTGAGGTGCTGACGTGGCGAATCGACGAGGGAGGTTCGCTAAGGGGGTGGTTCGTCGGGGGTGATCTGGCCTTGGAACGAAGAGGTCAGGTTAAGGAGTGGGGATCTCCCTTACTGCGGGGTCATCTCCTAATGGCGGGGTCGTCTCCTGACCACTGGTAGTCCTGCACAACAGGTCTGCGCTTGCGGTTTTCCTGTCTCGACCCCTCTGATGCCTTAAGTCAGCGCAAAGCAAAGGGAGAGAAAGACAGCAGCATTAGCTGTATAAATAAAAAAGTAGAAAATAGAGAGGCTATTACCTACCTGCCCTAGCTTGGCTTGGGGCGTGGCTTTTATACTTAGGCATCAAGCGGTCTAGTCATGCTTTAGCTAAAGTCCCCCTTACTTTGAATGGCGGAAGCATTAATGAGGGCGGCTTGCTGTCAGTCATTAATGCAGATGCATGGCTCGAGATGTCAACCAAGAGGTGTCTAGGAAAGTTGAGGCGTGCTATCATTAATGATCGCTGGTTTCCATGCCTTTATTGTTTGTCAGTCCATGTGGTGGAGGGAGCTGGAGGGTGCCAATATTATCCCTATCAGCTTGTAAGTAAGAATCTTGATAGGAACCCTGTTTGGTGGCAAGATGGTTACTGCTGCATGTGGAAAACTACCAAAAAATAGGAAAGTTATTGCACAAGAAAAAGATACTTCTTGTGATTCAGTGAGATCGTGGTAGGAAAGTAGGATTCCATTTTGATATGTTGCTAATAAAGCCAACTTATGGTTTGTTACTTCTGCCCTACTCTAAACTATTGCATTCTTCCAGTTTCAAACCACCTGGGTTTTCTTTAGCTCATGATCTATCTGAAGATGTTTCTTCTTTGTCGAGAAGAATGTTTACAATTTAGCTGGAGAATAGAATCTGGGATTGACCATTATGTATCAGTTTCATTTTAGCTCTGCCGTTCTTGTCTAGTTTCATTTTTTAACTTTTTCAAGCTGTCACCATTGTATAGATGTCTTGGAGACACCTGTAACTTTGTGGAATTAGAGACATTGATAAGAATGTTGAATTTCAGTTTCATTTTCAACATCAAAACATTAACTGCTACAAACAATAATGCACCTAGTTTCAGGAATTCAGAACTCTCTCACATATATCCTGTATTTAAGACTATATCTTCCAACCCCCATTATTACATTGATTTTGATATATCTCATTGCTAATTACTGGGCATGGTATTGATATTTTGGTCAATGCATATTGTGTTAAAAATAACACAATATAATTCCTTGTACTCTATTGTAAAGAATAACGATTTGTGATCCTTTCTGCCTATAATTCTTTTCATAGTGTATACTGGTAGCACAACCATAATTGGATAGCATGAGAGAATCTAAATTGCTTCTTTTCCTTCATATTGTTTTCTGTCATCCTAACAAGTCATTGTTTATGTGGATTGTTTGGTTGCTGGCTCCATGATTTATAATATGTAAATATGCCAAACTAGAACATGCTTGATATGCTACTAGGTGCTACCTTTGCTTTTAGTTTGTATGATCAATCTTGTTTCTTCCTAAAATAGATGCTTTTGTAGATCATTCCTATCTGATAAATGATGAACACTGATGAAGCTAACTCTGTCATATTGTTATCTTTTCAACTCATTCATATTTCACCATGAAGGATCATCATTCTATTTGTTAAGTGAATTAAGTGGTTAGACATCCATAGCTTCTCTTATGACATTTTATGGCAAAACAAGGATATGTAATTAACAATAATATGCTCAATTGTCAGGTTGGAGAAGATGGGGGCTTTAGAAGTCCATAAATTGGTTAATGAGCACCAAGGGTGGCGCCTTCTTTCTTGCATTTGGCTACATGCTGGATTGATCCATGTAATTACCAATATGTTGAGTCTTCTCTTTGTTGGAATTCAACTTGAGCGAGAATTTGGATTTGGTATGTTGCAATTTAGCCATAATATCAGTTTTTCATTCTGACATGCAAACAATAATAAATCACATATGGCTTAAAACACCAATCAGATTGGGTATGTACTGGCTAGTACTTACCGGTCCGATCAAGTACCAGTAATTGTACGGATCGTTATGTACCACTATCTAAGCCATTATTCTTTATGGTGATACTAGACATAGGCCAGTATACTCTTAAGTACTATTTGATAAGGTATCAGAATCATTATCAGTGTGGAATTTAAAATCAATTATATCACATATTGGTGATTCTACAATTATGCATTTTTCTGATGCCTTTCTGACTTGAGCAGAATCAGCCGCAACAATCTGTAATTTAGAACTTTCTCAGTTTTTACTTTCTTATGGAGGTTGTATGCATTAATTTGCATCATCTGCCATTCTAACATGGCCAAGTCATAAGAAGTTTCAACCTTCGATTTTGTTAGCCTTGTTTCACTATTTAGCAGTATTCATGCGTGCAGGTTTCATGTTGCATTTAGGAGCTTGTTATTGAGATAATGATCAAGATATTTCATTAAATTTGACAGCCACCTAGGTCCCCAAAATGGCATCTGTGATACCTGTAAGCAACATCTCTTTACCTATATCATCAAAACAACAGCGTGGTTTTCACAATAGAAGAATGGCAGTTTTGCTTTTCATATAATGTTATGCAATGCCAATTTTTATGAAAACAATATGAAAATGCATGAACTTATTTATCAGTTATGTAATTTGTCCTAAAGAGAAGGTCTTTGCTAATCGCTAGAGCTACATGTTTCTTTTTGAAATTGCATCCTGTAGATGCCAATTAATTTAGCATTTGCAGGCCTTACTCCTAGTGGCCACTGAACAGGTGGTAGGTAATTTTAAAGATGATGATTGGAGATGATAGATTTTTGATGTAAAGAAGTAAAGAACATCCAGATTCCATCTTTGTTTGTAGAACTTGCTGTCTCAGGTTATTCCTAATTGTTGCCACATAAGTTTCAAGATATGGAGGAGCTTTTAGAAGATAAGCTGGTTAAATTTGAAATTAGCAATACTAATTGTCCTCTAGCATTGTCAGCTTTCTACCTTTAGTTTCTTTTCCTTATACCAGGAATTTGGTAAAGATGGTATAAACAATGCTCTTGAAGGTACAATGAAGACATTGAAACTGATACCGAGCATACACCTAATATTTGTCTTTTGATCAGACTTTGGAGATGAGCAGGCAATAAATATTGTTGCTGCTTAGTTTATTCATTCTACGACATACGGAAATATTTTTATACGTAATCTACATGTTCACTTATAGATTGCTGAACATTTCATCTTGATAGATGAGAAAGAACAAAGGCCTCCGAAAACTATACCACAAATATCATATCTGATCTCCTCTTATTGTAACTGCCAATGTTGCAAAATTTTTTAGTGGCTTGAATTGTTTTCCTGTGTTACTATGCATCTATATCTTCACTTTGAGTTTTGCTTTCAGGATCATTTTATTCTTGCATTCTGCTTTGAACTCTTTGAATGGAGGACACCTTAATTTTTCTTTATCATTTTGCAGCAAGAATTGGCCTGTTATACATCATGTCTGGATTTGGCGGGAGTCTGTTGTCTTCTCTGTTTACTGCATCAAGGATCTCTGTTGGTGCCTCTGGTGCCCTGTTTGGATTGCTTGGTGGCATGCTTTCTGAACTTTTAACTAACTGGACAATCTATGCTAATAAGGTGATCTTGGAGATTTGTCATTTAAATAAATAGAAGCAATGATGCTGATACAATTTGGATCATATTTCTAATCCTCTTTGAATTTCATCTTCAGTTTGCAGCATTGTTGACCCTTATATTTATTATTGTAATTAATTTGGCTGTTGGACTCCTCCCGGATGTGGACAACTTTGCGCATATTGGAGGATTTGTTTCTGGGTTTCTTCTTGGATTTATGCTTCTAATTCGACCCCAGTTCGGGTGGGTTAGCCGAGAGAATGCTCTACCTATGTATCATTCAACCCCAGTCAAACACAAGCACAAGATATACCAATACATACTATGGATCACTGCAGCCCTCCTTCTGGTTGTTGGGTAAGTGATAGAGCTATGCTTTTCTTAATGCTGGGTGTTTTCTTGTACATTACTGTAAACCTTTTGACTAAACTTATTGTCTGCATTAGTTTATCGGTGGGCTATCAGTGTATGTCTTCAATATATGCACCTTATAAGTAAGTAAGTAGTAGGCCAGATGCAAAACTGTACCAAAATTACATGTTGTCTTGTTTGTCAAAATTAAAATGAGAGCTCATAATCTAACTTTGACATGACAGACATGTTGAAACTTAGTATGTTGAAGCTTAAAACTGAGGCCAAACTACTAAATATACAGGTTCACCATCGGCCTCGTCATGCTGTTTCGAGGGGTTAATGCAAATGATTATTGTCCTTGGTGCCGTTATCTAAGTTGCATTCCTACGTCAAAAAAGAGTTGTTCATCATCGCCCATTTATTGCTCGGTATGATGTTCTAACCTTTTTTGTTGCTTATTTATGTCTTCTTTCCAAACGGTGGCTACTCTTTGAATTTAATTCTGCCCAAAATTCTTGATCTCGGTGATAACTTGTAGCTCAATGCTATTCTTACTACCTGAAAACAGACACTCATGTCCCTGCATGGACCATGAAAACCCAGATTGGTCGAATGTAGTACCATTGTAGTTTTGAGTTTGAAAGAGCTGCAGATATTCTTTTAAATGCATTCCTATCTTTTTGGGAGAATCATACAGAGGTTTTATTGCCGAAAAATCAAGTCAGGATATTTCAGGGAGGTTCTTTGGTGCCAGTAATGCTATCTTCATAAGTAGCTTTAGGAGTACTTCAAATTATCAGCTCGGCTTATTGATGTTGGTTCTATTTGTGCTCAAGCCTTTCGACTGTTTCTGCAGTCATCTCAAGAAGGGAGCAACGTGAACTTGTCATGCGAAGGCAGCAGCAGAACCCACAGCTACTTCTTGCCGGACGCAACGGAAGCTCGATTACGAGAACTGTGCTCCCAGCTATGCAGTTGACGATGCATTTTTCGTTTCTATTCCTCCATTATTTGTAGTCCATTTTAGATTCTTTGTACACATGGGAAGCAATGCTTTCTTTCTATTATAGGGTGTTGCTTTGTGTGGCCCCATTAATTTACGGGTCGCTTCAATCCAATTAGATACCTGTAAACATCGAATAGCTGTGATGGAAACAATGCTCTTTGCGTGATCGACAATTAAACGAATGAAAGGAACTATAAAGCTTTGAACTTATCTACTCTTTCATGCAATCTTTTGTTCTCTTCTGGTAAAGAGATCGGTACCCTACTAATAACACTAGCAAGAACATTAATTGTTGAATCAGCAGGTTTTCTTGCTAATTTACTTTACCTTGATGCTGGTAGCTACACTTTATAATCCAAAGTGTGACATTCTAGAACATTATAAAGAAATTTTCAGTGAAACTAATTATGAATTGCTCCGATCAAGTTATGATAAGAGAGCTTTATGGAAAAAGTTCATTCAACAACCAAAAAAAAAAAAGATACATGTAATTATTGATGTTCTCGGATAGTTGGAACTTCATGGCCTAACGCTACAGATTAAGAAACCAGTCAAGATGGTCTACTGGCAAAGTAGTAAACTTGTTTAGAGAAATGCGAAGCACATTAATGTAGATTACATCAACTCATTGACCACAAAACCATCACACTTTACAAAATCACAAACAAAAGCATTGCTTTTTGAGGTTTTGATGGATACACGGCAATCCAATGACTGAATGATGAGAAGTGAGCCAACCTAGCCATGAAAGCTGTGGCTCCATCCACCAAACTCTTCTGTGTTCTCTTCTTCCATCTGAGCAATCCGACAAAAGACCCAGTCGTTAACTCTGCCCGCGTTGTAGAAGAAAGTACTATGGAAATTAGCATCAGAGATGGCATAATGTCGCCTTACCTTCGCGGTAAAAGTAACACCAACACGGATCTCTCCGCAATAGCTTCGGTCAGAAAGAACCACACTGTACTTGGTGGGGCGCAGCTCTCCGGTTCCATTCTCCATGCCCTGAGTAATCAGGTCTCCAACATGGATCCTGCAATGCGAAACACAACCAGTTTGAACCAAAACTTACTTGCTGAATCCAAGACACTATCGTACACGTTTTGTTCTTCAAAGAGAATCATGTTATTTTCCTCTTTTAAGAATACAAATTAGTTAATGTCTTGTCTATTGACTTAAATCTTTTAGATAGAATGACATTAAGAGTCGAAAGTCTTGTGTTCAAATCTCATCTAGACCACACATTAATATATATGTATTCACTTAGAGAATTGTCATTAAGAATATATATCAGCTAATATCTTTCATCTACTAACTTAAGCTCTTAGATAGAATGACATTGATAAAAGAAAAAAAAAAAATTAAGATGGTATCAAAACAGAAGGTTTTATGTTCAAATCTTATGCAAAATCGTACATCAGATAATATATATATATATATCTCTGATCAATTCAAGTTTCACTTGGTGGGTTTTAGATGTGATCATGTCTCATCTTCTAGCTTCAACTTCTAAACGAAATGACAGTGATCAATAATTCAAGATGATCGATGGCCTACTTACGTGCTCTCACCGAGGAAATCATCAGCTGTGAACGTATCATGGTCCATGACCCTCATGGTGATCTTGTGCTGCTGATGATTGCCTGCGGCCGCCGAGTTGACCAAGAACTTGAACGTCTCGTTCCAAGATGGATTACTTCCCTGGCCTGCACCACCAGAATCTGATGTCTTACATAAGAATTGGTCAAAAGAAATCGTCACTCCCTCTTTAATTCATGGAATCAAGAGATTATTTTGTTTGTCGAGGAGGAAGAAGAAACAAGCAACTCATGTCACCAATTGGCAGCTCTACTTCTGCCACACAGGAGGCGTCGACTGACCTCGCGCAGTTTTGCTCTTGCGCTCTTGGCCTCTGTATTGAATCACCACGTACGGGTCGATCTTGCCTGCGGCCACCTCATGCCAATTAGACCAACGAGATATAGAGATCCGACGGTAGCACTGGATTGAGAGTTACCTATTAGATCGGTGTCCTTCAGCCCCTTGGCATCGATCAGCTGCACCTCCAATATGCCTTTCGCCATCTCTGCCTTGTTCCTCCTCAGATCTTTTTCCCCTCTCGGAAACTATCGGAAGAGAAGGAATGGCATCTTAAGACCAGTCCAAGTCTGAACAAGTCGTCCCCTCCATTTTCCAGGTCAATCATGCACGCCCTCTTGGTGCTTCGAGATTCACATGCGGTGGATCTTGACGTAGGTGGACCGGATGCGGAGACTGACTTTGTCTCAAACCACTGACCAGGGATTCCACCAACCTCTTAGCAAATGACGGAGAGCCATGTCGAGAACTCACACGAGCAATCCGAGAGTCGCGTTCCAACAACTTTCTCCCTCGATGAAAGGAATCGATCGGGACGGGATTGGCGTGTCATCGACGGAACTCCCTTCTTGGTCATTTCGTCGAACGACTCGAAGGCGAGGGCTCGCATCTTGGTTCATGCAGCACCCGGATACCACGGCGTCGTGGGATTCTCCTCCGTCCGGTCGTACAGCTCGAACTCGTTACCAGCGAACCCAAACGCATCTCCCCCATCCGATCGAACGGGCGCCTCGCTGTGTCAAAGCTGGCTCTTTTACCGGTAGAGTGGTGGGGAAGGCGTCTTTGGAATCGAGTGGCGGCGTCGTTGGCGACTCGATGTGACATTGACAGCTGTAGTGACCATATCTGACATCATTTTCGGAACCGATGTTTTTTATTTTCTAAATTACGAATAAAATCGAATTGACAAAAGTCGAGTTTCTGATTCGGACGATTTTTTATATTTTTATATTTTAAATTAAAAAAAGCTTATAAATTTATTTTTAATAATAATAATAATAATAATTTAAAATTATGAAACCAAAATCAATTTCAGCTCAGCTAAGTCGGTTTGATTTCGATTCTTCTTTTGACCTAATTCGATTTCGATTCGAATCATCACAAAGATCCAACATGTCTTATGTTACATCATCATTAGTAGTTAATATATAAATCAAATATTAATTAAATTTTTAAGAAGTTGAATTTTTAAAAAATAACTTCTCCTTTATTTTTTTTTATTCTCAATAGTATCTCTCATTTTTTGCATGTGTCCAAAAATACTTCTAATAGGACAATTAAAAAAGTTCACATCCATTATATTGGACCGTTGATCGATTATAATATATTTGAATAGGATTATAATATTTTTATACATATCAAAATAATAATTTTATTAAAAAACATTGTAATCGATATATAAGTCATTTTTTTATGTTTTATTTTTAAATAAAAATATATCAAAGTTGGTAAGTTGGTTTGTATTAGATTCTGAATCAATTATAATGTGTTTATATAAGCTTAAAATATTTTATGAAGGTATTAAAAATATTTTATTTAGTAATAAACTGATTCACTTATGGACCTGTCTTCTAATAAAAGGGGGGACGAGAGTTTGTTCGTTTGGTCTATCTTATTAGGGATATTTTAGAATTAAAAAATGATATACGGATGAAAAAAATATTTTAATCATTTCAAAGCTCGTACGACGATCTAATTAGTAAATTAAACCGGTCTGATCCGTGATTTATAACTACGCTATGCTTTTGATGCCTGTTGGGGTCGACAAGATCTTCATGCTGCATTGAATGGCGCTGGGGAACACTTGAATGACGAATCCACTGCGTGTTGTCACTTCCAAAAGGAGGCGTAGATTGGGTCCATTGAGCATGAGTAAAGCAACAAGTGGTGTCGTCGTCCCTTTTGGTTAGGGTGAGAGTTGCAGGACGACATGTCCCTTCTTTTACCTCTGCAAAGTGAAAGGCCACCTTCCTTTGCCTCCTGAAGCATCCATCTTCTCTTACCTACATTTCATGGATGACTGCTCATCTTCTCCTTGGAACTCAGCTGCCATTACAACAGTTGGAAAGCTTAAAAGAAAGCTTGTAGATGCAGTCTACTTACTGATCTCTCTGCCTCTGAGAGAGACCCACGATTCTGGTTTCTGTAATGAGAACAATGAATGGAACACAGTGAACTCAGTGTGTCACTGCGACTTGGTCGACGGGGAGGGTGATGCTTCGATGGCTGGGGAGGGCGAGCACGGCGGTGTGGTCCAGGAAATCTTTGAGGGCCACGACGGCCTCGAGAATTGTCCGCAGATCGTCGGCGCAGGAAAAGCCGGCCGCGCCATGCCGCCGCGCGGCGTAGACGTAGAACGTGAGGCATCCCTTCCGGAACTTGAACCGCGACATCTCGCAGCCGGCGAGCCCCCGGATGAGCTTCCGGTTGACGTCGCCCAGGGGGATCACGCGCGGCCACAGCCGGCCCGCCGCCGCCTTCGTGCTCTCGGAGTCGAAGACGAAGATGATCGCCTTGGACTTGGCGGTGCCGAGGCCGAGGGTGAGAGTGTGCCAGGCGTGGTGGGCGAGGATGGTGAAGTTGGTGGGCACGTAGGTAAGGGTGGAAGGGAGAGAGAGGGCCTGGCACTGGCCGACGCAGGGAGGAGGGAGGTCCAGAAGCTGTAGTAGCTCAAGCGGCGCCGCCTGCCGGACGGTGAAGGACTTGACCACAAACTGGCCGCCGAAGCGGAGGCCTTTGACGTCGGCGCTCGACTTGAAGTGGGGCTGATCCGCTGCCGGCTTGTTCTTGGGACCCTTTTGCTGATCCTTCTCCTTGTGTTTGTGTTTCTTCCTCTTCTGCTGCTCCTCCTCCTCTGCCATGTTGGCTGCTTCAACGGGTCACTGGCCGCAGCTTGAAGCTTAGGGAGAGGCAAGGTGGTGATCAAACACCAAGTTCGCCGAAAGCAGGCGAACCGAGATCGTCACATGAACAGACGACTTTTGTCAGCCATCGTAAATGGAGCAGAGATGAAGGAAACATGCAGTGGAATAATGCACATTAAGCCAATTCATACAACATAACTTTCATGCTTACTTTTTAGTGAGTAATGTGGCACCACCATAATGATCCATCATAATTTGCACAAACCATTTGCCCATATCTTTTGTGGAGCAGCAAGACAATTATAGAACGGCAATATATATCACAAACTGAGCCATTGATTTCCCAAAACTATCATCATTCTGTACATCTGATAGATTTTTCTCCAGTTGAACAGGATAAATGCATCAAACTGAGCCAATGGTTGCCAATTAACTTTCCTCCACTTGTTTGTGGTGATGCACTAAGGGGGCACCTTGAAAAAGGATGAACTAAGATGTACATGGTATTCTGTCCACCACATTCTAAAGATTCTTACCTTCCATCATGTTTTCATGTTGACTGCAAGATGTATGAGAATTTAAATAGAAACTCCTACAAGTCTCAGGTATCTCACATCCATTAAAGTCAAAAAGCACACCTTCATCCCAAATATTCTTTAATCTCTTGTTTCCAAAGACCATGTATATGTCTTGCAAGATGACATAGAATCACATGAATTAGAAGTTTGACAAGGGTCTTCTCCGAGTCCTGCATTAAAAAATAGTTCATGATGCACAAGCAACAGAGCACATCACCACATGTTTGATTCACTATGCTTGACCCAGCTGAGCAGCATCATCATCTTTTTGAAAGCTCCTTTAGACATCAATGAATCCAGTAAATGATGATAAATGTCTCCAAAAATGCCTAGTCAATTCTACCTGGAGAAGACCCACCACAGATCAACCTAATCTAATAAAGCCAAATCGAATCCATCAGGAGTTTCAGATAAAATTAATCACAGGTAGACAACACTAATATCCAGTCAACACTATCTTCATAATTCTTCATAATTGCTACTTCTTTTGTTCATAACTCAGTCCTTACACATTGTGATAGAGTCACAATTAATTGATCAAGGAAAAAACATTGACAAAAGACCAATGGCTTAAACTACAACTAAAATATACTTTCTAGGTACAAGAGGAGACAATTTCATACGAATATGTCCAAGTGCATCAAAATTAGTTCTACATCATGCTTCAGCAATCCATACAAGAAATCTGAAGCACAGTGGAGCTTCTTCAATTCTACTTCCAATGACAGACCCTAGTTAAACAATAAGTAGGTTATTGTATGCATCAAGAAGACTTGCATCGTATTGTAAAACCATGTTTAAAATCCCTGTTTAAGACACTATTAAGAACATAGAGGTTTTTGCATTTACCTAATACATAGCATATTTGCAGCAAATCCTATACACCAGTCACCCTTAGAGACAATCGAATAAGTTGTCCTCCTTTTATCCTCATCAAGTGATTCGTCATTGTTATCAATATCAACAGAGTTGCACTGTTTTCCTTTGCTCGATGTCGCAACCTTTGAAAGATTAGGTGAGTCCAGACACTTTGTCAATTTCTCTTCTTGCGCTGGTGGTTCCTGCATCTATGCTTGGAAGATTTCTTCCCCTTTCTCAAGTGCAAGTCATCTGATCCATTGCTCTCTGAACCATTCTCGGAATATGCCCTCTTCTTCCTAGTTTGTTCATGCTCATCAGAGTCGCTCTCAGAGTCATTCCTCTGCGAATTCTTCCGTTTATGGTGGTGGCGGTGATGCCTATCAGACTTCCCTTCTGACTCATCATCAGAATCATCTTTCCTATGCCTCCTCGTCTTCTTATCCTTCCTACTCTTCCTACTATGCTTATGCCGTGGTTTCTCCTCCCCGTCATCATCAGAACGCCTATGCCTCCTCCTCTTCTCCCTCTTCTCGTCCTCTTCTTCGCTATCGGGGTCGTTGCCCCCACCTGAGTTCTTATTGTCACTCCTCTTCTTGGATCTCCGTTGCCACCACTGACTCCCCTTCTTCTCTTCAGAATTGTCCTCCATCCTCTTCCTCGACTTCTTACTGAATCGTGCAGCGATGATCTTCTCAATATCTGGATCAATGTCGGAGTCCGAGCTATCGCTCTCCTCTTCCTCTTCCTCGCTGCTTTCGGGCTCGAGTCCGCTGGACTTCTTGATCTGCTCGAAGGCGGTGTGGGCAGCGGCCTGAATGGCGTCGGCGTCCTTGTCCTTGTCGAAAACAGCGGAATCCTTGGCGCTGAGAAAGTTGCGGCACTGGAAGGTGAGGTGGCCGACGCGGCCGCACTTCCTGCAGGAGCCCCGGGCCTCGTTGGATCCGGAGCCGGTGACGCGGGCGAGGGCGAGGAGTCCCTGGAAGCTGGCATAAGCGTTCTCGGCGGCGGAGCCATCCTCGCCGGGGAGTGCGGATTCCTTGGCCGAGTCCTTGTTGGCGGGGGCGTAAGGGTCGTACCCGATGGCACTCTGCCATATGCCGTGGGTCTGCAGAGCGGCGCTGCTGTGCACCCGGTTGTTCGCCGGCATCCGGACGCGCCCCGCGGTCGCCGGCATCTTCCCAGATGGAAGCTAGGGTTTCCTCTGAAGGAGAGAAGATGAAGGGGGTGTGCGACGATTGAGACAGATGAAATCGGGGAAGAAAGACGACCCATTCATAGAGAGACCGAACAAACCGGTTCTATCAGAGCACCTCTTGAATCCGAACCCGAACCCGAACCCGAACCCGAATCCGAATCCGAATCCGAATCGAACTATATGATTACACGGATTGGAAGAGACGGATGTGCAATACGCTGTGATTTGACAACCGCGTGAACATATCTTAACCCACTCCATGGGCACAAACTGCGAACGAGAAGACGCCTCTGAAACCTCGAGAACTAACTGAAGTGAACACAACAATACTCAGATATCACATAATGTAATCATAATTTGTTACATATGACCAAATTTATTTGGCAATGACATGATGCAAGCGGAAAGCTAATGCTAGAAGCAAAGCAAGTCGAAATTGTTTACCACGCATTTAGAGGGTTCAATCATCAGCAAATAATAGAATTGATGCTAACTGATCTTGAATTCAGTGGCTGAACTGAGTTGTGACGGGTTCTAGAACGCTTAATCTGGAGTGGGAGCACCCTGATTCAGCTCTGCAAATCTCATGCCGACCCTCATCGAATGCTTCAGAAATTTCTCGGCACACCTGCGAACGCATGTTTCTTCTTGCTTATCAAGAGATTTGCGACGGAAGGTGTCCACGCATTCGGAAAAGCACCTCTCCACTAGTGTATTGTACATTCTTAAACTGCAAGACCGATGGAGACACAAGAATCAGACACAAGGTCCATCGAATGAATATAGCTAAAACAATTGGAAGTAAAATTTATTGATGAACCTATCCACAGATTAAGTAGAAAGTGATACCACAATGCTAAATCAACAGCTTCTAGTAAATAAATAAAACCTATACTTGAATATAACTAAAACACAAAAATGGCAATCATTATCCTGGGAACTATATGGAACACCAGCAGGAAATTAAGATTACAATCACATATGCCACACAAATTTGATTCATAAGAGAAAAGTACAAACTGATGCATCATCCTGAGTTTTTAGTATATTGAAAAATGTAGACAGATGCCTCATACTATATCCATTGCATAAACCAGTCAGACATCTTATATGGCTTAGTCAATACAAACTCTAAGGACTAACAATAATGAATAAACCAGTAACTTATCCAATGTAAGGTTCCAGTCATAGATGGAGTGTGACTCCTATACACAAATGTATATCTCCCAACTACAAATACAGTAACTGCTGAAGCTCAACTAGAATAATGCTAGAGGTACATGCAATTCCTCCAAAAATACTAAAAAGAATTGTAACAATCATCAATTCCCTTCAAACTACAGAAACGAAAATATAATACAGAGAACGAATCATTACTGAAGAAAGGAGGTATATGCATTAGAGTTTCAAATAGTCCTACAATTATCAGTTAATTGTCGTAAGACAGCGACTACAGTATTTTCAAATGGTTGTCTAGATTTAAAGGTAGTTCAGAAACAACAACATGATACAGAGAATGAATCCTTACTGAAGAAATGAGGTAAACACATCAGAGTTTCCAAATACCTCACTACTATCGGGTAAATTTCATAAGCAAGCAACTACAGTTTTTTCCAAATGGCTGTCGAGACAAAAAAAGGTACTTCTAGTCTAACTAAGCTCTAGTATGATTCCATATGAAATAAATGTTAAACTTCATGTAACAAGAAAGATTATATTAAGCACATCTGCAAAAAAACAAAAAAGTAGTTGGCCATCGATGAGAATAATTGTCCAAACTATCTTGAAGCAGACAATTCAGGATATGTTTGTTTTACGATTTCTAGAACAATATGCTGCTTGCATATCTAGTCTCTGATTGGAAGCTCAAGTAGTTTTAAGTTAACCACAGAATCAAACCTAAGCACATAACATTTCAATCAGGGGTTACAAACTTGAAGCAGCTAGACTCAGACATGACCTGGAGCCGATTTCTGGACAACATAGTACATGATAAAATCTCAATCCCCTTTTTTTCAGACAACCAAGACCTAACTCAAGTTGATCAGGATTCCCTACAGCAACAACATAACTAATCATTAATCATACATTCATGTAAGCTAACAAACAGATGCGCTAAATTCATACTATAGGCAAAAACCACCCTTTTACTATAGTGATGACATGTAAAGCTGTGAATCAAGGGCCAGAGTAAAAAACATCCTATATAGGTGTAAGTATGCACATATTGACCCTCCACAATCCTTGCATCAGCAGGAGCCTTGTGCACTACACTGTCTAAAATATTCATACGAATTACAGAGACAACCAAAATATTCATCCACACAAAGTGTAGTTGAACCACAGCAACCCATAATTCCACCACTCGTTTCTAGAAGAGGATGAGCATTTGCATCATGTTAAGGTTGCTCATACATGACCTATGTAACCTATGCCTCTCTGTGTGCACTAGACCTTGCATCAGCACAAGCCTTCTCCATCAGACTTGCTCTTTTATGTTCTAGGAAGACACAGTACAAAGAAAAACAAAAACCAAGGCTTCTTGATTCCTACTACAACAACCCAAATAAATGCCTTACTATGTTTGCTGCATCTGACAATATCACATTCGCATAGGAAATCACAATAGCCAGCAAATAAAACTTTGTTGGTTCCTCTTTTCATCAAATATATCCACCTGACAAATTTGTTTCTTTTCCTTGATTCGTTCTACAACAACCCAAATAAATGCCTTACTATGTTTGCTGCATCTGACAATATCACATTCGCATAGGAAATCACAATAGCCAGTAAATAAAACTTTGTTGGTTCCTCTTTTCACCAAATATATCCATGTAACAAAATTGTTTCTTTTGCTTGGTAATGTCACCATACACTTTTTACCATATTCTAGCAACATCGTGAGGCAGACAATCATGAAGCAGCAGCAAATTAACAGAAACAAGGGTCTTTAACTGTGCTCTTCATTTGCCTCTTTAACTCGGTTTGCAGCAGATCTAATAATCAAGTAACTGAACTAATGATTCGTTGGATATTATCGATCATCCGATAAATTGCCTGACGTTAAGAACACTCGACGCGTCCAAAAAAGACCGAAAATAAACAAAGGACGAAGAAGCAAATATCTGATGGTGAAAGCGGAGTTGGAAAGACCTGTCCCGAATCTGGAGCTGATCTATCATGGCGGACATCCTGATCTTGTCCTCCTCAGGGAGAGACTCGAGATCTCCGAGCATGCTCTTGTCCATCGCTGCGCGTCGCCTCTTCTTCCAGCCCTCACTCCAGAGGCTTAGGGGCCGACGGACGGGAGCTTGGCGAGAAAAACCCTAGTCGAGCGAGCGACCGTTTGGTCTAAAAACGGATCGAACATTGCTCGTACACCCGTACCCGCTTTAAATTGGTAACCATGAATACCCCCATATAACGGACGCTCTAAAAACGGGTCGGGCATAGATCATATACCCGTACCCGCTTTAAATTAGTAACTGAGTCATTGTTATTTCACCCGCTTTAAACTTTGGGTAATTAAGAAAAAAAAAAAACCTCAGCAATGGGGATTTATTTACCTCTGAAATATCTAAAAATATCTAAAAAAACGTTGAATCATTTATTTTAAAATATCTAAAATATATATTTTTAAAAATGATAAAAATATCCTTACTAACAACTGACAGTTTTATTTTTTTGAATTTTGGTGTTAAACCAAATCTGTTTTTGAATATGATTATACCAATCTAATTATTTTTTTACTTTAACTAAAAATATTTTAATAATCTTATCATATTTATTAATTTTTTTATAAAAAATTAAAATTTTAAATATATTATAATTTTAATAATCTTATCATGTTTATTAAAATTTCATTAAAAAAATTAATTTTTTAAATATATATTTTTAAAACATGTTAGGGCTACAATATTTTTCTCACACCTACAAAAACATGATAAAAGGACTTGTCAAGTTACATACAGTATTTATATAAAAGCACTTAAATATTTTGTCAAAAGTAATTTTAAGACTAAGGAAAATAAAATATCGGGAAAAAACAAAAAATGAGATATTTTTCGAAAAAGTTCAAAATGAGGGGTTTTTTTATTTTTTGTTGCGGATCAAATTTCGAGTCTAATAACAATTTTGAGTCATAGAAACAAAAAAATTACAATTTGAAGTCAAACCCGCACCAGTCTTTATTGTTACAGCTCTACGATTCGCTGCCCCCATTTCCAACGACTTCGCGGCGACGGCGGGCGATGGGAACGCCGTGGACTCTCTTCGATCCGTATCTCCTCCTCTTTTCTCTGGTTCGTCTCCTCTCCCTCTCCCTCTCCCTCTCCCTCTCCCTCTCCGTCCCTTCTCTCGTTTCCACTTCCAAACCCTAATACCCTCCGGATTTGTTGCTTTACATGGATCTCCCCTTACGACCTAGTGCGATCGCAGGTGCTGGTCGCAGTGTTTGGCGTCGCCGCTTTCTTCCTCGAGCACATGAGAAGGATCGGTTGCAAACATTCGTAATCCGCCCTTTCCCAATCTCGACAGTCCTCGTCTTTTCTTTCGATGTTTCTTTCTACTTAGCGCGGCTGTTTAATTTCGGTTTCCTTTTTCCAGACTTGAAAGAACCGCTTCTTCGGATGATTTCTTCGAAGATCCGAACTCCCTGAAGAAGGTATTAGCGTCAATGACCGTTATCTTTCTTGAATTTGTACCTGAAATTTCCACTTAGACATCAGGGATTCTAGATGCATTAACTACTTGACACTGAGAAATATTGGATTATTCGTCACGATATCATCATCACACAATGAAGTTAGTCACACAGAATTAGACGAGGAAGATTCATATAGAATTTGCACTTAGTTGAACTTTGTGGTTGTTGGTTCGAATACGTTTTGTGTCGGTATATCTGATCGAGTGGGTACATGCAGCATTGTCTATGGCGCAACATTGTAGTATGATATTATGTCATAGAAATTCGAGAATGATGTTTCAGGCCTATTGCTAGCTTGAATGAAAAATCTCTGATTTGTCTGTCAATCCTTTTATTTTTGTTAGTTAGCTGGAACGTGCTTTCCTCTTGCGTTTTTAGTGACCAATAAGTCAATTAGTTCCTTTGAAGTGTAAGAAAGATGATGTCAAGAACAATTGATTGATTAAAAAAAATGTGTTCCCTGCACATGGAATTGCATCATGAGATTATTCATAAGTTTCTTAACTGCTTTAATTTGGCACTGTGTAGCTTGTCATGTGTTTCTCAGTATTTGATAACATTTCAAAGTGCTTCCTTTCCTGAGAACATGGTGTCTTGTTTTATTGTGTTGTTACAATGAAGCTTTGCTATACCATCAAACTTTGTCACCTTGGCTTTGTACTGTCTAGTTTTTTAGCTGACTGCTTGCAGAACTACCTGCTATATTTTGAATATGGGTTTCTAGTTTCATTTCAATTTTTACATTGACTGACTATTTCTTTGTCACCGTATTGTTCTTGTTATACATTTGAATTTGCAACATGGAAGGGTAATAATTAAATGGAAGCATTACACTTTGATGGCATGTATGCTGAAGAAGAGAGACAATAAGCAGAAAAAGGAAAAGAACAAGGGAAACAAGATGTTGCGAGTTACTGAACACATAAATATGGTTATTTGCTTATATCTGTTATTAATCCTTGATAATTTGTTAAAAGTGCATGAATATGCATGAAATTTATTTGTAAAGTTTGACTGGAAACACAGAGAGTTAAATGAGGAAAATGATAAAATGAGCACAAGGTTGATATAAGAAATATATCTGTGATAATTGTGATATTTTACGATGTTGTTGGCTTGTGGCCTTAGTTTTACCAACCACACAGCTTCAAATTTTCCTATTGTTTCATATGTCTTGATGTATAGTTATCGATGATGAATTTTTCCTATCTAGGGAGTATTACTTTGCTACGGAAAATAGTAATCTCCAGATGATCTGCTAACTTCCAGTTGGGGACCTCATTGTTACTATTGGTATCTTATGATGGCTGCTTCAAATAGTTCTACAGAAATCCTAACCTTCAATTGTCTATGGCAGGTCCGTTGTCCCTCTGTATTTGATCAAGCTGAAAAGTACATATCTCTGATTATTCCTGCATTCAACGAGGAGCATAGGCTTCCTGGAGCTTTCGCTGAGACCATTAAGTAAGTGGACGAATGTCTTGTTCAGTGCACATTGGCTAAGCTGCTGAAAATTTTCTAAATCTTCATCAGTTACACAATTTTTCATTAATTCAATGGAAATATCATGTTAATCGTTATGGTAATATATTGAAACAACACTTCCAGCAAAGGACCTTATGAGATCATCATTAAAGCTTGGTTTTCAATGATTCTTTGGTTAAATAATGTCATCTACCTCTGATAATTTTGCTGCTTATGTACTTCTATAACTGTTTTGTAGCTATCTCCAAAAACGTTCAGCCTCAGACAAGTCCTTTTCGTATGAGGTATGCAAAAGGACAATAATGGTTCTGTCGTCTCATTTGCTTCACAGTCAGTGATCTTGATATCTATATGCCACTAACATTTTCCCTAAATATACCACTAATTGATATGCCAACCTTAAATAGTTGGGACTTACAGCCTTATTGTTGTTGTTGTATACCATTAATTGATATGTTGGGAACATATACTCTTATAAGTTTCATCTTATTAATCTTTCTTTCTGGGATTTGCATTTTGTAGAATTACATATCGCTGGCTAAGCCAAAACTTTTCCAGTACCAAGAACTATGCCTTGTTTATATCATTTATTTTAGCAAACATTCATCCAGGGAAACAAGCAATGATTTTAATAATTTTAACGTTTGACTGGTTATGGAAAGGGGGAAGGGGATTTCATTATAGTCACATCTTTTATTTTTGGAATGCATGCTGTAGTTTGCTATTTTACAGAAGCCGGTAGATTTTCTAATCTTGCATGGTAAGACTTTAGACCCTGTTAATCTTCTTAATCTCAAATCAACTTCATGGTAGATTTATCTAGCACTTGACCATATAACATAAAGTAACCTTCATCACTAAAAAATGTCTAATTGTCTACCTAGAATAGCAGCACCATGGAATATTGAGAAGCTAATAATTATATCTAAACATTTTTGCAGAATAGTTACGTTCTTCATGTTTACTTTTCTTTGTTGATAGATCAGGTAATAATCTTGGGATACCATTAATTTAGAGGTAGCTGCATGGCAACCACAAACATTTTCGATTAGAGGCTGTGATGGTCCTGTAAAGCAGAATTTAAAGCAGATATTTGGATACTGAAGTTGCACCTTGAGCTTAGAACATTAAACAATACCATTGTAGCTGACATGTTAACCCCTCAAAAGCAACGTATTTTTATGTAGAAAGCATCCCAAAGGGATAGAACTTTTAGAAGTAATCTCAACTGTTGCTTGCGCAGCCATTTGTCAGATGTGGACAATATACACTTAATTAATTAAGGAAGGAGAAAAAGAATGAATAAGGTTACTGGAAAAAGAATAACAGGATAGAATGCAATGATTAAGTTGGTTTTGGATCAGTTTTAGCAAAGATTAAGTTCAAGAGATGCACCATAGTGAAGTGCTTATGCTTCCTTGTTTTGAAAAAACAAATGCAATGCCGAAGATATGCTCTTATCGGTTGTGCTAAGTTAAATTGTATAACATAGTTTGATCAGTGTGTCAAGGTGATATTTTATTTTTTTGTTCCTTGTGATGGCATGTGTTGCATGAAGAGCAATGCTAAAGTAATTACTCAACTTCGCATGATCAGAGTACTATATCGGTGATAATATCTGTATCTTCTGTTCCTAGGCTGTCTTATGCATCACCCTATTACTTTTAGTCACTCTTCACTTCTCATAAGTCACTTGAACGGCTTTTCTGAAAAAGGATGATGGGTTCATCGATTCTGTTTCCTTGAATCTGCTTCTTCACAGGTGTTGATTGTTGATGATGGGAGCAGTGATCGGACATCAAATGTAGCTTTTGATTTTGTTAGGAAATACAAGATTGAAAATGTAAGGGTTTTAATTCTTGGGAGAAATCATGGAAAAGGTGAAGCTATAAGAAAGGTGAGTCATATATGTCCTGCTTGTCTCTTTTGCTCATGGTAGTGAACAATTTTGTTTTTGACTTCTAGTATTGTACTTGTAGTCATGGATATATAATTCATGATGTTTGAGCATTTTGTGATAATCATTTGTGATGCTAGGTAGCTAAGTTGTTGTACCTTTTTCAACACTGACCAGTTGCTGCTTCACAACTCTGTGAAAGCATTGTTAAACAGGGAATGCTACATTCACGTGGTGAATTACTCCTTATGCTTGATGCTGATGGAGCAACCAAAATAACTGACCTGGAAAAGCTCGAATGTCAGGTTGTCTAAGCACTAGGGTGAAGTATCATCACTGGATGATGTTTTCACTTACCATGGGAATGATGACAGCTTTTATTTTTACTGTTAGATTTGCACATTAGCCGAGAAGGTTAAAGAATTGAATCCCGATGATCAGAGTTTGAAGTTATCTGATATTGAAGTTGCTGCATTTGGTTCTCGCGCTCATCTGGAGAAACAGGCTCTTGCCACGGTTCATTTCCTTTTCCTCTTAATTTTTTGTTAACCTTTCCTTTTCTTTTCCTCAGCTGTTCTATATTGTTCTAGAGGAAGTGGTACAGGAATCTTCTCATGAAGGGCTTCCATCTAGTTGTTCTGTTGACTGCCGGTCCTGGAATCCGTGATACTCAGGTACTTTTCTTTACATCAACCTCAACACACAAAAGGATTTTCTGCCTAAAATGATGTTAATGCTATGACTGCTGACATTGTGGACCCTTCTATAAACGTGAGAAAATTTTGTTAGTGGTCTTTCCTATTTTACTTAGATCCTCATGTCTGTTGCAGTGTGGCTTTAAGATGTTCACACGAACTGCTGCCAGGAGATTGTTCACAAATATGAGGCTAAAAAGGTACTTAATTCCTAGAAGTGTTCTTGCTTTTGTTGATATTCTGTACACTTTTTTTAATGCGGTTCTTTTTTCTTGAAAAGTTGGTAGCATTGAGCTGCAGATAACATATACCAAATTTTTGCTAATTGGACGAGAATTCAAAACCCATAAAGGATTAGAAGAGCGGTGAAAATCAATCAGAAGTTAGATAACAGTATAACCCTGAAGTTATGAGAAGTATACTGATCACCAACAGGCATGGTGTCCATGTCTGCTTTTGTTGGTTAAACATTTAAACTGGATTATAGCAGTACTATGTCCGTGATTGTCCAATCCGGCTTTACAATCATATTACAGAGGAAACTCATTGCTTAAAATGTCTTTGGGAGTTCACAAATATTTTGATCAGTTTCATCTTGGAAGTGATTGCTAAGCATTCAATTGTGTATAATCATTTTTCTCGATAAGATAACTCGGGATATAACCTTGTTCAGTATGTACTTGATATTGATGACTTAATCACCATGGTCTCTATAACCTAGGGGTTTCTGGTGATTGAGCAACCTGGACAAATAACAAGAGAACTTCTGACTGTGCTGAGTTCTATCAACTTGCATCTATTTTGGTTTCCAGGTTTCCCAAATGTTCTAGATCGAGTTTATATTTATATGGCTCTTTATTTTAGATTACAAGGCATGGCATGAATGAAGCCATTAGAGGGATATGTTGGCTGAGTCAATCTGAAAATCTATTTCTGCCTTACTGAATTCTTTAGAGTTATGTTTGATGCTTATTAGCATGGAATGTTTTGCCAGTCGTCCAGGGCAAGTGCCTTACACAGCTATGGCATGACAGTCTACGGTGGCATATAGGTATCGGCATATGCTCCTATGCCATGAAATGACAACCTTTGATCTAACTATCTCATAGTTGTTATGATGAAACTTTCATTTTTCTATTATTTGGTGATTCATCATATTATATACTGTTTGAGTTTGTTTGCCCTTCTTACTTCATGAAATTGATAAATTTCATTCAGTTGAGCAGTGTACTAAGAGAGTATATGGTATTTGTATGAAATGCATTTTCATCTCATGCAGGTGGTGCTTTGATGTTGAGCTGGTCTACTTATGCAAGCATCTCAGCATACCAATGATTGAGGTCTCTGTTAACTGGTCTGAGATTCCAGGATCCAAAGTGCGCTTGACTAGTATCATTCACATGCTTTTTGAGCTTATTCTGATTCGACTGGGTTATGGGTTAGGCATATGGAAAATACACACCTGATATGTGTATCATCTCTTGAAAGGAGGGTAGGATATCTTCCAATTCTCTTGGTGAAAACACAGATGGAGTTAGCAGGAATGAAGAACTTGTGACATGGTGCCTGCGCCATTTTGTCAACCTGGCACTCCAAATGAATCTGTTAACACTAACTTTTTGCGGCTATTTTACGCATCTGAGCATCTGTTCTTTTGAGGGATTCTTTCTGAATCATGACTTTCTACATCAAGAAATTTTAACTTGAAAGAGCAGCATAATTTCAGTATAATGCACTTGATTTATGTTGATGCTTTATGGTAATAAAGTTCTGTTTGTTTTAAGGTGGTCATCTGTTAAGAGAAAATATCATTGACATTTTGGTCAGTTCGACATGATTCGGACCCGTGCGCAGGATTGTCTAAAGTGTCACCGAGGTAAAAATATTATACTCTTGATGTGTCACCTGCATGAAGATGGAGGTCGGGGGAGGTTTCTCGACCTGATTCTTTTGACACTTAAGTTAGTAATCCCAGATCCTTAGGTTCTAATAGTTCAAAATGAGTTATTTACATTGGGTTTAAGATTTTTTTTATATCTTAGGAGAAGGGAGTTTATGATTGTCTTTCTCGTGATAATAGGTGAGAAGGAAGTTTATAATTGTCTTCTTTGTCATAAAAGATGAAAAAAAAACTTGTGATTGTTTTTCTTATCATAATAGATAGGAAGAAAGTTTGTGATTGTCTTTCTTGTCTTAATGAAAAAGAGGGATGCTTATGTTTGTCTACTTTGAATTGGTAGATGAGTGGAGGGTGACTTGGATCTCATATGACAATCACGTGTCAGTCGACATTATATTCTTTATCATTTGTCTCCTTCAAAAGTGTGCTTCAGAGCTCTTGTGGGAGGAGTTTGAAGCGTATCATTTAGTTCATTTGACATGGGAGCATTCAGGATCCTGTCTTACAGGTCGGATTTTCCCAATTCAAGTGTCTCGGGCACATTTGGGCTCGTGTTTTTGTTATAGTGCGTTTTTCTTGGCGCGGGTTGAATTTCTCGACTCATACATCTGAGGCACATTGGCCTTGTGCTTTTGTCATAGCGGATTTCTTCACACGGGTCATTTTTCTTTAACTCATGTGTCTTACATTAGCCTTGTGCTTTTGTCATAGCGGATTTCTTCACATGGGTCATTTTTCTTTAACTCATGTGTCTTTGGCATGTTTCACCTTGTGCTTCCGCTGTAGCGAATTTATATTAGCATAGGTCGGATTTTCCCAACTCATGCCTCGGGCACATTTTGCCTGGTTCCTTCGTCATAGTAAATTTCTTCACGTAGGTCAAGTTTTCCCGACTCATGCGTCTCGAGCACGTTGGCCTTGTGCTTCCGTCATAGTGGATTTCTCTTCACATGAGTTAATTTTTCCATACTCATGCATCTCGGGATGCATTTGGCCTTGCACCATCATCGTGGCAGATATACCTTGGCGCGGGTCGTGTTTCTTGACTCACACGTCTCTGGTGCATTTGGCCTTGTGCCTCTATCGTAACATATTTTTCTTCACGCAAGTCGAGTTTTTTCGACTCATATGTCTCACCTCTATCATAATATATTTTTCTTCACGCAAGTCGAGTTTTTTCGACTCATATGTCTCATGTGCATATGTCCTTGCGCCTTCATCATAGTGGATTTTTCTTCATGTGGGTCGGGTTTTCTCGGCTTATACGACACTGGTGCATTTGACATTGCGCCTCTATCGTAGCAAATTTCTCTTCACGTGGGTTGGGTTTTCTCGACTCATGTGTCTCGAGCGCATTTGGCCTTGCGTCTTCACCATAGTAGATTTACCTTCACGCAGGTCAAGTTTTCCCGACTCATGCATCTCAGGCGCATTTGGTCTTATGCCTCTGTCATGGAAAATTTCTCTTCATATGGGTCAAGTTTTCTTGATTCATGTATCTCAAGCACATTTGGCCTTACGTATTCGTCGTAGTGGATTTCTCTTCACGCGGGTCAGGTTTTTCTAACTCACGCGTCTTAAGCACATTTGGCCTTGCGCCTCTGCTGTAGCGGATTTATCTTCACGTGAGTCATGTTTTCTCGACTTACACGTCTTGGGGCACATTTGGCCTTGCACCTCTGTCGTGGCAAATATACATTAGTGTGGGTTGTGCTTCCCGACTCACGCGTCTCAATCGCATTTGGCCTTACGCCTCCGTCGTATCATATTTCTCTTCATGTGGATCAAAATTTTCCAACTCACGTGTTTGTCTCTGGCACATTTGCTCTTACTCCTCCGCTGTAGTGGAATTTTTTTCACGCAAGTTGGGTTTTCTCAACTCACGCGTCTTGGGCGCATTTTGTTGAATCTCGTATTTTGATGATGAAACTACTTGATATATGTTTATGATTTAATCTGCGTTTTGAGTGACGCAGGATGCCTCGATCAGGATGAGACAATTAAAGCAGGAAAATCATGTTGTGCCGGAGGAACATGTCAGAAGATTGGACGTCGGGCCGGTGGATCGGTCGACGTATCGACAGAAGGCTTCGGGCCGTGGACTCGGGCATCGGGCCAAGAAGAGCGGGTATTGTGCCAAGGATATCGGAGTTGCAGAGTCAACTGGCCGATTGGGCAATAGGCTACAGGAAAGGACGATGCGCCGAAGAATCGGACGAAGCGTCGAGGGACCAATGACATGCCGGACAACTTGGTTAATTGCTTAGGATTAATTGTCTCAATCGAAGTTTTTGTTTTGAGTGTGCAGGATTAACTACGATGAAAGTAAGACATGCAGCAGGAGTTGCGCCGGAGTCATGACAATGATCACGTTGGGAGTTCGAGAGCTCGACGGAAGTTCGGACAGTCGTCGGAGGTTCTGCGGGAACAAATCCGAGAAGTCCATAAGCTTGCCAAAGGAGCTCGTCGGAACTTGCCAAGTGGATCGTCGCAATCCAGGAGTTTGCCGGAAGTCCGTAGGAGCATCACCGAGGGTTCATCGGATGATCGACGGAAGTTCGCCGGAAGAAGCAAGTGACGCACCGAAGCAAGCTGCAGAATATGTCTTAGGAAATAATCGTAGTTAGCACTTTGATTAAGTTAGAAATGGGAGGTGATCCCATTAGCTTAATCCTGGGGCAATTGGGCCCCTGAAGAACTCAAATTGGGTCGAATGGTTCAACCCATTCGGACCCAGGTTGTTGTGGGAGGTGCAACCGCCCAGGCAGGGAGGTAGCACCGCCCAGGCTATGTCTCCCAGCGAGACTGGGCAGTGCAACCGCCCCAGCCAAGAGGTGCAACCGCCCAGGGCGCAGTCTCCGAGCGAGGCTGGGCGGTGCAACCTCCTCTGTCAGGAGGTAGCACCGCCAGAGCTCAAGTTTCGAGCTCTGCCAGGCGGTGCAACCTCTCCAGTCAGGCGGTGCAACCGCCTGAGCTCAATCTTCGAGCTCTGGCAGAGAGGTGCAACCGCCCCTGACAGAGGTAGCACCGCCCAGAGGCTCAGTCTTCGAGCTCTGCTAGGCGGTGCAACCGCCCCGATCAGGAGGTGCAACCGCCTGATCCCGGAATTCCGGGATTTGATCGTTTTGAGCTCCAAATTTGAACTGGGTTGGGGCCTATAAATACCCCACCCATTCAGCACTGAAAGCACAGCACACACACTCGAAATCTTGATGTCTTTCTGTGTTCCTTAGAGCTCAAAACTGATAGTTCTCCTCTTTCTATTCTTCAAGTTTGAGTTGTAAAGAGAGGAGAGAAAACTTCTGTAAGGGTTGTCTCCTGAGCCCGTCAAAAGGAGTGAAACGGTAAAAGGGCAGTTGGCCTTCGCCTATTGAAGGAAGGCCCCTAGTTGACGTCGGTGACCTCGTCGGTGGAGGAAGCCAAAAGTGGAGTAGGTCAAGACTGACCGAACCACTCTAAATCTCTGGTTTGCTTTTATTTTGAGCACTTTATCATTACTGCAAACCTCCTACATAGCTACTGCTCTCTACGCTTTTACGAACAAGTTTCTAAGTTCTGATCTTTCCGAATCTGCATTCAGACGTAAATCGGTGTTTTCGTACGATCTTTACATTGCAGTTTACATTTACGTTTTGATTCTATTTATAACTGCAAACTGTCTTCTGCGCTTTTACGAACGAGTTTCTTTGCAGTTTACGTTTACGTTTTGATTCCATTTATAACTGCAAACTGCGCTTAGACGCAATCTGCGCTTAGACGCTAACTGCGCTTAGACGCAATCTGAGCTTAGATGCAAACTGCGCTTAGATGCAAACTACGTTTAGACGCAATCTGCATTTAGACGCAAACTGCATTTAGACGCAAACTGCGTAAACTGCGCTTAGACGCAAACTGTGTTTAGACGTAAACTGCACTTAATCATAAGTAATCTTAGAATCGGCTTTTGCATCAAAATAGTTTTTATCGAACGAACGCAGCTTTCGTTTTTAATCGCTGAAAGATTTCCGCTGCACTAATTCACCCCCCCCCCCCTCTTAGTGCTCTCGATCCTAACAATTGGTATCAGAGCGGGGTATTTCTCATTTCGGATTTACACCCGAGAGAAATGGCTCTTCAAGAGGGCTTTTCGGTCTTTCGTCCACCGTTCTTTAACGGATTGGACTACACTTATTGGAAAACTCGAATGAGAGTTTTCTTGATTTCTCTAAATCTGGATTTATGGAATATCGTTGAAAACGGTTTTCAACTTCCCTCTAAACCGATGAACGAATGGTTGGATTTAGAGAAGAAGTATTTTTCTTTAAATGCAAAGGCTATGAATGCCTTATTTTGCGCTTTGGACAAAAATGAGTTCAATCGGGTTTCTTTGTGCGACACGGCTTTTGCTATTTGGCGCACTCTTGAAATCACGCACGAGGGAACTAGTAGAGTCAAAGACTCGAAAGTTAATATTTTACTGCATGATTTCGAGCTTTTTCATATGAAACCAAGTGAAATCGTTGTTGACATGTACACCCGTTTTACGGATGTCGTCAATGGTTTAAAATCACTTGGTAAAAGCTTTTCGGATTTTGAACTCGTTAACAAAGTTTTGCGCTCACTTTCTAAAACTTGGGATTCAAAAGTAACTACTATTCAAGAATCGAAAAACTTGAACCAATTTCCACTTGAAGAACTAATTGGTTCATTGATCACATATGAAATGACGTGCAATGCACGTGAAGAACTTGAGAACCACCTTCCAAAGAACAGGAAGGATTTGGGACATAGAACATTTGAAGACCACTCGAGCATAAGCTCAAGTGATGGTGAACTTAAACTACAAATGAAACAAAAATTAAAAAGTAAAAAGAACGGAACTACTTGCTTTGAACGCAAGAAGAAGAACAAAAATTGGGATAAATCGAGCTCCTCCAAAGACGAGGAGAAAATCAACAAAGGCGAGGTGGCAAACTACGCTTTTACGCCTTTCGACGCTGAGGTAATCAAAATGCCTTTAATTTACTTTGAAATTACATGATGCTTTTCATAAAGTATTTTTCTTTTTTATTTAATTTTCTTGAAAATTGCATGTTTAATAATTTTATAATGAAAATACAAACAATTAGGAATCATGCTTATCATTCTAGTAATTTTGAAAATAATCATGAAAATTGCATGTTTATGATAAACAAAATGATTTTGATTAAAAATACCATATGAAATCATGCTATATGTGGTTGAGAAGTAATAATGTGTATCATGTTGATTTCCATTGTTATTTCTCGATTTTGAGTATATGAAATCATGTTTAATTTGAAGTTATGATTAATGAGTATATATTTTTGAAATTATGTATGATGATTCTTGATATTTATGGATTATCGATTTTCATGATAATAACAATGGCTTTAAAAAAAAAATTGATGCATGTTTTCATAAATGAAAAGGCATGCTAACATGAAATCGACCACTTAAAATGAAACACTTAAAAAGGGGGAAAATATATTATCAATGAAATCATGAATCTGTTTATGTTTTGTGAGCCATAAAAATTATTTTGATGATTTAAATTTGAAATGAGTTTTATCAAAATCATGATCTTGATTTATCAAATTGAATGAATTGAAAATGAATGATAATTTTTCTCTTGAATTATTGTGACTTGTATTCCTTGTATTAATGATATGATTTTTATGCAATTCTTTGTATTCATGAAATATTTATCTCATCACCCAATTATTTCTTTTCAATATTCCTCAAGTGATTATATGAATGCATGAGATATTCATAAATTTATTTTGATGTATGCAAATGAGAAGTTTCGATCATCCATGGTAGGATGCAATGTGACAAATTAATACAATGATGATTTGAAATATTTATGATTTGGAATGATGCATATGCTTTTTATTATGATAATGTATGATGTATCATGAATGCTTAAAAAATTAATTAAATAAATGTTTATATCATGTTAGATGGTTTTACATATTATGCATGATAAGCTATAGTGATGAGTGAAACAATAATTGAAATAATGTGAATGATGAGTTTGGAATCATGCATATAATAATGAGTTTATATGTTTTGAAAATGTGCAAGTTTTAATTTGAAAATATAATGATGCACAAATGAGATTGATACTTCCTTTGTCATGATTTAGAAATTGATGTAAAGGGTTTTTCCCTTCTTTTTGACAATGACAAAGGGGGAGATAGATTACTAGCACAATTCAAGAAAAAGGCAAAAATTATAAAAGAGAAGAAAGAGCTTGTTATCTTGAACATCTCAAAATTGCTAGCTAACGGGCCTTAAAATGTAGAAATTTTTTGCTAGCTTGTATATGGTAAACTTGCTATTATACTACCATGATGATGAGCATGCCTTATCTTCATGATTATATTTGAAAAACTATGGCAAAAATATGTCCGAATGATTAAACGTGTTAAAATTATTTTTCGGACTTTTTTGATTAAATGATCAAATCACTTGATTGCCATAATGATTTTACACAATTACTTGCCATGATTACATGTTGGAAATTATGTGCTTGAATACAAAAAATTTCATGATAGTAAGCATGTTTTACCTTCATGATTGTAATTGAATATCTCTAGTAAAACCCTGTCCGAATGTATGAAAGTGTCAAATTTCATTTTTGGATTTTCTTGATCCTAACAATTGGATTTTCTTGATACATTATCCTCTTCCGAACTTAACAAGCATATGTCATATCAAGTTTAATTCACATCATTGATTTTTGACATATGAAATCATCTAGCAAATGCACTTATCATGTGAAAAATATTTTTCGAGAAACATATTTGATGATTCCCTCTTATAAAAGGAAGATATTTTTACATACAAGGATTTGACTCACTTACATATCTTAATCCTTGCAAAAATGAAGTGTGCTTTAATATCTTATCGATTTGAACTTCACATATGGCTTTCCTCCTTCATGTAAAAAGATAACAAATAAAAAGGAAGAAGCAATAAAAGCTATCTCCATGTCATGTTTTCCTCGAGATGTTTGCATTACTGGTATCCTATCACTCACTGTTGGAAAATGACATGAACCAACTTATGGCATCGCACTTATATTTAAAATTTGCTTATATCGTTCTCCTTGTTGTTGATGACAAAAGGGGAGAAATATATGAATTGATATGTTTGCTATCACTAATGATGATATGGTTGCTATTACTGATGTTGATATGTTTGCTATCACTGATGTCGATATGGTTGCTATCACTGATGCTATGATTAAGCCATACTTGCATCACCAAGAAATATATGATTGCTATCATTGCTATGATTAGGCCATACTTGCATCACCAAGTAATATATGATTGCTATCATTGCTATATGCCCTGTATCAAGATATCAAACAAAAATTTGCATCGTACGAGCTGATATCTTACCATGTGATGCAATGCTACACTTGCTAAAATATTCGAAATGTGTACATCATGAAATGATATCAAAATCTTACTTCACAGCTTTACATGTCGATATCATGCAATATGATGAAATGCTACAATTGATAAACACTTGAAATAGTTGCGTTACGATATCAAAAGCTAACACTGCAAAGGAAGCAAAAATTTGCTAGCTTACAACTTGCATATTTCAAGAAGCAAGAGTTGCCTTCTTGAATATCTCTAAACTGCTAGCTTGCAAGTTCTAAAATGTTGTAACATTGCTAGCTTGCATGTGCTATCTTGTATGCCGTAAAACTTGCATATCTAAAACTTGATAGCTTGAATGTTCTAAGCATGATGTAACAATTGCTAAATTTTCTGGCTTCAAACTTGCATGATGATAACAAAAGATATTATGTTTTTCATGCAATGAGTTAAACTTATATCACAAACACTTGATTGTGGTATTTCTCCTTTTTGTTGATGACAAAAGGGGAGAAGTATGTTGATGATATCACATGTTATGCATAAGATTATGATGACATGTTGCTTAGATTTTTGAATCTAAGAGTTTCTATCAATATGGCATATTGATAGGGGGAGTTTGTTTAAACTCCGGGAGTTAAGTTTAACTCCGTCATCAAGTGGTTGTCATCATCAAAAAGGGGGAGATTGTTGAATCTCGTATTTTGATGATGAAACTACTTGATATATGTTTATGATTTAATCTGCGTTTTGAGTGACGCAGGATGCCTCGATCAGGATGAGACAATTAAAGCAGGAAAATCATGTTGTGCCGGAGGAACATGTCAGAAGATTGGACGTCGGGCCGGTGGATCGGTCGACGTATCGACAGAAGGCTTCGGGCCGTGGACTCGGGCATCGGGCCAAGAAGAGCGGGTATTGTGCCAAGGATATCGGAGTTGCAGAGTCAACTGGCCGATTGGGCAATAGGCTGCAGGAAAGGACGATGCGCCGAAGAATCGGACGAAGCGTCGAGGGACCAATGACATGCCGGACAACTTGGTTAATTGTTTAGGATTAATTGTCTCGATCGAAGTTTTTATTTTGAGTGTGCAGGATTAACTACGATGAAAGTAAGACATGCAGCAGGAGTTGCGCCGGAGTCATGACAATGATCACGTTGGGAGTTCGAGAGCTCGACGGAAGTTCGGACAGTCGTCGAAGGTTCTGCGGGAACAAATCCGAGAAGTCCAAAAGCTTGCCAAAGGAGCTCGTCGGAACTTGCCAAGTGGATCGTCGCAGTCCAGGAGTTTGCCGGAAGTCCGCAGGAGCATCACCGAGGGTTCATCGGATGATCGACGGAAGTTCGTCGGAAACTCGTCGGAAGAAGCAAGTGACGCACCGAAGCAAGCTGCAGAATATGTCTTAGGAAATAATCGTAGTTAGCACTTTGATTAAGTTAGAAATGAGAGGTGATCCCATTAGCTTAATCCTAGGGCAATTGGGCCCCTGAAGAACTCAAATTGGGTCGAATGGTTCAACCCATTCGGACCCAGGTTGCTGTGGGAGGTGCAACCGCCCAGGCAGGGAGGTAGCGCCGCCCAAGCTATGTCTCCCAGCGAGACTGGGCGGTGCATCTGCCCCAGCAAAGAGGTGCAACCGCCCAGGGCTCAGTCTCCGAGCGAGGCTGGGCGGTGCAACCTCCTCTGTCAAGAGGTAGCATCGCCAGAGCTCAAGTTTCGAGCTCTGCCAGGCGGTGCAACCTCTCCAGTCAGGCGGTGCAACCACCTGAGCTCAGTCTTCGAGCTCTGGCAGAGAGGTGCAACCACCCCTGACAGAGGTAGCACCGCCCAGAGGCTCAGTCTTCGAGCTCTGCCAGGCGGTGCAACCGCCCCAGTCAGGAGGTGCAATCGCCTGATCCCGGAATTCCGGGATTTGATCGTTTTGAGCTCCAAATTTGAACTGGGTTGGGGCCTATAAATACCCCACCCATTCAGCACTGAAAGCACAGCACACACACTCGAAATCTTGCTGTCTTTTTGTGTTCCTTAGAGCTCAAAACTGATAGTTCTCCTCTTTCTATTCTTCAAGTTTGAGTTGTAAAGAGAGGAGAGAAAACTTCTGTAAGGGTTGTCTCCTGAGCCCGTCAAAATGAGTGAAACTGTAAAAGGGCAGTTGGCCTTCGCCTATTGAAGGAAGGCCCCTAGTTGACGTCGGTGACCTCGTCGGTAGAGGAAGCCAAAAGTGGAGTAGGTCAAGACTGACCGAACCACTCTAAATCTCTGGTTTGCTTTTATTTTGAGCACTTTATCATTACTGCAAACCTCCTACATAGCTACTGCTCTCTGCGCTTTTACGAACAAGTTTCTAAGTTCTGATCTTTCCGAATCTGCATTCAGACGTAAATCGGTGTTTTCGTACGATCTTTACATTGCAGTTTACATTTACGTTTTGATTCTATTTATAACTGTAAACTGTCTTCTGCGCTTTTACGAACGAGTTTCTTTGCAGTTTACGTTTACGTTTTGATTCCATTTATAACTGCAAACTGCGCTTAGACGCAATCTGCGCTTCTGCGCTTAGACGCTAACTGCGCTTAGACGCAATCTGAGCTTAGACGCAAACTGCGCTTAGATGCAAACTACGCTTAGACGCAATCTGCATTTAGACGCAAACTGCATTTAGACGCAAACTGCGTAAACTGCGCTTAGACGCAAACTATGTTTAGACGTAAACTGCACTTAATCATAAGTAATCTTAGAATCGGCTTTTGCATCAAAATAGTTTTTATCGAACGAACGTAGCTTTCGTTTTTAATCGCTGAAAGATTTCCGCTGCACTAATTCACCCCCCCCCCCCCCCCCCCCCTCTTAGTGCTCTCGATCCTAACACATTTGACCTTGTGCCTTCGTCGTAATGGATTTACCTTCATGCGATTTGGGTTTTCCTGACTCACACGTCTTAGGCGCATTTGGCTTTGCACCTCCACCATAGTGGATTCTTCTTCACGTAGGTCAGTTTTTCCAACTTATGCATCTCGGGCACATTTGGCCTTACACTTCCGTTGTAGCGGATTTCTATTCACACGAGTTGGGTTTTCCTAACTCGCGTCTCAAGCACATTTGGCCTTGTGCCTCCCCCGTAGTGGATTTACCTTCACACGACATATGTCTCGGGCACATTTGGTCTTGCATCTCCGCCACAGCGGATTTACCTTTACATAGGTTGGGTTTTCCCAACTCATGTGTCTTAGGCACATTTGGCTTTATGCCTCCGCCATAGCGGATTTACCTTCATGTAAGTCGAGTAATCTCGACTCACGCGTCTCGGGCGCATTTGGGTCCTCCCTTCGTCGTGATAAATTTCAGGTACTTCCGTTGTGGTAGGCTTCAAGTCATGGTAGATTTTGGGTCCTCCGGTCGTGGCAGGCTTCAAGTCCTCTCTCCATCGTGGCTGATTTCAGGTCCTCCTTTTGTTATGGTGGATTTCGAGTCCTCTTGCGATGGCGGGCTTCAAGTCCTCCCTTCGTTGTGATAGATTTTGGGTCCTCCTTCTGCCATAGTAGATTTCATATCCTCCCTTTGTCGTGATGGATTTTAGGTCCCCTCAAAGTGGCGGGCTTTAAGTCCTCCCTCTGTTGTGACGAATTCCGAGTCCTCCTGCTATGGTAGGCTTTATGTCCTCCCTCCGTCGTGGCGGGCTTCATGTCCTCCCTCCATCATGGCAGATTGCATGTTCTTCCACCATGGTGAATTTCAGGTCCTCCTGTTATGATGGTTTTCAAATCTTTTGTCCATCGAAGCGGATTTTGGGTCCTCTCGCCGTGGCAAGTTTTGGTTCCTCCCACCATGATAGGCTTCAAGTCCTCTCTCTGATGTGGTAGATTTCGAGTCCTCCTACCATGGTGGACTTCAAGTCCTCCCTCTGCTATAGCAAATTTTGGGTCCTCCCTTTATCATAGCAGATTTTTGGTCCTCTCATTATAGCGAGCTTCGAGTCCTCCCTTTGCCGTGGTGGATTTCGGATCCTCCCTCCACTATGACGGATTTTGGGTTCTCTCGCTGTGGTGGGCTTCAAATCCTCCCTCTACCGTGATGAATTTTGGTTCCTCTCATCATAGTGGGCTTCAAGTCCTCCCTCTATCATAGTAGATTTCGAGTCCTTCCGTCATGGCAGATTTCGGGTCCTCTTACTGAGGTGGGCTTTAAAGCTCCCTCAATCATAGCGGGTTTTGGGTCCTCCCTCTATCATGATAGATTTTTTTTCACATGGGGTAGGGTTTTCCTGACAGCGATAGCCGAAACTCCACGGAGAATATCAATGTCTCTTCCACGGTGAGCATAGGGTGCAGGAGGTCGTCCTGCATAATGTAAGTGGAGATCACCTCGAGGTGTCACCCCTCGAGCTTCTCATTGTTGAGGGGCGATGGGATCTTGCAGGCTCTCCCTTATGATGTGGTTCATGAGATCATCGATCAGGGTGGACTTGCCGGAGATTCACCCCTAGCACTATGAAGGTCTTCCCTTCCCTTGCCTCTCCAAAGATGGAATTCAATAGTATCTCGATCCTGGATATCACCTCTAGCAACTCGAGGCAATGGCAGGGTCGATGGTGAAAACGTTCTTGCATAAGAGTGATAGTTTTCGATGCTTGTTCATATTATATGAGAGATTGGTGAAGATGAGGACAAAAGGGATGGAGGCGGAAGGCTAAGTGGTTGTTGGCATCACCTCCGAGGGCAAAGTCATTGAGCTCGAGAACGTGGTGCTCCAAGGAGGCGTAACCATTGTTCTCAGCAACATCGCCATTGTGAGCATCATCGACGTGCTTGAAGAGCTAGCCGAGGGTGATAGACTTTCCGTTGCCGTCACCTCCGGAGTTCTAGTTGGCGTTAGCTTGGGGTTTATGGTAGTTAAGCAGGCTATCACAATCGATATCCTTGGCTTTTGATATTGGGAAGGATCGTCGATCGAACAAGAATATCTTATTCATGAGCAGGGGCATGGTATCATTTCACTATCCCTTTTTATCTTGTGGGGATCTCTTATTGGTTATCAATGCTCATGATGATTGAGCTAATGATTGCAATTGAGATGGTGGTGTTGCCTATTGGGCTAACTAAGGCACACGTGAAATAATAGTTTGCATCATGCCCATTAGCATCTGCACTTGCTAAGTGAAGTTTAAGAACACTCAGCAAGAATGAGCAGGTAGCTCGAGGTTGTCTCCGACGTTGAGAGACTTGGATCATTGAACAAGTGCCCATATCGTGTTGACGTTTGAGCCAATCGAGATGAATGCATCCACACGTGGAAATGGTGCCTGTTGCCCCCCTTGAGTGAAAGTATTGTGGGTCGAGGACAGGGTCTCTTCGCTAGAGTGTTTGCTGATAGGGTTGGTAGGCAAATATTTTTACGATATTAGACTCTCCTTCTAGTGCCAAAATATTAGGAGAAAATACTATTGATGTCTTGGTAAGCCCGACGTGGTCCGGACTCGTGTGCACAGGATTGTTCAAAGTGTTTATGATATGAAAATGTTATGCTTCTAAGGTATCACTTACTTGAAGACCGAGGTCAAGAAAGATTTCCCGATTCAATCCCTCGTATACTCAAGTTACTAATCCGAAAACCCCAAATATGAGTTCGAGTAGTTCAAAAAGAATCTTTTGCATTTGATTTAAAATATTTTTTTATATCTTAGAGAATGAGAATATAACTTATAATTAATTTTTTTTAAAATTTATAATTAATTTTTTTATATCATAATGGTAAGAATGAAGTTGGGGATTGTCTTCTTGTTAAAATAAAAAAAAAGGAAGCTTGTGATTGCTACGACATGTTTTGAATGTTGTCGGGTGACGAGCTGATGGTTTAATCTAAAAAATAGGTACTAAATAAGAAGATGTCACGAACATGTGTACTTCACGAGGCCAAAGACTCCTTTATTGGGTACAAAATGTGATGATGACATTTCGTTCTCGGCTTCTTGATGATAACATTCACGTCACTAGGAATATATTCTTAATTATTTAATGTTTTCATATGAGACAGCTTTCAAGATGGCCCGAAGAAGGGAAAGACTTGATAGTTATATATATATATATATATATATATATCCAAATAGACAGAATCCTGAAAATAATATAAAATGAAAAGAATTAGTCATTTTCATATTTAGCATTGTAATTAATATCAAATAATTTATTTATTTATTTTTTAGAGGGGGAAAAAATATTGTATTAAAAATTAAATCGAAGAGTACAAAATTCTTGTAAGATTGTAGTAACTAGTTTTTTTATGCAAAAAAAAAAAGTTTACATAATAAGCATAAAAAGAATAATGATTTATCTATAATAATTTTAATATATTTTTATAGTTAACCTGAAAAGGTTGATATGAAAGTAACCCAATACATGAGGGTTTCTCAATATATGGAGGGGTGCGTTGACCGCCTCTCCACCAATGAAGTCACGTGTGTCGCCTCGACACCTGCGTGGGGTCCCAACACCGCCTTCACGGGTGCAGTCACCGCCGCCCTCTCGCCCCGTCCCCGTCTCACCACCCTCTCCTCGCTTTCTCTGCTCCCAAGAAAAGAATACAACAACCGCGGGAGCCACGAGGCTCCCCCGCCCCACAAATCCATCCCCCCGAGTCGAACCATCGATCGAGAGAGGGCGAGCGAATCGGAGCGGAGCGACCCTCGTCCGTCGATGCTATGCAGTATCACGCCTACAACCGCCTGGGGAGCGGCGGGGGCGGGGGCGGCGGCGGAGGGGGGACGCCGTCTCCGCCGGCGTCACCGCGGAGGTCGCCGAGGATCCACCGGAGGGCGGGGAAGGGCGGAGGCGGGGGTAGGGCGGCGCAGGGGGCGCCGCGCACCATTGCGCAGCGGATGGCGTGGATGCTCCTCTCCTTCCTCCTCCGGCGTCAGGCCATCTTCCTCTTTGCGCCGCTATTGTACGTCGCCGCAATGCTCTTCTACATGGGCACCGTGCCCATCGACAGCGTGCCCCGCATCATCTCCCGCTCCGCCCCCGGCTCTGTCTACCGGAGCCCCAAGCTTTACGAGCGCCTCCGCCCCGTCATGGATGCCGATAACTCCTCCGACGGGGTCAGTCATTGAAGCCTAGTTAACGCTCTTCTGATTCTCCTACTCTGAATTGTTTTGGATCCGCGCCCCTTTTTCTTCTTGTATTTTCTTTGGGTTTGTCTCTTCTCGGGAGTAATAACGCTGCGGTTTCTATTTCGGATCATTTAGATTCGTGGTGTTGTCAGATTTTGCATCTTTCCTGCGAACCTAAGAGATGCCTAAGCATGAACTGATATGGAACGATCATAACCTCGCCGGTACAATTGCTTCATCGCATCTTCAATGCCCATAATTGAGTTGGAACTCTTGTCCAGATTGTAAAATGACAATGCAGCTACTCTAGATGTTTCCTGATAAAACCTAATTCATCAAGCATTGATTTCTCTCTCTCTCTCTCTCTCTCTCTCTCTCTCTCTTCTTTATCTATCTCTACTGTGCCAGGTTCAGCTCTATTAGATTTTTGTTCTGCCATTCATTATGCTTATGGTAGGATCCATGTGTTGTGGTACTTATGGCTATTAAAGTCGACTAGGGATCACCAGTAAAAGAATCATATGGTGTCCTTATGCAGCTGTAAAACTAGGAGCTAGAAGTTTTCACTTGAAGATGATGTTATCACGACAGTAGGCATGAAATAGCAGTTAATGTTGATGATGTATACAACATAGGCTGATCTAGGATTCCGTGATCTCCTTTCTCCACACCTGTCATCTCACCACAACAGGGACACACACACAATAGGTAAGATGCAAGAACAAAAGAACTCTAGTTAGACTTCTCTGCATCTGAAATAAAATAGTGTTGATAGTTTCTTTCTTTTGTATGCATGTTCACATACCAGAATTGAAAAAGTTTAGTTTATCTCATTGCATATCTTCAAAACTAAACATGACTTTCGTTCTCTGTCCTTTTAACTGAAGGTTGGGCTCCTGTCTACCATTTTAGCTCATCATAGTTCGATGCCAAAATTGTTGAATGGTGTCAATTTTTTTTAGTTACTAATATACTGGAGAGAAGTAATTGAGCTAAAGATTATAAATAATGCTAACTCTGTCAGAAAAACACATGATGCCAGCAAAATGAAAAACAACATGTGTTTAGGCATCCAATGGTCTACATGAAAATAATCCAAGACATTTGCAAATGAAGGGCATGTTCCAAAACGTATATTTCTAAATTGGAACCAATTGAAAGTGATGCGCTAGGAGAATAAGGATAATGTTATATCCCGGATGCACTTCAAAATACTTTTTAGGCATCGGAAGCAATTGGAAGTCAGATGTACTTGTGTTGGATTTAGCTGCACCTGTTAATACAAAGTTGATAATTATTCTCATGTCTCTCCCACCAAATAATGTCAATTCTGACAATTTAATTTTTTCATTTTCATTTATTAATACTAGTATGGATTATGATTTTTATTGAAACTATATCCCATTGTTGATGACGTAACTCTTGGTAAAAAATTTCAGCTAGTGACTAAAAAATATTGTATATTTTTGTAGTTAGCAACTGTGTGGAAGCACTCTTTCAAAGGTGGCGGGTGGCGACCCTGTATACACACATCTAATGATGGTACAGTTACTCATTGAATCTTTCTATTGCTCTTTTTTTCCTGGAGAATAATATCTAACTCGTTAAAGAAAATTCACTTGTGCTTTCAAAGAATAGCATAACAAATTTTATAACTCATTGATGCTCCTGATTCAGTACTTTATCTTGAAATATTATGTAGTAATTACTAAGAATTGTTTTTTAAAATGATCCTTTGATCTTAACTTTTAGATTAATATTAAAATACTTAATGGAGTTCCTTTATCCTTTAATGCCAAGATCTAATTTGAGAGATAATCATGATATTCTTTTAAGATCTATTGGTAAAGAAAAGGTGAAACTACAAAACCACTTGGAAGTATATCATTTTCTTGGACGTCTTGAGGTATTCTTTCTGGAACACATGCACTAGAAAGAGGATTATACTGTGGAATGCCCTATTGTATGAGCCATAAAAGTAATTGAACTGATTGTAACCACAAACTTATGACTTATTTAAGAACAGAAAAATATACTTGTAATCCCAGCTTAGCATTATCATGCTATGTTAACTATGTTAAGAAGTGTTAATTAGGGGCATACAATTCTTTACAAGTGTGTCCCCAATGAACTTGTACATGTGTCACTCAATAAGCACTTAAATAAAATCTTACTATTGCTTCAAAAATTAATTATTTGATTTAGAACTGGAAAAGAAACTAAACTTAAAACCCATACGTAGAGATTGTGAACATTATGAGTTAACTTTATAAATGCTATGAATAAACTTTCAGCTTAATTTATATGTCACCTTCAATTAATCTCTTCCTTCATGGTATTCATCTGATTGATTATCGGAAGTCTTGACTTGTATAGCAATCAGTTTTTTCTTTCCTCAAGATCTTGGTTGATTTTTACAATCTTTAACAACATTTTTCCTGATTTATGTATAATTGGTTACTTTACTGAAGACATCTTTTGTTTATTTTATGCAGCTTTGCCTGATTCAAATGGCTACATATATGTTGAGGCAAATGGTGGCTTGAATCAACAGAGGACTTCTGTTGGTCCCTTCTTCTCCATGATGAATACTCTATTTTTCTTATCTTCCGTTCCTGGTTATGTCATTTTGCAGTTTTTGGCTCCTATTTATACCTTTTTATAATCTTTTGCAGATATGCAATGCGGTTGCGGTAGCAGGATATCTGAATGCAACACTTGTTATTCCTTATTTCCACTATCACAGCATTTGGAGAGATCCTAGGTTATCACCAATATCTTTGTCTCATAGTTTTCGTTTGTCATTACATTTATGACCATTCATTATTCTGAGAAAAGAGTTTTCATTCTTTCATAAACACCCTCCATCCTATTTTGTTTTAACAACTTGGCTATCCTGGATGTAAAGGTTGCATTTTTGCCACAAATTGATCCACTGTATACATCTTTACCCTGAATCTTGGCTTTTTTTTTTTCTGACCAAGACACAAGAACCCAACTATTTGAGGTTGGCTCCGTACATCTTTTACCACCATTGAGTGAACCCATGTTCATATGAGATCTGATAATTTTATACTAGTTATAAGTTATCAGATGCGACCTTCAATCTAACCTTAGATCGAAAAAGATATAACAATATTGACACACAGGTAGGTGGATGACAATGAATCACAAGTATGATTGGCATTTATTGAATGGTTTACTGCTTGGTTTGATAATGGATGTTTGTCGCTGTGTGCTACCAAATTTAATTCGTTGTTGGATTTGTTAACTAAGTTACAAATAATAAGTTTCTGTTATTCATGCATACTTGTGATGCTTCTATTTGGGATTCTCTTTCTGGTAGTTAAATACTGCTACCTAGTGTTTATCTTGTCCTGATATGGCTACATCTTTCTTTCACTTTAGCTTTTTGGACATGCCTATTGTCCTGCTGGTTTTGATAACATCGTCTTCTTTGAGAAATGTCAATCCCATACATGTTTTTATTTCAAAGTGACACTATGTATTTGTGATCGAGGAGGAAAAACTAAAAGATCTTGTATTTTGTAAATAAATGATGTAAGGCGTTAATATGTCTATATCTAGAGTCTAGGAGGAAAACCCAAAAGGTCCATTGTATTTTTGTATATAAATGATGTAGACATTAACAATTTGGTATCAAACAAATGGCTCAGAACTACTGAATTAAGTAAATAGAAACCAGTCATAAAACGATCTTCATGTGGTATTTAAGACCAAAATCTAGTGAAGGGGCTTGACTTTGGGCTGAGAATTCAACCATCTTTATTAACATGTTAACATGTGTCCTTACAAAATTTTCCCATACGAAGTGGTTTTGTGGAGGGTTCAGTCAATCTCATTTTTTTCTCTTGGCATTCTTGACAATAGGTCCTCAGTTTAGTTTGTTGGTGCAGAATGTTTTGGCTATGATTCCTGTCGCAATCAAGCTGCAAGTTATATTGGCTACTAGAACATTGAACAAATATCAACTTCATAAATTGCCCAAGGATCCATAATTATGGACAGATTCTAGATTCTAGGCATTTGGTCAACATTTTTCATTCTTCATTGCAGATATATTGGTGGCAAGCTTTTTCAGTTTAGTATAGTTTTAGGAAAGATGCAAGGGCACCTTAAGCAGCATTGTACAACTGTGTTAATGGCTCGTCTTAGTTCTTTATTGGTAACTAATTATAAGGTTGATTCCAAATTGTGAACAGTGATTACAATCGGCGCTCGGGCGAGGCGAGGTGAGGTGAGGCCCGAGCACCTCGCTTCATTTCCAGGCGGTGCGCTTCAAAGAGGCGTCGCCTGGGCGCTCGCCCGAGCCCAGGCGTTGGGCACTTCGGGCGAGCGCCTAGGTTAAACCAGGCAATCGAACTAGATTTTTAGGTCTGGTTGGTCTCCGATGCTTTAGTTGGTTCAATCGAACCAACTAAATCATCGATATCAGGCTCCCTCTCGCGATTTCCCCGACTTCCCTAACCCTAACACTTGCGATTTTGTCGTCAAGATTTCTTCTCCGTTGTCGCTACTCTCTGTTGCCGCCGCCACTATCGTTGCTCGCCGCTACTGTCGCTACTCGCTGCTGCCACAATCTCGCTCGCCGCTGCTATTGCCGCTCCCGCTGTCGCCACCACTCGCCGCTGCTGCTGTCGCTTGCCGCTCTCGCTCCAGCTACAGCTGTCGCTTGCCGCTCTCGCTCCAGCTACAGCTGTCGCTTGCTACCGCTGTCGTTGCCTCAGCAGCCTCGGTCTTCTCACACTCTTCTCACTATATAATTAACATTATATTAACAGTATACTGCTAACTGTATACTAATATTAGTATTTTATTTATTAGATTAATAATATGTTATTTTGATTTTAATACTATTAATTTTTATTTATTTAAAATTATTGTTAGGTTTCAGAATAAATGGCAAGTGTACAGAGCAACTCAATAGATTTGATGTAAAATTTTATTGTTTTGATTTTTGAGACTTTTTATTAATATGACATTGTGATTTTGTACCCAATTTTCTTAATTTAATAATATTTTTATTTAAATAATTATATTTTTTAATTATATTATATATTTTTATATTTTAGCATCTCGCTTCGCTCGGGTGAGCGCCTCGGGCGTTTTTGGACCTTAGTGCCTTTTAGCGCTTAGCGCTTTTTAAATCACTGATTATGAAAAAAAAAAAAAATTTGCTTATCCAGATTATGGACTGTCATGTTGATAGACAGGGATTCGACATGTGCCATGCTATTGACACATGACCAAACCAATTTTTGGCTTGTGCCAGCTAGCATGGCATGGCACTTACACAGCCAGAAAGGTATTAATGGGCTACTGTACTACAAGATTGCAAAAACATGATCCAGATGATTTTGGTTGTTGTCAACATTCAAGTGCAATTTTTTATGCTAAGTGATTTGCATAGGGAAGAGGAACAGGGTCAGATTTGAGGATTGGTGCATTGTTTCATTCTAAACCTCTAACATTTTGTTCCAGAAACAGAGTCCTGTTATAAATATTCCAGCATCCTCACATATATTTGCCTAAACCTATGTAGTTCTTTTAACTGTTCTATTATGACGTACTTTCTTGCCTTTGTTTTGTATTCTAATCATGTTTCTTGTCCTTTTAAATATTGCTTGATCTAGAAGTTTTGTATATTCATGTATTAGTTACATGAATAATCAGGCTATCATTGAAACTGCTTGTCTGTGCCTCATTCATTTGTCAAAAGATTTAAGATGTTTTGTCTGACATATTTGACAATGGTTCAGCAAATTCAATGACATCTACGATGAGGATCACTTCGTCAATACTTTGAAAAGTGAGGTGCAGGTAGTTCATCAGGTTCCTGAATATATAATGGAGCGATTTGGTCACAACTTGAGCAATGTGTTTAACTTCAAGATAAAAGCTTGGTCCTCTATTCAGTACTATAAGGATGCTGTTCTTCCTAAGTTGGTAGAGGAAAAGTTAGTACTTTATTATTTTTATCATTTTCTCGTAATTTACAGTTCGAAGGATTACCTAGACATTTGCATTCTATTGTGGTTTTCCCCCTTTATTTTATATTTTCTATGTTAGTGTTCTTTATCATATTTGATTTGTTCATATATTTTTTATAACTCAGTTGTATAATGTATTGCTGCATTTTCAGTTTTAGGAAAGTTATGTGATAGTAGCAAGTTGGTCGTTTTATTTTTTATAAGTATGATATTTGAAGTTATGCTATCTAATGTTTACATTTGTATTTGTTTAATATTGTTTACAAGTTATATAGAAAACATTTTTAGACATCACAATTTTGGAGTATAAAATAATAATCAAATTTAAAACCATAAATTTGTCCAAACATTAGGGTAAATGAGGCATTAGAAAAAACCATAAAGAGGATGAAAATGGTAAGAGTATAGGTCTTAATCGTATTCCTTTTGAAGTTTGGAGGATTTTATGAGATCAACAAGTAGTTCACTTCGAGGTCAAACCTGAAACATCTTGATTCTAGACTGAAATCAAACACAAGGACTAAATTTGGTTTAGTATTGGACTGCTACATTTCTGGTATACCAGTCCATACCACTCGGGATCACCTGAAGAAGATAAAAAGCTGATCAGTGCAATGTGTATTAATCGATATTTGGATCTATGGGTATTGTTATATTTGAAAGTTACACCAACTTGTACTTCCCGATATCACTGAAAAACATAAATGTTGATCAGTATTTAGCCATATATTTCAGTATTGATCGTTGGTTGCATTGGTACATAGTGGTTGTACACACTGGTCAGATGGTCAGATCTGTATGTAAAACCTTGGTTTCTATTTACTAGTTTACTTAATAAATATCTAATATCTAAAAGAACCCTGATGATTGCATAGATGGCAGTATTGATGACATAAGTTGCAATATGTATTGCCTGCATGAAAGCTAATACTTTTATAATTTGAATTCTTATAATGCATAAAGATACATGTAGTTCTGCTGTTATGACATACAACCATGATAATTCTGTTATCGCTTAACAAATTTGTCTTTAATATGGATCAGGTTTATCAGGATATCTCCTTTTGCAAATCGGTTGTCATTTGATGCCCCTTCCACGGTACAGCGCCTAAGATGCTTGGCAAATTTTGAAGCATTACAGTTTTCAAATCCTATAGCAACTTTGGCTGAAAACTTGGTTTCTCGAATGAAAGAGCACAGTAAAGATAATGATGGGAAATATATTGCAGTGCATCTTCGTTTTGAAGAGGTAAACATGAATTCAAAATAGCTTTGTTTTTGCTGAATCTTATGTCATTCGGTTGATATGATTGGTGTATTTTACATCTTTTCCAGGATATGGTTGCCTTCTCTTGTTGTGTATTTGATGGTGGTGAAGAAGAGAAACAGGAGATGAATGCTGCAAGAGAGAGAGGTTGGAGAGGAAAATTCACTAAACGTGGTCGTGTCATTCGACCTGGGACAATTAGGATAAATGGAAAATGTCCGTTAACACCTTTAGAGGTATAGCTTTCTTTCTAATTAAGTCAAGGGCTGGTTACTTTTGACATTTGAATGATCTGGTTGATGGTCGTTTAGTATCCTATAAAAACATTACTGCCATTAAGGTTCACTGAATGGCATGAACCTAACTTAGGAAGGAAATACGAAAAAACTCACTAAAATTAAAGAATTTATACGCACAAGACTAGTTTTATGATGATTATTGTAGGTGATCAAATTGATACATCACATGGCTCATACAAACATGAAACAGTAATGGCTTACTTATTTCATCGTAGATTTTCATCTTGTTGGTTTCCTCTCTATATTTCCTCTCATTCTGGCTATGTAACTATGATTCTTGTCATTGCCTCTAGAGCTCCCTTGGCTACAGATCAGGTGTGTATGACCTGAATTGTTGAACCGCATAAGGCACATGTATTTGAGATCCAATTTCTTTATGGGAGAACTTTCAAATATTTCTATACTAATATTGGGATATACCTAGTTGCTATTTGTTAACTTATTTCATGTCATTCTTTTGAGATGTCATATTGGTCAAAATATACTACTGTCAGGGACATAGCCTGAAATGGACAACAACTATTCTCCGGTTCTTGCTGCATTATTGATTTGATAATATGGCGAGATCTTTTCATTATATGGCCTCTCATGGTTAGATCATTGGAATTGACTGCAAGAGTGTTCATTGCATGATGAAGTCTTTTCAGCACACCTTTTACTCTTGCCACTTAAGATCTTTTCTGTTTTTTTGACAAACTTCAATGGAAGACATCATTTTCTGAATAATTACCATCTGTAGAAGCAATTGATTAAATTCCTCGTCTTTCTAGTCAAAATTCTACTCATCCATTAGTTTGGTAGTTGAAGAACAAGACTTTATATAGTCTATCATGCAGAACTTGAAACATATATCAATGAGGATTTAACTAGTCAACCTTATCTTCTGCACAAATATTCTAACAAGTGAAGTTTATGATTTTACTTCTAGATAATTATTTGCATAAACAAGGTAGGTTCCTGCAGGATTCTATTACGGTAGTAGGTTGGAGATACAAGCAAATATAATGGAGTTGGAATGGCATTCCATGACATGCTAAACATTATGCATAGACAGCTGGCTATCATGCCTTGTGCCATGGGCAAAGCTTCAGTCTTCAGGTTGACATGGATATGTGAGCCTAAAGTAATTCTAGTTTTAAAAGTAATATTAGATGGATTGGTTTTTAGTCTGCTTCATGAACATTAAGCGGCTAAAATCACTTACTGCTTTCACAAACTTCAATTTGTTATTTTCTTTTCTCCATGAATTAGCAAAGATGCTCAAAGATGTAGTTTTATTTGGTCATCCTAAGCATTATAATATGCTTGACTATCTTCCAATTATCACTTCATATATGTCATCAGGTTGGTTTGATGCTCCGCGGCATGGGCTTCGGTAACAATACTGCAATTTATTTGGCTTCTGGAAAAATTTACAAAGCCGAGAAGACTATGGTTCCGCTTCTTGAAATGTTCCCCCTTCTACAAACTAAAGAAACATTAGCATCAACAGAGGAACTTGCTCCATTCAAGGTGTTTAGATTCTGTTCCTTGTTCTCTAAGATCGTATGTAGTTTTATCTATTCTTTTCACCATAGTTTGCTTTAAATTGACAATGCTTGCAGAACTATTCCTCCAGGATGGCTGCAATAGACTACAGCGTGTGCCTTCACAGTGAAGTATTTGTGACTACTCAAGGTGGAAACTTCCCTCATTTTCTGATTGGCCACAGGAGATACTTGTATGGTGGGCACTCTAAGACTATCAAACCTGACAAGAGGAAGCTAGCATTATTGTTTGACAATCCAAATATAGGGTATGTCTGTTCATCTTCCTAACATTGTTTCATTAGATTTTATCAAGTCTGCTCTTAGTATTTGTCATTTTCAACTCAGGTAGTTATGATATGACTGTGTAGAAACTTGATGGACACACAAAGAGACAATACAACAAATGCATGTGCATTGCAACACCCTTTCTTGTGTCCAGATGGTGTAGGGGTATCAAGAGCAAGTTTGTATCGTAGATTCTGACAATCAGGTGTTTTTTTCCATTTAAAAGTTAAATGGCAGCATAAATTTTGTAGCCTGTAGCCAGTTTCTACCTAGAGTCTGGAAACCAGGTGTTTCATGCCTTTCCATTGAGATCCGGCAGTCTAATATCCTGTAGCCCGTAGCCACACCCACATTTGGGATTCGTTTTGCTTGTGAAAGTTTTCTACCTAATGATAGTATTTGGGATTATAAAAAGAAAGGTTCTTTGCCAGGCATTTTTTTGAGAGAAGTTTCAAGTAGCACTCAATTGTTTAAAATATTCATACGGTGCTTTTATTCATCTTCGACTTCCAATAATGACTTAGAAAGGCAACCATGATGACTGTTTTTAATCCTCATTATCTTTTGACTTAGTAGTTTCGTTCCTTGCACATCTGTTTATCATTCGTAACATTCCCTCCATAAACTTTTGCACCTTATATGATGTAATACCTTCTACCTACTTGTTGAACAGATGGAAGTCCTTGAAGCGGCAATTACTAAATATGCGAGCTCACAGTGATGCGAAGGGAATGGAGATGAAAAGACCAAGTGACTCATTATACACATTCCCGTGCCCTGACTGCATGTGCCGCTTAAACAAAACAGAAGTTTCAAAGTCTTCCTCGGCTCGATAGTATCGGTTCAGGAAATTTTGGCTAAACATTTGAAATGATTCACCTGATATTGAAATTGGTGCATCATCCATTCTTTCATTGGATTCTTAAGAAAGCACAACGTCATTCCAAGTTGGCAGCCTCCATTATTTTGAGCGCGTAGTTGCTAATCTTTACAGCCTGGGATTACTAGATTTTGTATAGTTGATTTGTTGATTGAAGGGAACCTCGTCATTGTTTCCCGGGCGCTGACTGACACTTGGACTTGCATCCACAACCTCTGGTACCGAAGCCTGGAAGCCGTATTGGTGCTCAGCGTCAGCAGAGGCTTGTACATTACTCGAATTCTTATTCACTTAATATGCAAATATTTGCATAGAGGGCAAATCTGGAGTCATCCAACATGTGGGACAGCAAAACCTTTTGTCTTTCTCTGTTGTAGCTTGATCTTATTCTTTGAACACTTGGATGTCATCCTTGTTTTGTCTAGCTTTAGGATACTCACCTCACGTGGAGGAGGAGGTAAGAAGAAAAATCACTGTATGGGCATGTGAGGTTATTCAAAGTTTTCCTCATTGTTTTCAGTTTTTGGTTATGTAATTAATGACAAAACATTTGGCTGCTAACTGATGAGAATGCTTCGAGCAGAGGAGTCGGGCGATTGGAAGTTAGGATGTTCTCAAGGAGTTGTTGGTTTTAGGAAGCCCAAGCCCTTATTGATGATGACCATTGAGACGGATGGATGGATGGGTAGAAGAGCTTGTTACTTGTCAAAAGCAGACTTTGGCTACTGTTATTGGTGTCTTGTGATGCTGATCTCCAAGTGGACGACCATCCACAGGCAGGCACGTGTGAAGACTTATTCCACGTGCGTGCGTGTAAAGTAAGGAGAGGTCAGTCAGGGCAGTGGAATGGAAAGGTGGCAGTGGCCGATGGACTTATTCCACTTGGACCTAAATGCTTATAAGGTGGAGTTGAAAAGCCTCATAATGCGTTTCGCAATTGAGCCTCCGTCCCTCCTTTTTCTTGATCTTACAACAACAGATTTAGGTTTTCCATTGGCTCCTTCCAACTCTTGTTGATGTTGGTTGGTGGGTCACCACCACTCTCTCTTTCACTCAGCTTGGGTGTTGGATTGTCATCATCATGTTTCCACCCACTTCTACCCGCGACCCAACCTGCCTGGGTGTGACGAAAGATCCACCAGATGCAATACATTATTTATTTATTACATGAAATGTTTTATTTATATATATGTATATATATGTATATATATTTCAAAACAAAACAAAACAAAGCAAAGAAACAAGGAAAGAAATCCACGTGGTTTGAAAATTCAAAGATTGGAAGCAGTAAAAGAGAAAAGACTTTTCCCCGTTTTTCTCGTTGCCTTTTGACTCGAACAAAATTCAACCTCAGCTACCGTTGACAAACAATATGATTATTGGACGTTGTTCGGATTCACATAAAAGTCAAAAGTGTCTCATGCCGGGATTCTTCGTCTCACCCACCCCTGTCCTGTCCTTAATCTCACTTGGCAAAACGTTTCACGTTGTAAACTGGCATATTTTAGTCTCCCTGTGGAACATTAAATAATATGATATTCTGCCACCGACGAGTCATTTGAATGTGTATATGGAGATTATTCTTACTGAGAAATCGATAAAAATCTGCTTGAGATATTATTCACTCAAAATTACAAAGTTGTCAACGCGTGCTAGTATTATATTTTTCTTTTGTCCATCTTGTGAATTTTATAAAATCGAATAACCTATTATAGGTTGAATACATTCAAGTCAATATCATGTAATATTAAAATATTTATACATACATACATATATATATATAAATATACTCGATGCAAGTTCGATGCATAAGAGTGGTACCGACTCTTTATCAAGTACTTTTAAATTTTTTAATATTTATTTAAACTCGATACATGATGATCTATTGAGAATGGATACATTGGCATGGATGTATCGACGTGATAACATTAGGAACTCTCACTCATATAATATCGATATACGAAATTACTAATCCTTACTGATACTGGTATAAAAATCTGATACACATATTATGTAATTCTGAAATCAAATGATTAAAATAAAATAAAAAAAAGGAGGCGATCGTAAGTCTACCAGCTTGAAGATCACCATGAAATGAAATTATGTGAGAACAAATATGAAATTAAGAACCACATTGCTGAATTCAGTAGGCTCTTTGACATTCGACCTCATGCAGAATTCCCACACAGGAGAAGAAATTAATGAATACATACCAAAGTCTGCGATCATGACGACTCAATTGCATTAATGGCAATGATCAAAAACTTCCAAGAAGAGTGACGCTGATGTGAGTCCCCCACCCACCTCCTCCTTTCCCCACCATGAGATGATACACCTTCAACTCTCCATCGGGATGAAAGGCCAGCAATGATTCATTGCATCCCACCATCATTTCATGGTGCCGCTGTATCATCTCTCTCTCTCTCTCTACTAAACTTGGCAAACCCCAATCAAACTTATTTATTTCTAATAATTTAATTAATTTATGTAGAAAAATATAATTTCCTTTTTTTCAATTGATAGAGATAAAACGAATACGTATACCACAGTCAGTATATTGTTTTAGGTGCAAATATTCTTAATTTGAGATCCGTGACTATCATCTCCTTAATGTTTTAGATATAATTTTTCATCATTTTGATGATAATACTGACTTAAGAAAGAAGCCCAAAGAAATTTTTTTGAATATATATATATATATATATATATATATATATATAATTTTAGTTATATATAAATAAAAAAGAAAGTATATATGTACTATAAAGAAATAAGATTCATAATACATAATATTCGGATGGCCGCTCGTGGTAGGCTCAAATAATGAGTCAGAGAAGGCATAGAACATCAGCTGGTTCACCTCCGACGCAAGGCAGCAATACTGACGATGGACACACTCTACGTGCCGACTAAACTGGGAACCAGACGACGTGTCGACGTCTGGTTTGACAAAGAGGCTTTCGGTGCTCCGGGAGTGACGAAGGGTCTATAGTTCACCGAACACGTGTTGCATTGACTTTTGATCACGCGGCTCGCCTGAATACGAAGCCTCGTCGCGTCGGATGGCGGCTGTCGAGTTGAGTCCCGCGGGAAGCAGCCGAAATGGACCCTCGATGGATCTCCGTGATCTTGTTTAGATTACTCTAATCCAAAGACTAATAGCCGCGGACTTTGGTTCTCAAAACACACGCCCGTGGTCAACGCCATTATTACGATCACCCCCTACCCCTCCCCCTCCCCCTCCCCCGCCACCACCACCACCACCACCCGGCCCGAGAGTTTTTTCAACCACCTGTCTCACTCTCGAAGGTCAACGCCCCCTCCTTCCACCTATTTTCTCTCTGTTTCCTTTCCTTTCTCCTTTCCCCACTCCTTCCACTTATCTTTCCCTTTGCCATTAGGACTTCCACTCTCTCTCCTTTGCTTCACGTAGAAAAGGACTCACCTTTGTCTATCTCCAGCTTCGGCTTCGCCTTCGATGGGCAACGGGCTCGCGGGGCTCGCCCACTGCTACTCCGGTGGCGGACGCCGCCATGGCTCAGCCGCTGTGTCTTGGGACCCGTGCGACGAGGGGCTAGGCCACTCCTTCTGCTACCTCAGGCCTGACGCTGCCTGCGGCGTCTCCGGTCGCCCCTCCGCCACCGCCGTCGCCAAGGTCCACAACTTGGAGGAGACCACCACCTTTCGGTCCATCTCCGGGGCCGCGGTGAGCGCCAACGCCTCCACCCCGCTGTCGACGTCCCTCCTCGACTTCGCCGGCCCTACCGCGGCTTCCGCCTTCGAGAGCTCCACCTCTTTCTCCTCTGTCGCACTCCAGCCTGTCCCGCGCTTCTCCGGGCCGCTCTCCGGTCCGCTTGCCGCCGCCGACCGGGGGTTCATGTCGGGCCCCATCGAGAGGGGTTTCATGTCCGGGCCGATCGAGAACCAATCCGCTCTCTTCTCTGCCCCCTTCGAGAAGCCCCCGTTCTTCTCCGACCAGCTCCGGCGCAGCCTCTCGCGCCGCCTCCCGAAATCCGGCCGGGCCGCCGCGCGCTCTATCTTTCGTGGGCTTACCAAGGCCATCGCGAGGACCATGTCCACCACCGCCTACGGCCACGGATCCATCGTCGCGCCCGTAAAGGGGTCGAAATATTCCCACTCGGCCGACGGCGGAATAACGAATCCGCGCGGGTGCAGCGGCCGTAGCATCGTGGAGGCGACACAGTGGTCGGATTCGCTCGACTCCTTAAGCGGCAGTCTCCATTGGGCGCAGGGGAAAGCCGGGGAGGACCGCGTCCAAGTCGTCGTCTCGGAGGACCATGGTTGGGTCTTCGTCGGCATCTACGACGGCTTCAATGGCCCCGACGCCACAGATTACCTCCTTTCCAATCTCTACTCGGCTGTACAGCGAGAGCTCAAAGGACTACTTTGGGACGACAAAGATGACACCTTTTGCCATGAGGCTTTTGATGATTCGGTCGCTCTTGCGGCCGCCGACGAATTTAATCCCACTGTTGCAGCGAATTGGACATCAAACACTCGCTGCTGCAAAGAAGGCAGACATCACAGGAGGAAGCTAAGAGGTGCTGCCAAGAAGTGGGAGGAGAAACACCGGAGACAGAGGTGCGAGTTTGAGAAGGAAAGGTTGGAGTTTGAAAGGAGGTTGAAGGAGCAACTAAGCAGGGCGAGTCCCGATCACGCTGTGAACCACTCACAAGTGTTGAAAGCTCTCTCTCGATCTCTCAGGAACACAGAAGACTCCTTTTTGGACATTGCAGACAAGATTGGTTCCGAGAATCCTGAGCTTGCGCTCATGGGTTCGTGCGTCTTGGTGATGCTAATGAAGGGGGAAGATGTATATCTGATGAGTGTGGGTGATAGCCGTGCAATTCTGGCACGGAAGGAAGAACGTTATTTGTGGACCTCGATAGGAAAGGCTAGGCAGGATCTTGAAAGAATTAATGAAGAAACACTCTTTGATCTTGAAGGTCTCAGTGATGGCCATCCATCCAATGAACTGTCAAATTTATCAGCCTTGCAGCTGACTTCTGATCATAGCACTTCGATTGAAGAGGTAAGCAGCTGATACCGGCATTTATTCGGCATCCTTTGTGCTGCAATTTTATGTGGTATCTCCTTTCCTGAGACTAACCTGAATTGTATGATTTGGTTTGCTTTGCTATTCAGGAAGTTCGAAGAATTAGGAATGAGCACCCTGATGATGCTTCTGCCATTTCAAATGAACGCGTTAAGGGCTCACTGAAGGTCACAAGAGCTTTTGGTGCTGGCTTCCTGAAACAAGTATGTATTCAATATTCCTAACTGCTGCCTAACATTCTGACATCTGATCTTAATGCTTGTAACCTTTCTTCCATTCATTTATTTGTGGGCTGTAATTTAAGATGATGATGGGGCCCTACCTTGTTCGATATAGTCTAAATGTTACCACAACTCGAGAAAACTAAAGTTATTAGAATCAAATTGGCAATTAATTATAAGCAAAATCATCGGATGCAAAATTAGTTTGGGGAATGGTGGCGTGTGCTAACAGCCTAACTGTCTATATGGCAATGAAAGGGGTTAATGTTATGTACAAAGATCTTCAACACAATGTGGTGTGGATCCATAATCCGCTGAAAAAAGTGTGTAGTTGTGTGGAACATATGATTATCTGCCAAAAATGTGTCGTCTGCCATGCGGAGTTTTGATCTAAATGTCGCTTATTATGAATATAAGTTGGGATGGTGGGTGTTCTTTTATGATGACTTATGCAACCTGACACTGTAAGGGATTCATATCGTATACAAAAATCTGTGTTGCAATGTGGTGTAAGTCCATAATCCACTGAAAAAAGGTGTGCAGTGTTGTATAGGACATTAGATTATTATTTTTGACACTGATGATTTCTTAGGTTTTACCAAGTGCTGCCCGACCGTGATTAAGTTTCTGTGATTGTTTCCAGATAACCCTAGTTGAGTCAATTATGCTGGCACCATCTGCAAAGCCTTTATAGCTTTTATTTCTTTCTTTAGGTGTTTCCTTTTTTACTTTCTTTCTTTTTTCTTCTCCTTCATGTTCTTTTAAACTTTCTGATAAATTGATGCATTAACTATATAGGCTTTTTAAGAAAATTAATTTCTTACAACTTCAAAAAGTTTGGGTCATTTTCTGGATCAAAAAAGTATATCGATGTCAGGTTGCTTGCCTTGTAAAAAAATCACATGCCTTCTAAACTCTTGGAGTACGAGTTTGAATCAACTTTTTGACAACCATTTGCCTTTAAAATATTGATATAAGCTTTGCGAAATCATTGAACAGCCTTGTGGTCACGGAGATGTTGACTTTCTAAGATTGTGCTTAGTATGGAGAATCACGTTAACATAACTTCGGTTGTTATTCTATCCACTGAGTTGCAAGGATTTTTTGCATCTTGATGAAAATTTGTGACTAGTAGAATGCAATTGCTTTTCATTCAAATATGATATATTGATTTCGCTTTGCAGCCCAAATGGAACAATGCTCTTCTAGAGATGTTCAGAATCGATTACGTTGGGACCTCACCATACATCACATGCAACCCATCTCTGTATCACCACAAGCTCGGCCCAAAAGATAGATTTCTGATACTATCATCTGATGGGCTCTACCAATACTTCACTAACGAAGAAGCAGTTGCTCAAGTTGAAATGTTCATCGCAGCAACACCTGAAGGTGATCCTGCTCAACATCTTGCGGAAGAAGTACTCATCCGTGCAGCTAAGCGTGCCGGTAAATTCCAAATTCTCAACAACACAATTGACATTGTTTGGATGCTTAATTTAAGCTAATTAACATCTCCACATATGTTGTTCCAGGTATGGACTTCCATGATCTGCTTGAGATCCCACAAGGTGACAGACGACGATATCATGATGATATCTCCATCATCATCATATCTTTAGAAGGACGAATATGGAGATCTTGTACGCAAACATGAGTACAAAGTTTAAACAAGTCTTAGAGATCCACCAAAAACAGCTCTCAGGTTGTGCTCATGCCATTCCAGTTGAGATTTTGAGGAGACTCAATGCCATGTATAGTCAAGTATTAGGTGCTGTGAAGTTACGAAAGCTGCTTTGAGCAGATCCAGACAGCGATAGTGAGAACACTTCATCTGTATGGTTGTCAACAAGAGTAATTATTTCAAATAATTAGTGTGACCAATTGGTCCATGTAATTCTTTTAAGATGTTTTCTAATTTTCACGTTTTTGCATCGATATTACTCACTTACATTGATGAAATTATTGTTATCATTTATTTAAAATCTTGTCCATGTAATATATATTATGAAATAGCTCATTCGCATGCGATTAAATACTAAAGAAATAATGAACAGTCATAGTCATAATAAAACATTGAAACAGAAGACAAATTAGGATGGATAGGCATTTTATTTGTATGTTTTTTGCTATCTAATCTTGTGTTTCAATCATCTGCAGTTGTCATATCAGAAGTAGAAATAGTTTGTGATCATCTATAGCCTCCTTTGCACTCACCAGATAGCCATCGAACACAAGCATTGCCAGGTGACTTCTTCTATCTTAATTGGATCAAACACAGTGTAAACAAGTTCATCATTCTCTGGTGCACGCCATAACATGAAACAGTCCTTTTTGTTTGTTGTGATGCAGCATCCTATCCCCATTACAGAAAAAGCATTCCCTTCTTAAACAGGGAACAGTGTGTCTTGTTCACTGCCAACCCTTCACACCTTACTGGTCTGTGATATGATCCTCAATCAATGATAATTGCTATAGTATTGATTTCAAATTGTCAAAACTAGGTTATTCTCCTTCAGTTGTCATCATTCTCCTGCCCAGCTTTCATCACCTCCGTTTTGGTTGATGCTTCCACTGGATGCCTGTGGGATATGTTCCCTTCTTTGTTCACAATAATACAATACAAAGATGCCTTTCGTTTGCTTTGCTCTTCAGTCTGCATGCAGCCTTGTTTGAGTTCATGAACAACAAACCCATGTTGTCAAAAGTAGAAGCATCCTAATTGAAGGATTAGAGTTCATGAAGAGAGGGGAAAGAAGAAGCCTGTGATAAGAATCATCCATGCTGAAAACCCACCAAGAACACCTATGATTGTGTCTAGAGAAATTAACCAGAATAAGTCCCACCATTGTTTGCATTTGAACTGCAAAGCCACGACTGCCAGAGATGATGATAGCTTAAGATGGGAGCATCATCATGAGGGGAATGGGGAAGGCATGAGCTGCAATGATGTCTCCATGTAGTGATGCTGTGGGGGACTTGTTCTCTGTGCTTTGCCTTGTAAAGTAACAGCAATTCCTCATCTCAATCCTGGCGAGAAGCATGTGCAGATCTTCTTCTCCCCCTCTGAATCCTTGGCATCAGACCAAGATCAAAGAATGTTTGAACATGGAAACTGCTGATTTCTGAGGTAGATGTAGTTTTTGATAGGTCTTAATGGGAGATACATATGGGGAAGATGTTGACTTGGGAGTTGAAACAAGACAGATGCAATTATTACAAAGCATCCCATCTCTAACTAAAAACAACAGCTAATAATAATCCCTATTATCAGTAATTAAACATAAATAAATAAATAAAAAATAAAAATCAGACGTAAGATTAATATGATTCGATATTATTTATCGAAATATCAAATTTGATCATATTATAATATTTTTAATAAATTTTAAATCAAACACATCGAGATAAAAAGATATATACTATAACATAATCAAAACTTGATTTGTTTCTTTATAAAGAAATCTTTGTATACCAAAATTTCCTATTCTTTAGTGGACATTGATTTCAAAAGTTCAAAAATACTTGCCATACTTGTATGAATCCATCTTGCATTTAATCAAACAAAGAGATAAAGCCAACAGCCAAATGAGTCATTAGCTCACTGTTTTTTGTGGGTGCAAAGGGCATTTGTGGATCAGCAAACCTTTCCACAAACACCTCTTTTCCAAACAACCAAACGTCAGAGACCACAACGTACTTTCAACTCTTTGGTTGGTTTCTGCAGCAAGCTTTCCTTTCCAAGTACCAAGTTTCCCACTCTCTCTCTCTGGTCGCTTCGTTCCCTGTGAACTTTCTTTCCCCCCTCTCTTCTATTGCGACGTACAGCTCTTTGTGTTTGGGATCGCATGTACTTCAGTCTAAGCCTTAGAAGCAGAGGAAGAGATGGAATCCGAAGGAGGAGAAACATGTCCTACGCCTCTGATTCCTTCTTCTTCTTCTTCTGTTGTTTCATCTGAGGAGAGTAGGAACAAAGCGGAGGTGAAGTTGACGGGAAAGTTGGAGCAAGAAGAAGAAGTAAACCAAAGCAAAGGTGATGATGGCGCTGCTGCTGCAAATGACGATGACGAAGGTTACCACACGCCGACATCTCCAAGACATAGAATTCCGGTGCCACTCGAGTGCCCGCCGGCCCCAAGGAAGCCTTCTTCCATGCTGTGCTCGAAGCGGAAGGTGAAGAGCAGTCGAACTCAGGGCCAAGCCGGTGGTGGCCTCGGCGACTTGAGCCTGCAGGTGTTCGAGGAAATTGCTCCGGTGGCTAAGAAGGCTAGAGGAGACGCTGCCACCGCAGAGCGATGATGATGCTATGTTACATATCCAAGATATATATATATATATACATACAAGATGAACCCTACAAGCATCTTTTTTCGTCTCTTTTCTTTCTTGGATTAGATTTCTGGATGATGAACAAGGATCATTCAATTCTCTTCTACTCCGTGGAGCTCCTTCAAGCTATAATTATCGTGCTCTTGATTGATACAGATTTGGGCTCTGTTTCCCACTTCCTGCAAACAGATGTAGAGATGTTTCCCCCTAAGATTTCTCATCAGCTCATTAGGCACATAAGCTCATTCATGCAGAAGGTAAAGTGTGCACGGTCTGCTGTTTCCAGCTTTGGATCTCTACAGTGTGCATTCATTTGCATGTAAGGCATTCAGAATTCACCTTGTCATTTCATTAGATCGGATACATAGTCATTTCAATTAATGTGTATACGTTTCATTAGATCTTACACAAATAATATTATTATATTCATGCTTTCCAGACCCTACGATTGTAAGTGTATATTCAATTTATACACTCTAACAATCTCATATTTCCAACGCATGCTTTAAGATTGTCCAACACTTGAACAGTGTCTCTTCGATGTGGCCCAAGTGCAGCACTTGCTTTGGCCCACAATACAATATTGGGCCGACCTTACGTACGAACCCCCTCCCGACAGCCAATCGCAGCCGTGCATCGGCTGATATGGTCGATCAGACGTCCATGGTGGTTGAAGGGTAGTTTAGTAAATAAGATGCACTGGAACCCCTGTTTTGCTATTTAAAGGTTGGTTCGTTTCCGCCGTTGGGGTTCCAGACGTCGTCTGCCGCTAGGGTTTCTTGCTGTCGGAGTAGGGGGTAAGTATAGATCGGCTTCCAGCCACACTTGTCTCGTTGAATTGGATGTGCATATGCTTGCAAGTCATCTCATTCATTTATCGAATCTATGATCTTCATTTTCGTCCTTCTTCCACTCGTAGATGCGATGAATATGTACTTATACTTCTTCATCGATAGCGGTTTTGATCTGCAAGTGCTTCGATCGATTGTTCTTGCGCTTTTTTAGATGACAATGTTGTGGTTCCTTGATTCGTTGGAGAGCTTGGCTGATTCGTCTCTTTTCCTTTGTTCTTAGTAGGAAGCGGACGGTGTGCTTCATCCGGGCCTAGTGATGACCCCTTCTCAGCCGAACACCGGTCTCTTTGTCGGGCTCAACAAAGGGCACATTATTACCAAGAGGGAGTTGCCTCCTCGTCCTTGCAGCAGAAAAGGGGTATGAATCCGAAGTTTTTGAAAATTGATGGTTTAGATCCATTTTGGCTAGTAATTTCTTATTTTAGCTGAAAAATGCAGATATTTGTTTTTTCACTGTTATTAAATGGTTATCGGGGTATTACGGTCAGGTGGCTAATTTATGATCAGGTCAAAGTATGCTTTTAGTGAAATAAGGAGTGCATGCTGATTGATTTCTGTGTTTTATTTGATGAGCATAACATTCAATTACTCAAGTTGGAGAGAGTTATCTCTCGTTCTTGTTGTTGGGTCGGTATCACGGAAACAATTAAGATTCTATATGATTTGTGCAGGAATAATTTGCTATATACTTTGCTTAGGGTTAACCCTATCTGAGTTTATTGTCATGGGTGGTTGGTCTTCTCTGACATCGAACATCCCTTCTGCTTCTAGAGCAACTTGAGAGGAACATGTAGTTATATTTCAAAATGGTGAATGTTTGTCTCCTTAATTTCATAGTTTCAAGTAGTTACACATGAGGAACATGTTTAGCTTAAACATTAATATCTTTTTATTACTTAAATAAGTTTCATTTTGCAATGCATGCATGCCCATTCAACTGGAATGCCTATGCTTTTTCTTCTCATTCATAAATATAGTTGTTTTCTTTTGACTGTATGTTGATTTTCTGCAGAAGTCAGGTCTTGTGACAGATATGGTGTTTTCTGAATATATTCAATGGGAGAAAGCTTATGTTTATGTTTATTTCATTTTTCTTCCATAAGCTTTAAAATTCTATTAGTTGGAGGTTTTATGCTGTATAATTTATAATCTTTGGACAATCAAATGTCAGAAAACTAGCAAGAGGGTTCATTTCGTAAGGAACTTGATCAGGGAAGTAGCTGGTTTTGCTCCTTATGAGAAGAGGATTACTGAGCTCCTGAAAGTTGGAAAGGATAAGCGTGCACTGAAAGTTGCGAAAAGAAAGCTGGGCACCCACAAGAGAGCCAAAAAGAAGAGAGAGGAGATGGCTAATGTTCTTCGGAAGATGAGGTAAGCGGCTTTTTGTAATTTAAATCCATATGCTACTGGTTTCTATCGGATAATGGCGTAAATTAATTTTACATTTACAAAGTGTAACATGAGGTCTAAATCTAATTAGTTTGACTGATTCGTAAGCTATTAGTTCTAAAGTTGAAACTGATTAATCGTTTTCAAAATGTCACTTGTTATTATAATAGGGCAGTAAATAAAACCGTAGGAAATTTTGTGTTGATGATTTTACCAAGTTCATTGGTGATTGATGAAGTTTTGTTGATAGTTCCTCATGTAATATCTATCTGTTCATCACCTTTCAATCCATTTCACTTTATGGAACATTCATCCATTGGTTGTTTGATAGGTCCTCTCACTTTGACAGTTTGAAATTTTATTAGTGCATTTTCACTGCAATTGCTAAAGATGGAAAAGGCAATTGGATTAAAATGTAACTGTTGCTCACCCCCCGATGCTGCAATGTGTTGCAAACAATGATATGGATGCATGACTTGTTCTGCATCATTGTAAATATTTTGTTTGGATCTCTATTGTTGTCAATTTATATGTAAAAAGTAAACAAATTATCTGTCCAAACATGCAGCACTACATGTTTGTGGTTGGCATATGATAATTCACTTGTTGAGTATGTTACAACTCTTTAAAGAAAACTTCAACTGTCTTTAAGGTACTTAGTGATCTTAGACTGGCAGCTCATATGTTCGTTAATTGCATGAAGGATACTGAGTGCATCTCTGGTAGAGATTTGGCCACTGATTTAAGTTGAAAGATTGTCGATGTACGATGGTTAAGATATTCTAGCACATACAGAGGATTCAGTCAGACTAGCTGCTCTTTGATGTTTGGATCAAAGATTTGAAAAATGGAATTATCTATTGAGAACTAAATTTTGGATTGATTCATTCGGATTGGATTTTTGGATCAGTTGTAATTAATTGATTTCAACAGCTCAAAATCCAGAATTTCCCAGATCTGCTGAGATTTACAGGTTTTATGTGATCCCTTGAATTTTCAAAGATTATGATGTCTTTCTAGGATTAGACTTGGGGCAAGATTACCGAATTATTGTTCAGTTCTGCAAGACATGGTTGGCATCCTTTTCAACTGGTTTGCAGTTGCAGTAATATTGGAACTGGGTGGATGAGCAAAAGCGGATTAAATATGTTTTTCCAGGGCTCAATTGGTAGCTTGATAATTGGATCAAGATGTTCATGGATGCCTCAAGCTCAGTTGATTTCGTGCTCGATGAGCTTAAAACAACAATGATGACAACAAGAACAATAACAATGATGCCAACAATGATGACTTGGGGCAAGATTACCTAATTATTGTTCAGTTCTGCAAGACATGGTTGGCATCCTTTTCAACTGGTTTGCAGTTGCAGTAATCTTGGAACTGCGTGGATGAGCAAAAGCGGATTAAATATGTTTTTCCAGGGTTCAATTGCTAGCTTGATAATTGGATCAAGATGTTCATGGATGCCTCAAGCTCGGTTATTTCGTGCTCGATGAGCTTAAAACAATAATGATGACAACAAGAACAATAACAAGCTGTATTGTCCAAACTATTTGGGGTTGATACTTGCTCGATTAGTTTGGCCGATATATAGGTGAACCACACTTGTAGTAGTAGCATTTTTTTTTAAACTACTCTAAACTTAGTTTAACTTTGATCAGGCTCGGGCTTGGCTTAAATGTCGGATGGCGTGCAACGACCTTGTCCTTATGTGCTTATTCCTCTTCCCCGCATCTGCTGCCTCTATGCCTCATCATCTCATGAAACTTTGGTGCCATTGTTGCCTTGCTATTTAACAGCCTCATGTCCTCTGTCTCGTGACTGCTCATATACAAGTATTGAAGATTGATCATATGTATGTAGGCTTGAAACTAAATTCGGACTAGACTGAACATGACTGTCTTAAGCTTCCTTGTGTCCATATCAACGAGGTCTATGACTGAGGGATTGGTTAAATTTCTTTTTTCTGAAGAATGATTGGTTAAATAATAGAGGGGGAGTTTTGCATATGCAAGTTTCCAGCGATGTTCAGTTTCAGAAGTCAAAAGCTTGTACGGAATGTCACTAGATAAGTTGTTAACCAGACTGACTTGGATGGCTTCAATTCCTTTGGATCATTACATGTATACATAGATGGTTTCGGTTCATAACTTTGTTCCAGTAGGCATATGGTTGATTTTCTTTTCCGTCCTTTATGATCCTTACATTCCTATTGTAATTCTTTTCATAATTGCATATGTTTTTAGTTTGCAGTTGTTTACGTTTAAACTTTAGTATTTTCATAGACAACTTTTGCAAAGGAGCTTATTTCATATGTAACTTGTGCCCTTATTCTCAAAAAAACCAACGAGCATAAGGTGTTCCAAAAAGAAAGGAAAAAGTATATATATATATATATATATATATATATATATATATATATATATATATATATATATTCTATAAAATGAGCAGCAGTTCCTATAAGTGATTGTGGGTCCTGTTGTTAGATTGTTCTTCGATAAATACCTTAATTTTCATCTTATACTCAATGAGTTGAAAGTATGGTTGTAATAGAATATGTATGCTTGCAAGCAATAATTATTAGTCATATTCTAATTTCTCACGTGGTGTTTACATGTTCTTCAGGTCTGCTGGAGTGAGTGATAAGAAGAAATAATGTTATCCCCTGCAGTCGTTGGAGGATTAATTTCAATGAAGGCTTTAAACTTTTGATAATTCAGCAAGTAATTTTGACCCGCAGAATCTTTTAGGTGATTGGGTTTATGTGGTGTTTGATTTTTCAGGAATTTGTCAAAAGTAACAACCTTACAATAAATATTTAAGTCGAATAATATCGATATCTTTATGGTCTCCCCCCGATCAGCTAATTATCTAAGAGCGTGTTTATATGGGATAGTTTGTCCGGTGAAATTATTCGTCTCACAGCAAATGGATGTCTAACGGACAATGAAAGGGGCTGGGCTGTCTGCTTACGGACAATGAAACAAGTCACTCTTAAGGGAAATTTAACGATTTAACCATGCACATGAAGTAACTCGAAAGACCTGACCGCGGTTTCGGTTTCTCCAAATCAGAATTGCGATTCGAATCATTATTATTGTTATTATTATTATTATTTATTTTTAAATTAAAAAATAATTTAAAATATGAAAATAATTATAATTTTATTTTTAAAATTTTAAAAATAAATGTATAACTATGTGACGGGCAAAGTTGAAATAAAGAAATAAAATTATTAAATGTCACTAAATACAACTTTCGAAAAAAATGAAATAAAATAAAATCTTTAATCAAACAAAAAAAACCTCTCTTAAGATTCAAACCCACTTTCATTAATTTAAATCTCATTATTATTTATTATTTTATATACGTGTTTTATATTTATTTTTAAATATATTTAAATGATTTGAAATCGAAACAAATGTATTTTGATTTTCTAAAATAAAAGAGAATTCCGAAACCTAATCATCCCGGATCGATTCGATTCCCATTACGAGAAACTGCTGCACCCACTCTTCTTCTTTAGCCAGTAGGCGGAAATGCTGCAGCCACTGTCTTTAGCGAACACTGGTCGACGATTGTAATGCGACCGAGGAAGCCATGGTGGAGAACAGCAGCGAGTGGCACACCCGTGAGCAAGCAACTCTGCAATTAGTAGCACAAAACGCATGTCCACTTCAGGAAAGACGGTTCCACGCTGCAAATGATTGACACCCCACCTGCGCATCCTATCGCCTCCGATCTATCGAGCGTCTCCGATGTTCCCAGAGCACACACGTGCATGGCCGTCGACGTAGAATCCATCTTCCCTGTGCGCTGGGAATCTCGTGTCAGATATCTGATGCATCAATCACTGGTACTCACAACATGCTCAGCAAAATTTTTGTTTGATGGTCGTCTTATGCTTCCATAGAAAGAGTATTAATAATGTGCCCATAAAAAAGTTATTTTTGTCTACTTTACAGTATTAGTTATGTCAAGTAAACCATCTTTTTATGATCATATTATCTGTTAAAGTCCACAACCTGTGCACATCAAAGCTTGTTCATCAATTGCCATACTCAGTATCACCTTTATACCAAGTGATACTAAATGCTAAATTAAGATTTACATAGTTTGACTCTCCATTTCTAATAAAAATATAAAATGATAGATATCATGCGAGAATAATTGCTACACTCTAAATATTACCTTTATACCAAGTGATACTAAATGCTAAATTATGATTTACATAGTTCGACTCTCCATTCCTAATAAAAACATAAAATGATGGATATGATACGAGAATAATTGCCACACTCTAAGTATCACCTTTATGCCGAGTGATACTAAATGCTAAATTAAGATTTACATAGTTCGACTTTCCATTCCTAATAAAAACATAAAATGATAGATATCATAAGTTTGACTTTTATATCTCTCCTGGCAAAAATTGAGATAGATTGGATATTTATCAAATAGACAAATTCTTAACTCCAAGGGTTTATTTTTCAAGATTGAATTTATTAATTGAACTCGAAGTAATCCGATTCTACAAACAATCTGATTGAAATAAAAAAAGCTCATCAACCTCGACACTGACGATTAGTTTAGGCAGTCCACAATTATTTTTTTGATTTAAAGAACTATTAATTCCGTACATGTATTTAGTGGATGCAGCCGTCAAAGAGATCAGACTCTTGAAGCAATGGAGAACAATGAGATCAGACTCTTGCAGCAAAGAAGAACAACCTGCAATCTCATGGTAGAAGATAAGCATGACTTTTTGTAAGATGATGATCTCATGTATCATTCCCTCTCTCTCTCTCTCTCTCTCTGTACACTGAAATGGACAGGAAGGCCTTCCTTACCACAGGCATTATCATACAATAACTTACATGCTGCAGCATCTTCGAATCTGATACCATGAGGTGTCAAACAATTTGGCACACACCTATATCCATGATTGGGCTCATGTGAGGCAACGTGAGCCGACATGGAATCTTACGCCCACGGCATTTACCCTTTCCTCCTTTACTTGTCATTTGAAGGAGGCCCCAACATAAAAGATTCTTAGGAGACCCCCCCCACCCTTTACTCAAAAGATAAAGCTGCATCTCTCTCTCTCTCTCTCTCTCTCTCTCTCTCTCTCTCTCTCTCTCCATCCGTCTATCTATCTATCACCCCTACTGATTCATTTCAGCTTCCATTTCGTTCATTATGCAGTCACCTGCAAAGGATAAACCAAGAAGGGCCATCTCTCCCACTTTGCTCAGAATTTACATGGACTGGGTTGGCTGCTTTATTCCCTCGAGACAGACTGCATTGGACTTGTTGAAAGCAGACGAAAACTCAGATTCCCTTCGACAGAGACACGTAAAGAAAGAGATGGGTTTTCTGTGGCCTTCACCTTTTCCTTTTTCCCCTTCATCTCCTCCTCCTCCTCCTCTTTTACACTGTTTCAGTGCATGTTTGTCCTTTCATGATTTGCCCTTTGGTCTTCGGTTGTTCTAACCATCCAGTTCTTGGTGGCTGCATGGATTTTGGCGACACACAAACACTCTCTCTCTCTCTAGTCTTTCGGAAGTTGCATGGAAGTTACATGAATATGTGTGCAGTATTAGATTGTGTGCGCATTGAGGACAGAATGATTATGCAGTTCATTCGATTCGATGCATAACTAATGACCAAATCTGGCAGCATATGCCCAAATAAAGTGCTTGTCTCCTTGTCTCTCACATGCTTTGCAAACACTGTGTGCAAAATGAGAAAATATTATGTGGACTACATAACAATTCTCGGATGGGAGTTTGTATTCCCAATGCATGCAAATACAATGTGCTGATTGCTCTCTCTCCGGATTCCCCGTTCCAGTAGAATATGTCGTAGGCTGATGTGTGACAGGAAATGTATGCAATGCAATGCAATGCAATGCAATCATCTGACAGATGGATTACATGATTGATATAATTTGGAGGGGGGGCAAAAGACCAAAAAAGATGCTGCAGCAGTCAAGGATAGGCTCCAAAGTTCTAGAAATCCAAAAGACACCTCGACATGCATGATGGCCAAATCTTTGACTGCCACTGCAGATATTGGCACTGCACTTTCGTTTCCCAGAAGTGCATCCTTCGATGTAGGAGCATGGTGTTGATGCAAGATCCAGAAGGATTATGCTCTACATGCTTCGTCTATCAGGTATTCAGAAGGCTTTATACTAGCAATATGATAGCTTCCATACCTAGTTGCAGCTCAAGAGAGAGAGAGAGAGAGAGAGAGAGAGAGAGAGAGAGAGAGAGAGAGAGAGAGAGAGAGCTGCTGCAACAGCAATATTCATATTGATCCCTAAAGCCACATTGAATGATCCTATAGCTACAGCCAGAGGACATAAAATTATCAGGGGGAAATCTAAAGGCACACTATTATCTGATGCAAGTGTCAGGTTTGCTTCTGATGCTGATTACAGCTACTGTAGGAAGAATTGAGAGCAGCAAATATGATAAGCCGAGGTACCAAATACTTCAGCACGCACACTGAGAATTTGGTTCCAATTTCTATATGTTGTCTACTCTTCAGGAAGGAAACAAAAGAACAAGTTCATATCAGATGGCAGTACTGAGAGTAATGATGTGTAGATAAGATTCGACTCAATCCAATGAAGAGCATTATAGTTCATTACTAACAACCAACCTCATGTCAGAGATCTGATCCTCCATGAGTTTGTGCGGCAGCTCGATTTAGACATCCACTGAAGTTAAGATGGGAAGCAACAAACACAAAAGTAGATCCAAGATGAGACACTGACCTCATTTTTCTGAGGGGAAGATGGTAATCGAGATCTTCTTCTTCTTCTTCCTTGATTACTTCAGTACGTAGTTCATCCTCCGAGCGATGCGGTCACAGCAAAAGCTCGGGCCATGAACTGAGAGTTACAAGATGTTGCCGGATGAGGAAGAGTTGAAGAAATCTGTCGTCCAACCTCCGCCGCTGGTGCTGCCAGCTTCACCGGCACTGCTCCAATATTGGTCGTTTGCAGTGAGACCTGAATACTGCCTTGGTCGATTGAGTCCCTGAGAGTTGTCTTCCATCTTCACGGAAGCCAGCTGCGTGATTAGGGAAGAGGCAGGAAGCTTCGGAAGGACTCGGTTCATAGTGCTGTCGCCTCCGCCTTCTCCGGTGAAGTGGTATAGCTCGGACAATGATTGCACCGCAGGCGGCTGCTGTGGTGGCTCCAAAATCCCCAAGAAAGGGAATGGCTGGATCTGCGGCAGCTTCCACTGCTCGATCCCGACGCCCGAGATGCTTCCCATCTGGTACTCGTCCGCATCGATGGTTGGGATGCCCGTGAAGTTTAAGCTGGGATTTGAGGCACCGTAGTCAGCGAAAGTGTGCATGGAGGCAAGGAAAGGCAACTGGCCCGGCTGGGGTATGTTAGGTGGGAGAGCGCCGCCGCGGCCCGTGGCAGTTGAAGACGAAGATGAGTTGCCTGCCTGGCGGTCAGCGGTGGTCGACTTGGAGGAGCTTCCAGAGGATTTACTCCGCTTGTTGCGACGGCAGCCTCCACCCACGGGAACGTTTCGGAGGGCGCCGCCTCGGGTCCAGTAGCGTCGACAGGTCTTGCAGAAGTGGCGAGGCTGCGAGAGAGAGTAGTTGTTGAAGTAGCAGAACTTGGTGTTCGTGGAGTCGCACCGCGGGCACTTGAGCGGTTGTTCCGGCTGCGGGATCTTCGCGAGGCGGGCTCGTTCTGCCATGGAGATCGGTCTGGCCAAGCCTGCAGCTACCGTACCGCCTTCTGGTCGCTGTGCAGCTGCCAATCCCGGAAGGAGCTGAGGAGCCTCACTGCCTCCACCTGCAGCGGCCGGAAGCTGAAGCGGCTGTTGCTATGAACATGGCATGGAGTGAGAGAGAGAGAGGGAGAGAGCGAGAGACCAAAAAATTCAAGATGTGGTATATTCAAGATGAGATAAGGAAAAGGATGCGAATATCTTCTGCTTTCAGATTTCCTTTTTGATGAAGAAGCCAAAGAAAGCTTAGAAGGAAGGGAAGAAGAGGAAGGTAGTGAGCACTCACCTGATTCCAGTTGGGTGGATCCATATAGGCTGGAACCGACGAAAAAACCATGTTTGTTTCTTCTTCTTTTTCTTTGTTTCTTCTTCTTCTTCTTCTTCTTCTTCTTCTTCTTCTTCTTCTTCTTCTTCTTCTCCTCCTCCTCCTCCTTCTCCTTCTTCTTCTTCTTCTTCTCTTCCTCCTCCTCCTCCTTCTTCTTTCCCTATGATGATAGGGTTTGAGAGAAGGTGGATAATCAAATATCCATAAGTAGCAGCAGAGAGAAAGAGAGAGAGAGAGAGAGAGGAAAGGGAGGGCACTTATATTATATGTGGTAGGGTTGGCTGAACAGATGTGGGTGAAGAGGGAGTTTCTTAGCCTTGAAGGATCTAAGTGTTGATGAGAGGAGCACTGGACTCTTAAGGCTAGCTAGTGGTTTAGTTCAGAAACAGGAAAGAAGAAGAGGGTGGAAACCCTAATGGCATGATAATTTGGAAGGGACATGCTAAGATTCCAACTACTCTTGGTAGCCAAAACATTCTCCATCTACATCTACATGAACCAATGGAAAAGTTAGGCCATAGTGGTGTAAAATGACGAGATGGCCTCTCTCTCTCTCTCTCTCTCTCTCTCTACAGTTGTGATCTTGCATGTAGCTAAATGGATGGGTCTTTCCAAATGCCGTGTTGTGTATGGTACCTGAGCACAGTATCAATTTTATAGACATGCTGCTATAGGCCAAATCTGTGTTTCCTTTGGGGATCAAATAGTACATGAAGAAGCTTAAAAACCTATGTGATCGATGCACATCCATGTGAGAAAAAGAAACCTAGTGACTGTATCAGACACAGACTGGCAATAAAGGAAACATCAAGAAAACTAACTGCATCCAATGCATATATATATATGCTGTGACCAATAATAGAAAAGATGATCCATATATTCAGCAAGCATATCTCCTCAAATCTACCTATGGATTCACTTGTTCTTGTCTATCGAGGTCAAGGCAAGTAGATCATTTTCCAATGGCTTATTATGTGTACTGAGTGTTTACTGGTCGATCAATCTGCTTGTAGGCTTTAATCCTTTGATAAGACATCAATCACATAGCCTCTCGATAAGCACATGCTGCAATTTGCTTGAATGCTTAGCTCGGACGCATACCAAGTGACAGGCAGCTTCAACCGTGCTTGCCTGCCTGCCTGCTTTGGATGCTGCTGCAGCAGAGAGATTGAAAGAACCACAGCTCATCCTACTTGTGATCTCTAATTAAGGAAGAAATAGATCGAGTGTCGGAGAGGTGGGTGGGCATTACGAGCTTCAAGAACATGATGCGTGGTGTGACCAAAAGCTTCTTCCAACCAAGGAAGGTCATGGTGAGCCACGTAAAAGGAAGGCGCAGTAGGACCCGTTGTCTTTGCCTCACACAGTTGTCGCCGTCAAGCTCCGGGGAGAAGGATGGGCAATACCACTCGTTTACGTCGTCGTCGTCGTCACGGTAGGACCAATGGCGGCTTGACATGTCGAGATCGCACTCTCCTTTGCATGGAAGTGGTCTGCACTCCAATCATCTTCCACATTTATGATGGAGAGGTGGTGGTAATTGTTCGGATAGGACCGGATTTGTGTACGCATTGCAGCAGCATTAGTAGCGGTATCTCAACAACAGGAGGGTTTTGTTCAGTTGGGTTAGGAGATGCTTCCCTTAGATTTGTATTTAGTGTTAGCCGAATTACCACACAGAAATAGGAATTGATTTTTTTTATAAATATCTCATATGTTGGGAATTAATACAAAATGTGAAATATTTTTTTTTCTTCAAAATTTATATAAGTGAATTTGTATCTAAATTTTGATACAATATTTTCACGTGAAGAAGAATATAATATTTTCGGTAGACAAGTGCCGATCGACTTAAATAGATCGTTTAACTTGTTAATTTAGTATCAAAATCTTGTTAAATCTTTTTGGAAAGATAAATAGTGACGACAGATGAGACTTAATCCATGATAATGCTACCAGCGATCGATAATCAATATTTTTGAACCCTCAAGTAATTTTATTATCGGATCAATATTTTTTTGTGTAAAAATATTTTATCAAATAAACTTTTTAAATCTTTAATACTTAATAAGCATATTTAATCTTACATTGATTTCTTATAAATGTTGTTTTTGGGCTTACCCCTAAAGGGTAAGATCGTGTGAGCTCATCCAAAATGAACAGATGATAAATAAATATTATATGTGCAAAAAATTATTATCTTTATTCTATTAAAGCATTCAACGAATACTTAAACCAAGTGAGAATTACGCTTTGGAAAGATAAGACATGGCTTCCTTTTTATCACCTCATTGTATGCTTTTGAAAAGAAAAAGAAGAGTCCTCCTATATGGGCCAACATATTTGCATAACTACTATGCCTTGGAGACTACCGATACAATTCATCGATGAACCACATGAGACTTTGATTGATGAACTACATGTCTCTTCAAAATGTATAAAGAAATTATCTTATTGTGAACGAACGAGATAGGGAGGAATTGTTCATATGTTAAGATATTAATTTTTTCCAACCTAAAAAGAGAATCTTTTGGTAAATTATCTTGATGAAGTGATGTGGATGGAACTTCTATCAATGGTTTCACGGGATTTAACCCTCGCTAATGAATGACGTACGTGATGATCAAACAAACATGTTGAGGTGAAAAGAAAGACCCAAATTTTGAGGTGCTTGAATAATTTATCTTGTGGAGTGATGAGATTTATATGTTTTTATATTGGAACTTAATAATAATAATAATAATAATAATAATAATAATAATAATAATAATAATAATAATAATAATAATAATAATAATAATAATAATAATTAAAAAAATAATAATAATAATAGTAATAATAATTAAAAATAATAAATGGACCCAAATTATAAAGAAAATTATGAAAATTTAAGCTTTGTTTGCAGAGGCTTTGGGTTTTCTAAAATTTCTTTTTAATATTTTAATTTTATCTCAAAGTGCAAATTAATGAGGTGAATGCAAAAAATAAATGTAATCAAGGATATCGTTTTGAAGGTGATATGATCGATACTCTCGACTAATCAAAACTTCACATGGATATTGTTTTGAAGGTGATATGATCGACACTCTCGATTAATAAAAACTTGACACATATAACATAGTTTGTTATACGTTATACCACGATAATACGTCGAACTAAGATTGTCATTTTTTTTAAGGGAAAGACAATAATAAGAGGCAACATTATATTTCAGAAAAGTTAGCACTACGAAGCTTTTCTCAACACTTGCCGGATATAAAATTTTAGTGGTAATTTTTACTTTTTTTTTTTTTTTTCCTTTTAGGCAAGTAAAAATAAAAGCCTTCGTCTTTACAATGGAACAGAAAGACTTGAGTGTTTAAATATTACATGGCAAACGAAAAAGAAAAAAAAACAGGAAATTTTGAAGAAAGGAAAACCTATGGACAAGAGGAGTGATTTGATTGAAGTGATAAGTTTTGGCACAATGGACCACATGATGAGTTGATGGGAGACAATTATAGTAGGCAACATGGAATGATCAACTAAAACTTTTGTCAAAGCTTGAAGGATGAACCCAACAAGGAAAGGTGTTTGCAAAGTGGTCTCCAGCTTCTTGATTCCTGTCATGCGTGTTGCAAATGTTTAACTTGCAACAAGAAGAAGGCATGTCTCTTGATGAAGCTTTAGGTTAAACAGGCAGTGAGGAAGAGCAGCAACACACACAGCAGTGTACCACTCACTCACTCACTCATTGGTGATCTGTCGAGCAGAATCACACCAAGCATTGAAATCTTTGACTCGAGAGTACAAAGAAGACAAGTGTGCTTGCGTTGGCATGGCATCTTCTTCGTAATCATCACAGCTGTGCTGCTGCCAAAGGTCGAGAGCCTGTCATCACATCATAGGAAGTAAAAAGGAGAACAAAGTGTGTTCCACCTACTACCACAAGGAGGAAGGATGTTGAGCTCCTGTTATCACTGTTGTCTCGAGGAACTTACATGCATTACTTGCTCCAGCCAAGCCATTCCCACCTTCACTCTGTACCAAGACCAAAGCAACAGTCTTCTTCCATCTTTCAAAGGTACAATCCAAGAGACATCTGGTAGCATTGGTTTTACCCGGATGTGAAGGAAGGAACAGGAAGGCCACACCACACCTACTACGGGAGTAATAATTACAAGCTCAGGCAGTCATGGTGAAGATGCAACTTTCTGATGCCTTGCCATGGCAGCAGGCTAATCCTACGTATCACCAGCAAATGGAGAACAGCTAAAGAGATGTGTCTGATGACTTCAGCAATCATACATACCACAGCTCCCTCATCAAGCCCAAGGGTTTTTAAAGCGAAGGCAACGATGCGGAGTCGGCGTAGAGAATCTAGATTACAGAAAGAAGTGATATGGATGATAGTGCGCATTCACTTCTTGTGCAGTGGTCCGACGCTTGAAGGAGAAGAAGGTAATGGGATCACCTGCGAGGCACTTGAATGGTGCTGCTGCCCTCTGTCTCTATTCTTTTCTATGACTATGGTGATGAAAGTTGCATCCTTCTCTTCTGGGCCTCTGGAATGTGAGGTAGAAGGATGAGAAGCACTTCTGTGAGCCTGCCTTGCTTCTTCCGTCAGCTTCTTCCTGTGTAGCTTTTCCTCGGCATCCTTCAGAAACTTGAATGTCGGAGGTGGTGACGACCACATCCTGACGAAATCTTCTTCCTTGGAGGATTCAAAGAGGGGGTTGAATCCACTTTGTCTGTAGCAATCTAGAGGAGTCAGAGGCGGGGTGAATAAAGAAGGGGAAGAGAGAGGTGTCAAGAATGGGGTATCCGAAGAGAGAAACAAATCGCTCAAACTCTTCCCTCTGGAACCTCTCCTGTTCCTTCCCTCTCCGCACCACCCATCCTCCGACTCCAAATCCTCCATTGTTTCCTCTTTGATGGTGAAGAGGAACCTCGGAGGGCCTGCAAGTCTGTGCAGCCGCATGAGCTCTGCCTCTATGGTGTCCTCTCCTTCGAATGGCTTCAGCGGAAGATCTTTGCCATCAGAACATGTAGCGACATCCACCGAAGCGGAGATCTCCTGGGGGTTGAGGGCTGTGGAACTCAGGGAAGATGGCTGGTTCCAGCAGAAGAGATGAAGAAGCTCTTTGGCCGGGCTTCCGTAGTTGTCCTCAATGTCTCTGCGGGCTCTCTTCTTCCACCAAAACATGTAGTATACCTCTGCAACAAGAGCCAGGAACAGGCAGCCTGAAACAAGGCTTAAACCGATGCCCAAACTGCTTAAATGTCCCATCTTTTCCCTCAAAATCACATGCCCACCAACACTTAAGACCGATAGCAGAGCTTCTCAATGATCACTACCCTCTCTCTGGTAGCCAAAACAAACCAAAGAGAAGAAACGACACCGAGAAGAATCTAAATGACCAAGAGGACGAAGAACAAAAAGATGGCAAGAAAAGGACAGCTAATTAATCACTGGCCATCGCTGAGACGAACTTAACGCTAATTGATCACCCGCACCAAATTCCAGCTTCCTTCCATAACCAAACCAAGGACCACAAATCTAGTAGGACTTTTCCAGGAAAAAACACACCTTTACCATCAAAAATCGCACTTTGGGAGCAAAACCAAAATCACAAGCTCCGGACACCGGACACCAGCCTCCAGCCTCACCCAACACAAATGCTTCCATCAAGTAACCAAAGATCAAGGTTTCGTATGTCACAAAAATCACATTTTGAGGAGACCCACGACTCCAAGAAAACTAACCAGCTTTTCTTTCCCGAAAGCTTATTACATGCAGGAGCTCCGCAATCCACCGCTGGCGCCCAAATCTCTCTGCTTTATGCTCCAAAACAAGGAACGCTCCACGGTGAGTCAAAACTCCCCGCCCCCTGTGGCTCCTCCGCGAGCTGGTTTGGTCGATGAGGTCGCGCTGTTCCCGAGAGCGGCTCACATGGGGGTGGCTAGTGAAAGCGCCGTGTCGTTTCTCCAACGCCAACGGATCGAAATATTCGGACACGGCAGAGAGGAAAAAAAAGGAGAAGAAAGACCATGGGATCGCTCTCGGTCTTCTCCTGCAATAAAGAAGGAGCGTTTGCGTTGCCTCGCGGTCCTATGTTATTCCCCTGTGTGCTACGTCTTTCTTTCGTTCTGGACCGTCCAATTATTGATTTTAGTGATATTCCGTTTTGTCTTGTCCTGCGGATTCCTTGTAATAGCTTGTTCCGCGAGGCGGGATTTAGGCACGTGTGCTGCCCCAAATACGCCGACCGGTGGATCTGACGGCGAATTGATGTCGAATAAGGAAATGCCATGTGTCATCTGCTTTTGAACATGCTGGCCTAACGGTCGTCTCCCTCGTAGGTCAGGTTGGACATCCGCAGCCATGATCTGATGATTTGAAGAGAGGTGCTTCCGTCACACTCAGCATTTTACAGAATATTTTAAATGACAAATATTATAATTCCAAGATATAAGTGATAGAATAACGTTGATGATTTCATTATAGAATTATAGGGTAATTACGACGTCTGCAATGTTAGAATTTTTCTGCGATAGAAATTAAATTTTCTTTTAGGGATGGTCTTAATAAGATTAATGCTTTCTGATGAATCCATTATGAGTTCCTTTTTTCTTTTCCACCTAATGGTCCAAGATGAATATATATGTATGCATATATACATATATACAGAAGCCGCCGCTGTCTCCCGTTGCTGAGGTAAGGTTAAGAAAACAAAACATACCGGACACAATGTCCAAAAATATTTTTTTTAGCGCTACCAGCGTCCGATTGGCATGCGGTAACCACACTTGCAGGTGACAGCATCAATTTTCTTTCTCGGAATCCGAACACCTTCGACTCCTTCAGCCTCATTGGTTCCCGCTCGCCCTGCGCAGCTACCGTCGATGCCACCGTGTGGGAATCTTGAAGCGCCACCATGGGCCAGTTTATAATGATGACAACCATCACTTTAAAGGGCGACATGGCAGAGGACTCTGTGGGCTCATTTGTAATAGATGCACGCGCAATGGCAGCAAGAGCAGGTGCTCGACATCTGAGTTGATTTGCAGTTATCACGATTCCTGTAGGTGGGGTCTTGGTGGTATAATGGTTGGTAAGATATTTGGGTAATGTACATTATGTTATAAATTGTTCAAATTAAAAAGAAAAAAAAATTCTTTTCAAAATATTTATTTGAAAAAAAAGTTTCTTTTTATAGTTATTTTTTAAAGGTGACATCTTTTGTGAAAATATCTATAAATATATATTTCAGAGTAAATTATCAAAACATCTCTTACATACTCTTCTTTTTTATTCTTGATTAAATTAGATATTCTTTAATTTTTTTTTTAAAATTTTTTATTGTTTGCTCAATACATATCTTCTAAAGGCTTGTTATATCCATTAAAACTATTTACATCAGACCCATAGTAATCTTATTGAGAAGAGGGTACAAATATCATTTTTAGAAAAGTGTTTATACACGTTTCAAGCCTAAATATTTCATATAGTATTCTTGATCTTGTGTTTATTATTTGTTTCAATAATGTTTTTCATCATCTTCTTTATCGTATTTTTCAACAATCTAAAAATGATATTTCGTGAGTTTATACAAATTCACCATTGAGACCACAAATATCATCAAATTATTGAATCAAGATTTTGTCCGTTTGAATCGTTTTGATGGAACGAATTTTACTCGTTGGCAAGACAAGATGAAGTTCATGTTGATTGCTTTGAAAATCTTCTATGTGCTTGATCCAAATCTTCAACCAATTCCTGATCCAACCGATGATGACACTGATGAAGTCAAGGCTGAACAAAAGAAGAGAATTGAAGATGAAGTCATGTGTAGAGGACACATTCTCAATACTCTTTCGGACTGACTTTATGATCTTTATACGGTGGAACCATATGCAAAAGCAATTTAGAATGTTTTGGAATTCAAGTATCATGCCGAGGAGGAAGGTACAAAGAAATTTTTAATTTTTAAATATTTTTATTACAAGTTTGTGGATGACAAATCAGTCAATCTTGGCATAAGTGCATGAGTTGCAGGTCATTGTTAATCAATTGAAGGCTGAAAAAATCGAACTTTCTGAACCTTTTCAAGAAGAGGTTATAATAGCCAAGTTGCCTTCATCTTGGAAAGGGTATAGGAAGAAGATTTTGCATGACTCCAAGGATATCACTTTGGAGTAAATTCAAAAACATCTTCGAATTGAGGAGAATCAAGGATGAGAGATAAGAGTGAGAACTCTTTTGGTAATATAAAAGCAAATACTATGAATCAGCCTAAGAATTCCAACAAAGACAAGCAAAATAAGGAGAATCATTTTGACCCCAAAAAGGATCAAAGAAAATTTAAGAAGCCAAAGAGTGGAGGCTATTTTATTTATGAAAAACCTAATTATTTTGCTAGGGATTGCAGATTTAAGAAAAGCTAGAAATCAAAAGTCAACTCCGTTGAGGGAGATGATAATATAATCGCTACGGTGAGCGAAGTGAATACCATATTTGGTAAGGTTTCTAGTTAGTGGTATGATACTTGTGCTACCATCCATGTTTGCTATGATAAGACACTCTTCAAGACTTATAAATAAGTCATAGAAGGGCAAGAGATTCAAATGAGAAATGAAGTTCGTTCTAAGGTGATTGGCAAGGGAAATGTGGAACTCACTTTCACTTTGGGAAAGAAAGTCACTCTTACTATTGTTCTTCATATATCAAATATAAGTAGAAATTTAGTGAATGAGAATCTCCTTGGCAAACCTAGAATTAAATCTGTATTTGAATCCAAGAAGTTAATTTTATCCCGTAATAGAACTTTTGTTAGAAAAGACTATTCCGCTAAGGGAATAGTCAAATTATCTCTTGTTGATAATGTTTTAAATTTAATAAAGATGTTACTTCTATTTATATTATTGATTCTTATTCATTATGGTATGATAGATTAGCACATATTTGAACTAGCACAATTAAAAAAATGATTAAGTATGACTTAATAAATTATTATTTTGATTATCTTAATAAATATAAAATTTGTGTTAAATCAAAGATAATGAAGAAACCCTTCAAAAGTGTTGAAAGGTATACTAATTTATTAGACTTAATACATTCTAATATATGTGAATTAAATGACATATTAACAAGATGAGGTAATAGATATTTCATTACTTTTATAGATGATATGTCTAGGTTCATATATGTTTATTTATTGAAACATAAAAGTGATGCTTTTATTGCTTTTAAGGCATATAAAGCAGAAGTTGAAAATCAATTAGGTAAGAAAATTAAAGTTTTAAGAATTAATAGAGGATGAGAATACTTTCCTAATGAATTTAACTTATTTTGTGAACAAAACATGGCATAATTCATGAATGTTCAGCACCTATAACACCTGAGCAAAATGGATTAGCAGAAAGAAAAAAATAGAATATATCTAGAGATGATTAATGTTATATTGTTGCATGCTAAATTATCTTATAATTTGTGGGTAGAAGCTTTATTGACTGTATATCATATCTTAAATAGAATTTCTTCTAAAAAGAATAAGATCTCTCTATATGAGTTATGGAAAGAAAGACAACCTAACATTGGTTATTTTAAAGTGTGGGGGTGTCTTGCATATTGTAAGAATAATGATCCTCAAAGGACAAAGTTGAGACCTAGAGGAATCGAATATGCATTTATAGGTTATGCCTCAAATAGCAAAGCTTATAAACTTCTTAATTTGGAGTCCAATATCATAATAGAATCTTAAGATGTAGAGTTCTTTGAACACTTAATGACTTCAAGTAATAATGTTTATCCTCCAACTAGTGAAGAGTCACTAGTGGAGATATCTCCAAAGGTTGGTGAGCAACCTAATATTCTTTTGATTGAACATCAATCAAGTTCACAAGAGGTTGGAGAGTAATCTCATGAATTAAAGAGAAGCACTCGTGTACGGAAAACAAAAATATTAAGATAGGATGAGATTGATTCTCAAAGTATTTTCTTTTACCTTGTAGAATGAACTAATGAGAGAGTCTTAAAAATAATTCCTCTTGTTTTATAAGTGAAAGATGATCCTAAAACGTTTAAAGAAGCTATGGCCTCTCGTGATGCTGCTTTTTGGAAAGATACTATTAATGATGAGATGGATTTTATTATGTCAGACCACACTTGGGAACTTGTCGATTTACCTTTTGCCTCTAAACCAATTAGTTGTAAATGAATATTTTGTAGGAATTATCATACAAATGGTACTCTCCAAATATTCAAAGCAAGATTAGTTGCTAAAGGATTTCGACAAAAGGAAGGAATAGATTATTTTGACACATATGCTCCTGTGGCTAGGATCATATCTATTAGAATTATTTTTGCTTTAGCATCAATTTTTGATCTTTATGTTCATCAAATGGATGTCAAAACGGTATTTCTAAATGGAGACCTCGATGAGGAGGTATATATAGAACAACCCAAAGGTTTTATTCTACCGGGAAATGAACATAAACTGTGTAAACTTATTAAGTCATTGTATTGTTTAAAGCAAGCTCGAAAACAGTGGCATGAGAAATTTGATGCAACAATTCTTTCTAATGGATTTGTTCATAATTTTACAGATAAATATATTTATCTCAAAACTTATAATGACTATATGGTGATAGTTTACCTTCATGTTGATGATATGCTAATAGTGAGCAACAACATGGAAGGTATTGTAGTAACAAAGAGGTTTCTATCTTTAACATTTAAGATAAAAGATCTTGGGCAAATTGATACCATGCTAGGTGTCAAGGTAAAAAGAAATAGTGGGGGATATGTTTTGAGTCAAACTCATTACATAGAGAAAGTACCGAAGAAATTCAGTCACTTAAAAAATCAAAGAATCAAATACCCCGTTTGACCCAAGTATCAAATTAGTCAAGAATGTTGGAAGAACAGTGGTTTAATTAGAATATTCAAGTGCTATAGGAAGTCTTATATATGTAACGCAGTGCACAAGACCTGATATATCATTTGCAGTTAGTAAATTGAGTAGATTTACTAGCAATTCAAGTGTAGAGCATTGGAAGGCTATCGAAAGAGTTCTTGGGTACCTTAAACGAACCAAAGATTATGACATTCAATACTCAAAATTTCCTACTATTTTAGAAGGATATACTGACGCAAGTTGGATATTGAGTTTTGGAGATAACAAATCCACTACTACTTGGGTGTTCACCTTGGGAGGTGGCGTTGTTTCTTGGAAGAGCAAGAAACAAACATGTATAACTCACTCAACTATGGAATCAGAATTTATTGCTCTAGCAGAAGTAGAAAAGGAGGCTGAATAGTTGCGGGACTTTCTATTAGAAATTCCACTGACTTCTAAGAGTGTGAATTTAATTTCTATACTTTGTGATAGTCAAGCTACTTTAGCTTATGCGTATAGTGAAATATATAATGGAAAGTTAAGACACATAAGTCTTAGGCATGCTTATGTAAGGAAATTAATCAAGAGTGAGATTATTTCACTCACATTTGTGAAAATAAGTGATAATTTGGCTGATCCGTTCACCAAACCTCTTACAATAGAAGTTGTAAGATCAACATCAAAATGGATGGGGCTAAAACTCCTTAAATAAAAGATCTACCAATAATAGAAACCCTACTCAATATTATGAAATGAGTAATAAAGAGTTCAAAGGGTAAGAACAAGTCATTAACATGTCGAGTGGTTCAGCACTTTGAAATATTTTACGAGTCCCATCTAAAGATGTTAAAGTGCTGATTGTCACCGAATGAGGGTTGAGTTAATTATACTCTTAATAAAGTTTAGTCAAGTTAGGATAAATATCTCAAAGAGTGATAAAAATACTATAAGAACTTCACCTATATGAACTTAGAAGTGGTGCCGCTTCGATTGAGAGTTGAAGTTTCTCTCATAAAAGTTCATGAACTTGGATGAGCCCAAGGCCATATTAGGGCTAAGCAAGAATTTATTAGGAATACAAGATGTTGTATTTATGTATGTGGTGTTACTAGTGTTGTCATTAAGAATAACAAATTTAAAGCTTTTATGCTATTTAAGATTTCGACTTCACTTTGTGATGCTTACACTAAGGTAATATTCAAATCGAAAGATATATTACTTTATTCATAAATACTATTTAATCACTTGGAGAAAATTTTAAAAAAATTTGTAGTTATTTTGGTAGTTATTCATAAAGTGGGTGATTGTTATAAATTGTTCCAATTAAAAAGATTTTTTTTTAAAGATTTATTTGAAAAGGTGGTTTCTTTTGTAGTTATTTTGGTAGTTATTTTTCAAAGGTTGTGTCTTTTTTGAAAATATCTATAAATATGTATTTGAGAGTAAATTATGAAAACATCTTTTTCATACTCTTCTTCTTTACTCTCCAAGTGATTGAATTAGACATTCTCTAATTCCTCTTTGAAGATTCTTTATTGTTTGCTCAATACAGATCTTCTAAAGGCTTATCATATCTACTAAAACTATTTGCATCAAACCCATAGTAATCTTATTGAAAAGATGGTGCAAATATCATTTTCAGGAAAGTATTTATAAATGTTTCAAGCTTAAATATTTCCTATAGTATTCTTGATCTTGTGTTTGTTATTTGTTTCCATAGTGTTTTTCATCCTCTTCTTTGTCGTATTTCCCAACAATAGTTGGGAAGATGCCTTTTAATCATGTATGATCACAGTTGATCTTTCATCCTTATGTCACAACTCTTTGGCGGTTGTGCAACGACGCTGTGTGCGATTATTGGAATAGTGCCATTGTCCGTGAGGCGATTACAACACTATTGTTGTCACAATGTTTGTTGAACAATGCACGTGCATAGTCATGTGCCATGACGATCATGAGATTATTGATCGCTATATGTGCACAACCACACGATAGCTCTTAGTTAGTGGTGCACGTATCGTAGTTGAGGTGTTCTATTCTTGCGCAGTATAGGCATGGTGACATGGCAAGACGATCGATGAGGTCATCGTTTGAATTGTATGAGGACAATTATCCCATCATGGGTGGTGAGCAGCATCTAGGCGCATAGGTGGTGATCGTGCGTTCCATAATGATCGTGGAAAAGAATGAGAATTAATTTTTTTTTTAAAAAATATTTTTACCCCTTAAAAAAAAATCTACACCCTAAAATTTATTTTTTCCTTTTATGCCCTTTAAAAATAAATAATTTTCATTATATATCTTGTGAAAATCATAGTTTTACCCTTCAAAAATTAAAATTTTCTAAATTATATCCTCAATTATAAAATTAACTAATTAAATTTATTTTAATGAAATATTTTTGATATTTTATTAACTATTTCGATATAAATTAGATTGAAAAAATTTGATGAATATTATTTGTAACTCATAGTTTTAATTTTTATTTGAATAATAGCTACCAAAGTGGCTTGGAATGGTAGGCTTATGAGATTTGAATCATAATAAAAGTCTTATCATTTTATAGAATATTTGAAATTATTATATTGGTCTTGTAGTTGTTATAGACTAATAATTTATAAAATTATATTAAGAAATTAATCCTAAATGATATTAAAAAATAATATTTATAATAGCACACATAATTCCAAATAAGAGTTAGATATTTTCGATGTAGAATCTACATCAAATAATTATGTGATGAGCTAGGATGATACTATTTTGAATATCCTTATAGTTTAGGGTTATATACTCAAATATATCAATACTATTATATAAGAATGATATCAATCATCCATAAATATTTTTATATAAATACTAGATATGTCAATATTTTACTCAAATATATAAAAATATTTTTTATAGGAAAGTGCTACTTCTATGGCAAGGAAAGTCATGTGAAAAAACTATAAGGTTTGATTTGAAAGGGAAATGAATAAGTCTAACATTTGTACGTTTCAAATCAAACATTACAAAAGTTCTTTTCTAATACTTGATGGATTGATTCTGACACTTCAACATATGTTACCAATAATAAAGATTTAATTTATCATGAAAACCAAAAGAGAATAAAATATTTATCATTACAAGAAATCATTTTAAAGCGAAAGTGATTGTAGTTGGTACTTATTGCTTATGCCTAGAGATGATTCATTTGATAAATCTCGAGGATGTATGTTATGTTCCAACAATTCTAGAAATTTAGGTTCATTATATGAAATTATCATGATATTATTTCTTTTTTGGTGGTTGTAAACTTAGTATATTTATGATTCAATAAGAGTTAACTTTTAAATTATGTATAATAGTCTATATAGAATTAATGTGAATCTTGAGTTTACAACAATCCGATAATCAAATATTCGAATGAAATATAATTTCATGAACTCCTTGAGATTATATATAATTACATCTACATGCCACTTTATGTTTCTTATTTTAGTGGAGAGAGATATTTTATCATCTTTATAGATTACTTGTTGAGATATAACTATCTAAGATCTTAGGCTATTTGTCACGCCCCTTGAATTTAATTCTTAATCAGGAGGTGTGAATCTAACTCAAAATTGATAATATTATGATTCAATAAATAATCCAGGATCAAAACATATATTTGAGGCTACTAAGAAAACATTCAAGTCAGAATTCACCTCTATAATCCACAATTCATAAAACTTGTGTAATTTAAAATTATATACTTCATCACTCGATGATTTATAAAATTTAAAGCCAACTCAATTATGTTGAATCTCGGATTTTGATGATAAAACCAATTGATAGTATTTATGATTTGATCTGCGTTTTAAGTGACGCAAGATGCTTTGATCAAGGAGAGACATTTAAAGCAGGAAGAATCATGTTGGGCTGGAGAAACATGTCAGAAGATTAGACGTCACACCAAAGGATCGATCGACGTATTGATAGAAGACTTCGGGCCATGGTTTCGGGCATCGGGCACACTCTCAAAATCACACACGAAAGCACGAGTAGAGTAAAAGATTCAAAAATTAACTTTTTAATGCATGCTTTTGAACTTTTTATTACATGCATCGTTCCAAATCATAAATACTATCAATTGGTTTCATCATCAAAATCTGAGATTCAACAATCTCTCCCTTTTTTATGATGACAACCAATTAATGACGGAGTTAACCTTAACTCCCGGAGTTTAAATAAACTCCCCATATCAATATGCCATAGTGATAGAATGCTTGCATTAAAAAATCTAAGCAACATGTTATCATAAACCTATGCATAACATCATCATACTTCTCCCCCTTTGTCATCAACAAAAAGGAGAAGTGCAACTTTTAAGTGTTTAAGATATAATTTCAAATCATTGTATAAAAAATATAATATCAAGTTTTATTATTATGCAATTTGTAAGCTAGAAAATTTAGCAAGTGTTACATCATGTAAGCTATCAAGTTTAGATATACAAAGTAGTAAGATAGCAAATTTACAACATACAAGCTAGCAAAAATTTCGAAAGCAAATGCAAGATAGCTTTCTTGTTGAAGTGCGTAAGCTAGAAAAATATTTATGGTTGTACATGTCAACAATAGTTTCACTTGGTTTTATTTGAAAAAGTTTAAAATCATGCATTAAAAAATTGAGTTTTGAATCTTTTACTCTACTCGTGCCTTCGTGTGTGATTTCGAGAGTATGCCATATTTTGAAAGCCGTTTCACAAGTAGAAACCTGATTAAACTCGGTTTTACCTAAAGCGTAAAATAGAACGTTCATAGCTCTAGCATTTAAGGAAAAAGTCTTCTTCTTCAAGTCATTCTAATGGTTCATTGGAAGAGAAGACCTTCGAAAACCGTTTTGACAATATCCCATAAATTAAAAAAATTTGAAAGCAAATGCAAGATAGCTTTCTTATTGAAGTGTGTAAGCTAGCGATTTTTGCTTCCTATTGCAATGTGCAAGTTACAAGTTTTGCTTCTTGAGATAGGCAAGATAGTGATGTTCAAGATAGCAAGCTCTTTCTTCTCTTTTGAGAAGTGCTATTTTTGCTTGCTTTGCAAAGTGCAAGCTAGCAAAATTTTACATTATTTTACAACATGCAAACTAGCAATTTGACAAGTGTTATTTCTCTTTGAAGTATGAAGGTTTGCAAGTTTTTGAAAAATAATGTAAAATAACAAGCTAGCAAGATACAATGTTTTACATGAAGCAAGCTAACAAGTTTTGCATTACGCAAGCTAGTGAGTTTTTTGCAAACTTTTTACACCTTTTGAAATATGCAATATAGCTTGTTTTTGCATCTATTTTGTATCTTTTTTTCTCTTTACAATAATTTTCAAATCATGCCAAGGATGAATGAAAAATCAAGTTATGAATGTCAAAATAATTTTTTATTATAAATATTTTATCATTGTATGCATCATTATCATAAGTTGAAGTATTGCATGCACAATATCAAATCATCATTCATAATTACATCAATGTTTCAATTATTATTTCAATATGCTTATGCATCATTAAAAATGAAAATTTGAGAAATCAAGAGAAACCATTTTAACAAATCTCCTCTTAAATAATTAACGAAAAGAATTCTTAGGAGATCATAATATAGATAAAATTTATTTAATCTTGTAGGAGAATAAGATCTCAATTTATGCGTATAAAATCTTATGATTCACATTATATGCAATACATCACATACATCATCATAATAAAAAGCATAAGTATAGCATGCAACATTCCAAATCATAAATATTTCACATCATGATGATATCAAATTACATCCTATCATGCATGATCATAACTTTTCCCCCTTTTATCATTGTAAACAAGAAAGAATAAGGGAAGAACATAATGGTGTAAAATATTTCAATCATTTCAAGGCATACAAGCCATAAATACAAATAGATCATATATAAGACCACTTAAATATCAAAAGACATGATTCATATAGTAATTCTCTTCTTTAAATAAAATACCAAGAAGAATCGTAGGAGAACGATTAATGAAGAATCTTTATTCATAATAAATTTTAATTTGTAAATATCAAGGAATCAAGATCATAATTTGGATAAAAATTTATTTAAATTTAAATCATCAAAATCATTTTCAAAGTCCAAGAGATTCATAAAAATGATACAAATAGATTCATCAAAATCAATAAGATAGAGAAAAAAAATTTTCAAGAAAAATATATTCTCTTTTTAGTTGTTTCAATTCATATGATTTATTTTATTTATGCCAAATAAAAAAATATATTATGTTTAAAACCGAAAGTGTAAGATTTATTATGACAAAGATCAATAGGGCATAAATCACCCAAAAATCATTATTACTTCAAATCCTCATGCATAAAATTATCAAGTATGATAAGAAAATTTATTTTCAAAACATTCATCATGATAAGGTATTTTTTTAATGAAAATTATTTTATTTGTTTATCATAAAACATGATTATTTTTAAAATCACTAGAAAGGTAAGCATGATCCAATTTTATTTTTACATTTTTATGCAATTAAAATATATATTTTTTTAAAAAATAATTTAAGAACAACTCATGAAAAGTATTATGTAATTTCGAAATAAATTAAAGAAGTTTCGTTTGAATTGTTTACCTCATTGTCGAGAGCCACCAAAGTGAAGTTCATAGTTTCTTCTTCATCGGTTTCCTCTTCATCTTCGGATGCACTCGATTTATCCCAAGTCGCTGTTGAATCTCGTATTTTGATGATGAAACCAATTGATAAGTGTTTATGATTTGATCTGTATTTTTAGTGACGCACGATGCTTCGATCAGGATGTGACAATTAAAGCAAGAAGAATTATGTTGGGCCGGTGGAACATGTCAGAAGATTGGACGTCGAGCCGGAGGATCGGTAGACGTATTAACAAAAGGCTTTGGACCATGGATTCGGGCATCGGGCCAAGAAGAGTGAATATTGTGCCAAGGATATCGGAGTTGCGGAGTCAATTGGCCGATTGGGCAATAGGCTGTAAGAGAGGATGATGCGCCGAAGAATTGGGCGAAGCGTCGATGGACCAATGACATAATGGACAACATTATTCAGGCTTAGTAATAATTGTCTAGATCGAAGTATATTTTTACATGTGCAGGATTAACTACGATAGTAAGGCATAAAACAAAATGAAGTCCCGGAGTCAAAAACGCGATTTCGTTGGGAGTTCGAGAGTTCGTCGGAAGTCCGGACGTTCGTCGAAAGTTTTATTGGAACTAACCGAGAAGTCTAGGAGCTTGCCAAAGAAGCTTGTCGGAACTCGCCAAGAAGATCATTATGAAGTCTAGGAGCTTTCTGGGAGTTCATTGGAACATTGTCGAGAGATCGTCGGAAGTTCGCCGGAAGATTGCCGGAAGAAACTAGACTTACGGACTTATTTAGCTTAGGAAATGTCTTAGAATTCATAGTTAGCACATACTTGGGATTGGAATTGGGCCAACATAATTAGGGGCCAATTGGACCCATGTAAGAACTGTGTTGGGCCTAATGAAAAGGCCCAAACAGTGCCCCAAGAGGTGACACCATCGTGGCACAGTCTCCGAAACTGTGTCAGGTGATGGTACCGCCGGTCTGGGCGGTGGTATCACCCAGACACAACCTCCAAGAGGCTACAGGCGGTGGTACCACTAGTCTGGGCGGTGGTACCGCCCAGCATAGCCTCCTAGGCGGTGGTACCGCCAGACTGGGCGGTGGTACTGCCTAGTACAGTGTTAGTATCAGATTGACACTAGCGGTGGTACCGCCCGGCACAGGCAGTGGTACCACCCGAACTTAGGAAACCCGGGATGAGATGTTTTTAGGCTCCAAGTTTGAATCGACTTGAGACCTATAAATTCCCCTCTCATCCCTGGTTAATAAACACAAGCACAGAGAGTTTAAAAGTGAAGAAACACTGTTGCAATCACTTGAGAAATCCCCTCCTCTAGTCTAAGTCTAGAATTCTGTTTAGGAGGAGTATGTGTGCTTGTAAAGGTTATCTCCTAAACCCGTGAAAAGGATAAGAAGAGTGTAAAAGGTGGTTGGTCTTTGCCTATTGAAGGAAGACTGATAGTGGATGCCAGTGGCCTCGACGGAAGAGGAATCGGCGAAGTGGATGTAGGTCACGACGACCAAACCACTCTAAAATCTAGTTTGCATTTCGTCTTGAGTAATTTACTTTACTGCAAACTATTTTACTTGCTTACTGTCTTCAATACATTTACAAACATACTTTCAAGTTAAGCATTTTCGAGTTCGGCTTTTATCGTATAAAAAGTTTTTGGAATCGACGTATTTTACCGTTGCACTAATTTACCCCCCCTCTTAGTGCCGACTCTATTCCTAATAGTCGCCTTCTTCTTCTTTTTAAGTTTATTTTTAATTTTCGATTCTTGTTTTAAAAATTTCATGAGGAGTTCAAGTTCACCGTCACTTGAGATTATGCTCGAGTGATCTTCAATTGTTCTAAGTCCGAAATCCTTCCTGTTCTTCAAAAGGTGGTTCTTAAGTTCTTTATGTGCATTGCACATCATTTCATAGGTCATCAAAGATCCTATAAGTTCTTCAATTGGTAAATGGTTCAAGTTTTTTTATTCTTGAATAGCTGTTATTTTTGAATCCCAACTCTTATTAAGAGAATGTAAAATCTTATTTACAAGTTCAAAATCTGAAAAACTTCTACTAAGTGCTTTTAAACCATTGACGCCATCCGTAAAACGGGTGTACATGTCAACAACAGTTTCACTTGGCTTCATTTGAAAAAGTTTAAAATCATGCATTAAAAAGTTGATTTTTGAATCTTTTATTCTACTCATGCCTTCGTGTGTGATTTCGAGAGTCTGCCATATTTCGAAAGCCGTTTCGCAAGTAGAAACCCGATTAAACTCAGTTTTATCCAAAGTGCAAAATAGAACATTCATAGCTCTAGCATTTAAGGAAAAAGTCTTATTCTCCAAATCATTCCAATGGTTCATTAGAAGAGAAGACCTTCGAAAACTACTTTCGATAATATTCCATAAATTTAAATCTAACGAAAGCAAGAAAACTATCTTGCATTTGCTTTCGAAATTTTTGCTAGCTTGTATGTTGTAAACTTGCTATCTTACTATCTTGCATATCTAAAACTTGATGGCTTGCATGATGTAACACTTGCTAAATTTTCTAGTTTACAAATTACATAATGATAAAATTTGATATTATGTTTTTTATACAATGATTTGAAATTATATCTTAAACACTTGATAGTTACACTTCTCCTTTTTTGTTGATGACAAAGGGGGAGAAGCATAATGATATTATGCATAAGTTTATGATAACATGTTGCTTGGATTTTTGAATCCAAGCGTTCTATCACTATGATATATTTTTGAATCCAAGTATGATGAAAAACTTTTACCAAGTACTTTTAAACCATCAACGACATTTGTAAAACGAGTGTATATGTCTCCAATGGTTTCACTTGGTTTCATATGAAATAATTTAAAATCATATATAAAAAAATTAACTTTAGAATCTTTAACCCTACTTGTGCCTTGTGTGTGATTTTAAGAGTATGTCAAATGTCATGTGAAGTTTCACAAGTCGAAATACGATTAAACTTATTTTTCTCCAAAGCGTAAAATAAGATATTCATAGCTTTCACATTTAAAGAAAACAATTTTTTCTTAAAGTAATTCCATTCATTCATAGGTTTATTAAGGGTTTAAAAACCAAGTTCAATGATATTCCATAAATCAAAATTTAAAGAAAGCAAGAAAACTCTTATCCGAATTTTCTAATAAGTATAGTCCGTCCTATTAAACATAGGAGGATGAGTAATAGAAAGACTCTTTTTATTGCTGGCAAAAGTCATCTCTCTTGGGTTTTAAACCAAATAGAGAGTAACCTCGCTCTGATACCAATTATTAGGTTCAAGTCGATACTAAGAGGGGGGTAAATTAGTACGTATGTAAAATTATGTCGATAATTCGAAACTTCATATGATAAAACCTATCAAAAAGTGTTTTAATTTTAAAAATATACGTAAGAGTATACAACTAAAGTAATAAGGAAGTAAAGCAGTTGCAAAGTAACTAAATGATAGTGAAGAAAGAAAGCACACCAATTTATAATGGTTCGGTGTTGTGACTTATATCCACTAGCGAGTCCTCTTCCGTCGAGGCCACCGGCATCCACTAATGGTCTTCCTTCAATGGGCAAGGACCAACTGCCCTTACAACTCTATTCTCTTTTTAACATACTCAAGAGAGAACCTTTACACCTCCATTCACTCCTCTCTTAAATAGAAATCAACACTTAGACTAGAGGAGGAGAATTCTCATAAGATTACAATAGAGTTTTCCCTTGTTTTTGTTCTCATTTCTTATGTTTGCTGAGCAGGGATGGGAGGGGTATTAATAGGCCCCAAAATCAATCTCATCCCGGGTCTTTGGGCTACTAGCGATAGGCGGTACTACCGCCTAACATTCTAACACTGGGCGATACTATCGCCTAGTCTAGCGGTACTACCACTTGACAAAACCTTGGAGATTGGGCTCTAGTGGTACCACCGACTGACAGGGCGGTACCATCGCCTAGACCTCCTAGGAGGTTGAGCCTCAAGCGGTTCCACCACCCACTCTAGGCGGTGCCACTGCTTGGCATGGCTCTAAGTGGTCGAGTGGGCTATCCATCCGACCCAACTCAACCCTAACTTAGGCCTAATGGGCTCCTAATTTAGTTGACCTAATTTTAACCTAATTACAACTTAAAACTACTTCGATCTACATAATTATTATAAAGCATTAATCACATGTTGTTCGGCATATCATTGGTTCATCGATGCTTCGTCCAATCTTTTGGTGCATCGTCCTCTTTTACGATTTTTTTTTCTAATCGACATGTTGACCTCCGCAATTCCGATCTCCTTAGTGCAATGTCCGCTCTTCTAGGCCCGATGTCTGAACTCATGACACGAAGCATTCTACCGACACGTCGACCGATCTTCCGGCTTGACGTCCAATCTTCTGACATGTTCCACTTCGGCCCAATATTAATTTTTCTTATTTTAATTGTCTGATCCAAGCTAGTCTTGCATTACTCAAAAGGTAGATTAGATCATAAACTCTATCAATTAGTTTCATCATCAAAATCCAAGATTTAAGTGTACTTGAATGTCTAACTTTATCCTTAATCTCATTAATCAAGAGATAGCTCAAGAGATTTGCACCTACTTGAATGTCTAACTTTATCCTTAATCTCATTAATCAAGAGATAGCTCAAGAGATTTGCACCTACTCTCTTAGGATTTAGCCATTTTCCCTAAATGTTTTGGTTGCCTTAGTATTAGGGACATCCATCTTACCAAGTTTACTCTTCAATCTAAATGCATTGCTTAATACCTCAATAGGAAAGATTCTATCAAGGGTAAATGTGGTTTCTGTCAAATATATAGGGTGACTCCTTGGGATGATAAGGTTTGCACCAACATTAATCGGAGATGGAGACTTTTTTTTTCGCATTTCTTGGATAATTTGAATTTTGAATTTTAAAATTTTATTAATAGTAAATCTAATTATGTATTGCATGATTTGTGGGTTTTTGATGTCCCTTTTTCTCTAAAACGGCTTCTTCTTTTTTTTAAAACTGTATGCTGGGTTTTTTGAATTTTCATATTAGATCTATAATTTCTGATTGGTTGCTGAAATTTACAATTGCTACATAATCGATTTAGACCCTCAGTGGCATAGGAAATCTGAAGGATCAATCTACCCATTGATCCTAGGGATGATGTCTGTTTATGGAGGTTTGATTGTCATGGTAGTAGGACCACTACCAAGTCCGCCTATCGATATCTACAATCCCAACGTGGTGGTGTGTATGGAGTCTTCCAATCTTATCTCGGATTAGGATTTTTCGCTAGAAACTCCTTCCCATCACAGTCTCCTGACGGCTACCAAGCTTGTTACAAATGGAATAAGCATCAATCCTGCATACCCCTGCCTAATTTTGAATCTTGAGAGGATGGGGGTTGGCTCATGATGGATATGCGCTTGAATCTGGACGTGCTTTTTTGCCTGATCTCTATTCGTTGTGATCCTATTTGTCTCAATTTAAATCTTAATCTTGGTCTTCTTTGGGAACAAAAAAAAAGAGAATTATCACAGTTAACTATCCCAATACAAATATATAACACTAGAAAAGGAAAGGGATTAAAAGAATATGGAGTTACGTTGGTTTAGTTGAAGATTATATCAATTCAATTTCATTGTTTCGTTATGTACAAAATGCAATTAGGAACTCTGAAATTATTGTACTCAAAGAAATGGTTTTGTGAACGACTGAAATGACCAATTAAAAATGAAACCGAGCGTAATAAACAAAGAAACAGTAAAACATAATCTTTCAGAAGAGTCGATACAGTATAACCAGTGATCCATTTAACAATGAGCATAACTTAATTTTATCCTAACAAGAACGGTGTGCTACAGAACACTATAAAATGTGTATCACCTTAAAATCTCCAACATGGAATTCATGGAAGCCTAAACACGTCAATTTGTGTTTATGTTGTTGTATTATGTGCAGACTGTAAACCATTAAAATTAACAGAGTTAAGAGAAAGAAACTGCAACATACAAAGATAATATATACAAACATAACAATGATAATGTTTCCATGCAATGTGTGGGCAAACTGCTGAAGAATCTAAGCCATCCAAACAACTTAAATTGTACAACTATCCCAACCAAATGGAGCATTTTTGTAAACATTTATTATCTAGTAGTACCACCACCTTTTCATCACAAGAGTTGTCTTCTGAGACATCCCATGACAATAGGCAAAAAACTCAGAATACAGGCAATCCATTACAGGAACATCGTAGACATTAGCATCCAGACTAAGGAAAAGATGTTTGAACAAATGACACCAAACATGAAGTCAAAAGAAATCTGATCGAGAGGAACAGCTAGTGAATTTCACATGTCTAAATCACAATACAACATGCCATATGGTTGTCTTCGGAAGATCAAAAAAAAAAAAAAAGACAAGTCAAATCAACAGTTCATGGTTTGCTAGCGATGAACGGTACATTAAAAAAAATTATAAATCTGGAACAAAATAATTCATGCAGTAAAAATTCTATGCAACATCAATCTAAATTGACAACTTTGACTTTTAGACCAGAACTTTATAATTGACCTCATCTCTCGTGTTTAATGTGCACAAAAACAGTACAAAACAAGTTGAGAAATTTGTCGTTATCTGCTTCAAAAAACCTCAGATGTCAAAAGACTAATATTCACACAAAATGACACTAAAATATTGATATAATTCGAAGCATTGTTTATGCTTAGGTTACAGAGCAATGCCTACTAAGGATATTGTGACATTCTGCAGTCAAAATTAGAGTAAGTCAAAAACCTATAGATGCCAATAAAGCTCATCCAATTGCAATTAGAACCAAATTGTCATCGAGAACAAATCCTCACAGCTCCATTACCTAGATTATGGACATCGCTCCACGACGATACACCTATCACATATGGCCAGTAAAATGAAAAATCATACCAAACGATGACGACGACAACCTGAATAAAAGGATGTAGTAAAACAACTTGAACAACAAGCTCACACAATATACGAAGCATATTCAAGATCCAATATGAAGCTATGAACGTCCCACTTGCGAACCAGCTAACTAAGAGGAAATCACCATTGCACAACTCATGCTCAATTTGCACGACCTCTGATGACATCGAGTCCCATTTCAGTAGGATCGGTCGCTTGCAGTTCCACCTGTATCCCGTCTAACTCTCTCTTAAACCTGTCTTTTGAGCTTGCATAGAGCATCTTGCTTCTCACCCTCGAGGTGTCGGGAGACCTACGTGAAACACCAGCAGCAGTGGATCTCATTCCCGAATAGCCAATGTATACTTGGTCACAGAAAGCGCAACGAAAAGATAAGGTTACCATGCAATGAAGAAGATCTTGCTCTTCTGGCAGTTCTCCTCGGTCACGAAATCGAAGTCGTAGATGGCATATCTGCACTCGTTGTTGGGAAGGCTAGCGGCAAAATCGTCGTAACCCAGAGTCGGCTCACCGACCTTCTCCACGATAACCTGCTTCAACTTCTCATCGATCTTGAACACTATGAAACGGTACGTCCGTTTCGCCTTCAGTTCCAAGAACTTCAGCTTGCAATCGTCATTGACGGCCATCCCTGACGCCGCGTTGGCCTGTAGGCATCGGAAGATGTTAGCCAAATCTGCAGGCAGCAGGTGAAGAATTCGATCATCTAACGAGGGAAATGCAAATCGGATTCTGCTGAAACTTGATCTGATTATTCTCCCCGACGCGAGGTTTCCATCTGACCAAAACCAAGAAAAATTCGCAACCCTAGGTACCAAAGCCGAAAGAAATTCCAAGAACATGCGCGAGAATCTACATCTAGAGAAACTTCTGTTGAATCTGACGACCGAGAACAAAGAGAAATAGAACGATTCGGTAGCACCGAGGCAGATCTGCCACTTACGGACGCCGATTGAGCAGAAAAACAGAGATCAATCAAACGGATCGCCAAATGGGTCGACGACCACGATCGCATAAAAGTAAAAGAAGCAACTCGAGAAACATCAAGCCCAAGGATCAAACGACACTGAAACGTAGCAGAGGAAAGGGTGGCACCATGTCGGAGGAGCGATTAACGAAAGAGACGGGCGCCGGAGAGTAGCAAGGCTGAGATAGAAAGCAACCGACAGAAGATGAGAGGAGCAGAGAGCAACGGAGAAGATGAAGCGTGGGCTGGGCTTTTTATTTGTTTTCATTTCTTTGGGTCATAAACAATATATAAATAAATACGGCAAATTCTTTCATCTTCCCCTCTCTACCCTTTATATTATAAACGAGATGAATCTCCGGGCCCACTGCGGGATCCATGGATTCTCGAATCGCAAGGCAGGTATACGAAGTGACGTTCAACTGATCCACACAAAAACATTTGTTGTGGAAAACACATGTTTGTTAAAACATAGCGCAGCTGCCAAAACAAGCTTCCTGCATTGAACTTTATACCAGTAAAGCTCCTAAGTAAATTTCATACCACTGTTATTAATCTACTTTTCCAAACACGACTTGTTACCATACTTTAATTTAATCCAAAATCTGATATATATTATTTTTTATTTCTAAATCTTACACTGAAATAATTTGTAAAATATTTTTATTTTGGACTTTTACTACAGCGCTAATGATTGTTATATCTCTTTTTCCTTTTTTTTTCTATAAAGAGTAAATAGTGAACATCCAAAGAAAATTTATCGAATAAATTTTTTAATTTTTAATTTTTAATAAATCGGTCTGATATATTAGAATCATACTAATGTTTTATGTCTTCCATTCTTTATCATTCATGTCTTTAAAATATTCTTCAAAAAAAATTTATTTTATTATTTGATATAGGATGATTTCTCAAAAATAATTCTTCTTCTTGGGTTTTGGCAGATGACGTCCCCTTTTCAGTTTAGAGATTACTATTCATAATTTATTTCTCAGCATTTATAATCTTATGTTAAGAACTTTAAATATTTCTAAGTTATCTCTTTGCAAATTAACATATATTTTTCTCAATTTATAACTTAATTTCAAATAAAATCATTTTACTTCTTACCTATGATTATCTTTCTTTTTTTTTCTTATTCTCTTTTTTTTTTAATCAATGAAAGTAATGTAAAATGATGAAAAAATGATAAATGATAAAATAGGACGAACATAAGATGGAAGAGGAGGTAAAAAATAGTTTTTAATATTTATTATCCAAAAGATATTATTTTTTAGTCAATTATATTAACACAGAAGATGTCATGTTTCAAATATTTACAAACTACATAATCGAATGTGTAGACGATGGGAAGAGCCGACCATAATAGGATAAAAAGAAAAAGAAAAAAAAGATAAACATAAAATTAGAGGAATTATGAATAATAAAATATTATATTATTATTTTTTAAAAGATTATCAATAATAAGAAAGAGACTTTAAATAGTAAACTCCTTTCAGTTTTTCTATTTGATATCCTCATTTTGTTTCTATAATTTCCTAAATGTTTCTCATCCCTTCTAATAAAATAGTTCTCACCCACACCCTAAAGACCAGTCCGCACTAATCTAACTCGATGGATCTGTCTATACAATACTATGATTCTATTCATTTCCCAAGTTAACCCATTACAATGATTAACTTGCACCATTGTTCCTCCTCACCTTCCACCTCTCCACTCTTCTCCTAAGATGTGGATGAAATCTGGTAGGGTTGCTTAGTGTTCATGCAAGTCCATAAATATAGTGATTTTGTTGGCCTTATAGAGTTTTTTGTTTTTAGCTGTTTGTTATTCTCCGCTCCCCTCCCATCGAAAGGGTCCTCATTGTGTTTGAGGACTTTACCCATATATACAGCCTAATATTCTAACCCTAATAAAAGTATTCCATGTTTTACGGTGTTTTTTGTTTTCTCTTTTAAGATTTTGTATGTAAAAGCCTACGGTGATATAGGTTGAATTATGGATTTTGATGATTAAAATAATTAATGAGTTTATTAGATTAAATATATTTTTAAAATAAATAATATGAAAAATACTCAATTATAGACTTGGATCATCGAAGGGCCAACTATCGAGTAAGAGAGTCGGGTGTTGTGTTGAAAAATTATTATGTCAAAAATTGGATATTGAATCAAAGGATTGGTCGATGTATCAAAAATCGTATTTCATGCTATAGGTTCGAGCATCATACTGGAAGGATCATATATTCTGTCGAAAGATTAGATATCATGGGAAAGCCGACATACCAATAGAATAGGCGATATGCCGAAGAAAATGATTATATGCCGGAGGTTCGGACGAAATGCTAGAAGAACGAACAACATGTTGAAAACTTCGTTAATATGTCATATGCATGGTTGATTTATCAAAAATCCTAATTGAGATCATTATAGATCAATTTTAGTTGGTATTGGATCGAGACCATGCCAACTTATCAAGGAAGCCATTGGGCTTAAACTAAAGCCGAATTGAACCTATTATAAGGTCAAATCAGTGGCCTAAACTAGACCTAGGCTATGACATCGTTAACCCCAAGCGGTAGTACTGCTTGAGTTAACCAAAAACACTATTTATGCTTTTCAACATTTCTAATAGTGATACTGTCTATACCAATGATAGTATCACCCAAAGCATGATAGTACCACCTAGGTTGGTGGCAGTACAGTTAGAACTACCTAGTTATGGTAGTAGTACCTCCCGATGCTAATGGTAGTACTGCTCGTATCTCAAAATTTAAGTATTTAAATTTTTGGCTCTATTCTTGAAGCCTTTTAGGGTTTATAAATACCCCACTTAGGCTTGGTTGATGGAGTATTTATTTTTGAGAAAAAAAGCATTGTAAACTCTTATTTTAAGCATAGTTGGAGTCTTCTCTTCCTCTTAAGTTTGTTATAATTCTAAGTTGTAGGAGATAGGAGATCTTGTGTAAAAGGAAAGTATGAAGGCTATCTCCTCAGCCTAAAATTGGATAAAGTTATAACAAAGATAATTGAACTTCACTAGAAAGAAAATTAATTTAAAAGCTAATGGCTTCAAGAGAAGAGGAATCGGGAGTGAATGTAGATCGAGAAGATAGAATCACTATAAATTGGTTTGTCTCTCTTTACTTGCGGTTTACTTGTATTCTTTTACTTGCAACTTTAACTTGATTAATTAAGTTTTTAAAATATGTTGATTTATCGATTAAGTTTTAAAATCAGCTAAAATATTATTATACTAATTTACCCTTCCTCTTAGTACTATTAAGATCATAATAATTAGTATGAAAGTAAGGTTATCTCTTTTGGATTAACACACAAGAGAGAATAAATGATATTTTCAAGAAAGACACCCTATCACACACCCTTCCATATTCAATGGGATACATTACATATATGAAAAACACGAATAAGAATTTTTTTTTGCATTCTACATATTTTGTTTTATGAAACATTGTTGAGTTTGGTTTTAAAAAATCTTTCAAACCAATAGAAGAATAAAATAATTCTAAAAAGAAAACAATATGAATGCTTTATTTTGTACTTTAGATAAAAATAGGTTTAATTGAGTTTCTACTTGTGACATACACATGATATATGACATACACTTGTAGTCATTAAAGAAGGTACAAGTAAAATAAAAGAATCCAAAATTAATCTTTTAGTTTATAGTTATGAATTATTTAAAAATGAGGCCAAGCAAATTTATTGGTAATATATATACCTATTTTATGGATATTGTTAATGGATTAAAAGCTTTTGATACTAATCTTGAATTAGTAAGTAAGATCTTAAGGTCTCTTCCTAAAAGTTAAGATCTAAAAGTAACAATAATCCAAGAAGTTTATAGTGAATGCAAAATTTAAAAATAAAAATAAATCACTTAATATGATTCTTATTAAATAAGATTGTGGATTTAGGAAGGAAGGTATTGGTTTCAAGTAATAGCACATATTCTATAATCCACACTACATATTCCTCTTAAAGATAAATGTAACTTTTATGAAAAGATCGATCACTTTGTCTACACATACTCTATTGAGAAATATAGTCAGGTTCGAAACCATAAAATAAAAATGTAAAAAAGATAGGTTTAATCATGAAGGACCCAAAATTAAATGTGTATCTAAAACAAATATTTCTTTCTTATAGGTATATCTTCAAACAAAAACTAGGAGTAAAAGATGGTATCTTGATAGTGAATGTTTAAGGCATATGATCGGAGATCTTACAAAATTTTCAAAGCTCACTAGCCGATCGTTATCTTTGGAAACAACAATAAAAGAAAAATAATTGATATTAAAAATATTGATAACAAATGAAATCTTTTGATTGAAGATGTACTTTGGATAGATGATTTGAAATATAACTTAATAAGTATTGGCCAACTTTGTGATAAGGGTTATAAAATTAAATTTGAATATAATAGTTGGATAATAAGAATACCAAATAAGAATAAATCTATTATAACCTTAAAAAGTGATAATGATTATACTATTAATCTTGATGATTTTGGTAATACAACTTATTTTTCGATTTTGAATGACGATACATAACTTTGACATAGGAAACTAGGATATATTAGTATGAAATCAATTTTACAAATTGAAACTAAAGAACTTATAAAAGAAATGCCTAAAATTAAATTTATTAAAGATAAAATTTATGATGTGTACTAATTAGGAAGACATATAAAGAGTAGCCTTAAACCTAAAAATGAAGTAAGTACCGTTAGACCATTACAACTAATTCCGGTTATCATTTTGATATGGGAGACAAACATCAAAAAAATTTATGTGATAATTGAGTTACCATTTAGATTAAGAAAAACTTATATGAGATAATTAATAGAAAATGAATTGATATAAAAATCATTTTTATTTATAAACAATTATGCATAGTTTTATTTAAAAAAAGAAAAAAATCATAATAAATGATATAAATATATGGTAAAGAGATCCTATGGATGCCATAGTTAAATTAGGTGAGGCAATTAAGAATAGATGCACTTAAAAGAGATAGTGTAGTCAAGGATATTATTATTTTACATAGATAGAGTTAACAGAAGAAAAGAAAAAGTGAAAGAAATGAAAAAGGGAGGGGGATTGAACTTCACAGAATCTAAGAAACAATTTCTTTTCTTATTTTTCTTAAACCAAACCAATCTAAATCCACCACCAAGATCACAATGTACAAAAGAATATTTAACCATTTATTAAAAAAAAAGGATGTTCCTTAAGTGAATTTTAAATACATTAGTGTGGTATGATAAAAACGATTTAGTATAGGATTTTCTAAATAAATTACCCAAGAATCAAACATGAAAGATGAGACTAAATATTTATTCTTATCTAAGCAATATGTACAATATATTAAAATTTTTAATTAGATTTATTTTCTGAAAATTACTTTTCTAAGTTACATCTCACAAATGAGAGTCAAAATATTTAATTATAGAATAATTAATTTTATTCAAAATATTATTATACTTTTATATTATATAAAACACTAAAAATTTAACAGAATATTTTATTTAATGAGAAGGCATCGCGCAATAGCTAAACATAACACATAAAGAAAGTAATATATTAATAAATAAAATAAAAAACTTACTTTGAAGCATCGATACAATTCATAAGAAGTCAGTTGTTATATTTTTGAGCTATTGTTATAATATTTTAGCTCATATACAGAAAACACTATAAAGGGGTTATGATTCAAATTTTTATAGATTTTTAATTACATACGCTGTCAAGAAGTTGATATGAACATAATTTACATTGGATTGTTTGATACAAGTTATAAGAAGTCAGTTATGTTATTTTGGAATATCATTATACTGTTTTAGCTCGTATACAGAAAATACTGGGAGCGTATTTAGAAATATATTTAAACTCTGCAATCATGAATTGATGCTTAACAATTTTTTTAAAAGTTATATTTGGCTGGGATGTTGCTGCAAATGCTCAAATATTGATACTATCTCATAATAATATTAATATTTTAATATTTACGATGTGCTAATATAATTTTTTAAATTCAAAATTATTAAGACCAAGTCGGCACTAAAAGAGGGTGAATTAGTGCTTTCGTAAAAACCTAAACGATTCGAAAATCTCGTTCGATAAAATTGTATCAGAAATATACTTGACTTAAAAGTGTGTTCGTAAGCGTAGTGACAATAATAAACAATAATAAGCAAGTAAATCAGTTTGTAATATAAATGAAAAGTATGAAAGAAATGTAAATCGAGTTTTATAGTAGTTCGGTCATCGTGACCTACGTCCACTCCTGATTCCTTTTCACTCAAGGCTACTGACTTCTATTACCGATCTTCTTTCAATGGGCGAATATCAATTACCCTTACAATTCTTTCTCCTTTTCACAGGTTCAAGAGATAACCTTTACACCCCTCAAGGTAACCCTGAGAACAACCTCTAAGCTCAAGGAGGAGAGAACTCAATCTTTTCAACACTTTTACAACTTAGAATTCTTTCCCCTTTCTGCTTATTCTTACATCTCCATGCAGAAATAGTGGGGTATTTATAGACCCCTAATGGCTTCAAAAATGAAGCCAAAAAAGGTCTTATCCCGGGTTTCCCTGGTCCTACAATACCACCGTATATGCTGGGCGATACTACCACCTACAACATTAACACTGAGCGGTACCACCACCTAGTCTAGTGGTACTACCGCCTGACACAATCTTGAAGATTGTGTCTGGGCAATATCATCGCTAGACCTTGTTATAGGACACTAAATGGACCAAACAACAGGCCTATTTCAACCCTGATTCAGGCCCAATTGGCCCCTAATTGAGTTAGCATTGTTTCATCCTAAAATCAACTCAATTAGTTCTAAACTAACTCGATCTAGACACACAATTATAAGTATGAATCCTATATTGTCCGGCATGTCATTGGTTCATCCGATGCTTCGTCTAATCCTTCGGTGCATCATCCTCTCCTTCAGCGTATTGCCTAATTGGTATGTTGACTCCCGTAATTTTTGATCTCCTTGGCGTAATGTCCGATTCTTCGGCTCGATACTCAAACTCATGACACAAAGCCTTCTGCCGATACGTCGACCGATCATTTGGCCCGACGTCCAATCTTCTGACAAGTTCCACTCCGGCAACCTTTACACCCCTTAAGGTAACCCTCACACATCTCGCTGAGAACAACCTCTAAGCTCAAGGAGGAGAGAACTCAATCTTTTCAACACTTTTACAACTTAGAATTCTTTCCCCTTTCTGCTTAATTATTACATCTCCATGCAGGAATAGCAGGGCATTTATAGACTCATAATGGCTTCAAAAATGGAGCCAAAAAAGGTCTTATCCCGAGTTTCCCTAGTCCTACGGTACCATCGCCTGTGTTGGGCGGTACTATTGCCTATAACATTAACACTAAGCGGTACCACCACTTAGTCTGATGGTACCATCGCTAGTACTCTTTGATATTGGGCGGTACCACCACCTAGTCTGGTGGTACCACCACCTGATACAGTCTTGAAGACTGTGTCTGGGCAATATCATCGCCAGACCTTGTTATAGGACACTGAATGGACCAAACAACAGGCCTAATTCAACTCTGATTCAAGCCCAATTGACCCCTAATTGAGTTGGCATTATTTCATCCTAAAATCGACTCAATTAGTCCTAAGCTAACTCGATCTAGACATACAATTACAAGTATGAATCCTATGTTGTCTGACATGTCATTGGTTCATCCGGTGCTTCGTCCGATCTTTTGGTGCATCGTCCTCTCCTTCAGCGTATTGTCTAATTGGCATGTTAACTCCCGTAATTTTTGATCTCATTGGCGTAATGTCCGATCCTTCGGCCCGATACTCAAACTCATGACACAAAGTCTTCTACCGATACGTCGACCGATCATCTGGCCCGACATTCAATCTTCTGACATATTCCACTCCGGCCCAACATCTGATTCCTTTTGCTTTAATTGATTTTCCTTTTCTAATCAAAGTTAGTCTCACGTCACTCAAAATGCAGATTAGATCATAAACTCTATCAATTGGTTTCATCATCAAGATCTGAGATTCAATAATCTCCCCCTTTTTTATGATGATAATCAATTGATGACGAAGTTTAAACCAAACTCCCCCTATTAATATGTCATATTGATAGAAACGTAAATTCAAAAATAAATTATGAATCCAAGCAACATATCATCATAAAATTATGCATAATCAAAATTTTAATACATCATTCCATGTATGATCGTCATCATAATTTGTTCACCTTTGTCAATAACAAAAAGGAGAAGTGCAACTAAGTTTTTAGATATGCAAGCTAGTAAGATAGTAAGTTTTGAACATGCAAGATAGCAAGTTTTTCACATATGAAAGTTAGCAAAATTTTACATCTTTTGAGATTTGCAAGATAGCCTATTTTTGCATCTTTTTGAAAAGTGCAAGCTACCAAACTTTGCTTCTCTTTTGAGATGATCAAACTAGTAATTTTAGCAAGTTTTATATCATGCAAGCTAGCAAATTTTACATTATTTTACAACATGTAAGTTAGCAAGTTTTTTCCTTGAAATGTGTAAGCTAACAATACTTTCTCCTTGAAATGTGTAGCAATACTTTCTCCTTGAAATGCAAGCTAACAATACTTTCTCCTTGAAATGCAAGCTAACAATACTTTCTCCTTGAAATGTGTAAGCTATTAATACTTTCTCCCCTTTTGTTATTACCAAAAAGAATGGAAGTTTATAATAGTGTAAAATTTTTTCCTTTCCATCGTTTTTCAAATCATCATGTGAAATATATCGAGAAAAATTAACTTGTTAATGAGATATACATGAATACAAAGGAATTATACATAATAAAACTCAAGTCATAAAGCTTAAAAAATCAAGTGACATCATGGTTAATTTGGATAAATGTTCTCTTTAGTAAACAACAAAAGAATTATGGGAGAACAAATAAAAAATGATCTTTATTCATGCATAAGAATTCTCAAGTCATCAAGATCATGTTTCATAAAATAAATTCTCAAATTAAAATTTTGAGAAATTAAGGAAAACCATGATTCATATAGATAATTCTCCTCTTTAGTAAATGACAAAAAGAAACATAGAAGATAAAATAGCAATGATACCAATCATTATTCATTTGGATAGCAGATAATAAAAAGAAACATAGAAGATAAAATATTTTGATTCATATAGAATAAATCTCAAGTTATAAATATCGAGAAATCAAGATAAAAATTATAATTAGATAAAACTTAATCAAATTCAAATCGTCAAATCATCAAAATCATGAGATTCAAAATGACATAAATAGATTTATTAACTTCTTATTAAAAAATCGATAAGATAGAGATAGAGAAATTTTCAGAATGTATTCCCTTTTTAGTTGTTTCAATTCATATGATTGATTTCATACAAGCATGTCCTTATCTTTTATGTCAAATTAAAATATGCATCATTATTTAAAACTGAAAGAGCATATTTTATTATAGAAATCATCAAGATCAATAAACCATAAATCATAAAAATTATCATTACTTTAAATCATCATGCATAATTAAATCATTAAATCATCAAGCATAATTTAAACATAAAGCGTTTTCAAAATTATTTTGTTTCAGCTAGTGAGCTTTGTGAAGTGTTTTGGATCTCCGATCATAAGCCTTGAACATCCACTGTCAAAATATTATTTTTGCTCTTAGCTTTTGATTTTAGAGAAGTTTATAAGAAGGGTGGATTTGTTCTAGGTACCCATTTAGCTTGGGTTCCGGTTTGATCTATCATTCTTAGATTTTGGCATTAAATCATTCATGGTTCCTTTAGGAACCAAACAAACTTATGTAAGTCATACTTTTTGAATGAATATTTATATGCAAAGTACTCATACCTACCACAAAAATTATATTTATTTTCATGGGAAAAATATAATGTGAGTCTTTTAACAAATAAAGTTGGTTTTTATTGAGTGTTACTACTTACAAAACTGATTCTTATTTTTCTATGTACATAACTTTTATTGGCAAGAATCATATTTAATGATTTGCTACCAATTTCAAAATTTTCTAACGTTTCTTTTAGTAATATATTTTCATTCTTAACTAAGTCTAACTCTTCACGTTTAGTACAATGAGTTAACATGCAATTATCATGCTTATTTTTTTAATTTTTCAAATTCACTAGCAATAGAAGCATTCTCCTTTTTTATAATAATTTATACTTTTTACTAACTAATTTAAAATCATAAAACAAATCATTAAAGGTATTGAATAATTCATCGTAAGATAAAGAAGATTTGTTTGAGTTGTTTATCTCATTGTCGAGAGCCATCAAAGCAAAGTTCACCACTTCATTTTCATCGGTTTGCTCCTTATCTTCGGATGCACTCATTTCGTCCCAAGTCATCTTGAGTGTTTTCTTATTCTTTGGCAGCTTTTTCTTTTTAAGTTTATTTTTATGCTTAGTTTCATGTTTTATAAATTTTATAAATTTATTTGTGAGGAGTTCAATGTCATCATCATTTGAGCTTTCGCTCGAGTGGTCTTCTTTTGTTCTAAGTGCCAAGTCTTTCCTATTTGTTTGAAGGTTATTCTCAAGTTCATTATGTTCATCATGTGCCTTGCAAGTCATTTCATATGTCATCAATAAACCAATAAGTTCTTCTAGTGGAAAATTGTTTAAGTTCTTTGCCTCTTGTATTGCAGTTACTTTCGGATCCCAACTCTTTGGAAGGGATCTTAGAATCTTGTTTATAAGTTCAATATTTAAAAAATATTTACCAGGAGCTTTTAAACTATTGATGACATCCGTAAAACGGGTGTACATGTCAACAATATTTTCGCTTGGCTTCATATAAAACAATTCAAAATCATGCATCAAAAGATTAATTTTCAAATCTTTAACTCTACTAGTACCTTCGTAGGTGATTTCAAGAGTGTGCCAAATGTCATGCGTAGTTTTGCAAATAGAAACCCGATTAAGTTCATTTTTATCTAGAGCACAAAATAAAGCATTCATCGCTTTAGCATTCAAAGAAAAAGTTTTCTTCTCTAAATCATTCCATTCGTTCATTAGATTAGAAGACTTTTGAAAACCATTTTCAATAATATTCCGTAAATTAAAATCTAAATAAAGTAAGAAAACTCTCATTCGAGTTTTTCAATACATGTAGTCCGTCCCATTGAACATAGAGGATGAGTTATAGAGTGACCCTCTTAAAATCCGAAAAAACCATCTCTTTTGGGTGTTAAACCAAACAGAGAGAAATTGGCTCTGATACTAACTATTATAACCAAGTCGGTACTAGGGAGGGGGGGGTGTGGGGGGGGGGGGGGGGGGGGAGGGAGGGGAGGGAATAAGTACTTTTGTAAAAATCTCAACGATTCAAAAATCTCATTCGATAAAATCGTATCGGAAAGATGCTTGACTTGAAAGTGTGTTCGTAAGTGTAGTGAAAGTAATAAGCAAGTAAATCAATTTGCAATATAAATGAAAAGAATGAAAGAAATACAAACCGAGTTTTATAGTGATTCGGTTGTCGTGACCTACATTCACTCCCAATTCCTCTTCACTCGAGGGCACTGGCTTCAACTAACGATCTTCTTTAAATGAGCGAAATCAACTACCCTTACAACTCTTTCTCGTTTTTACAGGTTCAGGAGATAACCTTTACACCCCTCAAGGTAACTCTCATACACCTCTCTTAGAACAACCTCTAAGCTCAAGGAGGAGGGAACTTAATCTTTTCAACACTTTTACAACTTAGAATTATTTCCCATTTCTGTTTAATTCTTGCATCTCCATGCAGGAATAGCTGAGGTATTTATAGACTCCAAATGGATTCAAAAATGGAGCAAAAAAAGGTCTCATACCGGGTTTCCTATGTCTTGGCAATACCACCACTTGTATTGGGTTGTACTACCGCATGCAACACTGATACAAGGTGGTACCACCGCCTGTACTCTCCGACACTAGGTGGTACCACCACCCAATCTGGCGGTACCACCACTTGACATAATATAGGAGGCTATGTCTGGGCGGTACCACCACCTAGTTTGGTGGTACCATCGCCTGACACAGTCTTGAAGATTGTGTATGGACAATATCATCGCCAGACTTTGTTACCAGACACTGAATAGGCCAAACAACAGGCCTAATTCAACCTTGATTCAGGCCCAATTGGCCCCTAATTGAGTTAGTATTATTTCATCCCAAAATTGACTTAATTAGTATTAAACTAACTCAATCTAGACACAATTATAAGCATGAATCCTATGTTGTCTGGTATGTCATAGGTTCATCCGGTGCTTTGTCCGATCCTTCGACACATCGTCCTCTCTTTCAGAGTATTGCTTAATCGACATGTTGACTCCCCTAACTTTCGATCTCCTTAGTGCAATGTCCGATCCTTCGGCCTGATGCCCGAACTAGCACGAAGCCTTCTACCGATATGTTGACCGATTCTCCGGCCTGACGTCCAATCTTCTAATATGTTCCACTCCGGCCCAATGTCTAATTCCTCCTACTTTAATTGATTTACCTTTCTTAATCGAAGCTATTCTTGCGTCACTCAAAATGCATATTAGATCATAAACTCTATCAGTTGGTTTCATCATCAAAATCCAAGATTCAACAAAAATATCATATGACATTATCCAAGATCACATGATTACCAACATGATTTAGTGATAAACCAATATGATTTATGTCTTCTAAGTTAAAATTTTATTTATTTATTTTTTATGTTTATTTTATATTTATTTATGTGATTATATTTTTTATTTATTATATAACTAAGCCATAATAAATTTTATTTAAGATTACATATATATTTATTAATTTAAATAAAAATCTGTATTCATTTTTGAATAAATATAAAAAATGTTAGAGTGGTAAATTTATCACATAATAATTAATGGACTTTTAAATATAAATTTACTATGTAATATTTATGTCAAGACATATTTAAAATATAACTTTCATCTATCGTTTATCGAACACTCAAAATATTCCAAACTACATATTCACTTAAGTCTTTTTCTGCAAATGCACACTAAAAATATAAATATATTCTCAAAACCTATATCTCGATAAAAAAACACTATAAAGAGATGATAGATCATCAATTGGTGAGTCGGCATAGTTGGTTTACTACCGAAGGTGCATGTTCATCCTTGTGTTCATGTGGGAGTGCTTGTTAGGATTAAGAGCAGCACTAGAAGGGGGGGTGTAAATTAGTGCAGTAGAAAAATTATGTCGATTCAAAAAACTTCGTATGATAAAATTTGATTCCGACGAAAACTATTTCGTTTTTCTTGAATGAGTAGAGAAGAGGGAATTGAACAATTTGTAATATAGTAAAGTTGAATGCAATAAAGAGATTAAGCAGTAAGGAATGAACACATTGAAATTTATAGTGGTTTAATCATTGTGACCGACATCCACTTCCGGTTCCTCCTCTATCGAGGTCACCGGCATTCACTAATGGTCTTCCTTCAATAGGCAAAGACCAACCACCTCTTTATAGTGCTTTCTCCTTTTCACAGGTTTAGGAGATAACCCTTACAAGCCTCACACCTCTTCTTGGATGATTACAAAGCTAAAGAGATGGAGGAGGACTTTCTCATTTTTACAACATTTTTAACACCCCAACACTTAGAGTTTTTTTTTCATACTTTGATTGCACTTTGTTATCCTTTTATGCAGAAAATGATTGATATTTATAGGCCCCAATAGCTTCAAAATTGGAGCAAAAAAGTGTCGCATCCTAGATTTCTGGGGTACTGACGGTACCATCACTTGAAACTCTAACACTGTGTGGTACCACCGCCCAGTTTGGTAGTACCACTGCCTGATAGAGTCTCAGATACCGAGCTCTAGTGGTACCACCACCTAACAGGGTAGTACCACTACTGTTGAATCTTGGATTTTGATAATAAAATCAATTGATGTATTTATAATCTGATCTGCATTTTGAATGACGTAGGAAGCTTCGATTAGGAAGAGACAATTAAAAGAAGGAAGAATCATATTGGGCCGGAGTGGAACATGTCAGAAGATTGAACGTTGAGCTGGAGGATCAGTCGATGTATCGGCAGAAGGCTTCGGGCTATGGGTTTGAGCATCGGGCCAAGAAGAGCGAAAATTACACCAAGGAAATCGGAGTTGCAGAGGTCAATTGGGCGATTGGGCAATAGGTCGTAAGAGAGGACGATGTGCTAAAGGATTGGATGAAGCGTCGATGAACCAATGACATGCCGGACAACATTTGATTTAAGCTTTATAATAATTGTCTAGATCGAAGTAGGTTTTAGACGTAATTGGGTTGGAATTGAGCCAACTCAACTGGGGGCCAATTGAGCCCAAGTCTAGACTATGTTGGGCCAAGTGAAAGGCCCAAACAGTGACTCAACAGATAGAACCATCGGTGGCACAGTCTCCGAGACTGTGTCAGTGGTGGTATCGCAAGTCTGGGCGGTGGTACCGCCCAGCACAAGCGGTGGTACTCTCAGGACTCAGGAAACATAGGATGAAACCTTTTTTAGCTTCATTTATAAGCCAATTGGAGTCTATAAATACCTCAGTTATTCTTGCATGGAATAGCAAGAAAGTTGAGCGAAACTCTGTGATTCTAAAGTTGTAAACCCTTTTCGAAAGTTGAGTTCCCTCCTCCTCCTAAAGCCTAGAGAGAGTTCTAAGGGAGATGTGTGAGGGATACCTTGTAAAAGAGGGTTATAAAAGGTTATCTCCTAAACCTATGAAAAGAAGAAGAGGGGTGTAAAAGGGTAGTTGATCTTTACCCGTTGAAATAAGATCGTTAGTGGATGCCGATAGCCTCGACGAAAGAGGAATCGGGAGTGGATGTAGGTCACGACAACCGAACCACTAAAAAAATCTGGTTTACATTTACTTCTTACTATTTACCTTTATTACAAAATGAATCCTTACTTACACTATGCTTCTCTACTCATTCAAGAAAAATGAAACGATTTTCGTCGGAATCAGAATTTTGTCGTATAAAGATTTTTAAACCGACGTAATTTTTTCGCTGCACTAATTCACCCCCCCTCTTAGTGTCGACTCGATCCTAACAACTGCTTGACAGGTAATAACTGTCGGCGGTACCACCGCCTAGTCTGGGCGGTACCACTACCCAAAACACCTAGGAGACCATTCCTTGGACGGTTCCATCGCCAAACAAGGTCCAGCAACCTAATTGAGCCTTGAGTCTGACCTAAACCAGTCCAATTATGGGCCTAGTTGACCCATAACATAGTTAGTGGGATTATCTTCCAAATCTAACCCTAATTACGTGCTAACTATGATTCTTAAGGCATATACTAAACAAATCAAGTTTGGTTAGTCTAGGTTTCTTCCGGCAAGTTTTCGGAGATCTTCCGGCGAACTTCCGACGATCTCCCGGTAATGTTCCAGCAGACTATCGGCAAGCTCCTAAACTTCACGATGATCTTCTTGGCGAGTTTCGATGAGCCTCTTTGGCAAGCTCCTGGACTTCTCAATTAATTCCGATATAACTTCCGACGAACGTTCGGACTTTCGATGAACTCTCAACGAAATCTCAATCTTGACTCCGACACTTCATTTTGCTTTATGCCTTGATTACTGTCGTAGTTAATCCTGCACACTTTTCTCAGCATATAGATTTGATCAAATAATTTACCAATTGATTTCATCATCAAAATCTAAGATTCAACAGTGCTAACTTGGCAAATCAGCATAGGAGGTCCTCAAGGGAGGTGGTTCACCGGAGTCGATCTGGTTTTGGAGTGGCGAGACCGAGTAGAGGAACCATGATCTGCTTGGTTGCGAGGTCCTCTCTTCGGACGGATGGGTTGTCCTTCGGTCGAAGGGTTGTCTCGTGATTGCAAGGTGGCATCTTGGTAGTAGAGTCATCTTTTGACCGCTAATGGTCCTGCACAATAGGTCTGCACTAGGGGTTTCTTGGCTAAACCCCTCTGATGCTTAAATCAGCGAAAGATAGAGAGGATGGAAGACAGCAATATCAGTTGTATGAATGAGAGAGTAGAGAGGTTATTACATGCTTGCCCCCCGCCCCACCCACAAACCACCCCCACCCCCCTTTGGTGTCTACTTGGAGGTAGTTTTTATACCTCTTCAGCGATTGACCGTTTGTAGGTTGTTAGCATCCATCGATATTTCAAGTGGATAGTTCATCTATTCTAGGGTGACTATTCTGATCCTGTGTTGTGCGGGGTTGTCTCCTCACTTCTAGGTGCCACTTTGTGTGATTTCGAGCAGCATGAATTATACTTTGCGTCACTTTTGAGCTAGGTGGCATTGCTTTGGGACAACTATTTTTTAGTAAGGCTATGCCATTTTGTACCACTTTGAGACGTGTGCATGACTTTGGCTGGGGGATGCCAAGTGGGGTCTGAGGTGGCTTACAACTAGGTGGTACCATAATATTCTCTATCATTTTCTCCCCCCCATAGAGGCATACCACATATCTCTCGTAGGGAAATTTGAGGTGCATCTTTTATGTGTCTCTCTTGGTAGCTTCCTTGTTGTCAAAAAAACATGTTAGCTTAGCTGAGGTGCAAACCTCAATTCTTCATGCCGAGTGCATAGTTAGGGAGCGCATAGGCTTGGTCTAGGTGCAAGCCTTGGGTTTTCACATTGAGTGCACAACTAGGGAGCGCATAGGCTTGACCTAGGTGTAGGCCTTGGGTCTTCATGTCGAGGTGCACGGCTCGAGAGCACGCATGCTCGGTCGAGGTGCAGGCCTTAGGTCTTCACATCGAGTGCATAGTTAGGGAGCGTATAGGCTCAACGTAGGTGCAACCCTTGGGTCTGCATGCCAAGGTGCTTACCTCGGGAGTACGTAGGCTCGGCCAAGGTATAGCCCTTGGGGCTTCACACGAGGTGCTTATCTTGGGAGCGAGTCCTTTTTAACTCTTACTCATCTGAGATGTTGGCCTCGGGTCTTCAAGTTAAGTACACAACTAGAGAGCATGTAGGCTAAACCTAGATGCAACCCTTGGGTCTTCATACTGAGTGCATGGGTAGGGAGCATGTAAGCTCGGCCTAGGTATTAGCCCTTGAGTCTTCATGTTGAGTGCACGACTAGGGAGCATGTAAGCTTGGCCTACGTGCAACTCTCCGGTCTTCATGCCAAGTGAATGGCTAAGGAGTATGTAAGCTCGGCCTCGGTGTAGCCCTCTGGTCTTGATATCGAGTGCACGGCTAGGGAGCACATAGGCTCGGCCTAGGTGCATCCCTCAGGTCTTTTTGTTGAGGCGCACGACTTGAGAGTTGGACCCCCCAAAGGGGTTTGATTGCATTGGAACAGTGGATTGGACTTGCCAAGGGGTTTGACTGCATTGAAGCAATAGATTGGACCCACGAAGGGGTTTGACTATGTTGAAGCGGTAGATTGGACCTACTAAGAGGTTTACTGCGTCGAAGCAATAGATTAGACCCGCCAAGGGGTTTGACCATGTCAAAGTAGTAGATTGAACTTGCTAATGGGTTTGACCATGACGAAGCTAGGTTGGACTCACCAAGGGGTTTGACCACGTCGAAGCAGTATATTAGACTCGCCATGGGGTTTGACCACGTCAAAGTAGTAGATTGGACTTGCCAAGGGGTTTGACTGCATCAAAGCAATAGGTTGGACTCGCCAAGGGGTTTGACCACGTTGAAGTGGTAGATTGGACCTGCCAATGGGTCTGACCATGTTGAAGCGATAGATTGGACCCGTTAAGGTGTTTGACCATGTTGAAGTGATAGATTGGACTCGCCAAGGGGTTTGACTACGTTGAAGCGATAGATTGGACCCACTAAGGGTTTTGATCATGTTGAAGCGGTAGGTTGGACCTGCTAAGGGGTTTGACTACATTAAAGCAGTAGATTGGACCTACTCTAATACCCGACCATTAGTGGTGGATGATGCTACGATGGGTGGCATTTGTAGTTGTTAAGGTGCTTTGCCTAGGATGTGATGCATCATTTTGCCCTTAGGATTTGTATTACCTACGATACTTATTTATGGGGAGAGCTTTCTAGTGCCCTAAGGTTTGATGTGATTAGGGAGTCATGCTCCTCTTTAGGTTCTGTTGGCGTGCAGTGATTGGAGGCACGACTTCTATGTTGGGTCTGAATTTGGCCATTGTGGGCTAGGGAATGGATTTGCCTTAGCGACTTCTATCATGGCATTTTGCTAATGGTGGATGCTGGGTTACAACATTGCTGAGGTTCGGGCTGCTGTGCTGCTCTTAGAGTTACAAACAAAGGAAGTTGAGCATAAGCTTATGAAGGCCTGAAGGAAGTTGTTGAGGACGAGGCGAAGGCATAGGGCTGCTGAGGCCTAGCAAAGAAGGTCGAGTAAAGGCTTGAGGAGGCCCGGTGGGTATTGTCAAGGATGAGGCAAAGGTGTAGGGTTGTTGAAGCCTAGTTCCTTGGGCTGTCCTTGGCACTATCAAGGATGAGGCGGAGGCGCTGGGCTGCTAAAGCTACTAGTTAAAAGTGCCCTACAAGCTAATCACGTGAGTGATGATACATGTGACACATTACACAGTCTTTTTTGGTTATTATTATTATTATTATTATTATTATTATTATTATTATATTTTTCTTACTTTGTATTGGATGATGAATATATTGTGATGTCTTTGGATTTATACAATGAGAATTGGATCATGATGAGATCATGATAATGAGACTAATTTACTTATAAACACATATTCTAAATATTTTCAATCATAGGTTATTCGAGAGGGATATCGAGATAAATGGAGAGACTAGTGTACTATATACCCATCCATATGATGGAGGCAACTGGTCTCATAGCTGCTTGTGTGAGAACACTAGGGATATAGTGTAGGTGCTCATTAGAAAATGAGTTTACTGAATGATTCGCTTATAGAATATTAGATTATTAATGATACCTCATCGTCAGGCAGTGATTCTATAGTCCCAGTTGTGTATTTGATCCTTAGACTTGAGACACCAAGGATATCCTGTATTAGTACTCTACTCTTTGATACCAAACTTATAGGTCTGGAAGTTCTAAATCTAACACAACTGGTCATCGAGGGTGATAGCCAATCTTACGAGGGCAATTGAGTGTCAATAGAATATCATCCGCTTTCGGTGTCATAAGAAAAATGTTTCGTATGTTCTAGGCAAATCCCTAGCTAGGGTCATTTAGATTGAGAGAGAAGGAATTCTTCGAGAGAATCCAATTAGAGCAATGCTCAAGTAGATTCTATATGGGCTTGACAGCACCATGCCTGGTATATGGTCTTTGAGATATTAGATGGATGAAGGACTATAGATATATAGTAACTAAGGGCTATGACATACTAGCCTTGTACCATCTATGGACTATGGCGTAGTGGTCCTTTGGACGATGCAGTGAAAGCAAACCGGAAGTTCACCAGGAGTTCATCGAAAGCTCGTTGAAAGTTTATCGGGAGTTTGCCGAAAACTCATCAGGAATTCGTCGAAAGTTCACCAAAAGTTCGGTTGAATAATTGACGTGACAACCAACTTAGATTGCTTGTAATTGTAATTGTTTTAGCCTTAACTATCATAGTTAAGGCTTTAATTTGAGTTTAATTTTGGGAGAAATTATACTAACTCAATTAGGAGCTAGCTAGGTCTAAAACATGGTTAAATTGGGCTGGTTGGATGGCCTATTCAGCCACTTGGAGCTATGTCATGCGGTGGCACTGCCTAGACTGGGCGATGGAACCACTTGAGGCTTAGCCTCCTAGGTGGTCTGGCCGGTGGTACCGTTGGTAGTTAGTGCTACTAAGCAGTTGTACCACCCTATCAGGTGGTGGTATCGCCAGAGCCCAATTTTCGAGGCTCTGTCAGGTGGTAGTACCACTAGACTAGGCAGTGATACCACCTAGTGTCAGTTTGCAAGCGGTGGTACTGCTCAATAATGGTGGTGGTACCACCAGTACCCCAGAAATCTGAGATGAGACACTTTTTGGCTCCATTTTTGAAGTCATTGGGGCCTATAAATACCCCACTCTTTCCTGCATGAAAGTGCCTGAAAAGTGTGAAAAATGATCTTGAGATTTTAATTATAGAAGTATTGAAAAAGTGCTAAGTGTCATTCTCATCCTTCTTAGGTTTGTGATCAATCTAAAAGAGGCGTGAGGCTTGTAAAAGGTTGTCTCCTAAACTTGTAAAAAGGAGAGAGAGTTTTAAGAGGGTAGCTGGTCTTTGCTCATTAAAAGAAGACCGATAGTGGACGTTGGTGGCTTAAATGGAGGAGGAATCGGGAGTGAACATAGGTCACGATGACCGAACCACTATAAAATTGATGCACCTTCTCTTCTTTGATATTTACTTACTTTGCAACTATTTTATATATTTATCACTCTCATATGAACATCTTTAAGCTTGAAAGTCTTTCCGATATAGTTTTATCGTATAAATTTTCACAATCGACGTAATTCTCCAAAAGCACTATTTCACCCCCCCTTTTAGTGTCGACTTGATTCTAATAATTGATAGTAGAGCAAGGTTACTCTCTATTTAGTTTAAAACCTAAGAGAGATGGCTTTTGCTAGCAATCAAGAGGGTATTTCTTTCACTCGTCCTCCTATATTCAATGGGATAGACTACACGTATTAGAAAACAGTTAGAACTCTTACAGATTCTAAGCTTGGGGTTGATCTTTTTAGAGGATTGGCCTCCTTGGAACTCTATAGGGGTTCCTTCATCCAAGTTACTGCTCAAAGGCTGCTAAAAAAATTCATCTATTTCTTGAGAAAAGATGATAAATATATGGCTATTTATAGGGCTTCTAAACCCCAACTCCTAATAAGACTCCTACTCAAGACTTCTATTCCTTTACAACTCCTAATGCTTCTCTAAGAAGCAACCTCCTAACCCTAGCCGACCTCTTCACCTCTTTAATAGGGTTCGCCCAGGTAGGTTTTATATGAATGCCCCTCTTAATTAGGACTCTTCTTGCTAGAGTCCTAATAGACCTGCCCTCTTCAAATCAGCTTTGTCCTCGAGGCTGACGATCCATAAATTTTGAGAATTTGATCTTCAAGTCGTCATAGTTCTCCCAAGTGGCATCTTCTGCTGGTAAGTTTGCCCATTGTATTAGCACTTTAGTAGTGGGTCGTCGTCGTCGAGTCATGATCCATCGATCAATAATGGCACTCGGTTGGGTCTAGAGTTCTCCTTGGGTAGTCATATTTAGTAGATGGTTTTGGGTTGTCTCATTTTGTCTCAGCTTGAGCTTTAAACACGACACATAGAAGACTGGATGGATTCGAGAGCTGGTGGGTAAGTCCAACTGTATGCTACAGCTCCGATGCACTCCAAAATTTGGTAGGGTCCATAGAACTGAGATGAAAGCTTCATTGATGCTATGGTCTGGATTGATGTTTGCTTGTATAGTTAGAGCTATAGGAAGACCCAATCTCCTACTGAAAATTCTCTTTCACCTTTGTATTGATCATATTGTTATTTCATCCTTGCTTGAGCTGTAGTGAGATTATCTTTTAGCAACTTCAGCATTTTGTCTCTGTCTTGTAGTTTTCTATCTACTTGTTCCACTTTAGAGGTGCCCAACACATATTTTGGGATCACAGGGGGAGGTCGATCATACAAAGCCTCGTAGGGAGTACATTTTGTGGATGAATTATAAGTTATATTATACCACCATTCGGCCCAGGGAAGCCACTTTGTCCACTCTTTTGGTCGGTCATTGGTGAAGTCTCCAAGCACTTGTTCACCACTTCAGTCTGGCCATCGGTTTGTGGGTAATACGCCATACTTATTTTCAATTTAGTGTCATGCATTTGGAATAACTCTATCCAAAATCTACTTGTGAAGACCCTATCATGATCACTTACAATAGATCTCGGCATCCCATGCAATTTTATAATATTCTCCGTAAAGATTCGAGTAATACTAGAAGTAGTGTAGGGATTATGAACATCGCAAAAGTGAGCATATTATGTAAGGCGATCAACCATGATAAGAATTATACTTTTTCTTTATGATAAGGGAAGCTTTTCGATGAAGTCCATTGATATATCAGTCCATATTGAGTCTGGGACGAGTAGAGGTTGCAGCTTTCCGGGACTTGCCATTGTCTCGCCTTTGTCGTTGACATACATTACATTGTGCCATAAATTTAGTAATAATATTTTTCATCCCTACCTAATAAAAATTTTGCTTAATTCTCTTATAGGTTCTAAAGAACTCGAAGTGTTGGATCGTAGGTGTGGAATGCATCTCTTGAATGATGGTCTTTATGCAAGTAGAATTTGGCACAAGCACAATGTGTCTGTTATAAAGCAATTCTTTTGAGTCCTAACTATAACGAGCCACGAAGCTTGGTGCTTCCTCTAATTTTTTTATGATCTTACTGGTCTCTGGATCTTCTGGCCATTCCCTCTTAATATCCTTAAGGAAGTCACTAGTCGGAAGTGAAATGGTCGAAAATTCAACTTGCTCGAGTAGCCGCGAAAGGGCATCTACAATAACATTCTCTTTCCCCTTTTTATAAGTTATTTCATAATCATATCCAAGAAGCTTTGTTACCCATTTTTGCTGCTCGGGGGAAGATATCTTCTGCTCCAAGAAATATTTTAGGCTTTTATGGTCGGTCTTGATTTGAAAGCGTCACTCGATCAAGTACAATCTCCATTTGGCCACCACATGCACAATCACAAGCGTCTCCTTATCGTAAATAGTCATCTTGAGATAGAAATGAGATAATGTCTTACTGGTATAAGCGAGGGGGTGGCCATCTTGCATTAGTACAGTACCAATTCTGACTCCGGAGGCACCAACTTCAATAACAAAAGTCTTACCAAGTCGGGTAGCGCTAGTATGGGCGTTGCCATCATTGTGGCTTTACGTACGTCGAAGGCAGTGGTGGTCTTGTTCAACCATTGGAAAGAATTTTTTTTTAATCAAGGAAATAAGGGGTGCACTGATCTTTCCATAGTTTTTCATGAACTTACAGTAGTAGCCTGTTAAACTGAGAAAGCCGCATAGCGATTTTATGTTCCTCGAGGTCGGCTAGTTCTACATTGCTTCAATTTTGGAAGGGTCCACCACCACACCTTCCTCTGATATGATATGCCCAAGATATTCCATCTTCTGTTAAAGAAAGCTGCACTTTGATTTTTTGACAAAAAGAACATGTTCTCATAAAATCGTCAAAACAAGTCGTAAGTGCTGAAAATGACTTTCAAGAGAAGGGCTGTAAATAAGGATATCATCAAAGAAAACCAGCACAAACTTACGAAGATAATTCTAAAAAATATCATTCATAAGGCTCTGGAAGATGGAGGGAGTATTGGTGAGACCAAAGGGCATTACCAAAAATTCGTAGTAGTCATTGTATGTTCGAAAGGCGATTTTCGGCATGTCTTCTTCGCACACTCGTATTTGATGATATCCGGATCGAAGGTCTAGCTTTGTGAAGACTCGTACTTCCTTTAATTCATTAAGCAATTCATCTACTACTAGAATAGAATATTTGTCCTTGATGGTTATGTTGTTGAGAGCTTGGTAATCAATGCATATTCGCCATGTTCCGTCCTTCTTTTGTATGAGGAGCACCGGTGAAGAGTAGGGGCTGCAACTTGGCTAAATAACTCCTGTTTCGAGCATCTATTTTATAATCCTTTCTGTTTCATCCTTCTAGAGATATGGATACTAATATGGCTGAGTATTTGCTAGATGTTTACTTAGAAGAATCGGTATACAATGATCATGCCGCGGGTAGGAGGTAGGTTGCGTGGTTCGTCAAATATATCTAAAAATTCAGTAAGTAAAGGAAGTAGGTTTAGATCTTCAAATTTTGTTGGCTCTCCCTTAGTCTACTCAAATTATACAAAAAAGCCACTGCATGTTTTGTGCAAAACGTTCTCCATTCGTTGTGCGCAAATCGTCGTTACGTCGCCCTCATGTTTCCCGTGCAGTATCACCTGTTTCTCCTTACTGTAAAATTTCATAATTAATTTCACAAAATTTCAGGAAATATCACATAATATCGTCAGCCATTTGATGCTGAGCATGGACTCATAATGATCAAGAGGGAGGAGGAAGAAATATGCAATTATCTCTTGGTCCTACAAAAACAGTTTCACCCACGAGCACCTATGATCACACTTCAAAATTCGTTCGTTAGCGACCTTAACATCAAACCTACTGCAATTCTCGATAGGTAAAACCATTTGGACAGTAACCTGCTGTTCATAAAATTATTAGTGCTCCCGGTGTCAATAAGAATGGTGATAGGTTGTTGCTTCAGAAGTCCTCCCATTTTCATTGTTTGTGGGTTTGTGTAACCGGCAAGGGCATGCATCGTAATATCAACCGACTATTGTTCTTCATCCATGACCTCTTCCTCATGCTTCCGGACCTCCTCCTCCATGCCTTCAAAAGGTTTAATTAGTAGGAGGTGGCCCTTTTTGCAGCGATGATTGTGGTTCCATGGCTCGTTGCAATGCCAACAAAGACCCTTTGTTGATCGGTCACGTAGTTCTTCTCTTGTCAATTTTTTTGGCAGCGAAGGATGATTGGGAGAAAAATGAGGTTTATATGCTGTGGGCCTAGGAGAGGTTTTCATCCTTCAAGCATCTTGGTTGAGTCATTCTTCTTGTATTCGGGTGAAAGAAAATGTAATTGTCACGGTACAGGGCTATCGCGCATTAACCTCCCATTTTATCTCTAGCTTGAGTCCTTTGATGAATGTTCCTAACAATTGATGGTTAGTCTAATTACGAGCAAAGTAGGATAGCTTCTTAAATATGGTTTGGTACTCTTGAATCGTAGAGGTTTGTTGAATCTTTGCGAGTTGGCCATCGATATTTTCATACTCCATAGGTCCGAAACGATTCAACAGTGCATTCTTAAATTGATTCCACATCAGAGCCCCATGATTGTATTCTAGCTAATTGTACCATTGAATAGCATCTCCTTCAAGGTGGATGATAGCAATTTCCACCATAGCATCATCCGACGTTCGGTAGTAGCGAAAGTAACGTTCGACGCGTGAAATCCACCCCGCCAGGTCTCCTTCCTATCGCAGGAAGTCCACCCTCATGAGTGGCTGCAGCATGTCCGAGGGTTGTCCCTCCTTCTCTAGAGGCTCTCTGAACTCTCTTTTTGATGAAATTTGGTTGGACTCGATAGTTGTCCAATTTTGAATTCTGCAAACAAAGTGTGCAATTTGTCTTCCAAGCGCGATTCAAGCCCCGATTTAATCCAAGATTCCAATGCTTCAAATTTGGCATCAATTAGATCTTGAGAAGCCATAGCATATGCCTATAGATCAAAGATATCCCTATCTTTTTTATGTTGATGGGTTAATAGCATGGGGTGGTGGAAGGTTCGGAAAAATTAAGGATCACAGAAAGGTATTACAACAGATTTTTATGTCTAAAGTGTAGCAATTTGGACGTAAAAGATCAGTAGTTTATATTAAGAATTTTTTGACGAAACCAAAGGAAAATCTGCTATTAGAAAGTGTTAAGGCTGTCATAAAAAATTTATAGAGATTTGGATAGAAAAAACATAGTAGCAAGATCAAACAAGCTATGCTATGTAGTTGGAATTCTATAGTGCATCTTCCATCGTAGAGATGAAAACTTTACGACGAAAAGTTTATGTAGCAATATAGGAACAATTTTTTTTTAGATTTTTGAATAAGATAACTAAATTACACTATCAGTAAGGTAAGAAACTAGAATCTATTGTAATTCATGGGGAGATCAAAGGATGATCTGCGGTGGTGGAGATGACGGCGAAATTCGACGACGACCTTTTAAGCAACTATGGGAATTGCTTTGGGTGGCTATGGAGGGCTGATGGATGGCTGTGGAGGGTTGATAACTAAATTACAGCAACAGTAGGGTAGGAAATCAGAACATGTTGCAATTCACTGGGAGATCAAAGGATGATCCGTGGTGGTGGAGATGACAGCAAAATTCAGCAATGATCTTTTAAGTAATTGTGGGAATTGCTTTGGGCAGCTGTGGAGGGCTAATGGATGGCTATGGAAGGATAGCGAGACGCCAAGAACACTGCTATAATACCAAATGTTATAACCCTTGTGGATTCTAAGCTTGGGGTTGATCTCTTTAGGGGATTGGCCTCCTTGGAACTCTATAGGAGTTCCTTCCTCTACGTTACTATTTAAATGTTGCTAGAAAGATTCATCTATTTCTTGAGAAAAGAGGCTGAATACATGGTTATTTATAGGGCTTCTAAACCCCAACTCCTAATAGGACTCATACTCAAGACTCATACTTCTAACCAACTCATAATAGGACACCTATTCAAGACTCCTATTTCTTTATAACTTCTAATTCTTCTCTAAAAAGCAACATCCTAACCCTAGCCTACCTCTTCACCTCTTTAATAGGGGTCAACTAAGTAGATTTTATATAAATACCTCTCTCAATTAGGACTCTCCTAACTAGAGTCCTAACAAAAACTAGAAAGAGAATTTTCTTACTTTCTATGGATTTCGAATTGTAGAACATTGTTGAAAGCAATTTTGAGAAGTCTTCCTAACTAATGAATGAATGAAATGATTTGGAAAAGAAGACTTTCTCTTTGAATGCTAAAGCGATGAACGCTTTGTTTTGTGCTCTTGATAAAAATAAATTTAATCGGGTTTATATATATGAAACTACACATGATATTTGGCACACACTCGAAGTTACACACGAAGGCACAAGTAGGGTTAAAGAGTCAAAAATTAATCTTTTGGTTCATAGCTATGAGTTGTTTTGCATAAACCAAGCGAGACCATTAGAGACATATACACTCATTTTATAGATGTCGTCAATGGTCTAAAAGCACTTGGTAAAAGTTTTTCTGATTTTGAACTTATTAACAAGATATTAAGATCCCTTCCAAAAATTTAGGATCCCAAAATAACGACAATACAAGTAGCAAAAGACCTCAATAACTTTTCGCTTGAAAAACTTATCGAGTCCTTGATGACCTATGCAATGACGTGTATTGAAGATGATGAACTTGAGAAAAGCTTTCCAAAGAACATTAAGGACATGAAACTTAGAACCAAAGAAAGCCACTTGGGTAAAAACTCAAGTGATGATGACTTGACACTCCTTACAAGAAAGTTTAAAAAATTCTTAAGAAGAAACAAAACAAAACAAGATATTAAGAACAAAAGTGAACTAAAAAAGGGCCGAATAGTATGCTATAAATGCAAGAAGCCGGGGTACTTCAAAAATGAATATCCCTAAGTGAAGAAAAGTTACCAAAGAAAAAAAAAGAGCTCAAAGCTACCTGGGATAGCTCAAGTGCATCCGAAGACAAGGAGCCAACCAACCAACAGAGAAGAAGTTGCTAACTATGCATTAATGGCGTTTGGCGATGAGGTAAGTGACTCAATCAAAACTCATTTATATTTTGATGAATTATTAAGTACTTTTCATGATTAGTTTGAGGAATGTAAATTATTAGTAAAAAATATAAATTATTGAAAAAGGATTATGCTTCTCTTTCTAGTGAACTTGAAAAATTAAAAAATGAGTATGATAAGTGTATGTTAACTCCTTGTACTCAATGTGAAGAGTTGAGTCATTTAAAAAGAAAATTTTGTTACTACAAGAAACATTAGAAAAATTTAAAATAGGGAACAAATCTTTAAACATGTTCCTTACTAATAAGGGTTATGTTCGTAGAAATGAAGGAATTGGCTTTGTGAGTAACACTCAACAAAAGCCAACTATCTTCATTAAGTGACTTACATTGCATGTCTCGCCTAGAGAAAAATATAATTTTTGTAGAAAATATGGTCATTTTGCCTACAAATGTCAATTTAAAAGGTATAATCCACACAAACTAGTTTGAGTTCCTAAATGAATAATAAATCACTCAATGATAGGTAGATCTATTTATGAGGGACCCAAGGCTAAATAGGTACTTAAAAGAAAACCTTATTTCTTGTAGATGTGTTTACAATCACAAGCTAGGAGCAAGAGATGGTACCTTGATAGTGGATGCTCAAGGCACATGGCCGAAGATCCAACATACTTCTCTAAGCTCACTGGCCAAGACGAAGAATTTGTCACTTTCGGAGACAACAATAAAGGAAAATTTATTAGAAAAAGAAATATAGGTAACAAATCAAACCTTTTGATTGAAAATGTTTTATTAGTAGATGGTTGAAAACATAACTTACTAAGGATTAGCCAATTGTATGATAAAGGTTATAATATCAAATTTGAATCTAATACTTACAATATAGAAATACCACACATAAATAGATTTTTTATTGTCTTAAGGACAAAAAAATGTCTATACTATTGATCATGATGAGTTTTGTGATGAAACTTACTTTTTGGTTTTAAATGATGATGCATGGCTTTAGTATAGAAGATTAGGTCATGCAAGTATGAAACTAATTTCATAAATTACAACTAAAGAACTTGTAAGTGGTATGCCTAAAATTAAATTTGTCAAAGATAAAGTTTGTGATGCATACCAACTAGGAAAACAAATAAAAAGTAGTTTCAAATAAAAGAATCAAATAAGCACCTCTAGACCACTATAATTAATTCAGATAGATTTATTTGGATCAATTGATACAATAAGCCTACGAGGTAGCAACTATGCTTTTATAATTGTTAATGATTATAATAGATATACTTGGACATATTTCTTGACACATAAAAATGATTGCTTTAAATATTTTTAAAATTTTATAAATTAATTCAAAATGAAAAAGTTTTTATGATTACCTCTATTTAAAGTGATCATGATGATGAATTTCAAAACCATGATTTTAAAAACTTTTGTGATTTAAATGAGTATAATCATAACTTCTCCACTCCAAGAAACCCTTAATAAAATGGAGTTATTGAGAGAAAAAAAAAGAGTTTACAAGAAATAACAAGACCCATGCTTAATGAACATAGCATACCCAAATATTTTTGAGTCAAAGCTATCAACATGATATGCTATTCATGAACAAGGTTCTATAACCAAAGTTCTTTTATTAAAGACACGAAAAGCTTTAGACATAGAGGAGTAACTAAGAAAAATGTCATATTGAGTATTGGATCTCTATCTAACTACCCAAGCCTCTTAAATTAGTGGATCTCTACCCAATAATCTCTTATTGACTCTTATTAGATCTCATCCATAGGATCCAATAATTTAGGGTCTTATTAGATATCCATTAAGATAGGGGCTCCAACGGATATCTCATATTCGAACCTCTACTCGTCGCAATAACTACCATATGTGTGTGACCCATTAGGCCCAATTTCGAGCTGGCCATGAGTCATACCTATCAGAACTCCTTCTTCAGTGAATTATTATCTCTATAATAATTCACTCGACTCATCGACTACAGACGTACTAGGCCACTATGTCGTAGTCCTCAAATGATATAAGGGAATCCAATCCTTTAGACCTATCTATCCTCAATTACAATGTATCTATAGTTCCTTATCTATCTAATAACTCAGAGACTGTATATCGGGCATGGTATTGTCAAGCCTATACAGTTTCTACTCAAGTCTCGCTCCGATCGGATTCTCACGGAGAACTCTTTCTCTCTCAATCTGAATGACCCTAGCTAGAGATTTATCTGAGCAAGAACACATGAGATATTCCTCCCATGACATTGAGAGCTGATGATCCTCTATCGATACTTAATAACCCTCGTAAGGTTGACTACCACTCCCGATAACCGGCTGTGTTAGATTTTGAACCTCTAGACCTATAAGTTCGGTATCAAAGAGTAGAGTACTCATACATGACATCCTTGGTGACTCAAGTCTAAGAACCAAATACACCATTGGGATGACAAAATCGTTGTCTAACAATAAGGCATCGTCATCCATCCAACATTCCATGAGCAAATCAATCAGTGAACTCATTTTAAAATGAGAACCTGCACTGTATCCCTAATGTCCTCACACGAGCAGCTATAAGACTAGCTACATCCATCATATGGACGGGTATACAATACACTAGTATATCTGGTTATCTCGATGTCCCTCTCGAGTAACCTATGGCTAGGATTATTTAGGATTTGTGTTTAAAGGCGAATCAGTCTCATTATCATAATCTCATCATGATCTGATTCTCATTCCACAGATCCATTGTCATCATAATATATTCATGCAACAAGTAATATAAAATGATAAAATATCAAATAGTAATAATAAGAAAAAAAAATTGTGTATCAAGTCACACATGCCATCACTCATATGATTGGCTTGTAAGGCACCTATAACTAGTAATCTCCCACTTGACCTAAAGCCAATCACCTTTGTGTCTGATGTCCATCAGACTCCTGTGACACTCAAAGGCAATTTGAGATAATGGCTTTGTTAGTGGATCTATGATGTTATCTTCGGATGGAATTCTTTGTTGGGAAATCTTGGGGGCGACATCATATGCGCAGCGGAAGAACAAAAAAATAAAATCCCTGATTCCCAAAGAGATGTTCGTCGTCGTGCGAAGATTGGTGCGCAAAATCCGCGAAACTGAAAAAAACTGCATATAGAGTAGATTGTGTTACCTAGGGAGATCGTATATCCCTATTTCCTTGCAGATCTTTAGAAGAGGGTGAAGGAGGTCAAGCGTCCTCCTCTCTAGTGGTGATCCACACAATAGGGTTGCGATGATGCTCCTCAAAACTCCAAGCCAGCTCTGAGGTGGAGAGGGGAAGGAGAATAGGAGAGGCAAGCAAAGGCTCTAGCCTATGAGGCTCTGAATCCCTCCTATTTATAGAGGTCCCCTGTCAAACCCTAATGGATCCTCCCCTAGTGGGTATTAGGTCTGCATCCAATAACCCAAGCCTTTTAGATTAGTGGATCTCTGTCCAAAAATCTCTCATGGGCTCTTATTGGATCTCGTCCATGGGATCCAATAATTTAAGGGCTTATTGGATATCCAATAAGACAAGGGCTCCGTCGGATATCTCATATCCGAACCTCTACTCATTGCAATGCTTACCATATGTGTGTGACCCTCTAAGCCCAATATCGAGCTGGCCATGAGTCATACCTGTCAGAACTCCTTCTAACTCAGTGAATTATTATCTCTGTAATAATTCACTCGACTCATCGACTATGGACGTACTAGGCCACTACGCCGTAGTCCCCAGACGATACAGGGGAATCCAATCCATTGGACCTATTTGTCCTCAGTTACCGTGTACTTATAGTCCCTCATCTATCTAATATCCCAGAGACCGTATATCGAGCATGGTGCTGTCAGACCCATACGGTTTCTACTCGAGTCTCGCTCTAATCGGATTCTCTCAGAGAACTCTTTCTCTCTCAACCCGAATGACCCTGGCCAGGGATTTGTATGAGCAAGAACACATGGGATATTCCTCTCATGATGTCGAGAGTGGATGATCCTCTATCGACACTCAATAGCCCTCGTAAGGTCGACTACCACTCCCAATGACCAACTGTACTAGATCCGGGACAGCCAAACCTATAAGTCTAGTATCATACAGTAGAGTACTCATATAGGACATCCTTGGTGTTTCAAGTCTACAGACCAGATACACCACTAGGACTACGGAATCGTTGTCTAACAATAAAGCATCATCAACCATCCAGCATTCCGTAAGCGAATCAATCAGTGAACTCATTCTCCAATGAGCACCTATATTGTATCCCTAGTGTCCCTACACGAGCAGCTATGAGACCAGCTGCATCCATCATATGGACGGGTATACAGCACAACAGTCTATCCGGTTATCACGATGTCCTTCTCGAGTAACCTATGACCGGGATTATTTAGGATCTGTATTTAAAGGTGAATCGATCTCATTATCGTGATCTTATCACGATCCGATTCCCATTGCACAAATCCAAGGACATTACAATATATATGCATATATGCAATAGTTATAAAGTGATATATGCCAAAATATAATAAGCAAAAGGATTCTGTATCAAGTCACACGTGCCATCACTTATGTGATTGGTGTTGGGAAATCTTGGGGGCGACATCATATGCGCAGCGGAAGAACAAGAAAACAAAATCCCCGATTCCGAAAGAGATGTTCGTCGTCGTGCGAAGATTGGTGCGCAAAATCCATGAAACTTAAAACTACGTATAGAGTAGATTGTGTTACCTAGGGAGATCGTATATCCCTGTTTCCTTATAGATCCTTAGGAGAGGGTGAAGGAGGTCAAGCGTCCTCCTCTCTAGCGGTGATCCACACAGTAGGGTTGCGACGATGCTCCTCAAAACTCCAGGCCTGCTTTGAGGTGGAGAGGAGAATAGGAAAGGCAAGCAAAGGCTCTAGCCTATGAGGCTCTGAATCCCTCCTATTTATAGAGGTCTCCTATCAAACCCTAATGGATCCTCCCCTAGTGGATATTGGATCTGCATCCAATAAGACAAGGGCTTCGTCGGATATCTCATATCCGAACCTCTACTCATCGCAATGCCTACCATATGTGTGTGACCCTCTAGGCCCAATATCGAGTTGGAGGTGAGTCATACCTGTCAGAACTCTTTCTAACTCAGTGAATTATTATCTCTGTAATAATTCACTTGACTCATCGACTACGGACGTACTATGCCACTACGCCGTAGTCCCCAAATGATACAGAGAAATCTAATCCATTGGACCTGTTTGTCCTCAGTTACCGTGTACCTATAGTCCCTCACCCATCTAATATCCCAGAGACCGTATATCGAGCATGGTACTGTCAGACCCATACGGTTTCTACTCGAGTCTTGCTCTAATCGAATTCTCCCGGAGAACTCTTTCTCTCTCAACTCGAATGACCCTGGCCAGAGATTTGTCTGAGCAAGAACACATGGGATATTCCTCTCATGACGCCGAGAGTGGATGATCCTCTATCGACACTCAATAGCCCTCGTAAGGTCGACTACCACTCCCAATGACCAACTGTACTAGATCTGGGACAGCCAAACCTATAAGTCTGGTATCTAAGAGTGGAGCACTCATACAGGACATCCTTGGTGTCTCAAGTCTAAGGACCAGATATACCACTAGGACTACGGAATCGTTGTCTGACAATAAGGCATCATCAACCATCCAGCATTCCGTAAGCGGATCAATCAGTGAACTCATTCTCCAATGAGCACCTGTACTGTATCCCTAGTGTCCCTACACGAGCAACTATGAGACTAACTGCATCCATCATATGGACGGGTATACAGCACACTAGTCTGTCCGGTTATCACGATGTCCCTCTCAAGTAACCTATGACCGGGATTATTTAGGATATGTGTTTAAAGGTGAATCGATCTCATTATCGTGATCTCATCACGATCCGATTCCCATTGCACAAATCCAAGGACATCACAATATATATATATATATATATATATATATATATATATATATATATATATATATATATATATATATATATATATATACAATAGTTATAAAGTGATATACGCCAAAATATAATAAGCAAAAAGATTCTGTATCAAGTCACACGTGCCATCACTTACGTGATTGGCTTCCTAGGCACCTATGACTAGCAATTGGCTTGCTGGGCACCTATGACTAGCAATCTCCCACTTGACCTAAAGCCAATCACCTATGTGTCTAATCCCCATCAGACCCCTGTGATGCTCAAAGACAATCTGAGACAACGGCTTTGTCAGTGGATCTGCAATGTTATTTTCGGATGGAACTCTTTCCACTGCTACATCTCCTCGGGTTACGATCTCTCTGATAAGGTGGAATCTCCTCAGAACATGCTTAGATTTCTAATGAGACATGGGTTCTTTCACTTAAGCAATCACCCCGTTGTTGTCGCAATATACGGAGATCGACTCCTCGCTACCCAGCACGACTCCCAAATCTGTGATGAACTTCTTCACCCAGACTCCCTCCTTTGCTGCATCTGATGCAGCAATGTACTCTGCCTCTGTGGTTGAGTCAGCAGTAGTATTTTGCTTGGAACTCTTCTAGCACACTGCTCCTCCATTCAAGGTATACACATACCCTGAATTCGACTTGCTATCATCGACATCAGATTGAAAACTTGAGTCTGTGTAGCCTTCAACCTTAAGGCTATTACCTCCATATACTAGTAAAAGATCCTTAGTCCTTCTCAAGTACTTAAGGATACACTTTACTGCTTTCCAGTGCTTCAAGCCTGGATTCGCCTGATACCTACTCGTGACACTTAGAGCATGGGCTATATCAGGCCTAGTACATAGCATGGCATACATGATAGACCCTATTGCTGAGGCATAGGATATCATATCCATGTTCGCCCTTTCTTCTGGAGTCTTTGGGGACATACTCGTAGAAAGCGATATCCCATGTCTCATCGGTATGAGACCTCTCTTGGAATTTTCCATGCTAAACCTTTTGACAATGGTTTCTATGTACCTGGACTGGGACAAGCAAAGCATCCTCTTGGATCTATCTCTATAGATTCTAATCTCCAAGATATAGGATGCTTCTCCTAAGTCCTTCATGGAGAAGTGTCTAGATAACCAAGCCTTTACTATGGATAGCATTCCTACGTCATTCCCGATGATCAGGATGTCATCCACATATAACACCAAAAAGGTGATAGCGCTCTCACTTACCTTCCTATACACATAAGGCTCATCTTCATTCTTAACGAAGTCATAAGATCTGATTGCCTTATCAAATCTTATGTTCCAACTTCGGGAAGCTTGCTTTAGTCCATAAATGGATCTAAGCAACCTACACACCTTATCTGGGCAGTTCTTGGACACGAATCTCTCAGGTTGTATTATATACACCTCCTCCTCGAGGTTCCCATTGAGGAATGCGGTTTTCACATCTATCTGCCAGATCTCATAAGTATAGTATGCTGCAATAGCCAATAGAATTCTGATAGAATTTAGCATTGCTACGGGTGAGAAGGTTTCGTCATAGTCAACATCTTGCCTTTGACGATACCCCTTAGCCACTAGACTTGCTTTATAGGTCTCTACCTTTCCATCTACTTCGATCTTTTTCTTAAAGATCCACTTGCAACCGATGGGTACAATACCTTCGGGCGCATCAACTAGGTTCCAAACCTTATTGGAGTACATAGAATCCATCTCAGAATTCATGGCTTTTTGCCACTTCCCGGAGTCCAATATCCTCAACATTCTCTCCTCTAATATGTCCCACATATCTCTCATGAGGATGGGATACTCTATTAGACCTACGTAAAGTTGAAACTTGTGTATTAGGTACCTGAACAGACTCGGGCTGTAGAGTGGTGCTTGAGCTTGGTTCTCCAACCTCACTCAACTCTATCATTCTCCCACTATCTCCGCCAAGAATGTGTTCCTTCTCAAGGAACACTGCTCTCTTAGCTACAAAGACCTTTTGGTCCTTGAGATAATAAAAATAATACTCAAAAGTTTCCTTGGGGTATCCCACAAATTTGCATCGCTCTGTCATCGATTCTAACTTATCGGGGTTGTGTCTTTTAACGTGGGTAGGGCAGCCCCAAATCTTAACAACCTTAAGATCAGGCTTCTTCCATTTCCATATCTCATATGGTGTAGACACTACCGACTTAGTTGGAACTCTGTTCAGAAGGTAAGCTGCGGTTTTTAGGGCATATCCCCAGAATGAGATGGGTAGGTCAGCGAAACTCATCATGGATCATACCATGTCTAATAACGTATGATTTCTCCTTTCAGAGACACCATTGAGTTGAGGTGTATAAGGAGGTGTCCATTGGGATAATATCCTATGGTCCTTGAGGAACTGAGTAAACTTTGTACTTAAGTACTCACCTCCTCGATCTAATCGAAGAATTTTGATACTCTTTCTAGTCTGGTTCTCCACCTCATTCTTATACTCTCTGAATTTCTCAAATGCCTCGGACTTGTACTTCATTAAGTATACATATCCATACCTTGAGAAATCATCAGTAAAGGTAATGAAGTAGGAGTAACCACCAATGGCATGAGTTGACATGGGTCCACATACATCACTATGTATGAGTTCCAACAGCTCAGTGGCTCTCTTTCTAGTTCCACTAAATGGATCTTTATCCAATAATCTCTCATCGACTCTTATTGGATCTCGTCCATGGGATCCAATAATTTAGGGGCTTATTGGATATCCAATAAGACAAGGGCTCCGTCGGATATCTTATATCCGAACCTCTACTCATCGCAATGCCTACCATATGTGTATGACCCTCTAGGCCCAATATCGAGTTGGCCGTGAGTCATACCTGTCAGAACTCCTTCTAACTCAGTGAATTATTATCTCTATAATAATTCACTCGACTCATTAACTACGGACGTACTAGGCCACTACGCCGTAGTCCCCAGACGATACAGGGGAATCCAATCCATTGGACCTGTCTGTCCTCAGTTACCGTGTACCTATAGTCCATCATCAATCTAATATCCTAGAGACCGTATATCGAGCATGGTGCTGTCAGACCCATATGGTTTCTACTCGAGTCTCGCTCTAATCGGATTCTCCCGGAGAACTCTTTCTCTCTCAACTTGAATGACCCTGGCCAGGGATTTGTCTGAGCAAGAACACATGAGATATTCCTCTCATGACATCGAGAGTGGATGATCCTCTATCGACACTCAATAACCCTCGTAAGGTCGACTACCACTCCCAATGACCAACTATACTAGATCTGGGATAGCCAAACCTATAAGTCTGGTATCATAGAGTAGAGCACTCATATAGGACATCCTTGGTGTCTCAAGTCTAAGGACCAGATACACCACTAGGACTACGGAATCGCTGTCTGACAATAAAGCATCATCAACCATCCAGCTTTTCGTAAAGCAGATCAATCAGTGAACTAATTCTCAAATGAGCACCTGTACTGTATCCCTAGTGTCCCTACATGAGCAGCTATGAGACCAGCTGCATCCATCATATGGACGGGTATACAGCACGCCAGTCTGTCCGGTTATCACGATGTCCCTCTCGAGTAACCCGTGACCGGGATTATTTAGGATCTGTGTTTAAAGGTAAATCGATCTCATTATCGTGATCTCATCACGATCTGATTCCCATTGCCCAAATCCAAGGACATTACAATATATATATGCATATATGCAATAGTTATAAAGTGATATATGCCAAAATATAATAAGCAAAAGGATTCTGTATCAAGTCACACGTGCCATCACTCACGTGATTGGCTTGCTGGGCACCTATGACTAGCATTCTTTCTACTGATATATCTCCTCGAGTCATGATCTCTCTGATTAGGTGGAACCTCCTCAGAATGTGCTTAGGCTTCTAATGAGACCTGGGATCCTTTGCTTGAGCAACCGCCCCATTGTTGTCACAATATAAGGGAATTGGCTCCTCGCTACCCAACACGACTCTCAGATCTGTGATAAACTTCTTCATCCAGACTCCCTCTTTTGTTGCCTCTGCTATAACAATTTGCTCCACCTCTATGGTCTGGGTAGCAATAGCATCTTGATTGGAACTCTTCTAGCATTCTGCTCCTCCATTCAGGGTGTACATGTACCCCGAATTTGACTTGCTATCAACGACATCAGATTGGAAAATTGAGGTTATGTAGCCTTCAACCCTAAGGCTATTACCTTCATATACCAGTAAAAGATCCTTAGCCCTTCTCAAGTAATTAAGGATACACTTTACTACTTTCCAATGCTCCAAGCCTGGATCCGCTTGATACTTGCTCATGACACTAAGAGCATGCGTTATATCAAGCTTGATACAAAGCATGGCATACATGATAGACCCTATCACTGAGTCATAGGGTATCCTATATATGTTTACCCTTTCTTTAGGAGTATTTGGAGACATACTTCTAGAAAGCGATATCTCATGTCTCATCGGTATGAGACCTCTCTTGAAATTTTTCATGTCAAACCTTTTGATAATGGTATTTATGTACTTGGACTAAGACAGGCCAAGCATTCTTTTGGATCTATTTCTATAGATCTGAATCCCTAAGATATAGGATGCTTCCCCTAAGTCCTTCATGGAGAAGTGTCTTGAGATTTTTATAAAAAAATCAAGATCTCTTTGTTATGACTCTAGCTAGGAGAGTCCTAATTGAGAGGGACATTCATGTAAAACCTACCTAAGCTCACCCCTATTAAAGAGTTGAAGAGGCTGGCTAGGGTTTGGAGGTTATTTCTTAGAAAAGAATTATGAGTTGTAAAGGAATATGAGTCTTGAGTAGGAGTCCTATTAGGAGTCTTGAGTAGGAGTTTTAATTGAGTAGGAGTCTTGAGTAGGATTCCTATTAGGAGTTAGGGTTTAGAAACTCTATAAATAGCCATGTATTCATCCTTTTTTGGAAAGCAATAGATGAATCTTTTTTGCAGTCTTTGGGCAGCAACTTGAAGGGAGGAACCCCTATAGAGTTCCAAGGAGGCCGATCCCTTAAAGAAATCAACCCCTAGTTTAGAATCTGTAAGGGTTCTAACACCTGGTATCAGAGCAGCATTTTTGGCATCTTACGACCCTTCCACAGCCATCCATCAGCCCTCTAGAGCCACCCAAAGTAATTCCCACAATTGCTTAAAATATCATCGCCAAATTCCGTCGTTATCTCCACCACCGCGGATCATCCTTTGATCTCCTCGTGAATTGCAATAGGTTCTGGTTTCCTCTCTTACTGCTACTACAATTTAGTTATCCTTATTTGAAAATCTAAAAAAAGATTATTTCTATATTGCTGCATAAACTTTTCATCGTAAAGTTTTCATCTCTACGATGAAAGATACATTGCAGAATTCCAACCGTATAGCACAATTTGTTTGATCTTGCTACTACATTTTTTCTATGCAAATCTTTACGAAATTTTTATGACAACTTTGACACTTCCTAACAGCAGATTTTCCTTTAGTTTTGTCAAAAAATTCTTAATATATATCATTGATCTTTTACGTCTAAACTGCTATTCTTAAAAATCCGCACGGTAAAATTCCAGCCACATAGCACAGATTGTTTGATCTTGCTATTATATTTTTTCTATCCAAATCTCTACGAAATTTTTATGACAGCTTTAACACTTCCTAACAGCAGATTTCCCTTTAGATTTTTCAAAAAATTCTCAATATAAACCATTGATCTTTTACGTCTAAGCTACTATACTTGAAAATCTACATTGTAAAATTCCAACCGCATAGCACAGATTGTTTGATCTTGCTACTATATTTTTTCTGTCCTAATATCTATGAAATTTTTATGATAGCTTTAACACTTCCTAATAGTAGATTTTTCTTAGGTTTTGTCAAAAAATTCTCAAAATAAATTACTGATCTTTTATGTCCAATCTGCTACACTTGAAAATCTGTGCTGCAGAAAATTTCAGCCACATATTGTTGCCTTAACCCATCTATTTGTAATCTTTTTTAAATAATTTTTTTTATATACTTCATAGATCATCTTGGCTTCCATCTAAGATTGATCTATTAAGGAATTCATCTCTAAAACTGATTTTGTATTGCTACAAATTTTTATTGCAAACCGTTGAAATTTTTCGACGAGAATTCTGCTATCGCAACTTTCACCAATTTTCTTGCTATTATACTGCCAAAATTTTCTTGATTAAATTAGACATCCTTGTTGTCATATAAACTAAGATTTTTTTGTCAATTTTCTCCTCAAATTTCTCAAGTTTTTGGTGGAAATTTCATCGAGAAATTACTGTTTCTTTGACGACAATTCTGCTCTTACAAGATAACACATACCTGCAACAACTTCCATTGATTTCTATCAAACCTTTGCTGCCATCTACCATAGATCTAAAACTTTCATCCACATCCCTAAAACTCTATTAAACTACACCCTCAATCTGCACCCAAAACAGCTACAAAATAAGCCTAAACCGCAGCCTACATCTATCGATCCACCAACCCTTCCGACCATCACTTCTCTCAGCCTATACATGCCTTTAACGCGATAACAAAAGGGAGATCTTAACATCACATATTTAGAAGCATATACTATGGCATCTAAAGAGGTAATCAATGCTGAATTTGAAGCCTTTGAGGCGCGAATGAAGGATAAGATTCAGATGCTCTTTACCGAACTTAATTTGGGCCGACCACTAAGCCCGAAGAAATCACATCAAGGAGAGAGCTCTGCCCAATTGCACCAAGCCCAAAGAAATTACTTTCAAGAGAGGGGAGGCTCTATAACTGACTCCAACTATCTACACATGAGGGTGGACCTCCCTAGATGGGAAGAAAGTGTTGAATCTCAGATTTTGATGATGAAACTAATTGATTGTGTTTAGATGTTTAACTGTATTTTGAGTGATGCAGGTCTACTCAATCAGGTTTAGACAGTTGACGCAGGAGGAATTGACGTTGCGCTGGAAGAGATCACGTTAGGATATTGGATGGCTGAACGCTTCGAACGTCGGACATCGGGCCAAGGAGAGCGAAATTGTGCCAAGGATATCGGCGTTGCGGAGGTCAACCGCTGATTGGGCAACAAGCCGCAAGAGAGGATGATGCGCCGAAGAATCGGACGAAGCGCCAACCAATGACGTGCCGGGCAACAGAATGTCAATTCGCTTTATAATAATTGTCTAGATCGGAGTAGAGTTTTTGCTTGTGTGTGCAGGATTAACTACGATAACGACGAAGACATAAAGCAAAACAAAGTGTCGGAGTCAAGCACGAAGGATTCATTGCGAGTTCGAGAGTTCGACGGAAGTCCGAAGGTTCGTCGGGAATGCTGCCGAAACTAGCCAAGAATGAGTAGGGAGCTTGCCGAAGGGTTTTTCGGAAGCTCGCCGGAAGGTTCGTTGGAAGTTCGCGGAGCTCACCGAGAATGATCGGAGCTTTCCGAAGAAGCTCGTTGGAACTCGCCAAGATCAAATCGTGAAGTCTAGGAGCTTGTCGGGAGTCCGCAGAATGGTTTCCGAGAGTTTATCGGAAGACCGTCGGAAGTTCGCCGAAAGCTCGCCGGAAGAAGTCTTGACTTACGGACTTTGTAATAGCTTATAAAATGTCTTTAAATTCGTAGTTATCATGTTAATTAGAGTTAGGATTAGGTGTTAATCCTATAACCCAAGTAGGGGCTAATTGGGCCCGAGTTCGGACTGGTTTGGGCCAAGTTTGGAGCTCAACCAGTGAGCTGATTTGGCCTAGGCGGTGGCACCGCCCAGCACCCGAGAGCTGGGCGGTGACACCTCCTGGGCTGGGCGGTTGCACCGTCCAGCACCCGAGCGCTGGGCGGTGGCACCGCCTGGCTGGGCGGTGGCACCTCCAGCACCGGGAACCCTAAGAGAATTCAAATTTTGGAGCCCAAAATTTGAATCCTCTTGAGGCCTATAAATACCCCTCTAATCTCAGCTGAGAGAACAACTTTTGAGAAGCATTTTGATTGAGAGAAAAGTCTTAGCAAGTCTTAGCAAGTCTTGTTTTCAATTTGCTAGAGAGTTCTCCTCCTCCTTTCTTATTGAAAATTTGTAAGAGGTTGAGCTGCTTGTAAAAGGTTGTAAGAGGGGTGTTTACCCTTCCATTTCAAGAGATTTGCTAGTGGAAGGTGGGAGCCTCATCGAAGAGGGGCATCGCAAGTGGAGTAGGTCATTTGACCGAACCACTCTAAAAATCGGCGTAATATTTGGTTTGCATTTTATTATTGTCATTTACATTACTGCAAATCTTCTTACTGCTTTAGTTCCTTATTACCCTTGCTGCGCAATTTTAAGAATACGCTTTCAAGTTAAACTTTTCAAGTTTCGTTCTTATCGTACGAAAGATTTTGTTAAAATCGAAGTTTTAATCCGCTGCACTAATTCACCCCCCCCCCCTCTTAGTGCCCCTCCGATCCTAACAAGTGGTATCAGAGCGAGGTTATCTCTCATATTTGGTTTAATACCCAAGAGAGATGGCTTACTCCGGCATGCAAGAGGGCCATTCTATTGCACGACCACCTTTGTTTAATGGGTCGGATTACACATATTGGAAGACTCGCATGAGAATCTTCCTCATTTCTATGGACTTTGAGCTTTGGTCTATTGTCGAGAATGGATTTCAAAAATCTTCTCTTCCGATGAGCGAATAGGATGAATCGGAGAAGAAGGTTTTTGCTTTAAATGCAAAGGCTATGAATGCCTTGTTTTGTGCACTAGACAAAAACGAATTTAATCGTGTTTCAATGTGTGATTCGGCTTTTGATATTTGGAGAACTCTTGAGGTCACTCATGAAGGCACTAGCCGAGTGAAAGAGTCCAAAATCAACATTCTTGTGCACTCTTACGAACTTTTCCGAATGAAACCAAGTGAGTCCATCGGAGACATGTACACCCGGTTTACGGATGTCATCAATGGACTCAAAGCTCTTGGTAAAGATTTTACTAACTTTGAACTAGTAACTAAAATCTTAAGATCCCTCCCTAAAAGTTGGGATCCAAAAGTTACGGCAATTCAAGAGGCCAAAGACCTTAAAGCATTCCCTCTTGAAGAACTCATTGGGTCTCTAATGACCTACGAAATGACATGTCAAGCTCATGACGAGCTCGAGAACCCCCTTCCAAAGAACAGGAAGGATATGGCACTCAAATCACAAGAAGACCACTTGAAAGGAACATCAAGTGATGAGGACAGTGACAATGACATTGCACTTTTGACTCAAAAATTTAAAAAATATTTAAGAAAGAACAGATTTAAAAATAATACAAAAAATAAATTTGAACAAAAGAAGGACCAAGTGATTTGCTATGAATGCAAAAAACCGGGACACTATAAGAACGATTGTCCTCAAGCCAAAAAGAGAACATCAAAGAAGAAGGCGTTCAAGGCAACGTAGGATGATTCAAGCGCATCCGAAGAAGAGGAGTCCAACACCGAGCAAGTTGCTCATTACGCGCTAATGGCGTTAGGAGAAGAGGTATATGATTTATTTAATGAAGATTTATCTTTTGAAGAACTATCTATCGCTTTTCATGAATTATTTGATGAATGTAGAACTGTTAGCAAGAAGTTAAGTATCTTAAAGAAAGAGCATGCTTTGCTACAAGATAAGTTTGATAGTCTTCAAACTCCTCCATGCTCTAAGTGTGAGCACTTAGAAGCAATAAAAAATAAAAATTTGCTTCTTAAGGAAACCTTAAACAAGTTTAAGGTTGGTAGCAAAGGATTAGATATAATCCTTGCACACAAGGGTCACATCGCAAATAGAAATGGAATTGGATTTGTAAAAGGATTACATCAAAATCCTACCACTTTCATAAAAGGACCTACATTACATGTTTCTTTTTATATGAAATGCAACTTCTGTTGCAAATCCGGACATATTGCCTACAAATGTCCATTTAGGAAAATTAGTTCACAAAAATTAATATGGGTTCCTAAAGGAACTATAAAGGATTCAAAAATAAATAACAAGGTTAGTGGGTCAATTTTTGAGGCACCCAAAATCAAATGGGTACCTAAAAATCATCCTCTTTTGTAGACAAACCCACAAGCTAGGAGCAAGAGATGGTATCTCGATAGTGGATGCTCAAGACATATGACTGGAGATCCATCTCATTTCTCTATGCTCACTAGCAAAGAAGAATGGTACGTCACCTTCGGAGACAAAAAGGACAAAGGCATACTTATATGAAACAACTAAATAGATAAAAGTATTTTTCTTGAAAACTCTTGGTTTGATGAATCTATTTTATCATCTTTTTATGAATATCTTGAAAATGATTTTGATTTGATGATTTTAATTTGAATGAGCTTTATCTTGATTTTTTGAGATTTATAACTTGAGATTTACTCTATAAAAATCAAGATCTTGTATCTTCAATGTTCCTTTTTAGCATCTATTATCCAAATGAATTATGATTGGTATCATTGCTATATTTCTTCTTATCGTGCACTAAAGAGAAAATTTTTCTAAATGAATCGTGATATTTCGGAACCACAATTCTTTTTATGATTCATAATAAATTGAGAAATTTTATATGCTTGAATTAATATCTTATTCTAAGATTGAATGAATTTTATCTATATCATGATCTCCTAAGATTTTTTCTTGATTATTTAAGAGGAGATTTTTCAAAACAAAATGTGTCTTCTATTATTATCTTTTCATGATATGATTTTCATGCAATTCCTTGTACTCATGAAATATTTATCTCATCACCCAATAACTCTTCTTGATATTCCTTATGTGATGAAACAAAATAATGCATGAAATTCAAATAAGAAGTTAATGATCATGCATGATAGGATGTAAAGAATTTTGACATTTAGATACTATCATTTGAATAGCTATGATCATGTTGCCAAAATGATTTATCATGAATGCTTGAATATCATGTATGATATGCCGATATTGATGATTGAGTTATTTGTATCATGCATGAAAAATAAAAGATATAGTTTTGAAATTGTGCATGTTCGAATTTGAAAATATAATGATGCATAATGATTAAATTGTGTAATGAAAATATTAAACATTTTGAAACCATGTTTTAGTGTCATGCATAATGATCATGCTTAATAAATTTTAAAATTATACATGATGAATCTTGCGATTTATGGATTATTGATTTTTACTATAATGGAAGTGCCTTATTGATCTTTGTTGTAATAAATCTTACACTTTCGGTTTTAAACATGATACATGTTTTTATTTGGCATAAATGAAATAAAATCATATGAATTGAAACAACTAAAAAGAGAAAAATATTTTTTCCTTGAAAATTTAATTTTCTCTATCTTATTGATCTTGATGATTATTATGATAAATCTATGTATACCATTTTGAATCTCTTGAAAGTAATGTTGAGATTTTGATGAATTTGATAATTTGAATTTGAATGAGGTTGTATTTAAATTATGATCTTGATTTCTTGGATTTACTACTTGAGATTCTTTTTTAATCACAATCTCTTCTTTGTACACCTACAATTTTTGTTATTTATAAAAGGAAGAGATTTGATAAAATGAATCATGTCTTTTAGTATTCAAATGGTCTTATCTTTGATGATATGATTTCTTTATATCTATGATATAAATGCCTTGAAATGATTGAAATATTTTACACAAATGTTATGCTCTTCCCTACTTCTTTCTTGTTTTCAATGATAAAACGGGGAGAAGTTTTGATCATGCATGGTAGGATATAATTTGACAAAATTTATACCATCATGAAACATTTATGATTTACAATGATGCATGCAATACTTGTGCTTTCTAATTTTGATGTTATGTATTGCATATGATGTAAATCATGATTTAAAATGCTATAGTTGTTGCTAAAATGATAAATGTTGATTTAATGTTTTGTATCATGAATGCTCTAAATGATGATTGTTTGGTACCATGATCAAAATATTGATAAATAGTTAAAAATTTTAGTATCATGTATGATATCCTCATAATGTCGATCGATTTATTCAATATCGTGCATGAATGAAATATAAGGTTTTCGAAAATATGCATGTAATACTTCAACTTATGATAATGATGCATGCAATGATAAAATATTCATGATGAAAAATTATCTTGACATTCATAACTTGATTATTCATCCTTTGTCATGATTTTGAAATCGTTGTAAAAGGAAAAAGAACAACAAAACTGTATTCTTCTTTTCTTTTTAACAATGACAAAGGGGGAGAAATATTGCTCGCTCAAGATGCAAAATTTGAAAACTTACACATTGCAAAAGAAGCAAAACTTGCAACTTGCACATTGCAATAAGAAGCAAGAATCATGAGCTTACACAAGAAAGCTATCTTGTATTTGCTTTCGTAATTTTTTTTGCTAGCTTGTATGTAGTAAAACTTGCATAGTGTAAAAATTGCTATCTTATAGTCTAAAGAGAAACCAATAGTTGCTATCTCAAAATGCAAAATATGCTAACTTGCTACGGAAGCAAAATTGCTAGCTCAAACATTGCAAAGGAAGCAAAAATTTGCTAGCTTGCAACTTGCATATCGTGAAAACTGCTAGCTAGTAGTCTAAAGAGAAGCAATCAATAGCTATCTCAAGAAGACCAAGCATGTTAAACTTACACATCTTTAATCGTTAGATTGCATGATGATAAAACTTGATATTATGTTTTTCATGCAATAAGTTGAACCCATATAACAAACACTTGATTGTGGTACTTCTCCTTTTTGTTGATGACAAAGGGGGAGAAGTATGTTGATTACATGACATATGATGCATAAGTTTTATGCATATGTTCATGATGATGTGTTGCAAGTATTCATAATGAATATTGCAATGACTTGAATTCTGTTTGAATTCAAGGTTCTATCAATATGGCATATTGATAGGGGGAGTTTGTTTAAACTCCGGGAGTTAAGGTTAACTCCGTTAGTCATCAATTAGTTGTCATCATCAAAAAGGGGGAGATTGTTGAATCTCAGATTTTGATGATGAAACTAATTGATTGTGTTTAGATGTTTAACTGTATTTTGAGTGATGCAGGTCTACTCGATCAGGTTTAGACAGTTGACGCAGGAGGAATTGACGTTGCGCTGGAAGAGATCACGTTAGGATATTGGATGGCTGAACGCTTCGAACGTCAGGCATCGGGCCAAGGAGAGCGAAACTGTGCCAAGGATATCGACATTGCGGAGGTCAACCGCTGATTGGGCAACAAGCCGCAAGAGAGGATGATGCGCCGAAGAATCGGACGAAGCGCCAACTAATGACGTGTCGGGCAACAGAATGTCAATTCGCTTTATAATAATTGTCTAGATCGGAGTAGAGTTTTTGCTTGTGTGTGTAGGATTAACTACGATAACGACGAAGACATAAAGCAAAACAAAGTGTCGAAGTCAAGCACGAAGGATTCATTGCGAGTTCGAGAGTTCGACGGAAGTCCGAAGGTTCGTCGGGAATGCTGCCGAAACTAGCCAAGAATGAGTAGGGAGCTTGCCGAAGGGTTTTTCGGAAGCTCGCCGGAAGGTTCGTTGGAAGTTCGCGGAGCTCACCGAGAATGATCGGAGCTTTCCGAAGAAGCTCGTTGGAACTCGCCAAGATCAAATCGTGAAGTCTAGGAGCTTGTCGGGAGTCCGCAGAATGGTTTCCGAGAGTTTATCGGAAGACCGTCGGAAGTTCGCCGAAAGCTCGCCGGAAGAAGTCTTGACTTACGGACTTTGTAATAGCTTATAAAATGTCTTTAAATTCGTAGTTATCATGTTAATTAGAGTTAGGATTAGGTGTTAATCCTATAACCCAAGTAGGGGCTAATTGGGCCCGAGTTCGGACTGGTTTGGGCCAAGTTTGGAGCTCAACCAGTGAGCTGATTTGGCCTAGGTGGTGGCACCGCCTAGACTGGCGGTGGCACCGCCCAGCACCCGAGAGCTGGGCGGTGACACCTCCTGGGCTGGGCGGTTGCACCGTCCAGCACCCGAGCGCTAGGCGATTGCACCATCCAGCACCCGAGCGCTGGGCGGTGGCACCTCCAGCACCGGGAACCCTAAGAGAATTCAAATTTTGGAGCCCAAAATTTGAATCCTCTTGAGGCCTATAAATACCCCTCTAATCTCAGTTGAGAGAACAACTTTTGAGAAGCATTTTGATTGAGAGAAAAGTCTTAGAAAGTCTTAGCAAGTCTTGTTTTCAATTTGCTAGAGAGTTCTCCTCCTCCTTTCTTATTGAAAATTTGTAAGAGGTTGAGCTGCTTGTAAAAGGTTGTAAGAGGGGTGTTTACCCTTCCATTTCAAGAGATTTGCTAGTGGAAGGTGGGAGCCTGTTAGGATCCTTTTATTTTTCCTTTTATTTTCTGTGCTTTCCTTTTATTTTTTGCATATTTATTAAGTCTGTTTAGTTTAGCTAAAGTCGGAACTCTATAAATAGAGATATAATTGCTTCTTTTCGGTAATCTATGAAAAATACTATTTTGTCTTTTGACAAACCTTTGGAGGCCGATCCCCTCGAAGCGATCAAGGAGGGCCGATCCCCTCGAAGCGATTAAGGAGGCCGATCCCCTCGAAGTGATCATCCCCTTCTCTTTTTTTTTTACGATAAGACTTTAGGGTCTTATCAATTGGTATCAGAGCAACGATCCTCGGCACGTTCCCGCTGCAACGTAACTAAAAAAAAAAAAAAAAAAATTAGAAGGAAAGGAAGAGAGAAAGCAGCCGCAGCCACGCATCCCTGCTTCCTCTGCTTGCGGCCAGCCCACCGCCGCCCCTGCTCTCCGGCAGGCCGCGCCCTTCCTTGCTGCCTCCTTTCCACCGCCGGCGCTGCGTCCCAGCCGATCGACCAACGCCGCTGCTGCCCCCCAGCCGGCGACCTCTCATCCTCGCTTTCCCGTCTCGCTCGAGCGAGAAGGATTGCTGGCGCCGTCTCCCTGCCAACGGACCACCCCTTCGTCGTTGAGACTCTCGGCGACGCTGCCCTAACTTCTCTGCCACCGTGACCCCGGGTCGCAGCCGCAGCCGCCGGTTGCCCCCCTCCTCTTCACGGCGACCGAAACAGGGCAACTCACCGCTGCTGCCCTTGTTTCCAGCCGCGCCTCCACCAGCCGCGCCTCCTCCAGCACTCCTCTTTCCCTCGAGTGCCGTTGCCGCCCAGCCGACCCATCACCGCTGTGGGCCACCGTGCGACGACCGCCGCTCGTCTCCCAGCTGCCGGCGCTTCACCTTGCTGTGCATCTAACCGAAACAGAGCACACATTGCTCTGCCTTTGTTTCAGCCGCGCCACACCTTGCTCTGCATTTAACCGAAACAGAGCACACTTGCTCTGGCCTTGTTTCAGCCGCGCCACAGTCGCGTGGGTTCCCTTGCTGCTACCGGCTGTCGCCACTGTCGCTGCTACTGCCCGGATACTGTGCAGATGCCCTTGACTAGACATCAAAAATAAGAACTGGGGATTACCGACTTACAATCGTACGCAATGGCTACCGATAACTCAATGAAGGCACAAATGGAAGCGTTGGAAATCAGAATTGAAAATCGGCTACAAGAAACTCTTCATGATTTCAAAAAGAGCTTGTTAGAGCACTTTAGCGGGTTTCAACAAGATGGAAGCTCAAGTTCTACGCTAAACAGATCGAGAGATACAGGAAAAGGTACCCAGGATGGTGACACACACTACCCACGTATCAGGGTAGAATTTCCACGATGGGAAGATGGGGATCCGACCAGTTGGATCTCTAGGGCGGAAAAAATTTTTCGTTTTCACAGAACTCCAGAAGAATCTAAGGTAGAAGTGGCCTCAATCCAGCTCGATGGAGATGCAATCCAGTGGTATGATTGGTACGAAACTTACCATGGAATTCCTTCGTGGGAGCAGTTTAAAAGAGGACTTCTTGTTCGTTTTGGCCCGTCCGAATATGAGAATGTTGATGGCCAACTCGCCAAAATTCGTCAGACTTCTACAGTGTTGGAATATCAGAGTAGATTTGAAAGATTGTCCAACCAAGCTAGAGATTGGTCAGAACGACAACTTCTGGGTACATTTATTGAAGGGCTTATTCCCGAGATCCGGTGTGAGGTTAAGGCTCGTCAACCTCGCACTATGATGGCTGCGATTTCATTTGCACGCCTACATGAAGAAAAAATCAGTGTGGAATATCGTCGAAATAGAGGTGCCAATAAACAGGTGATTAGCAGGCAACCTACCTCATCTACTCCAAGTCGAAACTATAACACTAGCAGACTAACCCGAAAAGAACTCAAAGAAAGGTTGGCGAAGGGTTTGTGCTGGCATTGCGATGAAAAGTGGAGTAAGGAGCATCGATGCAAACAAGGAAGACTTTTGATGATTGAACCGATCGAGGAGGAACCGGAAGTAGAAGTATCAGATTCCGATCATGAAGAAGTGGAAATTAATGATGATGTTGAAGCCGTCACACATACAGTGCATGCATTGGCTGGCTACTCTAATCCACAAACTATGAAAATTGGGGGAACTCTTAAACACCAGTCTGTCACTGTTTTGATTGATACGGGTAGCACTAATAATTTTATGGATAGAAAAATTGCAGCCCGATTAGCTTACCACATTGAATGTTGTGACAAATTTGAAGTCAAGGTCGCCGATGGACGGATTTTAACCTGTGACAGCAAGTGTTCAAAGATAAAACTAATTTTGCAAGGTCAAGAATTATTTGTGGATTTCTTTTTATTACCCTTGGAAGACTATGAAGTGGTGCTCGGAATTGAATGGCTATCAACCCTAGGTGATGTCTCCTGGAATTTTTCTAAATTGATTATGAAGTTCTTTATTAATGAAAGACAGGTGACTCTCAAAGGAAGACGTGGGGGTAAGGTTACAACTATCACGAGCCATCGGATGGAGCGGGTCCTTCGGAAGACACACACCGGATTTTTGGTGCAATTGCATAACATTGAAAAGGAAGTGACAGTGAACATTCCGGCTGGAAATATTGAATCATTGCTAACAGAGTTTGCAGATATATTTGCAGAGCCACACGGACTTCCACCTCTTAGATGTCATGATCATCGGATTCTACTATTACCCGAGAAGGCGCCAACTAATGTCCGACCGTATAGATATCCACATTTCCAAAAGGCAGAGATAGAGAGGATTGTCACGGAGATGCTCAAAACAGGAGTTATACGAGCTAGTGTTAGCCCATATTCTTCCCCAGTCTTACTAGTCAGAAAGAAGGATGGCTCATGGCGGATGTGTGTCGACTATCGAGCACTTAACAACATTACAGTGAAAGATAAATATCCTATTCCAGTAGTGGATGAACTATTGGACGAATTAGGAGGAGCTCAGGTCTTCACTAAATTGGACCTACGATCGGGCTATCATCAAATCAGAGTACATGAAGAGGATGTTCAGAAAACTGCCTTCAGGACACATAATGGCCATTATGAGTTTCTAGTAATGCCTTTTGGTTTAACCAATGCGCCCTCTACCTTCCAGAGTTTAATGAATGATATATTTCGGGCTCATCTCCGTAAGTTTGTTTTGGTTTTCTTTGATGATATTTTAATATACAGTCATTCCTTAGAAAGTCATTTATTACATTTACGAACTGTCTTTAATATTCTTCGTGAGCATGGTCTTTTTGTTAAGAAATCCAAGTGCAGTTTTGGGCAACTTGAGGTTGAGTACCTTGGCCATATCATATCTCAAAAGGGAGTTGCAGTTGATCCTTCAAAAATCCAAGTGATGACAGATTGGCCAATTCCAAAGTCAATCAAAGCTTTAAGGGGGTTCTTGGGATTAACCGGCTATTATCGAAAGTTTGTGAAGAATTATGGCAAAATTAGTGCCCCCTTGACGTCACTTCTAAAGAAAAATGCATTCAGATGGTCAGAAGAGGCAACTCAGGCATTTCAATTCTTGAAAACTGCAATGTCTACTACACCCGTGCTGGCTTTGCCCGATTTTAATAAGATGTTTGTAATTGAATCTGATGCTTCTGGAGCTGGAATAGGGGCTGTATTAATGCAGGAAAGTCGGCCTATCGCTTATGCTAGTAAGGCTCTTTCCCCTTCCCATTTGAGTTTATCTATTTATGACAAGGAGATGCTAGCTATAATACATGCAGTCACAAAGTGGAGACCCTACCTAATTGGTCGACGGTTTCAAATACGCACTGATCACAAAAGCCTCAAATATTTTCTAGAACAAAAGATTTCTTCTCCAGAGCAACAGAAATGGGTCACAAAGCTACTAGGATTCGATTATGAGATCATTTATAAAAAGGGGAGTGAGAATCTAGTAGCCGATGCCCTCTCACGCCTTCCAGAATAAGCTGAACTAGTAGCTATTTCTATTCCTATTGCGAGACTTTGGAAGTTATCAGAAAGGAATGGTCAAATAATCCTGAGATCCAAAACATCATTAAAAACTTAGAAGAAGCCCCAGGTTCTGTCTCAAATTATAGTTGGGATTCGGTGGACTTGCGCTATAAAGGCCGAATAGTAGTTGCCCCACATTCTTCTTTCCAAGCAATAATTCTGAAGGAGTTCCATTCATCACCAATTGCTGGTCACTCGGGATTTCTCCGCACTTATAAGCGAGTTCGACAACTTTTTTACTGGAAAGGTATGAAAAATTTTATCAAGAAATTTGTTGCTGAATGTGATGTTTGCCAACGTCACAAAAGTGAGACAATAGCCACCCCAGGCTTACTACAGCCCCTCCCTATTCCTGATGCTACTTGGACCGACATATCTATGGATTTCATTGACAGTCTCCCATCATCTCAAGGAAAGAGTACTATACTTGTAGTCGTGGATAGACTTACAAAGTATGCTCATTTCTGTGCATTACGACATCCTTATACTGCTGCAAGTGTTGCTCGTACTTTTGTGGAAAACATAGCTAAATTGCATGGGAGTCCCCGTTCAATTGTTAGTGACAGAGACAAGATTTTTACTAGCTCCTTCTGGACAGAACTTTTTCGTTTACAAGGTACTCAGCTGAATATGAGCACTGCTTATCATCCACAAACAGATGGGCAAACTGAAGTGGTAAACAGGTGCCTCGAAAATTACCTCCGATGTTTTACTAGCGACAAACCGAAGGAATGGGTCAAATGGCTTCCCTGGGCAGAGTGGTGGTATAATACCTCTTACCATTCTTCTATTAAAATGACTCCATTTGAAGCAGTTTATGGCCAACCCCCACCTACAATTACAAAGTATGTACCTGGTTCTTCTAAAGTTGATCAAGTGGACAAGGAATTGATGGATAGAAATAAGATTATTCAGCTTTTAAAGGATAACCTCACAGCCGCACAAGCAAGAATGAAACAACAAGCTGATAAACACCGAAGTGAACGAGAATTTACTGTAGGTGATTGGGTTTTCCTTCGTCTTCAACCCTACAAGCAAACTTCCATAAAGGTCCGATCTTCCATGAAGCTATCTCCTCGGTTTTTTGGGCCTTATAAGGTATTAGAACGCATTGGACCAGTGGCCTACCGCTTGGATTTGCCTGCTAGCTCTAAACTACATCTAGTCTTTCATGTTGCATGCCTTAAAAGGAAATTGGGTGACGATGCAATAGTGCAGTGCCACTTGCCAGACACTTCTACTACTGGGGAAGTTCAAGCTCAACCACAGGTCATACTTGATCGACGAGTTGTCATGTACCGCAGACATCCTGTAACTGAAGTGCTGGTGCAATGGGCCAACTTACCAAAGGAAGATGCCACTTGGGAGTCCTACAACATGCTAAAGGAGAAGTTTCCAGAATTTGATGCTGCTCAGCCTTGAGGACAAGGCTGAATTGAAGGAGGCGGGATTGTTAGGATCCTTTTATTTTTCCTTTTATTTTCTGTGCTTTCCTTTTATTTTCTGCATATTTATTAAGTCTGTTTAGTTTAGCTAAAGTCGGAACTCTATAAATAGAGATGTAACTGCTTCTTTTCGGTAATCTATGAAAAATACTATTTTGTCTTTTGACAAACCTTTGGAGGCCGATCCCCTCGAAGCGATCAAGGAGGGCCGATCCCCTCGAAGCGATCAAGGAGGTCGATCCCCTCGAAGTGATCATCCCCTTCTCTTCTTTTTTTTACGATAAGACTTTAGGGTCTTATCAGAGCCTCATCGAAGAGGGGCATCGCAAGTGGAGTAGGTCATTTGACCGAACCACTCTAAAAATCGGCGTAATCTCTGGTTTGCATTTTATTATTGTCATTTACATTACTGCAAATCTTCTTACTGCTTTAGTTCCTTATTACCCTTGCTGCGCAATTTTAAGAATACGCTTTCAAGTTAAACTTTTCAAGTTCCGTTCTTATCATACGAAAGATTTTGTTAAAATCGAAGTTTTAATCTGCTGCACTAATTCACCCCCCCCCCTCTTAGTGCCGCTCCGATCCTAACAGAAAGAGAACCGATTATTTAGATCTCGCGCGCGGAGTGATATTTTCGGTACCACAAAACCGCAGACGCATCTATGGTAGAAATTATAGCTATACATCTTGAAGGGGATTCCATACATTGGTTTGACTGGTTTGAATACACTCATGGAGTCCTCTCATGGCAACAATTCAAAGAAGACTGCTGATCCGCTTCGGACCAACCGATTACAAGAACACTGACAGACAACTAGCAAAGATCCGATAAATCTCCACCATTTAGGAGTACCAAATCAGGTTTGAAAGGTTATCTAATCACACTCATGATTGGTTTAAAAATCAACTATTGGAGATCTTCGTTGAGGGCTTGAAGCTGGAGATCCGGGGAGAAGTTAAAGCACGACAACCGTACACACTTATGGTAGCCATCTCTTTCGCACGACATCAAGAGGAGCGATTGAACCATGAAGCTCGGAGGACTAGGGTCGCTCCTTGACCAACAATACTAAAGCCCTCAACCCCCCTACTATCAATCGAGTCCCTGCACCAAAAAGGTTGACAAGAGAAGAGCTTTGGGAGCGATATGCGAAGGGGTTATGTTGGCATTGCGACGAGCCGTGGAGCCGTGAGCATTATTGTAGTAAAGGGAGACTTCTTATGATTGAACCAGTAGAAGAAGAGGTCAATGAATATCTAAAAGAGAGCCTTGAACATGAAGAAGAAGATGCAAAAGAAGAGCCATAACCAACCGACGTTACAGTACACGCACTAGCTGGCTACTCAAACCCGCAAACGATGAAAGTTGGAGGCCTTCTCAAATAACAACCGATCACTATTCTCATCGACATGGGCAGCACTAATAACTTCCTAAATAGTAAGTTTGCAGCTCGGATGGCACTCCACATCAAAGGTTGCAGCAAGTCCGATGTAAAGGTCGACGACGGCAGAACCCTAAAGTGCGACCAAAGATGCCCGCGAGCGAAACTGTTGCTGCAGGACCAAGAGATAATTGCATATTTCTTCCTCCTCCCTCTTGATGATCATGAGGCCATGCTCAGAATTAAATGGTTGATGATATTAGGTGATGTTTCTTGAAATTTTATGAAACTAATTATGAAATTTTACAATAAGGAGAAACAGGTGATACTGCATGGGAAATGTGGGGGGCGACGTAACGACGATTTGCACACAACAAATAGAGAAGGTTTTGCATAAAGCATGCAGCGGCTTTTTGGTACAACTTGAGCAGCAAACTAAGGGAGAGCCAATAGAATTTGAAGATCTAAATCTACTTCCATTGCTTGCTGAATTTTCAGATATATTTGACGAACCGTGCAACCTACCTCTTACCCGTCGGCATTATCATTGTATAATGATTCTTCTAGGTAAATCTCCAGCAAATACTCAGCTATATCAGTATCCACATCTCCAGAATGATGAAATAGAAAGGATTATAAAAAATATGCTCGAAATAGGAGTTACTCGGCCAAGTTGCAGCCCCTACTCTTCACCGGTGCTCCTCGTACGAAAGAAGGACGGAACATGACGATTGTATGTTGATTACCGAACTCTCAATGGCATAACCGTCAAGGATAAATATCCTATTCTAATAGTAGATGAATTGCTAGATGAAAGGGAACATAAATCTTCACAAAGCTGGACCTTTGATCCGGGTATCATCAAATACGAGTGTACGAAGAAGACATACCGAAAACCACCTTTTGAACACACAACAACCACTACGAATTTTTATTTTCTTCAACAGAAGGTGGAATATCTTGGGCATATCATATCAGAGGAAGGTGTGGTAGTGGACGCCCTCAAAATTAGAGCAATGTAAAACTGGCCGACCTTGAAGAACATAAAATTGCTACATGACTTTTTGGGTTTAACAGGCTACTACCATAAGTTTATGAAAAACTATGGAAAGATCAGTGCACCACTTACTTCCTTACTGAAAAAAAGATATTTTCCAATGGCCAGATAGAGCCTCTGCTACCTTCAATAAACTTAAGGTAGCCATGACGACGATGACGGTAGCACTACCAGATTTCAGCCGACCCTTCACTATTGAGGCCGACGCATTTAGAGTCAGAATTAGAGGCATTCTCATGCAAGATGGTCGACCACTTGCATACACAAGCAAGACATTGTCTCCCTCCCATCAAAATATGTCAACATATGATAAGGAGATGCTTGCCACTATGCATGCAACAATAAGGTGGAGACCCTACTTGATTGGTCGATGATTTTAAATTAAAACTAACCATAGAAGCCTCAAGTACTTTTGGGAGTAAAAGATATCATCTCTTGAGCAGCAAAAATGGGTAACAAAACTTCTTGAATTTGATTATGAAATAACTTATAAAAAGGGGAAAGAGAATGTTGTTGCAGATACGCTCTCGTGGCTACCTAAGCAAGCTGAATTTTTGGCCATTTCACTTTCGACTAGTAACATCCCTAAGGATATTAATAGGGAATAGTAGGAAGATTCGGAGACCAGTAAGATCATAAATAATAAAAAAATGGAGGAAGCACCAAGCTCTATGGCTCAATACAATTGGGACTCAAAATAATTACGCTATAAGGGCACTAAATTGAAAAGGAGTATGGCCTATCACACGTAAATCGATGGTCAGACGGAAGTGGTAAACTGGTGTTTAGAGACAGCCCAAAGCCACCCACCAAATATGACTACCCAAGGAGAACTTCATACCTAGTCGAGTGCCATTATTGATCGACGAATTGTGACTCGACGACGATGACCCACTACTGAAGTGCTAATATAGTAGGCGAACTTACTAGCAGAAGGTGCCACTTGGGAGAACTATAATGACTTGAAGATCAAATTTCCAGAATTCATAGATTGTTAGCCTCGAGGACATGACTGATTTGAAGAGGGTGGGTCTATTAGGACTTTAGCTAGGAGAGTCCTAATTGAGAGGGGCATTCATGTAAATCCTACCTAAGCCGATCCCTATTAAAACGCTAAAGAGGCTGGCTAGGGTTTGAAGATTATTTCTTAGAGAAGAATTAGGAGTTGTAAAGGAATAGGAGTCTTGAGTAGGAGTCTTGAGTAGGATTCCTATTAGGAGTTAGGGTTTAGAAACCCTATAAATAGTCATGTATTCATCCTCTTTTGGAAAGCAATAGATGAATCTTTTCTGCAGCCTTTGAGCAGCAACTTAGAGAGAGGAACCCCTATAGAGTTCCAAGGAAGTCGATCCCTTAAAGAGATCAACCCCTAGTTTAGAATCTGCAAGGGTTCTAACACTCTTACTCTTTATTCTCATATGATTCTTGTATTTTATTTAAGATGAGATTTTCTATATGAATCATGAGATTTGTTATACATGAATCAAGATCTTCTACCATTCTATTCTTCCATGTTTCTTTTTTCCATTTTCTAAAGAGGAGAATTATCCATATCAATCATGGTTTTTCTTGATTTCTTGGAATCTTAACTTTAGAATTTATTTTATGAAACATGATCTTGATGACTTGAGAATTCTTATGTATGAATCGAGATAATTTATTATTTATTCTCCTACAATTCTTTTATTGTTTACTAAAGAGGACATTTATCCAAATTAACCATGATATGTCACTTGAGTTTTTAAGCTTTATGACTTGAGTTTTATTATGTATATTTCTTTGTATTCATGAATTATATATCTCATCACCAAGTTAATTTTTCTTGATATATTTCACGTGATGATTTGAAAAATGATGGAAAGGGAAAAGTTTTGCACTATTGTAACCCTCCCTTTTTTTTTGGACAATAACAAAGGAGAAGAAAGATTTGCTAGCTTGCACAATTCAAGAAGAAGCTAAAACTTGTAAACTTACAAAAATTACTAGCTTGCAAAGAAAAGCAAAACTTGCTAGCTTGCTTATCTCAAAAGAGAAGCAAGAAGTGCTATCTTGCATATCTCAAGAGAGGCAAAACTTGCACATCTCAAGAGAGGCAATACTCATGATGCAAGTTCTAAACTTGCACATCTCTAAACCTTGCTAGCTTGTATGATGCAAAACTTAAAATCTTACTAGCTTGCATAATTAAAAATTTACTAGTTGCACTTTTCTCCTTTTTGTTGATGACAAAGGAGCAGAAGGTATAATGATGATTTGAATCATGCATGATATAATGCACTTTGATATTTTGAAATTTGATGTTTTGAAATTATGATTATGTATGCAATACTCATGATTTTATTATGATGATGTATATGATGTATTACACATTATGTGAATCATGATTAAAATTGCTTTGACTTGAATTTAATTTAAATTCAAGGTTCATTTCGATATGGCATATTAATAAGGGGAGTTTGGTTTAAACTCTGTAATCAATTAGTTGTCATCATCAAAAAGGGGGAGATTGTTGAATCTTGAATTTTGATGATGAAGTCAATTGATAAGTTTGTGATCTAATATGCATTTTGAGTGACGCAAGACTAGCTTCGATCATGAAGAGACAATTTGATTAAAGCAGGAAGAATTAATATTGGGCCGAAGTGAAACATGTTAGAAGATTGGACATTGGGCCGGAGGATTGGTCGATGTATCGGTAGAAGGCTTCGTTTTATGAGTTCGAGCATCAGGCTAGAAGGATCGGATATTGCGCTAAGGAGATCAGATGTTGCAGAGGTCAACATACCGATTGGGCAATACGCTACAAGAGAGGATGATGCGCAAAAAGAATCGGATGAAACATCGAATGAACTAATGACATGCTGGACAACATAGGATTCATGCTTATAATCGTGTATGTCTAGATCGAGTTAATTAGGTCTAATTGAGTTAGTTTTGGGACAAATAATGTCAACTCAATTAGGGTCCAATTGCGCCTGTTGTTTGGCTCATTCAGTGTCTTGTAGCAAGGTCTGGCGGTGGTACCACACAAACGGGCGGTGGTACCGCCCAGATATAGTCGTCAAGATTATGTTAGGCAATGGTACTGTCTAGACAGAGTCTCCCAAACTCTGTCAGGTGGTGTTATTGCTAGACTGGGTGGTGGTACCGCCTAGTGTCAGAGAATACTGGTGGTGGTAACACCAGACTGAGCGGTAGTACCACCTAGTGTCAGGGCTACAAGCGATGGTAACCCCAGGACCTGGAAAACCCAGGATGAGATCTTTTTATGCTCCATTTTTTATGTCATTGGGGTCTATAAATACTCCAGTTATTTCTGCTTGGCAAAGTAAGAAAGTGAGTTGAAAGAGGGGAAAGAATCCTTATGAAAAAGAATTCTCTCTTAAAGAGTAGAGTCACTCCTTCTTAGTATTTAGAAAGTTCTTCTAAAGGGAGAAGTGAGGTCTAGGTCTAAAAGAGAGAGGTGTAAAGGTTCTCTCCTAAGCTTGTAAAAAGGAGAAAGAGTTGTAAGGGTAGTTGATCTTTGTCCATTGAAAAAATATTGGTAGTGGAAGTCGGTAGCCTCAAGTGAAGAGGAATCGAGAGTGGATGTAGGTCATGATGACCGAACCACTATAAAACTCGGTTTGCATTTATATTCTATCATATTATAAACTGATTTACTTGCTTACAACTTTCACTATACTTACAAACGCGCTTTCAAGTTAAGCACATTTTTTATATCGATTTTCATTGAACGTAATTTTTCAAAACTGACGTTTTTATCGAAAGCACTAATTCACCCCCTCCTCTTAGTGCCGACTTGGTTCTAATAGTAATAGCCTCCTTATAGATCTAAGGATCAATATCCTCAACATCCTCTCCTCTAATATATCCCACATAGCTCTCAAGAGAATGGGATACTCTATCGAACCTGCGTAAAGTCGGAACTTGTATCCTAGGTACCTGAACAGACTCAGGCTATGGAGTAGTGCTTGAGCCAGGTTCTCTAACCTCGCTCAACTCTATCACGCTCCCACTATCTCCGTCAAGAATATGTTCCTTCTTAAGGAACACCGCTCTCTTGGCTACAAAGACTTTTTGGTCCTCGGGATGATAGAAATAATACCCACAAGTTTCCTTGGGGTATCCCACGAACTTATATCTCTCCGTCATCGATTCTAACTTATCAGAGTTGTCTTTTAATGTGGGCAGGGCAACCCCAAATCTTAACAACCTTAAGATTAGGCTTCTTCCCTTTCCATATCTCATATGGTGTAGACACTACTGAGTTGGAAGTTTGTTCAGAAGGTAAGCTGTGGTCTCTAGGGCATATCCCCATAATGAGATGGGTAGGTCAGCGAAGCTCATTATGGACCGTACCATGTCTAATAGTATACGATTCCTCTTTTTAGATACACTATTGAGTTGAGGTGTATAAGAAGGTGTATATTGGGATAGAATCCTATGGTCTTTTAGGAACTAGGTGAATTCTGTACTCAAGTACTTACCTCATCGATCTGATCGAAGAGTCTTGATACTCTTTCTAGTCTAGTTCTTCATTCTTATACTCTCTGAATTTCTCAAAGGTCTCGGACTTATACTTCATCAAGTACAGTAAAAGTAATAAAGTAGGAGTAATCACCTATGACATAAGTTGACATGGGTCCACATATATCACTATTTATAAGTTCTAGCAACTCAATGGCTCTCTCTCCAATTCCACTAAAAGGAGAATTGGTTAGTTTTCCACGAAGGCAAGGCTCGCAAGTTGCAAATGACTCGTAAACGAATAAATCTATATATCTATCCTTTAGCAACATTTGAACCCTTCCCTCATGGACATGACCTAGCCTACAGTGTCATAGGTATGCATTGTTTACCTCATCTCGTTTCTTCTTGGACACACTTACATTCATGATATATGGAGCAAGGTCTAGCATAAACAAACCATTATGCAATGTTCCTCTCATAATGATCTCATCATCTAATAGTATTGAACAACAATTATTCTTAAAAACTAATTTATATCCACTAACTGTCAAACATGAAATAGAAATAATATTTTTGATAATAGAAGGAACAAAATAGCATGCATCCAATACAATAATAGCTCCACCAAGCAGATGTAGGGTGACCTCGCCAATAGCAACTGCAACAACTTTTGCTCCACTGTCCATCTTGAGGTCCATTTCACCTCTCGCCAACCTCCTAGGTCTTGCTAGAACCTATAACGAATTACAAATATGATAAGCACTATTAGTATCCAATACTCATGTGTTATCATAAGAGTCTGACAAATGGAGACTGATCATAAATGTACCTGAAGCTTCTCCAAGCTTGTGTTTTGGCCTCTCTGTAAGGTATACTTTGCAGTTCCTCTTCCCGTACCCATCTTTGCTGTAGTGAAAGTACTGACCTTTGTCTTTTATCGGGTCTTTCTTAGTAACCTTTACTTTACCTGGTCTACCCTTGTCCTTGCCCTTCTTAAGAGACTTCTTTGTCTTCCTTTTCTTTCTGGTCTCATTAGTATATAGAACTAACTTCTCTTTCTTGATAGTGTTCTCTACCTCTCTCAATATATTGAGGAGCTCAAGGAGAGTCATCTTAAGTATGTTCATATTAAAATTTATTAGGAACTGTGAAAAGGAATATGGTAGGAACTGAAGCACAAGATCCACACACAAGTTATCCTCTAAGACTATTCCTAGACTTATGAGTTTCTTTATCTACTCAATCATCTTTAGGATATGGTTCTGAACCGATGTCCCTTCAATCATTCTAGCACGGAAGAGGCTCTTGGATATCTCATATCATTGAGTCATTCCCTGTTCCTCAAACAGTTTGCAGACATGTAAGAGAATGGATTTGGCATCCATCGTTTCATGTTGTCTTTGTAACTCAGGAGTCATAGAGCCCAACATATAACACTAAGCAAGAGTGGAGTCATCTATGTACTTCACGTAACAAGTGATCTCATCCTCGCTTGCCCCTTTCTCAAGCGTAGGCAACACTATATCAAGGACATATGTAATTTTCTCCGTTGTGAGAACAATTCTCAAGTTGCAGAGCCAATCTATATAATTCGGACTAATGAGGCAGTTGATATCAAGTATGCCACGTAAGGGATTTGAAAGAGACATTTTCTGAAAATAAAGATGTAACAGAAATAATATACAGATTTTGTAAAAAAAATAAATGAATAAAATATGGACTTTTATCTTAATCTACTCCCATTATTTTTCGAGCGAGTTATGTGGACTTCCGGCAGATTTCTAATGGGGATTGGGATCCAATCAACGTCTTAGTGTAACCTAGAGGGATTCGACTAATCACACTAAGCCCAAATGGTAGGCAACTCTTGCCGATCACAACTCCTTATGATTCCCATCCTGTTCGGCCTCCGAACCATCATGGCTTCGAGTGACTCGACCAACCATGATGTTCGTTAAGTCAACACATTCGTTACAAGATGAGTCTAATTCGATGATATACCCTCGGGGGACTTGACCAAGCATACTATATCCTTAGGTCACCAGTGACATCTCTATATCATAGGCAAGATAACGAGTCGTGATATAGATAAGCCTCAAGGGACTCGACCAACTCAACCTATGTTGAGATTCAGTCCATACCTATAATGATGGAAGGCTATATGGGTCAATCTAATTGCCTCATATTTACCAACTTAATATTGTTGAGAGAGAGGATTTTGATTCGGTCTCCTAATGTAATGTATCACACACATACATATTTAATATATATATACATCACATGCAAATATATATACATATCTAGTAGGTGTATAATCAATCACACATCATATAAGTAATCACACTAGATGATCATGGACTATATCCTAATATGATCAAGCTTGAGCCAGTGAGCTTGATCATTCATATCAAGATCTATGTGTGCAACGGTGCATCTTCATGCCTTGTGATCGTCTATCTCATCATTGTCGGTTCTATCGGCATCTTGATACATTTTTATGCGTTGCAATCGTCCGTTTCGGCCTCATGGGTTCTGTTATCGCTTCCACGCTCCCACTGCACCTTCGTATGTAATTACAACTTAATCACATGCACACAAGCTCGACAACAAATGAGAAATAAATTGGAAGCTCATAGGCCCTAATAATAATAATAATCACATCACACATACACACATATCACACGGTCTATGATCATCCATCCACATCATATATCACATGTACACATCACCATATAGGACTACTAGATAATAATAATTAATTAAACTATTTTAATTAATTATATGTAGTATTTTAAGAACCCTACCATAGGGTGCCCCATATGGCAAGTTCCACATATGATAGGTAGTTTCTTCTTAAGCAAGAAAATCTTACCATATAGAGACTCCCCGAAAATTAGGAATCCTAGGCCACTAGACTGCCTTGCATGGCTAGAAAACCCTAGCCACCAAGGAGTCCCTTGTAGCTAGGAAACTATGGTTGCAGGGCTGCCATGGGATGGGTTGTAGGTGCCCCATGCGGCAGGAACTCCTAGCCACTTGTGCAACCCTTATAGCCAGGAAACCCTAGCCACTAGGGGTACCCCTTGTAACTAGGAAACCTATCTCCAGGGGCAGCCATGCAGTAGGTGTTAGGATCGGAGTGGCACTAAGAGGGGGGGTGAATTAGTGCAGCGAATTAAAACTTGTAAGTTTGAAAACAAATTCGTAAATGCGAGGAGATTTTGATTCGACAGCAACTTGAGTAAAGTGAGAGGATGAAAACGAAATCTTGCTGTAGTGTAAATAACAATTTCAGAAAGGTAAGTGCTCACACATTCAAGTAACACACCAATTTAAAGTGGTTCAGTCAAAATGACATACATCCACTTGCGAAGCCTTCTTCGATGAGGCTCCCAACTTTCACTAGCAAATCAATTTGAAGGGAAAGGACAAATACCCCTCTTATAACCTTTTACAAGTGGTTCACACTCTTACAAATTTTTAACGAAAAGGAAGGAGGTGAACACTCAAGCAATTGAAAACAAAACTTGCTAAAGACTTTGCTAAGGCTTTTATCTTAATCTATTGCTTCTCAAAAAGTTGTATTCTCTGCTGAGAATTGAGGGGTATTTATAGGCCCCAAGAGGGTTCAACTTTGGGCTCTAAATTTGAATTGCTTTTGGGTTTCCCGGTGCTGGCGGTGCCACCGCCTGTCAGTGGCGGTGCCACCGCCTGTCAGTGGCGGTGCCACCGCCTGTCAGTGGCGGTGCCACCACCTGTCATTGTTTCACACTAACAGTATACTAGCGGTGCCACCGCCGGACCTCTCGGGTGTTGGGCAGTGCCACCGCCCAGTTCGGCGGTACCACCGCTCGATCCTTCGGGTTCTAGGCGGTGCCACCGCCCAGTCCGGCGGTTCCACCGCCCGATCTTATGAGTCACTGGTTGGGCTTCAGATCTGGCCCAAACCAAGTCATATTCGGGCCCAATTGGCCCCTAACCAGGATATAAGATTATCCCTTAATCCTAACCCTAATTACATGCAAACTACGTAACTGAAAACATAGTCCTAAGCAAGTTTTTAACCAGCAAACATCGAGTCTCCTTCCGGCGAGCTTTCCGACGATCTTCCGGTGGACTTCCGATACACCATCGAATTTCTTCCGGCAGACTCCCAGCAAGCTCTCGATCTTGTGATGAGTTCAGCGAGTAGCCGAGCCTTCTCGGTGATCTCCACGAATCTCTGACGATCTCTTCGACGGACTTCCGAAAACTTCGACAAGTCCCCGATTTCTTCTCGGTTGGTTCCGACAGCATCTCCGACGAATCTTCGGACTTTCAACGAACTCTCGAACACCCATCGAACTTGACTCCAGTAGACTTGCTTTATGTCTTCAAGCTATCGTAGTTAATCCTACACACTTAACTTAATAATATGGATTAGATCAATTAACCCATCAATTGATTTCATCATCAAAATATGAGATTCAACAATCTCTCCCTTTTTGATGATGACAATCAATTGATAACGGAGTTAAACATAACTCCCCCTATCTACATGCCATATAATGAGAAGATAAAATCTCTTGAATTTAATTTCTTTGAATTCAAGCCCAAACCGATAAGTTCTATCCGTTGAACTTATCGTTATTTTCTATAAGAATGAGCAAATACGAAACTTCATATTTCTCATAATTTCAAGCTATGAAAATTATTTTCAAGTCGAATGATAAAAGATAATTATTATTTCGACAAGAGATATGAACTTTCAACATAAATCTCATGATATAAATGTAAGGCATGATTTCATATGATCATGAGATGAAACGACAACCAATCTAAAAACTTTCATATTGCAATATTCTCAAAAAGTTTTACGATGCATATAAGACATTTGCATTACATAACATATTAACTTTTGCAATCCATATAAGTCATGCTATCACATTTGCGATGCATATAAGACATTTGCATTACACAAGCTTTTGTAATTTATATAAGTCATGCTATCGATGCATATAAGACATTTGCATTACTCAAGCTTTTGCAATTCATATAAGTCATGCTATGGATGCATATAAGAAATTTGTATTACACAACATATTAGCTTTTGCAATTCATATTTTACACAAGTCATTAATCTTTTGCACATTCTTCTCCCCTTTTGTCATCAACAAAAAGGAGATGAGGTGTTAAGCATAAAACTCGTGATCATTGAAGACATTCATAAAATCATCTCATAAGAAAAAATCTTGAAAAGGAGATGGAAAAATTGACAAAGCTTCAACTTGGCATTAATATTGATCATTCAAGGAAGACATCAAATTATCCAAAATAACATGAAGGAGCCATCAAAATGTTGACAAAATTTCAGAAAGAAACATCCAACATCATATACTAGGATAATGTCAAACGCATGTCAAGGTAGTATAGAGGTTTACAATAATAAGAAAGAAGTCAAATCCACGAAAACTGGAAAGAGGATGAAAAATTTCGGAAAATATATACAATCAAGCTCATTCACAAAGACAATTTAACATGCCTGGTTCCCTTCTAATAAAGTCAAATTGATCTTCATTGCTTTTGTAAAAATGTTTGCTAATTGATGCTTTGTGTCAATAAACTCTAAAATAAAATTATTGTTAAGGACATGATCGCATATAAAATGATGCCTAATGTTGATATGCTTAGTTCTAGAGTGTTGAATTAGATTTTTGGTAAGACAAATGGCACTTGTATTATCACATTTTATGGGAATGTTCTTCAAGTAAATTCCATAGTCTTCCAATGTATTCTTCATCTAAATAACTTGTGCACAGCATGCACTTCCAGCTATGTATTCGGCTTCCGTCGTAGATAGTATAATCGAATTTTGTTTCTTGAAAGTCCAAGAAACAAGTGCATGTCCTAAAAATTGGCATGTTCCGGATGTGCTTTTTATATCTATCCTACATCCGCCAAAATCAGCATCTGCATAAGCTATTAAATTGAATTTATCATATTTCGGATACCACAATCCTAAATTGGGAGTTCCTTTAAGATATATAAAAATTCTTTTAACACTTTTAAGATGAGATAATTTAGGATTAGATTGAAACTTAGCGCAAAGTCCTACACTAAACATGATATATGGTCTAGTCGCGGTGAGGTAAAGTAGACTTCCTATCATTCCTCTATACGTTTTTTATCAAAGTTTTCACCATTTTCATCTATATCTAATTTAGTTGAAGTACTCATAGGAGTGTTTATTACTTTTGAACCATCCATGTTAAATCATTTTAACAATTCTAATGTATATTTAGATTGATTAAGAAATATACCATTACTAAGTTGTTTAATTTACAATCCTAAAAAGAAGGTTAATTCTCCCATTAGGCTCATTTCAAATTTATGACTCATACATTTGGCAAATGATTCACATAGTGATTCATCCGAAGAACCAAAAATAATATCGTCAACATAAATTTGAACAATAAGAAAATTATTTTTAAAATATTTGATAAACAATGTAGTATCAACCTTGCCTTTTGTAAAATTATTTAAAATAAGAAAGGAACTAAGCCTTTCATACTAAGCTCTAGGAGCTTGTTTTAAGCCATAGAGAACCTTAGTCAATCTAAATATATGATTAGGAAGAAGAGAATTTTCAAATCCAGGAGGTTATTCAACATACACTTCTTCGGAAATAACACCATTCAAGAAAGCACTTTTGACATCCATTTGAAATAATTTAAAATCATTACTACTAGTATAGGCAAGGAGCATCCTAATGGCTTCTAATCTTGCCACAGGAGCGAAGGTCTTTTCGTAGTCGATACCTTCTTCTTGGTTGAAACCTTTGGCCACTAGTCTAGCCTTGTTTCTAACTACGAAACCATATTCATCTTGCTTGTTTCTAAAGACCCATTTAGTACCTATGACTAAATGGTCACTAGGTCTAGGAACAAGCTTCCATACCACATTCCTCTCAAATTGGTTCAATTCCTCTTACATTGCAATAACCCATGAATCATCTTTCAAGGCTTCGTCAATGCATTTAGGTTCAATTTAAGAAAGGAAGGCGGCATTAGCACAAAAATTCTTAAAGGAAGAACGAGTTTGAACCCCTTTTGATGTATCTCCTATAATTAGCTCCTTTGGATGAGCATCTACATACTTCCATTCCTTGGGTAAGGAAATTTCGGAAGAAGATGCATCTAAGTTGTTATTTTGGGGAGAGGGTTCATTTAAATTCAAATTATCAAAACCAAGATCATCATCAAAATCATTTTTCTTTAACTCAAAATTTTCATTAAAAACTACATGAATAGACTCTTTTATAACTAAGATTCTTTTGTTAAAAACATGAAAAGCCTTAGAAACGGAAGAGTAACCAAGAAAGATGCCTTCATCGGATTTAGCATCAAATTTTCCTAAAACATCCTTTTCATTCAAAATAAAGCATTTGCAACCGAAAACTTTAAAATAAGAATCATTTGGTTTTTTGTTATTCCATAATTCATAGAGAGTTTTTGATAGAGATGGTCTTATTAGAACCCTATTCATGACATAGCAAGCCGTATTAACGGCTTTGGCCCAAAAATACTTAGGTAGACTATGTTCATTTAACATGGTTCTGGTCATTTCTTATCAATTTCTATTTTTTCTTTCAACTACCCTGTTTTGTTGAGGATTTCTCGGAGTGGAGAAGTTATGATTATATCCATTGGATTCACAAAAACTTTGGAAGTCACGGTTTTAAAATTTGCCATCGTGATCACTCCGAATTGATGAAATCATGAAGCATTTTTCGTTTTGAGTAAGTTTACAAAATTTAGAGAAACATTTGAAACAATCACTTTTGTGAGCCAAGAAATAGGTCCAAGTGTATCTACTATAGTTATCTACAATTACGAAGGCATATTTGTTTCCTCCTAGACTCATTGTGTCAATTGGTCCAAATAAGTCCAAATGAATCAATTGCAATGGTCTAGTGGTGCTAATTTGATTTTTTCGTTTGAAACTAGTTTTTATTTATTTTCCTAGTTGACAAGCATCACACAGTTTGTCCTTAACAAACTTCATATTGGGAATCTCTCGTACTAACTCTCTTGATGAAATCTTAGATATTAGTTTCATACTTGCATGGCCTAATCTCCTATGCCAAAGCCAAGCATCATCATTTAAAATGGAAAAGCACATTTCATTATTAAGTTCATCAAGGTTGATGGTGTAGACATTATTTTGTTTTAAGGCTATCATTGATATGTTATTGTTTGGTTTTTCAATAATGCATACATTATATTCAAATCTAACGATGTAACCTTTATTGTATAATTGACTAATGCTTAAGAGATTATGTTTCAATCCATCAACTAGCAATACATCATCAATTGAAAAACTTGATTTGTTACCTATGGTTCCCTTGCCAATGATTTTACCTTTGTTGTTGTCTCCGAAGGTGACATACCCTTCTTTTTTGCTAGTGAGCATAGAGAAATAAGATGGATTTCCGGTCATATGCCTTGAGCATCCACTATCAAGATACCATCTCTTGCTCCTAGCTTGTGAGTTTGTCTACAAAAGAGGATGGTTTTTAGGTACCTATTTGATTTTGAGTGCCTCAAAAATTGATCTACTAATTATGTTATTCATCATTGAATTATTTATAGTTCCTTTAGGAACCCATATCAACTTATATTGACTAATTTTCTTAAATGGACATTTGTAAACAACATGTCCGGATTTACAACAAAAATTACATTTCAAATGAGGTGAAACATATAATGTGGGTCCTTTAATAAAGGTGGTAGGATTTTGGTGAGATCCTCTCACAAAACCAATTCCACTTCTATTTGCGATGTGACCCTTGTTTGCAAGGATCATGTCCAAGTCTTTGCTACTGACCTTAAACTTGTTTAAGGTCTCTTGTCTCTTGTCCAAGTCATATATATATATATATGATGTAGATATTACTAGTCATAGGTGCCCTATAGGTCACTCACGTGAATGATGGCACGAGTAACACACTATGCACTCTTGTCCGTTGTGTATATTATAATGTTCATGGATTTGTGCAATAGAAATTGGACCATAATGAGATCACAATAATAAGATCGATTCACCTTTAAACATAAATTCTAAATAATTCTGATCATAGGTTACTCGAGAGGAATATCGAAATAATTGGATAGATTAATGTGCTGTATACCTATCCATATGATGGAGGTAACTGGTTTTATGGTTACTCGTGTGGGGACACTATGGATATAGTGTAGGTGCTCATTGGAGAATGAGTTAATTGATCGATCCGCTCACGAAATATTGGATGATTAATGATACCTTATTGTCAGACAATGATTTTGTTATTCTAGTAGTATATCTAATCCTTAAACTTGAGATACCAACGAGGTTCTATCATCCTTTTTTATTTTTTTTTTATTTTTTTTCCCTTAGTCTCTTCCTTATAGTTGCTCGTAGACTCCTCTCATGAAAATGACGAAATCTAAGGTTGAGGTGGAGGTGGAGAGGGTGATGAGGAATTGCACCGAGTGGAGATTGTGCGAGACTAAAGGCAAAACAGTAAAGATGATTCAGAAAGGATGTTTTATGGGGATGAAACAAAAATGTCCTATGTGAGAAATAATAAAATTTAAGATTTTTTAAAATTTTGATCAAAAAGTAACTGCAAATGAAATAATTTAAGAATTTTGAAATGTTCATGGGCCCCGCTGTTTTTGTTGTCTAGCGGATTAAGCCCAAATACAGCCCATTAAGCACTCGTCAATCTCCGATTACTCGCGAAACCGAGCGAGATCATATGCTTCGTGTCTGCCGTTAGATGAAGATCTAAGGGTCAGAAGCAATGAGACGGCACTTGACGATCAGTATTCTTAACCCTGCCGACTCCGCTGCTCTCTCGATCGGTGCCGAGAGCTGTGCGTTAGGGTTTGCGCGGCGTCCTTTCTCACCGCCGCCGTAGTCGATCCTCACAAAGGTGCGATCTCTTTGGCTTCTCGTCTTTTCCTCTCCGCTTCTCTTCTTTGATTCCAGCAATAGATGCACTACCAATATATTTCTTTCGTGGATCTGGGACGACTCCGCCAGTTTGATTATCTCTGTTTTGGTCTATTGTTCTTTCGCTAGAGAGCTCATCATTGAATCTCATTGAAGACGCACTTTGCTTTGCTTGAAAATTTCAAGTTTTATCATTGCAAGTTGTAGTAAAGTTGAGAGAATCGCCATCGTTCTTTGTTTAAGTAATACTCACGTCTTACTGAACCTAGCAATCATAATGGGGAACATTGTGTTAGGCATACAAGCCATTATCCACTCGATTGTTTCCTACTTGTTGTTGTATGCATCTTCTGTGTTACCAAGATAGTTTAATAACGTATTAGTATGATAAATATTTTGAATTGGATTAATAGAAATCCCAAAAAACCTAAGCTGTTGGTATAGGACTAATCCATATTAAATTCTACCATTCCCTCTAACGTGAAACTGAACCAAGTGATCGGGAGAAATATTTTACAAAAAATATTAATTAAATATCAAACAAATTAAAGAGAGAAATATAGAATTTGAACTCACAATCTGTTCGGATATCATGATAATTATTATTTTTTGGGTTATCATGCTCTTTCTTTAATAGATTGAACTTCTTACTAATAGTTCTACACTCATCAAATAATTCATAAAAAATGATAGAAAGTTCATCAAAAGATAAATCTTCATTAATTAAATCATATACCTCTCCTCCTAAAGTCATTAGCATGAAATTTGCCTCCTCTTTGTTGCTAGCTTCTTCATTCTTGGAATCACTTGAGTCATCCCAAATCGCTTTCAAAGCTTTCTTCTTCTTCGGTTGCTTCATCTTGGCATGGGGGCATTCATTTTTGAAGTGCCCCGGCTTCTTGCATTCGTAGCATATTACTTGGTCCTTTTTATGTTTAAGTTTGTTTTTGATATCATTTTTAAATTTGTTCTTTCTTATAAATTTTTTAAATTTTCGAGTTAAAAGTGCAATGTCATCGTCACTATCCTCTTCACTTGATGTTCCTTTCAAGTGGTCTTCTTGTGTTCTAAGTGTCATATCCTTCCTATTCTTTGGAAGGGGGTTCTCGAGCTCTTTATGAGCATGGCACATCATTTCTAGGTCATAAGAGACCTAATAAGTTCTTCAAGAGGAAATGTTTTAAGGTTCTTGGCCTCTTGAATGGCCGTAACTTTTGAATCCCAACTCTTTGGAAGGGATCTTAAAATTTTAGTTACTAGTTCAAAGTTAGAAAAACCTTTACCAAGAGCTTTGAGTCCATTGATGACATCCGTGAAACGGGTGTACATGTCTCCGATGGACTCACTTGGTTTCATCCAGAAAAGTTCGTAAGAATGCATAAGAATGTTGATTTTGGACTCTTTCACTCAGCTAGTGCCTTCATGAGTGACCTCAAGAGTTCTCCAAATATCAAAAGCCGAATCGCAAATTGAAACACGATTAAATTCATTTTTGTCAAGTGCACAAAACAAGGCATTCATAGCCTTTGCGTTTAAAGCAAAAATCTTCTTCTCTGATTCATCCCACTCGCTCATCAGAAGAGAAGATTTTTGAAATCTATTTTTGACAATATTCCAAAGCTCAAAATCCATGGAAATAAGGAAGATCTTCATACAAGTCTTCCAATACGTGTAATCTGACCCATTAAACATATGTGGATGTATAATAGAGTGACCCTCTTGCATGCCGGAGTAAGCTATCTCTCTTGGGTATTAAACCAAATATGAGAGTGAGCCTTGCTCTGATACCAATTGTTAGGATCGGAGCGGCACTAAGAGGGGAGGGTGAATTAGTGCAGTGGATTAAAACTTATAAGTTTGAAAATGAATTCGTAAATGCGAGGAGATTTCGATTCGATAGTAACTTGAGTAAAGTGAGAGGATGAAAACGCAAGCTTGCTGCAGTGTAAATAACAATTTCAGAAAGGTAAGTACTCACACATTTAAGGAACACACCAATTTAAAGTGGTTCAGTCAAAATGACCTACATCCACTTGCGAAACCTTCTTCGTTGAGGCTTACAACTTCCACTAGCAAATCACTTTGAAGGGGAAGGACAAATACCCCTCTTACAACCTTTTACAAGTGGTTCATACTCTTACAAATTTTCAACAAAAAGGAAGGATGTGAACACTCAAGCAATTGAAAACAAGACTTGCTAAAGACTTTGCGAAGGCTTTTATCTCAATCTATTGCTTCTTAAAAAGTTATATTCTCTGCTGAGAATTGAGGGGTATTTATAGGCCCCAAGAGGATTCAAATTTGAATTGCTTTTGGGTTTCCCGGTGCTAGCGGTGCCACCACCTATCAGTGGCGGTGACACCGCCTGTTAGTGTCTGACACTGACAGTGTATTGGTGGTACCACCGCCGGACCTCTCAGGTGCTAGGCGGTGGCACTGCCCAGTCTGGCGGTACCACCGCCCGATCATTCGGGTTCTGGGCGGTGCCACCGCCCAGTCCAGCGGTTCCATCACCCGACCTTATGGGTCACTGGTTGGGCTTCAGATCTGGCCCAAACCAAGTCATATTCGGGCCCAATTGGCCCCTAACCAGGATATAAGATTATCCCTTAATCCTAACCCTAATTACATGCAAACTACACAACTGAAAACATAGTCCTAAGTAAGTTTTTAACCGGCAAACGTCGAGTCTCCTTTCGGCGAGCTTTCTGGTGATCTTCCGGCGGACTTCCGATACATCCTCGGATTTCTTTCGGCAGACTCCCAGTAGGCTCTCGATCTTGTGGCGAGTTCAGCGAGTAGCCGAGCCTTCTCGATCTTTGCTACTGACCTTAAACTTGTTTAAGGTCACAAACCCCAAGTGTAATAATTTTTCTTAGGTTGTCGCAAATCCAAAAGCTTAAGTTGTTAGGAACTGATCTAATCTATATTAATTTCTAATATAGAATGATATGATATTTTGTTTCTTTTATTATTTTCTCTACCTCAAGGTTCAGTGTTTATCGAGTGGATATTACTTGTTACTACTCCAAGGCTGCTAAGTCTGAGGAATTCACCTTTATTTGAATTTGATTATCTCATTGTTAATTATTAGCTAATGATAATAGTGATGATCTATTATGGGCAAATACATGTGTACTAAAATTTTTCCCGCTGATGTTAGTACTCTAACCATGATCATCAGGCATATGTTTAATGTATATTATTTATTGCCTAATATGAGTGGACATTTCTGGCAGGCTGTGTAAAAAATGGTGAGAGTCAGTGTCTTGAATGATGCTTTGAAGAGCATGTATAATGCTGAGAAGCGCGGGAAGCGGCAGGTCATGATAAGACCATCGTCAAAAGTGATAATCAAGTTTCTACTTGTTATGCAGAAGCATGGTTAGTCCTGCAAATTTATTTTGCTTTTGTGGCATTGAAGTATTACATTTTGATGATAACTACAAATTCTGTAGGCTACATCGGGGAGTTTGAATACGTAGATGACCACCGAGCTGGTAAGATAGTGGTAGAACTGAATGGGAGGCTGAACAAATGTGGTGTTATTAGTCCTCGCTTTGATGTGGGTGTTAAAGAAATTGAGCCGTGGACTGCCAGGCTACTTCCATCTCGTCAGGTATGTTGCTTTTACTTCTTTGTAATTAACACTGTAATCCTTGCTTATAGGATTTGAAATTACTATGGTGTTCTTGTACCTGGCCAAAGTAAATTTTGCTGTAATTTTTTGCTCTTGAAGCTTGTGGTAATAATTGTTTGTTATGCTAAATGGACAGTTTGGTTACATTGTTTTGACTACCTCTGCCGGTATCATGGATCATGAAGAAGCCAGGAGGAAGAATGTAGGTGGTAAAGTACTTGGATTCTTTTACTAGACCAGATGATCTATCTCTATTGGAGGATTGAGAGTTGCGGTGCCATGGTTCTGTCCGAACTTTTGAAGTGGATAATTGGAGCATTTTTGCTATCCTTTTTTATATGATTTGTATTAGACTTAAAATCAACTAGAGATGTTTTTATTTGAAGTTCTGTTCCTTATAATTACTCTGGATTCTCGTGAAATCTATTCTAGTATTTGTCTGTCAAAACACGAATGTTGAATTGTGTGTTGTTTGATACTGCATTCTAGTCATCCATGAACTTTATGTGATACAGAAAACATTGGATGACTGATCGAAATGGCCGGAAACCAATACCCAAACTTGGGCTTAAATTTGACTGTGGAAGTATACTTTTTCTTTCTAAGTTGAACTCGGATGAATCCAATCATCGCCGATGACACGCTATCTAATTTGTCATGTGTTTGAACCAATCAATGCAACATGGAATGGAAAACACTACCGAGGAGGAACATTTCCCAATTAGAAGCATTCAAAATCGATTGAAAGCTCAATCCGCGGCATTTGATGTTTCAACATTTTGACCTCCGCCTTTAACAAGTACATCGTCAGCCGCCTGGGAAGGGGTCAAGTCAGGTCGGCAATTCATGTGGTCTCCCTTCGGTGATAGGATCCGGAATGACCAAAATCCAACAGGGAAAGCATCCGATAAAGAAGAGCCCGTTCCAACCATTCGATATTTATAATATAATATGTATCATCGTTTTGGATCCTCAAGATCCGAATCCGACCCGATATTTATCCTACCAATATGACATTATAAATCCTTTGCCATGCGCAATTCTAACGAATAATTGAAAATATTCCCGTACCCGTTTCAGCGTACGCGCTGCCGCACCTTCTATGTGTTTGGACACGGTCGTGGGTATGGTCGTTGGGGCCCCACGTTTCTCCGAGAAAGAAAAACGAAAAAGATAAATAACGTGGTGTGTTGGTCACTCGCTACTATTTCCTCCTCTCTCTCCGATCTCGACGGCCGAACCCACGGCCACAGAGAGAGATCCCTCTTCGCCTCCAAATCTACCCTTTTCGATCTCTCCATCTCGTGAGACCTCAGAGCCTTCTTCTTCCTCTTCCAATCGAGGAACCTCGTGAGCTCTTCTCCTCTTTCTGCCCTCTCGTTTTCTCTTTTCCTATCTTTGCTTCCCATTTGGTTTCGTGGATCTCTATTTGTCTTGATCGGTTGCATTTTGATCCATTTACTCAGGGAGGAAGGGAGGGAGGGGATCCTTGGCCGTGGCGTAGGATTAAGGAATCAAGATCGCAATGGCTGCTCCACCTGCTAGGGCACGGGCTGATTACGATTACCTCATCAAGCTTCTCCTGATCGGCGACAGCGGTAGGGTTCTCTCCATCTCTCATTCCGACGCATGTGGTGATGAGATTTTGGGCCTTTTTTTGCTTTCCCCGTTTTGATGTGATTCCTTTATCGCAATTTTGATTTGTGGAATGTTGGATTGGTGTTCCGGTATGGCTGGGATGGATCGGCATGAAATCGTGGATTTTGGAAGATCTAAGAGTGGTTTACAGATTGATATCTGTTTGAGACAAACATTTCTTTTACCTGGGGATCCCGTTTGGCTGTGTTGCGCACAATAGGGGTGCTAGATCTAGTTAGATCTTATACTTTTGGACGGGGCACTGGGTTTCTTGTGGCATGACATCCGAAACCAACCATTTGATGCTTCATCCAGCGTTCCAATGTGTTCACTTTTATCTTGTTATTTCTTTAGGAAAAAAATCTCTTTTTTTGCCTTTTCTTTCTCTGGAAGGATGCTTTGTCATCATGATCATTGTCTAGCTGGCACACTCTTTTATGTGATCCAGGTTAAGCTGACAGGAAAGGGGATTAAGTTGATCTATCTATATTTGCATGTGACTTGTATGTTATCGAGCATACTGAAAGGTTATGTCAACACACCTGGAGTAGTTTCTCATCTCTGGTACCTTGTAACCATGGATGTTATGTTTTTTGTGCTCCTAAGCTTGGAATTCGATGAGTTCTCTGATCCACTAGATTACAGATAACTTTTCGTTGGAGCCATGATAATCTTTTCATTTCTTGGTTGGTAAGGATATGCTCAATATGTTGGTACGGTACTAGGACCTTGAATGATTGAGACTTGGGTGCTCATGAAAGATGCATGGGGTAATGATGGAAATTTGGGTGCTCATAAACGATGTATGGGGGGCTGTGTCTGGAACCTTTTATAAGCCATATGCTGATTGATGAGACTTGACAGATACTTTATAGTACTGCTGTATCCTTCATTTTAATTACTTAAAGAGAGTAAATTTGGATCCAAAATGGTAAATTTTTTAAAGACATTGTGTAATGGGTTAAAGATGAGAGTTAACCATGGTCTCTGTTGTTACAATCTTTCTCTTGTTTAAAAGATTATATACTTGTGAAATGCATGGAATCTGCTCTAAACACTATGTTATGTTATTAAGTATGCTGCTTGCCATGCAAAATTTTATATGCCTCTAAGGGATGGAACTAGGAGAAATATGTAAAATTTATACAATTTAAGCAGCGAAATTTTGAAGCCTCCTTAAGTAGATGCTTTGAACATAGTTGGATCTATTTTTTTCAACATAGAGAGACGATTGATAAAGGTATTGCTTCTGTAGTTAAAATATGATGGTTAAAGGGGAGATTGTATTCTAAAGTATTTTGTGATATTTGAGTACTTATTAATTTAAAGGAAAATTCTATCAGGCAGTTATAAAGCTGCATAGTCCAGAATGTTGGATATTTTGGAAATAATTTATTTAAAAAATTAAGATTGCAGAGTTAAGAAGATGTGATGCATGTGTAAATTTACAAAGATGGAGCTAGAAATGCTTACTCCTACGAAGAATTAGGAATAATACTTATCATGATTGCAATGAGGTATAATTGTTTCTGGAAGTTTCGGTATGCCCAACGGAGACTTAAAATGTGTCCTTGTGGTGAATTTAGTTAATACACATTGTTGGTGTTGAGAGAGGTAATGGATTCGATGAGCCTTAAATTTAGTAAGTTATGTTGTAATTTTTTAGGGATCAATTGTACTTGTCTGATGTTAACCAAAACCAACATGAACATTAGCTTCTTGCTTGTCCATCTGGTTGTTTAATGGCAGGCACTAATGCTATATCACCATTAAAGCTGTGCCTGGATAAGTGCCTGCAGATAGGAAGCTCGGGTCATTTGTTTATGCAACTGAAGATATATGTTTGGGTTCAAGTGGACAACAAAGACTTCTCTCGGCATATAAGCTTAGAGTTGTAGCGATTGGCACTTCTAATATGATAAGATTTTCAAAATATCTCTTCCTTTTACAAGAACTTTTATGAATGGCGCTGAGAAATATAAAGAAAATTATGTTTGATTTTTTCTGATGTTTACGAGGTTTCCATGCTTTGGTATCAACATTCTTCTATAGGTGTCGGTAAGAGTTGCCTCCTTTTGCGGTTTTCTGATGGTTCCTTCACTACAAGCTTCATTACTACCATCGGGTGAGTTATGTTTCAAGCACCGACAGTTACCTTTTTCTCTCCTTTTGAACTTCTCATCCTGTTGTTATTGCCCAATATCCACAACTTTGTAGTTCTGATTGCAATATCCTTGTCTTTACACAGTATTGATTTTAAGATAAGGACAATTGAGCTAGATGGCAAGCGGATTAAACTGCAAATTTGGGATACGGCTGGTCAGGAGCGCTTTCGAACTATAACAACTGGTAGTTTCTTTTTTCCTCTTTATGCAATTGGTATTTTTACAGGGTGAATCTTGATATAGGTTGGCTTTTCCAGAAGCTTTGCTGGTCTAACAAATCCTATTTTCTTTTGTTGCAGCTTACTATCGAGGTGCCATGGGTATCTTGCTTGTTTATGATGTCACTGATGAGTCATCTTTTAACAGTAATCACTTTTTACACTTTTTGTTTTTATAGCTTAGTGTTTACATTTTTGCCTTGTGAGTTCCATGGTGCACGGTTTTTATGACATACAGACATAAGGAATTGGATTCGCAACATCGAACAACATGCATCTGATAATGTCAACAAGATTCTTGTGGGCAACAAGGCTGACATGGATGAGAGCAAAAGAGTATGTTCCCATTGTCCATTTTAGCTGGTTGCTTTACTTTTTTCCCTCGGTTTGTCTTTTCTCTTCTGCTAACATGGTGTTTAAACTGTGATAATACAGGCTGTGCCAACTGCAAAGGGACAAGCACTTGCTGATGAGTATGGAATTAAGTTCTTTGAAACTGTAAGTATTAAAGTGTTGGGTATCTTTTTACTTTTATAATTTCATGGTAATTCATACTTTATAATAACTTTGTTCTAATGCTGCAGAGTGCAAAGACAAATCTAAATGTGGAACAGGTCTTCTTTTCGATAGCTAGAGATATAAAGCAAAGACTTGCAGAAACCGATAACAAACCTGAGGTAGAAAGATTTTCTTTTGATGTTAAAATAGCAGAGTGAGTACCCTCATCATAGAGCTTAATTAGTTGTTTGGCTGCAGGATCGGACAATCAAGATTAACAAACCAGATCAGGCAGCTGCTGAGGGTACTGCAGCATCAAGATCAGCATGCTGTGGATCTTGAGAGAATGATGGGGGTTGTGTGGGATGGTTTGGGTGTAGTAGTCGTAACTAATTTGCTTGTCATAGGTAGTGATGCTATGATTATAATGGAGACACGGCGCGTGCTTGTGATTTTAATCCTTATAATTTTCGCTGACATTGGGTCTTAGACGGGTGAACTAATCCGACAATTCTTTCTCGCTTTGGGATTGCGAACTTGCGATTCCTATTCTATTGTCTTTTTGAAATCAGTGTTGGATTGAATGCTTTACCATCTTTCTGTCACATCAGCGTGCCAGATTTTGTCATCCTTTATGTATATATTGGATCTCTCATGGTTTAGATATATTATATATATATATATATATATATATATATATATATATATATATATATATATATATATATATATATATATATATATATATTGCTTGCTATAATGGAGATTTCTAAATGTTATTCGGTTGTTGCTTTAGATGTTGTGTTGTGATTCATTTACTATCATCATTATTTTTGGATGTAGATACATTTCCTTTCATTTCTTTCCATCCAAAGTGTTGCTCCATCATATATTGGTAAACTACATGGACAGTTGAATACAGTTGATTGATTGTCGTTTTTCTAGTCGGTTGACCATATGGACATTTTCTTAAGACAGTTGCATAGTGGTGATTGAGTTGACTTTTGCTACCACATGGAGATCAAATTTGTTTCCATCAAAATTGGTTTTAAGTTGATCTTTGTATATAATCCACATTTGGGTAAATAGAAAGTGTGCCTCTTCGTCATTATGCCCTTTTGAATGAACACCACATGTAATCGACTACTTTGTGTTCCCTTTACTTGCGGGGAAACATTGTTGTTATTTATTCACTAATTTTATTAAATACAAGACGAAGAGAACTTATTATTTATTTATTGTAGATATAAGACTTGAGGCTGCAAAAAACAAGTCACAGTAGAAGACAGAGACCATAGTGGAGTACAAGATCCAAAGAAAACAAGAATAATCCTCAAAGGAAATAACAAAGATCATAAAATATCTTTTTCTCAAAGGAAAAAAAATACATGATAATCTTTGAACTAAAATATATTTGCTTTAAAGTGTGTTCTTGAAAATAAGGTGTTTTGTCCTCTGTGAATGATTTTATATGAGTCTTAAATCCAATACTCCAAAATCCTTTTGTCTTATATTTGAAAACACATCTTATAGAAAACCAAACAAAAAATAAATAACAAGGACAAATAATCAATATAGAACATCAATGACGTGAAGTTTCCCAGTTTTAAAATATTCTTCTCAATGAAACTCTAAAAAAAAATTCAGAATTTACAATCTTTTCCGGATGAGACTCTGAAAAGATTTATAGTTTCTTAAAGTTATTATTATTATTTTTGTCTTCAAGAGGCCTTCCTTCCACAGATCATAAAGATTTACTGATATACGAACATGGGGGTGAGGACTCTGAGAGCCTTCATCCTTCTAGCTTCCGGTTGTCATGGACAGCCAGAAAGAACAAATGTTTTTAATGGTAAAAACTATGCCATACCTCTATAACTAGTAGTGCTATCTCATGGATCGCAGATAGGATGCCTCCATGTCTCCTGAGGGGTCTAGTGGAAGGAAACTGCAGGATAAATGAGATGAAGGCAGTGGATGCCTCCATATCGTCGAAGGAAACTGCTGGATAAATGAGATGAAGGCAGTGGAAGAGAAGATTAATATTGCCATGGAGGAACGAATCCTTCCCAGGCAGAAACAACCTTCTTGGGTTTTGACTAACCGCGTTAGTAATGTGTTGTCTGCTGAGTTCCTTTAGGTTTTGGGCTTTGATGAGAAGAGCACAGGTATTAATATTATTGGATCCATGCAAACAAGAGTGAAGAAATATTTCCGACGAGAAGAGAACTCAAAAAAAAAAACAAAATGTATTAATACCATGGTGTGATTCTGTACATAGTCGTGTGCTTGTGTCCTCTCTCTCTCAAGAATCTGCCCTAACATAAATAGAATGTGAACGTAGTTTGTGCCAAGTGTTTGTTGCATACTAACTAAGTCGCAAATTGAAGAGGAAGAGCAAAAAAGAAGAACCAAGCCTGATCGATCAATGTCCACAACCCACCATTGGAGTCTTATCTACGATCTCCAATCCTAAACCAAGCTTAAGATCAGTCTCCAAAGGCGGTAGGTTCAGGTCCAACAGCGTCCCTCTTTGGTCGCCCGGCGGCTTCTCCGTGAGGCCATGCCCGAATCCTTCGGCCGTGGTCCTGTGCCGCCTCATGTGACCACCCAAGGCCTGTCCGATGGCGAACTCGAGCCCGCAGATGGAGCACTCGTGGACCCTCGGCTTGGCAGCCCCGCCCTGCGCCTGGCCATGGCCGTCGCCGCCCAGCCTCGGCTTCTTGTGGCTCGCTCGGTGGCCTCCCAGCGCTTGGAAGGATGGGAACTGCCGGTTGCATGTCTTGCACTCGAACACCCGCCCCGAGTGATCTCTCTTTTCCGCCCCGCCACCACTTCCTCCTCCTCCTTGAGATAGAAGCATCAGCACATTGGCCATGTTGACGCTATCGATCTGCTCTCCTCCTCCTCCTCCTCCTCCCAGTCTATATCTCTTCGTGTCCTTGAAGACATCCATGTAGGAAGCTGTTTCCGAGCAAGGAATGAAGCAAATGAATGAGATCAGGAGATACCGGAGGCTGATACTTATAGGTGTTTGATTGGTGATAGGTACGTGAAGCGAGCTGTTTCTTGGTTGCTTAGATAAGCTAGACTTTGGGTAACCTTCTTGACACGTAAATGGCAGCCAGAGATGACGATGATGGGATTGGCTGTTCCGTCTTAGAAAAATTAGTCTGGTCTTCCTGTTCTAGAGACTGACACAGATCCAACCAAGTTCTGTTCTTATCCTCTGCAACAAAACCCAGTAGTGATCAGAACAAGTCAGCAGCAGACCTGCACAGGGATGTTGCTGTGTGCTTGCCATTATTCCTTCTCGCAAGGCACTCACTGATGAGTGCCAAACAGGTGGGTAGTAGAGGATCAGAAGACACACTAAAAGCTTTGTTGATAAGGTGTGGAGAGCATCACCATCGCCTGGTTTTTCTACATGCTTTCGTGTGACTCCACATCAGTCAGTTGTTCTGGATGAAGCATGACGAGTACACAGTTTTCGTGGTGGAGAATGGAACTGAGCACCTGTCAATTTGGTCAATTCCCATCTGTTCTAGAATGCCGACTAAGTGTCAGCAGAATGCGGCGACCTTTATTAAACGTTATCACTACTTTAGCTTCGTCATGGTTTCGTGCCAACTGCCCAAAAAGACAGCAGTGGGCTTCAAAGATCAGCATCTGTGTGTTCTTCACGTTTCATATCTTAGGCTCAATCCGTGCAACGTGACGACATTATTGGTGCTATTATTATTGTTCTTCAAGAAAGAAACATGACAACGATGGCCTCACAGGTTCTGACTTTTAGCTGGAAGACGTAGTCAATGCTGCTGCTGCTTCTGCTTCTTCTTCTTCTTCTTCTTCCATTTCTGGATGGGTTGACTTCGATGTATGATTGACGATCCATTATCTAATACATCCCCCTGCATATTATCGTCATGCCTTCCGTAACGCAGTCTTAAAGAAACAAATCCTAATGCCAGTGAATAATCACCAATTGCTTGAGTGTTTAGCACATCAAGTGCAGCTATTTCCATTTCCAGTTTGGGATATGCTACTCCACGAAGCAACAAGACTTTTGTGGGATGCCATGAATGTGGACATCGGAGGTTGATTCTAGAAGATGGCACAGCTGGAGTAGACACAGCTTCTCTGGCTTGCAGTTAATATGGCATGCAGCGTATGTGTGTACTTAGGAATCTATGGACGAAAGCAGGGAGAAGACGCAGCAAGTCAGCAAGAAACTGGTGGGCTGTTAGATTTGCAAGATGTCTAAGCATAGTTATCAAAGATGGTTCTTGATGTATCAAGGCAACATCGATCTACTTGGGAAGTCAAAAGCACTAAATTCAAGGCTTTGCTTGCACATGTATACAACGACTATAGTATCATTTCTTGTGGTTTGCTTCAAGTTTCAGTGTTTGCTTTGAGTTGACCAACAAATAAAATTGATGATAGGAGTATTTTCTACACCACTACTGGACTTGCATATTGATTTGTTTTTGGTTTCAGTTGCTATCAGACTATGGGCAGAGTTCAGCAGAAGAGTTAAAACTAAACACCTGCAAATGCTTACCCAACTCAGTGAGGTTGTCTTATGCATTACATGAAAAAGACAGCACCAAACACCATGGAACAAAAGACAAACTGATCTTGCAGGAAGAGTAGCTCAATCTTGATAGCAATCTCAGCAAAGCAACTGAACAAGTTGACTTGTCGAAACCCTAATAAAGAATTATGGAAAGGACAGGTAGTGTGGAGTTAAAGACTTGTCTGATAAAGAATATGCTTATCAGGACATTTGAATGCGAAGATGGAAGTATGGACATAAAGCATCTCCCAAAATCTTGCTTCTGCAGAATTCTTTTGCATGAATAGATTTCTTGAGAGCTTGCAGTTTCTTTTCTTTGCTCTTTCTTTTTGTCTTTTTTGGGCTAATTTTGTTCTTGCACTCAACATTGATGAGACCAGCCAGAAAAAAAAAAAACATTGAATCAGAAGAAGCGATCAAAATTGTATGAACAAATTACTCACATTCGGCATCAATCAAGTCAAAAGTGAAAGATAAGGGTTTGCCAGAGAAAAAGTTGAATCTACCACAGAAAGTTTAGGAATGTAATCAAGAGTATTAGACCCACAGTATTTTTTATGGAAGTGTTTATTCCAACTTAAAATCTTCTGTCAGAAATTGCAAGTAATCCATAAACAAGCAATAAATTTGGGTTCCACAAACCTTTTGATCCTTTTGTATCACAGTATCACTAGATCAGGATTTGCCAAGCAATGGTGCTAAAACTGACCTGCCCTGCCAATTGTCAATTGATCTTGTTTTCAGCATTCTCTTTTACAACATCAAGGTCAGTCTGCTTCTAGTTGCTCTACAAATCGGGAATGCAACTCTAGCTCATCCCACAAGTTTCAGTTGGAAGTGGGAGCCAATGCAAACACACAATTAGCCATCAAATCCAATGATAGAATCATTGAGGAAGGAAGAAGTTCAATGTTCATTTCAAGGTGGCAATCTGCCAGACAGATATGCGGACAACTTATCGCGAAGCATGACTCCATTATTGTCTGCAATGTTGCAGAGTTGCTGCTTGTAACTCGTGTCGTGCTCGTGGGATGACAGCGCATCATCTCTCACCTCATCTTCCAAGTCTATTACTATGTTGTGCAGCAAGCAGCAGACAAGGATTATTCTTGGCAGTCTGTGCTTATCGGGTCTCCACATCTCCCCACCAATGATCTTCCACATATCTTTCAGCTTTGCCAATGCACTCTGTGCCACCGCCACGGTTGCAGAAAGCCTTTTATTGAACTCGGTTTTGGCATCTGAAAGATCCTTCCCTTGGTAGGGAGTGAGAAGCCATGGAAGAAGAGGGAAACCCGAGTCTCCAATTATGTATTCTCTCACTTGAAAACCTTCAGGCAGCTCCATTTCTTCTCCATCCAGCCTTGTACCCTTTTCGCACATTTTAAAGAAGCCTGAGCTGCATAACACCGATAACTCATTCATGCTCCCAGGCCACCCAGTGGCTACATCTCGGAACCTCATCTGATGGTCAACAATAGCCTGCAACAACATGCTGTGTTTCTTCTCATGATCAACCCATATAACATTAGAAGTGTCTGCTGACGATAGGCACATCATAATATGGGTAGTCCCAATGACACCACAACAATTTGGAAACCCTCGGATCTTTTCGAACTTGCACTTAATATCTTCCATTTCTTGAGTGGTCGGCCATTTGAGATGGTGGATGCCCCTCTCTTCCATAGCTTCCACAAAGCGCCAGGTCACCTGGGAGACAGTTGACTGGTTCACCCCGAATGATACTCCAATATTCAAGAGTGACTCACCGGAGCTTAATCTTCTCAGAGCAACAGCAACTTGATCTTCTACAGATAGGATTTTGCCATCCGCAAAAGCTAAATGTGAAGTTTTTGACATCATGTCATCCCTGACCAATGCACATATGTAGTTGAATGTCGTCCTTGATATCTTGAAAACTGACTCAAACTTTCTCGGTTCTTCAGGTAAAGACAAGTGTCCTGAGAGCACCAAGAATGGAAGCACACATGAAGAATGTTTCATGATTTTCACATGAGAATTATATAATACTAAAGCTGCTTCTTATAAATTCATCACAACAGACATGTCCATGCATTGCATTGGAAAGGAACATTATCATGAAATGGGGATGATATATGAAGACCAAGAACAAGATTTAGACAAAAAATGACCTTTAGCAAATTATATTTAACTATTTCCTTGTATTTCTCATACCAAAACTTTCGATCAACTGAAATATTCATGTGTTGTATAGAAATATAAACCTGAATTTTATATCCTTTGACAACTAAAGTTTAAAGGCATTTTTATTAGAGTGAGCGGAGTATCAACAATAAGGAACATAAATGAGGATACTTATCCTTTTTTCACAGTGACGATATATATATATATATATATACACACACACACACACATACACACACAAACGGTCAGGACTCCCAATTGTCTGATTGCCTGGTTTATTGGAGCATGTCAATTGGATCATGTGTTCAGTAAATCTTATGGACTGAGTAGTTCTGTAGTGCAATTGAAGAAACACAGAAGCTCTACTTCAGTTTAATCCCATATGTTGAATCTGAAATATGAATAAATATATAGATCTTACTTGCTACTGCAGAAGTTCTGCAACGGACACTCCCATCTATGTTAAAATCTATCGTTGAAAGCTAATCTGAATAATTTGGTCATTTATTTCTAGGAACATTGCCTCTTCAGAGTTGCATAAGTAGCAATGTGTACCTTCTGCAGGATCTGACACATTCCCCCTTTAGGATGAGCAAGACAAGCATGCAAATGGTAAATCGCAAATTTCTAGATGGAAGTAAGTTTAATGATAAAGACTCTTACGAGTAGGACATTGACTCTTTATTATTTTCCTTATTGCAGTACAGTTCTTAAAACTTTTATTCTTTAGCAATCTGTTCTAAAAGTAAACTGTAGAGTTGTATGTGCAGATAATAGCTTGAAAACCAAAAAAATTATGAATTTGACCCTAGTTTCCAGTGATCAAGATTTGTGATTACTATGGGATATGCAGATGCATTAACAGGAGGTTCTGTTCACTGGGAAGGGAAACATATAAAACAAGAAAAATATAGAATGCTTGCTACTTGTACTTATGAAATCAGACAAATTTTGGATGCTTGTAATATAAAAAATTTCATTCGCTTGAAACTTTCAGATAAGTGACACTGCCATATACAGTGTCTGAGGAATCTAATATAGAGTAGTAAGTAATCACTGGAACATAACAATGAGAATTATTTCTGGTAAGTAAAAACTAATTATTTCCTTAATGAAGCTGTACAATGATACTGCACAGGGAATATTTAGAGTTCACCTACAAGACTCACTGCCTACGACCTTCGAAAACAACCAACTGGATCATATGGCTATCAGTCAACTACCAACTACCAATTAAAATGTTTATGACAAATAAACAACCTTACCCCAAAGACAGAAAAAGGGAATCAAGAAAATACAGTTGAGCAATCTTCCAACAAAACAAAATATGCAGCATTTTAGGCAAATTGGAGAAAAAAGCCATGTCTAGATCGAAAAAAATGTGAGATCATTCAACTGTTTACTAATTGGTCTCCTGTGGAACTAAATTATTCAATGTATATCTTGCTTATCGCATGGATGTTTCTCACCGATAAGCTGGCGTGTTTAATTTCCTACTTCAACAACAGCATATGTTGCTGAAAAATTTCATCTTTCCATGATTATCTACAGGTTTAGTCTGCTTCTACAGGTCACCATAGAGATTACTTCTATTGGAAAGACAACCCTTGGCAAATGTGAACACTCAGTATGTCGACTCTTCACTATATTTTAGTTCATCCTAGACAGACCAGGTTAAACACATCAAATATAGACAAAGATATGACATTGAAAAAAAGTAAAAAACTCAATTCTCACCAACCACCTTCATGAAATCCTTTTAGGCTCTAAATGCTTCATGGATGAGGAGCATGGTTTGGGTGGCATCACCTTTCCATAAGAAAAATTTTAGGTTGCTAGTCGCTATGATAATACCAATACCTTTTATAGCATCATGAAACATTCTTTAAGAATTCATTTTCCATTTACTCTCCACTTATAAGAGAAAGAGGACCATTAATATGCAACACAAACTCCACAAAGGAGTACAATAAAAAATCCACCAAAAACCAACAGAGCTTTTACGGTAACTGTTCTCCATTAGTATTTTTTTCATTTTTTTCAGAAACAAGGCTTAAATAAGCTGCCCGAACTTCATCTCAATCAGACTGTTGTTAAGAATGCATTGATGTCCGGATGGATGCATCAACTAAATTACCATCATTTTGCTTAATCAAGAATCCACTGCCAAAGTCTTTGTTTGGTGCTCATCAGTCTAACTAGGATGCAATTATTGATCACTAAAGGAAGTCAGAGTTTAGTTACTGGTACTATCTCAATGTTTAGAAGTTTATACAAAAAAATTGATAATATGAAAATATTATGTATTTTCTTGCATTCGAGTGTGATGTTGGCATTGAAAAGAAATGAAAAGTGTGCGGCGATACAGAAAAGACCATGTGGTATGACATAAAACCTTGAAGTATTAATTATTAAACAGACAGCCCGATAGGTTAATTCAAATAATCTTCCTGCTATATTTGAGGACCTACGATTTCAGTAACGACCATTGCTAATTGTAAACTTCATGTTTCAGGAACTTAGAGGAATGCCACCCCTTGATGCTTGTTGACAGCACAACACACAATAAACACTCCATGATACTCTGACCGTAGCATCCAGTTTGTGACCTCGAGGTACCAGTGTTTGCAAGCCATTGTCAACTGTCTATTCAAGGACTTTCTTGGTGAATTTATTGAGACCCAAACACATTGTTTTCATTGTTATACTTCTAGGTTTAGTTTTTCTTGATATAATGTGGCATGATTGTAAGTTATCAAAAGAGATCATTCACAATTTTTCTTCTTCTTCTTCTTTTTTGCTGTACACTACTCGTTCTTGAACTTTAGACCAAATTTCTCCAAGTCCATAAATATAAGTAACTCCAAACCAAATTCTTCATGATCCACAGATCTGTAAAATTGAGTGACAGTGACAAAGTTCAAAACATTACAATCCAATTTATATTTTGTAGCAACGCAAATAACAAATTAAGATATTCCCAGTTTTTTTATCAGTTAACAATGAACATTCACCTCTAAGATTTGAGATGTCATTTCGAGCATTATCATTTACTACATTAAGATCTCTGGAAATTAAAGCATGAATAACAACACTATAAGGGCATCCCCTATTTGATTGCACCAAACATCATTAAGAGAAGCGAAGTAAAGAGATGAAACCACTATCGATGTGCTTCAACCAATTACAACATGGAATGCTTTGATGCATGATTTATCTTAAGGGTCGTCGACATCACTGAGAAATAAAAGTACAATCTGGTGAACATCCAACATCCCCAATCAAGCTTTGCATACTAGATGATAACCTGTATTAATTCTAACCAAGATGATATCGATGCATAAGTGATGATTATAAGAGAATCGAGATTCTAATTAAGGCCCAAATGCCATTACCAAAAAGCACACAAGAAACCCAATCTAACAAGACATGACTGCCATCGATTGTGATCATACTCCCACTAAACCCACTGATTCCATGAAATAGAAGTGAGCATAAAGATGAAGAAGAGGGGAGAAAGAGAGGAACCCGTAATCCTTCTCGAGAAGTCAACCCACCAGTCTCCACCTTCCTGCCCTGCGGCCGCCGCGTCCTTCGCGGCCCTCTTCCTCCTCCTGAACCCTCGAACAGGCCCCATGTTCACGCCTCCACCAACGAGAACTCGATTCAAGCGGTCAGCCGACAGGGTCTAGAAAAGATCAGCGAACTCCAAAGCGATTGAATTAGAAGGAAGAAGACACGGAGACAGGCAGGTTCTCAATCTCCAGAGGAGAGGAGGTTTATAAAGGAGATCGGTGGGGACAAGATGTGGACGGTGTCGGAGGGTGACCGAGGCAGGCATGCAAGGCTAGTCATAGCGACAGGGGAAGAGAAGAAGGTTAGCAGGAGCGAGAATGCTGCAGTTGGGGAGTCGTGGTGGCGCTGCTGCTGCTGCTGCTGCTGCTGTCTCCATGGCATGCACAAGACAAAGCTTCCATGGGTGATGAGTGGGGTGTCGAACGGATCGAGAGCAGCGAAGCGGCATCTAATGAGGATTTGTTGTCTCTGGGCGGTGCCGGTGCAGCCACCACATGTGGAGTCTTGGTTGAGTCCGGAGCCTTTGGGCCAAAGCCAAACCACTCCATGCGCTCCTCACGCAAAGCCTTACATGATGACTGTAGAAATAATCCATCAGCCAGCGTAAGTTGACGCATCTTATTTTGACTTTTGTTGGATTCTTGTTGGCTCATGTGCGTGCGTGTGTGTCAGATGACGACTCGCCCTGCTTCCTATTTCGTGTTCGGCGGCATATGAGCCTCTTGAGCACTGATAGGCTCGCCTTCTGGCAGCCCAGAATGCCGACGAGGTGTTTGCATAAATGCTTCATAAGGTGGTAGCTCGAGACATGCACGTACAAGGTTGAGGAAGATAGAGAGGAGTGCCTTAATCATCTTGCAACAATAATGGTGCAGGTGGTGAGTGACGAGGACCACATAGGCAACTACAACTATCTTTCTTGATGAACAGAGAAGAATCGAAATCAACATCGACAAAACTGGTGGCTCCTCTCTTTCAAACGACGTCGGCTTCCGAAGAAACTCCAGCTCTATCTTGGACTCTTCTGCCAATGTGGTCCGACGACTTGACTCCTGCAACTGGTCCAATTGAGGAAAAATATGCAAGCACAGTTCGGCTGCATTGCCTACACCATTCTGCCTTACGTTCTCAATGACTAAAAGAAGAAAAGGTTCGACTTGACGATGTGATTTTGGTGGGTTGTTTGTTGTTGTTTGAGTTACCACCAGAGGCTTCACGTCACCAAAAATGTATCGCTTTTGGCTCCCGTAGGATCATCTCAAAAGCCAAAGCGATGGGGCAAGAAGAAAAAGAAGAGACAGGAGCAGGTGAAAAGACGCAAAGAAAAGAAAAAAATAGACATTTCATCAAACAGCTGTAAGCGGACATTTCATCAAACAGAAATTAAGCCCAGTGTGGCAGCACCAATCTTGGGCCAATCATGCACAAAAGTCCAGCCCAACCACACAGAGAGAGGAGGAGGAAATGCCCCGTTGGTCTTATCAAGACATGAAGGAGAGCTCTCGTGTCCTGGCACTGCAATGCCACCCGATCCCTTACGGATACTGAAGCCGCACCAGATCTGGGAAAAGGGCAACAAGCTATTCTACCCACTAGTTGTGGAGTCCAACAGAACCACTCAGTATCTCTATCCTTTCTTGTGTCTATCTGCAGGATATTGCCATGGATCCAAAGCAGCACTTGATGATGGTGGCCCTGGAAACTAGATATTATCCATCCACTGACCAAGAAGACAAAGTGCAACCCTGCCACGCCCATAACAAGTGGGCAAGACCTTCCTTGTGCTGGTGTTTCCTCAAAGCCATCGATCACATCGGCAACTAAAAGCAAGAAGGCTAAAATGGAGGGATGGAGATAAGAAGCGCAGTGTCTCCATGTTTACAAAGTGTGATGTGCTCCGTTCACGAGGGACCTGTTTGAGGCCGTACCATTTTAGGCTACCAAGTCAACATCGCATCGATAGCCTTCGCGATGACAAACGCGTTGTGTGCATGCATCACCTACATAAAGGAGAGTGATAGAAATGGGTCAGGTCCACCATATCTTACCTTCACTCGGCTCCTTGAATTCTGATATCTAATGGTGGAAAAGCTCCTGTGGGTCTTATTTACGGTAAGCTCGAGTTCATCTCAAGAGATGGTGTTGATAGTGATGCCGAAGAACACCATGAGTGCTTAAGCTTAGATTGGGATAGCTTATAAATAGCACCCCGAAGGAATTGGACAAGCATAAAGGACGAGAATGGTGATGGTGAAAGAAGAGTTGCGAAGAGGACCGTGGACGGAGCAGGAGGACCTGCAACTGGCTTGCTTTGTGGCCTTGCTCGGCGAACGACGTTGGGATTTCATAGCCCAAGCCTCAGGTTGGTGACCATTCGTTAGGTGATGGATTGGAGAGTGGTGACAATTCATTTACTGTGTCTCTTGATGTTGTGGCAGGTCTGAATAGAACAGGAAAGAGCTGCAGGATGAGATGGGTTAATTACCTCCACCCCAGTCTCAAGCGCGGCCGCATGACCACCCAAGAAGAGCACCTCGTTCTCGAGCTCCATTCTCGCTGGGGCAATAGGTTTCTGCTTGAATACTAGAGCTAAACGTCATTTTGTAGCCTCTTCCATGTGGATTTATTTTGATGGAGGTTCTCAGGTGGTCTCGGATCGCACGGAAGCTCCCCGGCCGCACTGATAACGAGATCAAGAATTACTGGAGGACTCATATGAGAAAAAGAGCACAGGAAGAGAAGAGAAACTGCTCACCTTCGGCGACGTCTTCCGCACCGCCTGCTGATGATCTCCCCACCCGATCAGAGGTCGCTGCGGAGAGTCAACTTAATGGAAACGGTGACGGTGGTAATGCTGACTCCGTGGATGAGGTGTGGGATGAGATTGCACTAAGCTCTGGGGATCGCAGGGATGAAGCCGGCGGTTATGCATGCACCCCTTTGACTTCCGCCACTCCTGTGTGGGAATGCTGCTCTGGTTCGCTGTGGAAGACGGAAGACGAAGAGCTCGATGGCGTGTCATTTGGTTTCTGAGTACCAGAAGAACAACGGGGAGCCTTGTTCTCGAAGCCTGTTCATGCATGACGTTCGAAGATAGTTGTGGATCCATTGAAGGAGGATGGTATGAACAATGTAGGTGGGGGGCTCGATGTCATAAGTGGTGCGTGTAAAAGGATATGCCACGGGCTTGCTTCTTTTCTCTTAGGTACACCAAGTGAGGGTATATCTATCGGGAGACACAACAGATATCCATAAATGAAGCGTTCGATCCTCTTGCTTCTGGATGATGGATGGCAGTAATATAGTAGCTTCATATGACATAAAACATGGTTGTCATTATGTAGTTTGGATCATGCATGAATCATTGCTATCAATCCTTTGGAACCATTGCAGCTTTCTCCATTCCACTAATCCTCATGGGAAGAAGATGATGGGCATCTTAGATCACTATAGAAAGCTACTGCAGGACTGTGAACGAAGTGGATGGCGATAGGGCGGCTGAAAAGTGCTGATAAGAAGGTGCGGTTCTCTCTACGTTCTTTCGCCCCTCTATTATTCCTAGTGGTTGTATCAGCTACCTCAAAACAGGAAAATCTATGTTGTGATAAGCTTGAATCAAAATGATAATACATCAAATAACACTATCAAGGATCATAATATATCACTTAGGAAAAGGTTTACCTTCTCCGATGTTAATGAAAAGCTTTTCTTTCTTGATCACATTACCTGCTGATGTAAACCAGTATCCTCCAAATTCAACCTGCGAACACTTGCCAGCATTTTGGTCAGCTTAGACATCGACTGACGACTACAAGAAATGGCATGGCAGCCGACAAAACTGTTATGAGATCGACAATAAAGATGAAAGTATCATATTATGTATGCCACATGAAAATAAAGATGAACAAGGAAAAATATATATTGTCATATATCTCTCCTCAATATTATATACGATCGCAGCCTTCGTTGTGCTGTGGTTTCATGTTTAACAATGATCCCTAAAGCTGTCTAAAAGAGAACCAGATAGGTTCATATGTATCCAAGACCGAAGCAGAACACCGATTCGATGGCCTCAAATGTATAATTGCTAGTTTTCGAGTGCTGAACTCCAGATAGTCCATGAAATATACCAATGCATTTGTCCATCCACTACTGAAGACAGTACCATCGGTTTGTCCTCATAAAAAATAATAATAATAAAGGAAATGAGCAGTCCACTTGTGACAGACGGAGGAATGGGTAAGATGTCAATCGATGTCCTTTGCTTGCCACTCATAAGTTGTGCTGTACAACGCATCCAATGTAATTCCATCCAGACTATTCCCACTTGTTCAAACCACAGAACAACCCAATACTGCCATAAGATTGTTAATTGAATGTTTGCTACGTTAAAAAAAACCCGCTACGGTTACATTGAAAAATTTTAATATCATGATTAAAATCAAATAATAATATATCAAATTTATGATATATATCTTTCGATATCATCTAGAAAGACCTTTATCTAATCTATATGGATACCGCCCTCAGATCCAAAAATTATAATGATGTCGATCTACAAAAAGAACTAGATTCAACTTCTTCTTTCTTCGTATCAATCATAGGATCACTATGATTGATATATTAGAAATAAGAGAGGATGAGAGAAAAACTATAATCTCTCAATGGAGAGGATGAGAGGATGTCATGTCTCTTTTTTCTTTGAGATCTATCAAACCGTCGATTGTGGTTATTCTATTAGATCATTAGCGGTGACATTAATATCATGTGATGGTTCATCAATATTTTTTTGTTGTTTACCCTCATCAATTCTCTCAATGATTTGAGGAATAATAATATCTCAAATAGATAATGATAAAGGATAATTAACATATATCTCCTCGATGTCAAAATTGATTCTTCTAGATTTTTCACTCTCATTGATTTCATCATTTTTTAAGAATTTTGTATTACCAAATTTTATTATCCTCATACTATGATTAGGGCAATAAAATCTGTATCCCTTAGATTTTTCTAGATGATTAATAAAATATTAAAAGATAGTTCTTAGATCTAATTTCTTTTCGTATGAATTGAAGACTCTTTTCTTTATAAGATACCCCTAAATATGTAGATGTCTCAAACTGTATTTTTTACAAGTCCATAACTCAAATGAAGTTAATAGAACTGACTTACTAAGAACCTTGTTCAAGATATACATAATTATCCTAAGAGCTTCACCCTACATTAACTCAAGTATAGAAGAATAGCTCATTATACTCCTAATCATATCCATAAGAATATGATTTTGGCTTTCAACAATGTTATTTTGCTGTGACACACTTGGTAAGATATACTGAGCACAAATATCTTATTTTTCTATTAATCTAGTAAAAGGACCAACTTTCTGATCGGATTTATCATATTTATCATAAAATTCACTACCCTATCAGATTTAATAATTTTAACTTTTCTATCTAATTATCTCTTGACCTCATTTAGATACACTTCAGGAGTGTTGACGTCTTAAGACTTTTCATGTATTAGATATACATAGTTATATCTGGATAGGTCATCTATAAATGTGATGAAATACCTTTCTCCACGGAAACAGAAAATAAGAATTGGTCTACAGATATTAGTATGAATAATCTCAATGAGTTCTTTACTTTTCATGACATTTATTCTTTATATACTTAGTCCGCTTTTCCTTAATGTAATCTATATAAACATCTAAATCAATGAAGTCTAAATCTTCTAGAATATTATCCTTCACTAATTTTTTAATTTTTTCCTTGGAGATATATTCAAATCGTCTATGTCACAATATAGAAGATATTTCATTATTGAAATTATGTTTGAATCCAACATTTGATTGTAGGGTCACTAATGTCTTGTAAACTTAAAATTCAAATTAATTCTATACAAACATCATACAGAATTCCAAAATCAACTTTTATTGAATCATAGAATTTACTGATTTTACTATTACTAAAAGAAAGATAATATAGAAGATCTTTTATTATTGAAATTACGTTTCAATCCAACATTTGATTGTAGGGTCACTAATGTAACATCCCCCATTTTTAAAAATTTAGTAAAAGGTTTGTTTGTAAAAATAAGGATTATTTAATAATTATTTTATATTAAATGATATTATATTAAAGGTTTATGGCTAGGGACCTAAGAGTAAATATTAGAAGTTTGATATAATTTATGAAAGATTCAGATTTAAGTTAAAAAAAAAAGAAAAAAAAAATAGTGGACATGTGTCACTAACTAACCTAAGGTTGGTGCCACTTATCTTTGCTCTAAAGATGACACCTAGCCCCTTTAATGCATGCATGACACCTTGCAACTTTTGCATTAGCCAAAACCTAAATAATTAGATGAAAGGTTAAAGAAAACAAACTTGAAGAGTTGCAGCCAACGTGAGTTTGAGAGAAGAAGAAGAAGAAGAAGAAGAAGAAGAAGAAGAAGAGCTTGAGGTTTTTCATCAATTTTCTAACATTTGGGATTCAAATAATTTTAAGGCAAGTATTCTAACCCCATCCCACAGTAACCTTAATCTATGTTTCCATTTTTATTCTGTAAAATTTGAAAGATTTCAACTGAGAACCAGACCTCCTTTCGTTTTGATATAAAGCTATGAATCTGTAATTTTTCGGTAATCTGACCTCTATGCAATGTTTCGGTCTTAACATTTTGTAATAAACTCTGATTTAGAACCTGTTCCATTTGAAAGTAGACAAAAAAATCTTTATTTTGATACTAAGATCGAATGATTTGGAGTTTAAATTCCTACTAAGACTTCTGTTTAAATTAACCCTACAGATTCTGTAAAATAGGGACCGAAATTTCTGACCTCTTGTTGCTTAACTACTTATAACTTTCTGCTGTGAACTCAGATTCATACAAAGTATGATTCATTCGAAGCTAGACTCAAAATTCTTTCTGTATATACCTGATTTGAAATTTTTGGACTATAATTGCTAACTGAAACATCTGCTTTCATCGACCCTATGGATTCAGTAAAACAGAGCTAATATTTTCAGACCTTTCGCTACGAAATTATCTGTAACTCCCTGTTGTAAATTTCAATTCTTGTTAAACTTGATTTTTCTAAAACTAGATTGACAAAGCTTTCTAATGACACCTATTTTGTATAAATTGGAGCATAATTGGTTATCCAAATAGTTCATACAATGTTCCTATCAAATTCTGCCAGAATCGAGCTTTGGTCGATTTCGGCTTTCCTTGTTTATTCTCTTTGGAAATCGATTTCGGCAAAAACTCTTACTTCAGTTAAGCTTTTCATTATTACCTTAAATTCCTGTATACTTTTGTCCTTTATTTATTTGTACATCTGCAGCTATCATCTAAAGATCATGTTTGCATCGTAATGATTCGGCACATGCATCCCATTGTTCCGCATTTGCTTTCGATATGTGCCTCTTCTAGTTTCATTTCTTTGGACATTGAAATTATCTAACTTTCTTATTTCAATTGAGCTATATATGGTTTCTTGAAATCCTTGTATGCTCTTGCTTTTGTTTCCTTTCAAATCTGAATACATTGTGAAAGATTATGTTTGTATCGTATTGACTCGAAAGGCATATGTACATTTCGTTGTTCCGCATGTGCTTCCAATATATGCTAATTTCATTATTCATACTGTCCCTTTGTACTCCGGTGTTTGTGGGATAAATGTGAACCTTTGCCAGAAATGGTAAAGGGAGTTATGCTTAGAGCCCGCGATGCTCTGCCGGCCCCCTATGACTTCACTCAGACGTGGGTGGATGGAGCTCCCAGACGTGGGAGACTTATGTTTGTTGGTCATTCAGAAATGGATGGACCATATTATGTTATGATCCCACTTCACCTTCTATGTGTTTGATATGATATCCAAAGCTTTGGCTATGTTTCTATGCATGCTTTGGATAAGAATGAAATGAATGCATCGTCATATGATATTTGAGCTTCTATTCATGTTTTGCTCTTTGATATATTTCTGAAATGTTATAAGTCTTTGTTATACCTTGAAAGCTACCATATGTCATCGATATGCTCCTTATGCCAATGATATGCTCCAATTACCTTTCCTCGATTGTATGAATAAAACGTGCTTCGAACGATACGATATTGTAATTCTACATTCAAACAAAACATGCTATTGTTTCATCTTGTATCTCTGCTTTGTATTTTGATACCTCATTTGTTTGAAAACTGTCCTATTTGCTATGGATATGTTAGTCATTTGCTGAGCTTTATATGCTCACCCCGTTGCTATATAAATTTTTCAGGATAGCTTATCGCTCACTAAAATGTGTAAATTGGGTTGAGGCAGTGGAAGACTAGAAGATTTTGGGGCAAATATTTTGTACTTGATAGGTTGATGTTGTATAAGTTCTTTTTGGGTGTAATGAAATATCAATGACAAATCTAGATTGATGTATCTTGTAAACATTTGAAAAGTACCTCTTATGTCAGGATTTTGAAAATGTTAAGTCTAAACTGTGTACTGATATAAACATATAGTACATGTTAGTTTTGTGATTGCATTAATGGCCACGCTTATGGATTTATGATATAGTCATGGTTTAGTTAAGTTGCTTTTAGATTTTAAGAATCATCTAGTGACATTATGTATGATTATAGACTGCACGGGTTTTGTGAATTGTGGATTGTAGAGGTGAATGACTTGAATGTTTTTTTTTTTTCTTGGTGACCTCAAATGTGTGATTGGATCCTGGATTGTCTGTTGAATTAAATATTATCAATCTTGAATTAGGTTCACACCTCCTAAATGAGAATCAAGTTCGGGGGGGCGTGACAACTAATATCTTGCAAACTTAAAATTTAAATTAATTCGATACAAACTATAATACACAATTCCAAAACCAACTTTTATTAAATCGTGAAATATATTGAATTTAGTATTACTAAAAAAAAGATAATATCATAGCTCATCAATTCTCGATAGAGAAACTAAATTTCTAGAAATAGTAAAAATATAACATGTGTCAGCAAGATCAATTAGATGATCCGTCTCTAAGCATAGGTGATAAGTTCCCACTTATATCACTTTTGTTTTAAGAAAATTTCTTATAATGATAAATCTTTTATATATTTTTTATTTTCTAGGTTGAAAGAAATCCATGCATATTATTGGTAATATGATTTGAAGCACTAAAATCAATCCAACCAAGTATTAGAAAGAACATATATAATGTTTGATTCGAGATATACAAAAGTCAAGTTTATACCTTTCTTTTTAAACCAAGTCTTGTGTTTAATGCAGTTCTTTTCATATATCATTTCTTGCTATAAAAGAAGCATTTTATTATGACAACTTTATTTTCATTAGTCTGCTTAATATTTCTAAACTCGATAAATTTATTTAATAGATGATGCTTTAGCCTTCTTTTCTTATTACTAGTTCCTTGAGTAGTAATAATAATATTATGAGAACTTTCCTACCTTAATCTTAATTTTTCTTGAGTACACATACTAGTCAGCTCATTCAAGTACTATTTATCCTTATTTGTATTATAGTGAATCTTAAATAGGTCAAATTGAGGAGGAAGAGAATTAAGAATAAATTACATAAGGAAAGATTCATCAATATTCATACTTAATGTTTTAAGTTTCATAATCTTGTCAGCTATATTGAGGATGTGATATTAAATCTAGTTCCTTCATTAATATGCTAATCAATAACCTATCAGCAGATTCAAATTTATCTTCAATAGCCCTAAAATATTCATGTGCACTAGATGTAGTTAATAATGAAATCTTTATGTTATTTATAATTATCATTCTTATAAATATTAAATTAAGCCTATTAGATCCTTTTCAAATATTTATTTCATTAATTTATTCTACGGTACTTTCATCAGTCAAATTCATGGGATTTTCAAAAGCAATGCTAAGTCAATATCTAATATACCCATTATGAATTACACATGTTTTAACTATTCTGAATAATTTAAACCAGAGAGTATTGAAACATTAGAAGCATGAGAGTGTATAGAAGAAAGTACCACTATAAAATTTAAAATAATATTAATGTCTTGAATTTCTAAACTATTTATATCATCAATATTTTATCTTTGGGTGAAATATTAATATATATAGTATTTACTTAAGATTATCTATGTAGGATTGATAATATTATTATAGAATAGTATTACTACCTTTAGGTATACAACAAAAGTATCCAAAATAGTATCATCCTATCAATCACATAATTATTCAAAATAGATTCTCCTTTAGAATTATCTAAATATCGTAATTATATGTCATTGTGAATATTACTTCTTTATAAGACTAATTTGGTAGCTACCTGATACAATAATATAAAATATGAATATCCTACAAATGATAAAATAATTATATAATTTATATCTCATAAGTCTACTATCCTAGGTCAATTTGATAGCTACTAGTCAAAACTTAGGGATATAAGTTATTACAAATAATATTCACTGAGTATCTTTGAATATAATTTATGTTGAAACAATTTAATAATAATAAAATAATAATCATGATAATTATTAAATATTAATCTGCATAAATAAAAACTTATATGATAATGGTAATCATAATAAAATGTAATTCATGCCTTTATGTGAAAATAAATATAATTTTATAATCTTTAACATGTGAATAACTAAATAAATATCAAAAAATAATAATTAAAGTTTAATTATCACATGTAAAAATATACCATATTAGAAAACTATAAAAAAAGACTATAATTAATATTTTTTATTTCATATAAAATCTTAAATTAGACCAATCAACTTTATTTAATTAGGAAGCCTAGATTTAGGCTAAACATTAGCCCAATTAAGTAAGTTAAAAAATAAAAATTAATCAAAATATAAAATTTGATTATCTACCGATTTGTTCGAAACTAAATTCAATTAGACAATCAAAATATAGTAATGATCAAATTCAATAATAATAAATAAATCATATTAGTTAATTTTAAATTAAAGATATAAATTAAAAATTATCAATTTCTTAGGGGTAAAACTATTATTTTAATTGATAGGATATAAAAATAATTATAGAGTTTCTGAAGGGTAAAACTATCAAAAGGATGTAAAAAATAATTAATAAGATTTATAAGGGTAAAACTATAATTTTAAAAATATAAACCCTAATTTCTACTACCCGAGGCATGCAACTATCGCTTGTGCAGTCGTCGATTGCATGGCTGCCACAATGCATAGCCAACGCAATGCGTGGTCCACCGCCTGCATGGTTGCCATAATGCATGGCTAATGCGACATGCAGCTACCACCTGTGTGGCTACTGTGATGCGCAGTTAACACGACACGCGGTTGCTACTTGCATGGCCGCCTGTTGTTGTCCCCATTCGCACGCACTACTCGGTGCAATTGCCAACGATAAGGATATTTCGTCGTAGCGATCGCATGCAACAACGTTGTTGTAATCGCTGCAGCTACCATCGAGTTTGGTGCTGCACAGCCATGTTGCCACCATAGGCAATGGTGTTGCTATCGTTGGCGTACGTAGTGGCACTATGCAACTAGCATAACTATCATAGGATTGACAATTATTGAAGACCACAACCCTCAATATTACTATCATCGTTAGCTTGCTATCGACGGTGATCCGTTGATCTAATACAAAGAACCTCGTGTCGCCTGCAAGTAGGCAACAAGATGGATTAAATAGAAAGGTAGATTGACAATAAAAAATCAATAGATTTAAGATATTTGATCTCAAAAAGCTCGGCTCTAATACCAATTGTAAGTATAAAAAATTATAACATGCTACTACTATGTAAAAAAACTTTAATGCAAGGATTGAAATCAAATAACAATATATCATATGTAAAATATATATATTTCGATGTCATCTAAAACGATCTTTATTTGATCTGTAGGGGCATCGTCCTCGGATCTAAAACTATAGTGATGTCGATCTGCAAGAAGAACTATACTTACTTTTTCCTCTTTTTTATCCTTCACGGACTATTATGATCAATAGATTATGAACAAGAGACAATGAGAGAAGAATTATAATCTTTAAATAACTGTTATGTATCTACTTATCGTGATCACGTGTTTCTATTTCGTGTTTAGCCTCTAGAAGATCTTATGTATTTATAGGTGAGAGCAAAAGATCTGTGATAAGTAATTTAGATAATTTCTCTTATTAAGATTATCTCATAAGAAATTTTATCATAATTAAAAAAATTTTAATGATCGATAATTATCATCACAATTCAATCAAATATATAATATACGAAAATTATTTCATCTCATGTTCCCTGCAAAGTTAATGTATGTCTATAGTTTCTCAATCGGCAATTACTACGTCGTAGGCCAGTAGAAGGAAACTCGATTCGCAGAGATGCTCAACGAGTCGTGCTGTACCAGTAATCACTGTCACATCTGCTTTGAACATTGAGCTGGTTCCAGAAATCCTCTAAACAGCAAACTATGTAGCGTACAAACGTAAAAGCAGGCATCAACCTGCATTTTCTAGCTCCGGAGAGATGGAAGACGGCCGTCCTACAGCTTGTAGATTTAAGATCAGCTCTACGGAGACCAAGCCGGGCCTGTAAGATGGAAAAGAAAGATCAGATGGAACAGGCTGCTCTAAATGCCATCTTGTCGGAGCTAAATCGTTGCAATTACATCATCCAAAAGATGATAAATTACATTGCCAGGTAAGATATTATTGTCAACCACAGACTATATATATATATACACAAGTGTCTTCCAACCTCAAGGAGGACGGCAATTCAGATCGCATTGCCTGGTAAGCATATTGGTAATGTGCTCAAACAAATAGCAATGAGCCATCATTTAAAACTAAGAATTAATGTCTCACGAACAGTTCAACCATGTAATACGGTCGACAAAGCCTCCTTGCAAAATTCATAAAAAAATTATCACGCCATATATCACACACGATCCAAAACACTATTACCCAACATTATTAGAAAATTCAAACCCACCTATCACTACATATCAGATTCCTCTTTCTCTTCAGGTGCAACAATGAAGTGACTCCACTAGTTTTGATGTATATCCTTTGAAATATAATATATATATATATATATATATATATATATGTATATATATATCAAGTGGGTGAAAGAAAATTCAGCAGAAACCACATATCTGAGAATTAAACGGCATAATCATGTGTGCATCTGTATCAGAATGGCATGGATGCGAACATGGTAAAGGATACAATTCTGACTGCAGACAACCGAAGGAAATTTCCAGCAGTTAGATTCTGAAAATTCACAGATCTCAAAGCAACTATCCTAAATTTCAGCTGATTAAAGACAAGTGTATTCTTTGATTGTGTTACAGTTGTATTATACATCTTAAAATAGCAGCATATACACATATACAAGCATCAAATGCATGCAAAAAGATCATATACACATCCTTTGTGTTGTAGCAAACCAAGAGTATTGTTCTTTTTCCCTTTCCTCAAGTACTATCCAGAACATAACTTGACCGGCAAATTAAACTAGGAGCCGAAGTAGTCTGGTATTATGAGCTCAAACAGCCTGAACATTAGAATATACTTGCACCTTTGCACATAGAGAACAGACTAGAATATCATAAATAAACATAGCATATATGAGAAGAAAAAAAATAATGGACATTCTTTTTGGAACGCATTTCTAATAAATAAATCAAGGACAAATTAAGAACAGTTTTTAACTCCCTCCAAAGGGATCTCAGAAGTAATATATTCAGGCATTTAATCAATAATAATAATAATAATAATAATAATAATAATAATAAAGGAAGAGGAATCTCACAATAGAGAAATCCTTTCTGGGAATGCCATCTAATAGATGCCAACTTCCAAGATTTGAAGTCTAAAACTTGGGACAAACACTTGTGTTATACATGTAAAGAAGACAAGTAAACTTTTCAACAATTTATGAAACAATCGACTACATGTTAGTATTAGAAGCACAAAGTCGGCTTCAGTGCAATCACACATAAACACTACCTCTTGAAAAGTGATTCTTGAAAATTTCAAAGTTAAAAGGGTTCAGATCCACAAAACACTACCGCTGCAGGAGTTGTCACGTACACAAATTCAACAATACAGTTCCGCTTTATGTGATTATCGATGTAATGATCAACTTGAAGAGAAAATAGCAAAGGAACAGAGATGACAAAATCAACACAAGGACGACAAGGTCAAGCATACCCTTTCAGTGTAACCCTCGAGAACCGCTGCAACAAGAACTACACAAGCTCCTGTGCCACAGGCTAGGGTTGCTCCTGAATAGAGAAAATGATAAGTCATTTATGTCCCAAATATTTGAGGCCAGCTAAAGTTGCTCCTACTATTTGTAAATATATTTTCATGACGGGGCTGATTTACTTTGGAATTCAATGCCGATCACCATCTCCGAGCATAGTTTCAACAGTTCAAATATAGGAATTCTTTCTACGAAAACACTGTTGCGTATGGCCGCACCACGCTCCCATGCTCGCATTTTTAGTGTGACCAAGAGATGACTTGCACAAATTCTATAAAGAATATTAAAAAGTGAATCAGTCTGGAAAAAAGATAAAGGGTAAGTCAGATGCGAAGATATATGGAGTTAAGGTATAGTTAAAGAGGAAACAGAACTCACAATACGAAAGAATCAACAAAATCATAATGAGACATAGACATATGAAATAAACTTCCAACGAAAATAATATTAGTTAAAAATAAATCAAAAGATGGAGTGAAAATAGAGAAGAATTAACTGGAATTAAAACTTGCACTTTGTCTTGATTATTGCAACTAGAGGTTGATAAACTTTTTTTTTTAAAGAAAGTTTATCAGGACCTCAATGTTCTTAAAAAGAAAAATCGTGATATAAGATATCAAATAAATATAGAGAAAGATTCTATCTAAAGAAAGGTGGGTTAATTACATATTACCCCCTATAGTTACTTATATTTAGTATCTCGATCATTATATTTTAAAAAGTTACGTTAGCATCCCTATAATTACGAAAGTGAAACATCTATGTTCATTTATCATAACAATATTAATTTTATTAATAAAAATATGAAAATAAAGAATAAAAAGATAATTTTAATATTCGGTGGAGGACGACGGCATCGATGCCAACGCATATGCCTAGCCACCTCCGACGATGATAAGGTTCACTCTCACTACGATGTCTCCACCTCATGCTATCCCATGTCGCTTTGTATCTATATCAAAACTAATGCAGTTGTTGAGTGATAATTGTGATGATATCGATGCAGATAGTGGTGGTCGTCGCAACGTCTATGGTGAAGATGGTGGTTGACTCGTCGCTGACCCGTTGGGCAGATCCTAACCTCAACCCGAAGTTGGGGTCGTCGAAGCTCATATCGCTCCCTTGTTGTCGCATCAGTTTCGACACCACCTCTCGCCAAGCGACCCTTTGTCACTCTGTATCTATGTTAGCATCAATGCAGTTGTCGAGCGACAAAAGGGCCGCTCATCGTCTGCATCAACATCAATGCGGATGTAAAGCGGCATGGGGTGGGTAGCGATGAGGTTAGCGACGGTCTCCTTGTGGAGGCACGTGGCCCTATGGTGAGAGTAGACCTTATCATCATCGAAGGTGGCCAAGCAACTGCATCGGCGCCGACGCCAACAATGCCACCACCGATATCTTCTACCACTAAATACTAAAATTATCTTTTTATCTTTTATTTTTATGCTTCTATCGATAAAATTAATGTCGTTATGGTAAACGGACCGAGATATTTCATTTTGATAACTATAAAGATGTCAACCTTTTTAAAGTGTAGAGACTAGGATGTTAACAGTAACTAACTCATAGTGTAATATATTATTAACCTAAGAATGGTAGAATTATTCAGTCTAGATTTACAAGTAACCAAATCAGTAGCTTGATTATGCTCTTTAAAATAATATAAAACTGTCAGATTATTAAGTAAGGAATCAATCTATATTTATTATAAGGAGACGAATTTCTCATGGTGTAGTTGTTGATGACCATGAAGAATCTATTAATAAGTCGTAAGAAGTTTAAAGTCATCAACTCAACGAATCACAAATTCATATCCTCCATCCTGATGAACCACTCGTGTTAATCTTAACCCATCCTTCAGAAGGTGGTTTTTGCCATTGAATCCTAAGAGTATTACTCATTCTATTTCCTTCAGAAATGTTGGAACCAAATCGATGTCACAAAAGGTGCAAATCCTATATAAAAAAAAGCAGAATTGTATGCTTTCCAGATAAACAAAAACTGGTTTGCAATGATAGTTTGGATTAACATTCCCAAGCCCAAATTAGATCCTTCTCTTAGCCAATCTCCCAAGTTCTAGGAGTCTTTAAGTTAGAAAGAAATAGGTAATCGATTAGTCCAGAAATCAAAGGTTTTCAAGGAGAAAGGACATTAAAAAAAAAAAAAAGTGGTTAATGGATTCTGGAGTAGAATTATAAAGTGGACAAATTTTCTGTGGCCTTGTATTCATTTTGTGTAATCTATCAATGGTGGATAATCATTTATGGGGGCAATAGAAAGCTTCCATAAAATCATTTTTGTTTTATTTTAGGAATCTATGAGCACCTTTAGCTATGGTCTTACTTTCAGAATTTGCTTTCTAAATACATAAGCCATCACAAGGAAGGCAAGTAATTTTTAAAGATTCAATGAGCATAACTAATTCTGGGCCAAATATATATGACAACAACTAAAGATTCCAAATAATAGATCGGATAAGATATGAAGCAGATGCATTCATATGTAAAGCAGAAATATTTATAAATATAGGCTTAAGATATTGTGGCAAATCAAACTGCCATTAATTTGAAGACCATTACCAATTTGTTTAAAAAAAAAAAAACCAGGTTGAAGAGCAATTAAAGCTCGAATAAACAAATGACAATTCCAACTAGTATTCTTCAAATTTGGAGGAAACCATGGATTAGTTGGCTCCTATTTGCTTTAACCACATTACACCAAAGACTATTATCATGATTAAAGAATCTAGAAATAAAAGAAGCTTACAAAGTATATTTAAAAGTGGATAAGCCTTGAATAGCTGCTAAGCCTCCTTGGTTTTAGGAATCAATAACAGTATACCAATTCATAAGATGAATTCTTACAGAATTAGGGGCCTTTTGCCAAAGAAAATTCTTGATAAGACTCTATAATTTATGCATAATCGAATAAGGAACACAATTAATTGGGAGTCTATGTATGGGAATTAAGTTTGAAACATATTTGATTAAGACCATACAACCAACTTGGAAAAGATAGTTGCATTTCTAGGAAGCTAAGCTTGATCAAAATTTGTGAAAGATATCATCATAATTATGAATTGATTGAAGGTCTCCTAGGAGTAATGTAGGCACTAAGATATTTAAAAAGAAAATGGCCCTCTTTAAATCCTAAATCAGCATAAATGGATGTTCTAATTTGTCTAGGCGTTGATTTAGGGAAGAAATTTCAGATTTTAAAATATTTATTCTTTGATTTATGATAAGCTCATATGTTTGAAATATAGATTTAATAGTAGCGTAAGATTTCTTATTAGCCCTAAAATAAAATATAATATCATTTGCTACATAATATAACTAATTCTATAATTGGGGCCAAATTTAAAAGGAGTGAGTTTATTAGAATTAATAGCATCAGAATAGTTGAGCTACTAAGATATATAAATAAGGAGATAAGGGATCTCCTTAACGAACCCCACAATTACTTTTAATTGTATTAGAAATATTACCATTAATAAGATACACAAAAATAGGGGAGCATATGCAGTCATGAATCCATTGAATGAATTGAAAAATAAAAAAGGACACAGGTGATCGCAGTCCAAGATGGTCTGTTAAGTGCCTTCTTTCTTAAGGTCTATTTTAATAAGAACTAAATGATTTTTATCTTTAGAAGAAAATATTGAATGAGCAGCTTCTTGAGTAATACTAATATTATCATGCATACTATGTTTTGGGATGAAAACTGATTGATTAAAAAAACTTATAAAATTAAGGTTTGATACGGTTGAAAATGACTTATATCCTATACTTTACATTAAATAGAGCAATTGGCCGATCGGCACACATACATATTAAAAAATTATACACAAACAAATGCCCATAATTCATTATTTATATTTACACTAGTATAAGCTCACATGTGCTTACTTCTTTACCCAATCACTTGAATAGAGTAGTAGTACTTTACCTACAAAATAAAGTTTATAATAAGTAATCAAGCCTTTATTATTTTATTTAGGTGAGCAAGTATCATGTTATGTATATAATATTTTAAAATTATTGACATAAGATATCTAATGGTAAATATCTCATTCTATGATTTCTTTAGTAAGTATAACCTTTAACATAGCATATATAAAATAAAAAAATAAAATTTTATATCAAAATAATTCAAGATGCTTATATGCGCATATAAGAAATATGTTAAATTCATAAACTTCTACACCTCATATCATAACATATACGTGTGTTTCCACACCGTACGTTATCATAATATATATATGCACTCTCACACCGCATATCATAATATATATATTCATTCTTACACTATATGTTATAATATATATGTATACTCTCATACAGCATATCATAGCACATACATGTATTACATATCATAATATATCTATGCACTCCTACATTGCATATCATAAAAAACACGTGTACTTCTAAATCGTACGTCATCATGTATGATGCATATAAGATATTTTTACCATAATTTATATATTTTTATACTTATAATATATATATATATATATATATATATATTCATATTTAGCTCATGACAATCATATCATTTGAAATATACTTTTTAAAATATATTATAAATACGATAATTTATACGATCATCATGTTATAGCGAATTAAACTTATTTGATTTAACTCAAAATAATGAAAGTAGTGAAAGACCACATTCCTTAACGATCGAGTGCGCTAGGAAATGGTATATATATCAAATTAGGAATATAAAGTCATGAGATGTCTTAATTAAGAATCTTATCTCTTGAATTATTGATTTATAATAATTCATAGTAAAATTAATAAAAAAATTTAATAAAATGTACTATACTCAACCTAAAAATTTATCTAAATTTTGTTACCAATTTTTTAATAATTCATTCTATACTCAAATGAACTAGTTATTACATAATTCTACGAAGAAATTTTACTTCACTATTTTAATTAACCAAATGATCTTAAATTATCATAAAGTTTTATAAAAAAACTAAGATATATATAAAACTAAATACACACTAAATATAAAATAGAATCATTTGAAGGCTAAACTACCCTCCTAATTCATCTATGACACCAATTTTATTTTGCTGAAACTAGATTAGGACTATCTAAATTTATAAACCATATATCTTAGTGCATATAAGTGGTATTCACCAAATTCTAAATCTCACATAAGAGAATTTTTTAAAATATATCAAAAGAATATATCATAATCTTATAACTAAGGGAGTCAATTTATCTCAAATAAAACCCCTTAGATAATAGAGGATTATGAGTATCTCAGATTATGATACTCATAACACTACAAACCAATTTCTAATTAAAGTCATATAAGAGGTCTTAGAACCATAAGAGATTTATACAAAATATATCCAAAATTTAAATATTAATTTGAAGTCTAAGTTACTCAAAAGTAGTTAAAAAAATTAGTTTATAATCTATAAAACCGAAATCCTACATATAGCAAGGGAAAAGTTAACCTTCCTTAAAGTTAGAGTTTATTAACTCTACCAGAAAAGTTTAAAGAATGACTAAAGAAAGAAAAAATTAATTGTGACTTATTAGATTGATTATAAGGATGAAGCCAAAATAAAATGGAAGAACTTAAGAGGTTATCTCGAGGTTTGAGGTTCAATTCCATTGGACCTTATTTTTTTTTTTTTACTAATATAATTATAATATCATAACAACTTCAATTGGGTCTAATTTGATTTGACAAAGATGATATTTTTGGTCCAAACTCATTCTTCAATAACATATCTTAATATTTTTATTATAACACTCCTATTTGATTTATATTTTTTTTAATTTTGTATTACTCTATCTGTGCGTAAGTAACTTATTATCCTCCATAAAATAAGATATTTTTGCATGAGATATAGAATACGATGTAAATGAGATATTTTTGCATAAAATAAGTGTTCTAGCAATCGATACCAAAAGAAGCACTTGGAAAATGGATCAAATGAGATGCTTTTGTTCTTAATTTCTTCGTGCATGTTGGATATTACTTAGATCTACAGCCTTAAAATTATAAGCAATTGTTCAACTTTAAAACAGTTTAATAATAACAAAAATAAATGAAAATGGCCGTAAATTATCTTGAGACTGAAAATAAATTATGTATGGTTTAAGATTTTATCATGTACCAGAGAATTAAAACAATTTAAAGAGGTTTATATTGCTTCGAAATGCTTATAGTCTCTGGCCACTCGAGTATCCAAAGGACTTCAATTGCACCTTGGTCGATCATACCCTCTTTATTATGTATTTTGCATCATATACATAACAACCATGACAACAGAACTTGGGGTGACATTATATGTGTGGCTGATCTAATTAAACCAAATTTCATAAGAAATGAAAAAGGATAAATACAGAACGCTCATAATCATGAGTTGGAAAAGGATACAAGGATGCCCTTTGATGGTCAATAAATGTTGAGAGTGCAAGGCGGCCCACAAATGTTGGCATAAATAGGTGTTTGATTTTAGATTCTTGCACAAATAGCATAGCATTCCTACTCTTCCCAATGATTTTTGTTCTAAGCTTGTTTGTGTAGTCTAAAGGTTGCCTACCTACTGTGATTCTTCGACGAAACTGTTGGGTCCAACCTATGGGCTTGGACAATTGGGTATATTGAGCCCAAATTACTAATTGAAGATAGAAAACAAGAGGAAGGGTTTGGTGCAGCGTGTGTGGGTAATGAACATGTGCGATGACATGTAGAGAAAAGAGGAGAGAGAAATAGAGAGAGAAAGTAAGATTTTTGATATTTCTATTTGACGATCGGTGGCCAAACGTTGTCAGTTTTGGTCCAAATTTTATATGAAGAATCCTTGCAGTAAGCTCTACAATCATAATGTGTTGATCTATATTTTACCCTCTCTGAGGTACTTTCCTGCTATACCCACTTTGTGAGACTTAGAATTCTCTTATGAGGAGATCCACCCTATGTGATGAAGATATACTATTCTTGAGCCGAGATCTATAATCTTGATATTATTGTGATCCTTTAGTTATTCTAGAGAAGACCTATTGTAAACCTGTTATCATTACTATTGATAGTAGAAGTTTGAGGTGGACTACGGTCCCGTGGTTTTTCCCACATTGGGTTTTCTACGTTAAAAGATTTAATCTCACTATATGATTGATTTTTTGCTCTATTATTTATGCTGTGCTGGTTGATATTTCCATTTAGATATCAAGTTGGTATTTTGATGAGGAACCCATTTTGATACATAAAGAGGGAAAAGAATATTTCGCTTTAACAGGTTTTTTTCCCAACAAGTGGTATCAGAGCAACAAGTTGTTTGGTGCTAGTTTTTCTTGTGTGATTAAAATGGAGCAGTCAGATGGTATGATTAAATTGAAGTCATCAAATTATTCTACTTGGAGGCGTTTGATGGAAGATTTGCTATAATGCAAAGATTTGTATAAGCCTATCAAGGTTAAAGATAAACCTTCTACTATGGACGATGAAGAATGAGAAGTTCAACATAGAAAAGTTATTACCTATATTAGAAGATGGATGGATATAAACTTACATGAGCATATTTCTGATGAAACCAGAGCTGATGTTGTTTGGCAAAGGTTAGAAAATCTTTTTGCGAAAAAAACATTGGGAAATATAATTTCTCTCCTCAGAAGACTTGTAAATTTGAAGTATAAAGATAGTGGTAATATTGTTGAGCACATAAGCCTATTTCAGAGTCTTGCAAACAAGTTGGTTGCTATGAAAATGAATATAGATGATGAGATGCAAGGATTATTACTTCTCAGCTCTTTACCAGAAAGTTGGGAAACATATGTGGTGATAATTTGTAACTCCACGCCAGAGGGGACTCTAACTATAGATATGGTTAAAGATAGTTTTCTAAATGAAGATGCTAGAAGGACAGAACAGGGTGAATCTTCATCTGGGGTATTTGTTACTGAAAACAAGAAAGACGTGGAAGAAGTCAAAGCAGAAATCCACATGGTTATAGAGGAAGATCCAAGTCTAGAAGAGATATCAAATGTTTTCACTGTAACAGGCTAGGTCACATGAAGAAAGAGTGTAGGTTTTGGAAGCGAGAACAGAATGAAATAAAGAAAAATGAGAAAGAGACAAATACAATTGCTGTTGAGGGTAATATCACTATTGTCTGTGATGAAGGTTGTGTTAGTCTTGTAGCTCAGGACAGTAATTGGGTAATTGACTCTGGTGCTTCATTTCATGTTACTTCTCATGGTGATTTCTTTAGATCTTACACTGTTGGTGATTTTGGTAATGTTAGAATGGGAAATAGTGGTACATCTAAGATTGTGGGTATTGGAGATATTTGCTTGGAGACCAGTATTGGGAGCAAATTGATACTCAAAGATGTAAGGTATGTTCTAGATATTCATCTTAACTTGATATCTACAGGTAGACTTGATGATGAGGGTCTTGCACATCATTTTGGTGAAAGCAAATGGAAACTCACTAAAGGTTCTCTAATTATGGCAAGAGGAAAGAAACTTAACTCTTTTTATGTCATGGAAGCTAAGCTATACAAAGGAGAGATTAATACAATTCAAAAAGGTGAAAGTATAGATCTTTGGCATAAGAGGCTTGAACATATCAGCAAGAAGGGACTTCAAACTCTTGCTAGAAAGCAGTTCTTACCAGAGTTGCAAGGTATATCTCTTAAATCTTGTGAACATTGCTTAGTTGGAAAAACACATAGAGTTGCATTTCACACATATCTATCATCTAGAAGATCAGATATTATTGATTTAGTTCATACTGATGTTTGTACTATACAAACTAGAACTCTTGGAGGTGCTTTTTATTTTGTTACTTTTATTGATGACCATTCTAGAAAAGTATGAGCTTTTGCTTTGAAATCTAAAGACTAGGTACTCGATGTTTTCAAAGAGTTTCATGTCAATGTTGAAAGAGAAACTGGTAGAAAACTAAAATGTATTCGATCAGATAATGGTGGTGAGTACAGGGGTCCTTTTGAGAATTATTACAGGTTTCATGGTATCAGGCTTGAGAAAACAGTTCCTATAACTCTTCAACAAAATAGTGTGGCGGAAATGATGAACAAAACCATTGAAGAAAGGATTAGGTGTATACTTTTCCACGCCAAGTTACCAAAGTCATTTTGGGGAGAGTTTATGAGAACTACAATTGATCTGATAAATTTTTCTCCATCAGTTCCTCTGAAAGGTGATGTTCCAGCGAGAGTATGGAGAGGAAAAGATATATCTTATAATCACTTAAGAGTCTTTGGGTGTAAAGTATTTGTTTATATTCCCAAAGATGAGAGGTCCAAGCTTGATAGTAAAGCAAAAGCATGTATCTTCTTGGGATATGGTCATGAAGAGTTTGGGTACAGATTATGAGATCCAATGAATAAGAAGATTATTAGAAGCAGAGATGTTGTGTTTCTTGAAGACCAATTATTTGATGATGGTGATAATATTGAGAAGTCAGAAATCTCTGTTTATATTCCTTGGAGTTTGGGTCCAATTCCTTCACCTTTAGTTCATGATGATCATGGGGGAGATGAACAAGAAGATTATGGTGAAAATACCAGTGATGATACACCTACAGTTGATGATGCTAAACCAACTGAACCAACACCTCCACCACTAATTGAGATTCCATTGAGAAGATCCACTAGAGAGCGACAACCATCTACCAAATATCCTTCACATGAGTATGTTATGCTTATTGACAAGGGAGAGCCAGAAACTTACCAAGAAACTACTCTACATAAGAATAAGAATAAGTGGGTTAAAGCCATGCAAGAAGATATAAGATCCTTACTTGAGAACCACACTTATGACTTAGTAAAATTGCCTAAAGAGAAGAAAGCTCTCAAGAATAAATGGGTTTATAAATTGAAGACTAAAAGTAATAACTCATAACAAAGATATAAGACATGACTAGTTGTGAAAGGATCCAGTCAGAAGAAATGTATTGACTTTGAAGAAATATTTTCTTTAATTGTGAAAATGTCCTCTATCCGAGTTATTCTTGGTTTAGCTGCCCGCTTGAATTTAGAAGTTGAGCAACTTGATGTAAAAATAGTATTTCTTCATGGTGACTTAGAAGAAGAAATTTATATGGGGCAACCAGAAGGTTTCAAAGTCAAGGGAAAAAAAAATATGGTGTGTAAGCTTAGGAAAAGCTTATATGGACTCAAACATGCACCTAGACAATGGTATAAGAAGTTTGATTCCTTTATGATGAGCCAAGGGTATGATAGAACCACATCTGATCGTTGTGTGTTTATGAAAAAATTTTCAGATGATGATTTTATTATTTTTCTATTATATGTTGATGATATGCTGATTGTTGGCCATGATGTTGGAAAAATTGGAAAGCTTAAAAGAGAGCTAAGTAAGTCTTTTGCCATGAAAGACTTGGGATCGGTGAAACAAATACTTGGCATGAAGATTCTTTGTGATAGAAAGAAAAGAAAGATTTGGCTATCTTAGGAGACTTACATTGAAAAGGTTCTTGAAAGATTCAACATGAGTAAAGCCAAAGCAGTTTGTTCTCCACTTGTAGGTCATTTCAAGCTTAATTCGAAACAATATCCTACAAGTGAGAAAGAAAAAAAAGAAATATCCAGAGTGCCTTACTCATTTGTAGTAGGCAGTTTGATGTATGCTATGGTTTGTACTAGGCCAGATATAGCTCATGCAGTTGGAGTTGTCAGCCGATTTCTCTCAAATCCTAGAAAGGAACATTGGGCAGTAGTGAAATAGATATTAAGATATCTAAGTGGTACTTCCAGGTTATGTTTATGTTTTGATAATGATGAACTTGTGTTAGAAGGGTACTCAGATGGAGACATGGCAGGTGATACTGATTCCAGGAAGTCCACTTCGGGGTTCTTGATAACATTTGCAAAAGGAGCAGTCTTTTGGCAGTCTAAGTTACAGAATGTTGTTGCTCTATCAACCACAGAAGCATAATACATAGCAATTACTGAAGCCTGCAAGGAAGCTTTATGGATGAAAAAGTTTCTACAGGAATTTGGCTTGAAACAAGAAGGATATACTATTTACTGTGATAGTCAGAGTACCATTCACCTATCTAAGAATTAAACATACCATTCTAGAACCAAGCATATTGATGTGAGATATCATTGGATTCGTGATGTGCTTGAGTTGAAAGAATTACAATTAGAAAAAGTGTATACCAATGAGAATGGTTCAGATATGTTGACAAAGACTTTGCTTAAAGAGAACCTTGAAGCATGTAGGCAAAGAGCGGGCTTGGTACAGCCCATCATATGAGCTGGAGGGGGAGAATTGTTGGGTCCAGCCTATATATGGGCTTGGACAATTGGGCCTATTGAGTCCAAATCACTAATTGAAGGCAGAAAACAAGAGGAAGGGTTTGGTGCAATGTGTGTGGGTAATGAATGTGTGCGGCAACGTGTAGAGAAAAGAGGAGAGAGAAATAGAGAAAGAAAGTAAGGTTTTTGAGATTTTTGCTTGACGATCGGTGGCCAAACGTTGTCAATTTTGGTCCAAATTTTATACGGAGAATCCTTGCAGTAAGTTCTACAATACTAACGGTGTTGATTTATATTTTACCCTCTTTGAGGTACTTTCCTACTATACCTATTTTGTGAGACCTAGAATTCTCTTATGAGGAGATCCACCCTATGTGATGAAGATATGCTATTCTTGAGCCAAGATCTATGATCTTGACGTTATTGTGATCTTATAGTTATCTAGAGAAGACTTATTGTAAACCTGTTATCATTACTATTGATAGTGGAAGTTTAAGGTGGACTACGGTCCCGTGATTTTTTTCACATTGGGTTTTTCAAAGATTTGGTCTCACTGTGTAATTGATTTTTTATTTTATTATTTATACTGATTAATATTTTTATTTGGATATCAAGTTGGTATTTTGATGAGAAACTCATTTTAATACTAGGGAAAAAAATATTCTATTTTAACATGTTCTTTCCCAACAGAAACCTAGTTGGCAAAACTGTGCTGGGATAATCATATCATACACTTTCTGGTATTTGTGGTACCTGAGCTTTCGAGGATGACTTCAAAACTTCTATTGCTCCTACAGCTTTGTTTTAGAAGATTATTCTATGTTTTCTCTAGAGGAAGAGCGAAGCAAGATTTGACATGAGGAGTAACTTTCACCCCTGAAATTGAGAGCAGAACCCAGTGACCCACCACTGCTTTCTGGTGTCTGTAGTACATGAACTATTAAGGATGGATGACTTAAACACTTCTATTGCACCTCTAACTTGTTTTAGAAGATTAGTCTCTATTTTTTTATTCTTGTTTCCATATTTGATTCACCTATAAGGAGATTATAATGTTAAGCAATTTTAGGGTTCGATTAGTATTCTTATTATTTAGGATGATAAAAGGGTTTAATAAATAATATAAGAGTATTATTAAAAAAATAATTATAATTTTCTACCTAAGGAGTCCATCCTAATTTTTCTCATTTCACCTTGGACACATGGAGCCATCATTGTTGGTGATGATGACTCACCCTCGTCAAAGATCAAGAAACCCTAAACCTAGAGATGAAGAGGGAGATCAATAGAAGGATCCATAATTTTTTTTAATTATAATTTAATAAACAGTACTGTCTTTCTTCCGTTTTTGATTTTTGGGTTCCTTATGTAAATATCATCCCCAGCTTTAGACGGGTATATTTTTCTTCTCTTACCTTTTGTTGTTGATGTTGCCAAAACATAGGTATAATAATATGTTTGCCAATTTCTTGGAAGTTATCAACTACAATGAAGTCATATGCTAATATAACCGTCTTGCAAAAGTTAAGCCTTATGATATACTTAATACTTACAACATAAACAGAAGAGATCATTGGGCCTTCAAAAAAAAATTATTCATAGGAAGTTCATGTTTAGTCAATATCTTACCATCATCAATCTTTTTACTATTCACCAGCTGTTAACGAGAGGAACGGTTTTCCTACATTTGTTACAATTATATATATATATATATATATATATATATATATATATCTTGCACATGCTTAACGATAAATCAAAGTGAAACAAAGTTAGTACGCGCTCAATAATAAATCCAGTGATATTTTCATTAATAAAATCAACGACGTAAGAAAAAAATAAGATTAAATATTTTCATAAGCATAGGATCTCAATGTAATTTTAAAAAGTGTAACGACTTACATGCTAAAGATAATTAATTATAAGAAGTAATATACCATTAATGCTTTTTTCTTATATTGCCAAGTCATAAAGAGGTTTAATAAATATATTGTTGTACTCATAGCTTCTATCTAAAATTCTTTTGGTAATGCTTTTTCTTAAAGCATGTACTTAGTAATATTGACCATAACATGGTTCTTTACTCTACTACTCTATTTTAATATAGTGTATAGCTTATAATCAGGTACCAATGAATCCATGTATTCTTGCAAAAAAAAAAAAAAAATAGAAATAAAAATAAATTCACCCCATCTATTTGTACCTAAATATTTTAAAAAATAACTACTTTAATTTTCTATATATTTTTTAAAAATTTTAAAAATATAAAAAGCCTTAGTTTTTTCTTTTAAAAAAAAATACCCACATCGTTCTTGTGTAATTATCTATAAATAATAGAAAATATTTACTTCTAACATGTGAGGTAGCCTGCACAGGTTCATAAATATCTGCATGCATAAGTTCTAATCGTTATTTAGCTCTCCATAAATGATTTATCTAAAAAAAATTTCTATGCTATTTTTTAAAAATATAATATTCATAAATAATATCTTTATTCTTAATTTTAGGTAAATTAATTATCATATTCTTTTGATTTAATCATTCTAGTCTACTATAATTCAGATGATCATATCTTTTACGTCATAATATCGATTTATCAATAACAATAGTAGTGAATATATCTAAGGAAAAATCCAAAAACAACAAATTAGATATTTTATTTTTTTATCATCCTCATAGTTATTATCAATTTTTTAGTATTCTTATCATAAATCAAATATTTTTTTATCATAAAAAATATAATATCCTTTTCTCATCAATTGCCTTATACTAATGAAATTTTATTTTAAACTAAGGATAAACATCATATCATCAATATTTTTTTTATTAGATTTGATATTCACAATAATTATTACTTTTCCTTTAACTTGAATCTTACTATCATTTCTATCTACATAGTAGACTTGATTGAACTATTAAACTTTTAAAATAAATTTTTATCTCATGTCATATTATTACTATATCCACTCAAAAATCAAACAGATGTATAATATTCTTCATCAAATACCATAAAAAAAAAATATTTTTTAAAATATTTTTATTATAATTTGCTTGATTTTTATTCTAATAATCATTTTTAATATGATCATATTTTGTTACGAGAGCATAGAGGAATATTTGGATTTTAATTTTTGTATCAGTAATGTTTTGCAACATGTTCATTTTTTATAATAAGAACATTAATAGATTTCTTTGTTATCTTTATTGGAGTTTCTCTGACTCTTAGGTGATCGATCTCATCCTCTACCTTAAACGTTAGATCGTTTATCACCTCTAGCATTCTGACCTCTTCCTTAAGATCTATTTTCGAATTTTTCGTTTAATCCTTCTTTTGACGTATTTTTATTTGAAGAGTATGTTCTGAAATTTCATTCGAAGATCTATTTAGTTTTTGTTTGTGAACTAAAAGTGAATCCATTAATTTATCAATATATAATATATTTATATCTTTAGTTTCTTTTATAGTGATAAAAATTATATTAAACTTTGAAGATAAATTTTGGAAAACTTTTTCTATCATAGTTTAATCTTTTAGGTTTTCATCATAAAACCTTCACAATGGAAAAGACTTTTGAGGAAAAATCAATAATAATTTCATCGTAAGAGTTTGGAATTTATGTTGAAAATTTTAAAACTTTAAAGATTTTATGTTGTCTATACATCTAAATATACTTTTTTATATGTTTTTAGGATTCTGTTGGTGATGTTGGCATGATTCAAGAAAATAAGGGTTCATCTATTGTTTATTATAGAATGTTTTTACATGTTCTTATTCTATTGATCTTTTTTATCTTTAGTAATATTAAGATCATGTAAATTATTTTCTAGTAAATTTTATAATCTTTGTGAAATAAATAAAGTTCTCATTTTAATAGCTCAAAACTAACCTTTGAAGATAAAAAAAAGTTGATTAGAAGTACTTACTCTAATATCTATCTTTTTTTTTCTTCTAGATCTATTGGTCTCCCCTTCTTTTTTAATCGATACTACATTTGTTGGCTTCTACAAAACTTTAAAGGGAAAGAAAAGATGATAGTAGAAAGAACGAGTACTTTCGATCTACAGTGCCTTGGACTCATCCTAGAGATAAAGTATAAGTTTTTTAAATAAGGAAGAAACCTATCATAGCTCAATATAACTCCTCATCCTTATCCATGCACTAAAAATAATAATCATTCATCTATTAAAAAAATTCTATGAGTTGATAACTCTTCATCCTTATCCACGTATCAAAAAAATAATTATTCATCTATTTATCTTAATCTAAATTCTTATTTTTTTATTATATCTAATCCTAACTATTTAAATTACTTTTACCATAACCAATGAGTTTGTGTTCTACTTAATCTACTCCTGCTGCCCTTGATTGGACCTCTATAACTTTGCCGCTAGCGTTCTGCTCCTAATATAGTACTCGCGTTCTCCTACCAGTGACAAAGGGTCGTGATTTAACACGAACAACCTTCAGGATATCTCCAAACGCCTGCGAGGGTGATGTGAGCTCAACATGGCACGCGAGCATCACGCGAGAGGAAGGGCGTGGGAGCAGTGAGAGTTTTCGAGATGGATACGTCCATCGAATCGATGTGTCCGTGCTTCACAGGTTACCACTAGGTGGTACAGAACTTCTGCTAACCGCATATCCTCCCAAAGTTTACTTCAAGTTCTTTTGTACCGAGAGTTACACGATGTTAATACCTTCCTCAACTTCACGCAGAACAGAGAAGGATGGTGCTAAATTTCTCGGCAACAGATATGCACCAAAATTAGGAGTTTCAGCTATCATGGCAACCGGCATGCTCGACAACAAGGAGGCTTGTAGATTCATCATTGAGCATACATTCCCATCATTTTGGATTTCAGGAATAATCCGACTGGCACCACTGTGAAACCTAATACTGCAGGATGTAAATAATAAAGGAGATGACGTATTACCATATACTACACAATAATGTGCTTGAATTGTTTGGCAGATGGCGCATTGGTTTAGTCCATAGTGAACTTTAATTACTCATAGCTCACTTTAGTCTCAATCATTTTCTCATTTAACTTGAAATCCTAAACCTTTTAACAAAAAGAGTTATGGCAGCTAAGGAAAGAAAAAGGAGCATTGGTGGTTGTGAAAAAGAGAGAAATAGTAGTAATAGGAAAGGGTAGAAAAACAAGAGAGTGAAACGGAAGAAGATAAGAACAACACAGAGAGACCGTTCTCAATCATCCAAGCAATGTTTTCATTTCAGGTTAGATCAGATCTACAGTAGATTCTTATTGTGATTACTTAGGGAGATTTTGGATATTATATAAAGTGATGTAATCATTATATCCCAGTTATTATCTTATGATTGTTGCTTGGGTTTTGGGCAAGGGACTTTGAGATTTGTACATCCATTATTCTTATAATGGATTTTATCTAGTTTAATATGTGGTATTTACCTTTCATGTTAAATAGGTTTTCCACATAAATCTTAGTATCTTATTTGATTGTGATTTCCATTTAATTTCATTGCATGTTACGACTATACAAAGTTCGTTCCTCTTTTTATCCTATTAACTGGTATCAGAGCAAGGTTTTTGGTGATTTAATTCTTGTGTTCGAACATAGAGGCAGATAGTGTTTCTCGCTTGATTAGCTTGAATAGAAATAGTTGGATGATATGGAAACCAAGAATGAAAGATATCTTGTATTTCAAGGATTTATATGGACCTATGCAAGGGGATAATGCAAAACCCACAACTATGACAGATGATGAGTGGAAGAGATTAGATCAAAAACCAATCGGGTTTATTTGATAGTAGCTCGATGATAGTGTCTTTCATCATATTTCTATTGAAAGTTCTGCACACTCTCTTTAGAAAAAGTTGAAAGGTCTCTATGAAAGAAAATAATTGTCAACAAAGCTTTCTTGATCAGAAAACTTATGAACCTGAAATATAAAGAGAGTGCTTCTATTGCTGAGCATTTAAATGAAATATCTCTTAGTAAAATGCAGAGTATTACTAATCAGTTATCCTCTATGATAATGTCTCTTAATGATAAGTTATAAGCATTGTTACTTCTCAGTTCATTGCTAGAAAATTGAGAAACACTGGTAGTTTCCCTTAGTAATTCTACGCCATATGGTGTTGTCACTATAATGTCACGGACAAAACTATAAATAGGGTGTTTAATGTAATGCTCATGTATATTCGTATCTTTTGGTTTATTCATGCTTTGCATAGCATGTAGAGGGATGGTCGAAGGCTTAATAACCCTATTTTAGTTGGGTTTGATAGTCATTTTAGACTTGTAAATAAAGGTTATGTCATGTAAACACTTATGAGAGATACTCGGTCTGTAGTAGATCATTTTGGGCCCTTTGTTGTGCAACCGTTCAGAGCTTATAAAGTCTATTTATAATTTACATTGGCTACGAAGTATTTACTAAAATGATTGCTTGTGGATCCTGAGTGAGGTACTTTCTCTAACCCGTTTTCTCTTTTATAGGTCCTATGAGACCATGGGAGGTTTCAAGAAGGTTGACCTTTATGGATGGACACGCAAGGGTGCCGCACGACTTAGGCAAAACTAGCTAAGTCCATGATAGATGGTATCAGAGCAAGACAAGCACTCATAGAAACACTTGGCATGCAAAAGTGGGGGACCTAGCGGGGCTGCGTTGGGGGCAACCAGCATGGGCGACCGTTTGGGGGGAAAACGGGTATGGAGATATAGGAAAAAAGAGTCGCTCTAAGGAGCGGGCATCTGAGATTGGCACTCAGAGGAATGGCCAACCCTTCATGCAAGAGGCATCATGAGGACAAATAAGCTTGGAAGAATGCGTAGCGCACAAAGGTTGGGATGGTTGAGTTCAAGCTACAACTCGATGTTGACAACCATATATGATGCTACTCAAGGCAAGCGAGGTGCTTGGTAAAGGATGAGACCATGAAAGGTGGAATGGGTTGCTCAGCGACCAAACGAGTTATGCAAAGCTCACAAAGGTGAGGGGAATTACTAACTCAAAGAATTCGGTACTCATGCAAGGGCTTATATGCGAACGATGAAATATTCATGGCCATCCCAAGGCGACTGAAACTCGGTGCCATGGAGCATTGAAACTTTCTCTTCAGCATAAGAATGATATGTCCATAGGAGGCTGAAGTGTGCAGTAAGTTTAGCATGTTGCTAGGCCTAGAGTGGTGTACTGGGGGTTGTATTTATAGGGAGTCACAATCTAGCAAGTGTGTTTGCGGGAGGCAGAACAATGCATAGTTTTTTTAGCAAGTCGGAGTAATCCAAGGGGATGGTGGTCTCTGAAACATTTAGAGGGAGGGAAACGAAGAGAGATATTGCTCCAATGGAACAGATATCCAAGAGAGATAAGTCTCGACTCTCTAGAGGGAGAATCATATGCAAAGGACGACACATGTTGAGGAGGAGTACCTCAAAAACAACAACTCTATGAAGCTCAATCGATCGAGCGAGTGGTGAGGAGTCGTCGCATGATCTTGCTTGAGAAAATGTATTGGTGGATGCATTGCAAGATCAAGTGGGGGAGCAACCTAAGATAACACAAATAAAGGCATACTTAGAGTCGATATAAAGATCGAACTCAATGGAGGGCTGACCCGTGGAATGGTGGGCATGAGGAACATCATCAACTCAGTGTAAATCGAGGAGCGGAGCAACTTAGGTATAACATGGCGAAGTAACCAAGCCATATGATAGGAGCTAGCATAGAAGATGGAACATGGAGTGGAGGCACAGAGCTTTCCTTGGACAGAGGTCAAGGACATGAACTCTTGCAGAGGTAAGAGCAGGATCATGTCGTTCCATGGGTCCTTCATTCTAATGGAGCAGACTCATCTTGCATTATGCCAAAGACGAAGGGAGATTTTGGGCACATGCACCTTATCTCGGAGAAGAATTCGATGGAGGAACCAAGGAGACTTAACTTGTGGAGACGAAGTTGGGTTCAGAAGGCCTTGGCACGGGGCAAGAGGACACAAAGTCAGATACTCTTGAAGAATACACCATAGTGTTATCATTGGAGTTATCATAAAGGAAGAGGTGCACAATGAAGATTGTGCTGGTAGGGACAGAGGCCCAAGATCCAGATAATGGTGCACCAATTTCAGCGAAGTTGGTGGACTTCGGGAGCCACTAGGTGATGGACTGTCCTAGAGCTGTGCTTCGTTTGAGTGTGACCCGAGAGCGGGTGAACGAAGGTCGATTGCCAAAGGAACGAACAAAATCGAAGGTGGAAGAGGGCCTATGATATGTTGGCAAAGGTCACACATATTGAGGGCTCACAATCCGAGTTCATCTCACAAGTATTAGAATGCAATGGAGATGTCATTAGGAGGAGACATGGTGTAGTGGATCATAGTGGAATAGTTCATGACAATGCAATACACATGAATCTAGTCCCGTGAGGGACTATATCACACGGAGGTATAATCGGGAGCTATTGGAAACTCCACTTTAGTGAACAACACAACGACAAGAAGGGCTATGGATTTAAGGAGTGAAGGCCATGGCACTGTAGAGGCGGGTCTTCCATGCGTGCATCGAATTTTACATCGGATGAAAGCCTTGGTCATTAACATTTGGAGGTTGTGTACCACCGAGGAAAAAATTTAAATGCAAGTACTAGTGAGACCCATGGGAGGGACTTGATCATGCAGAGGTATGATCAAAACAGTTGGAGAGTTCGACTACACTAGAGCTCATATTTGCTTAAGGGAGCCCGGCAAGTCAGAGGACAAGGTCGAGTAAGCGAATGTTGCTACCAAGGAAGCTAAAGAGAATAGAATCGGTGTGAACACTGCAACATGATGATAGAGGCCATATATGAGAGTTGCAGTTTGTCTTTCCATCAACTAAGGGGAACTGCTTAGATAACACAAAGGTGTTGAAGTAAAGGGTCGAAAGGGGCGAGGAAGCGATGACGAGTCCAAAGAGACTTAGCTACCCAAAACCAAGTATCGGTTAGAATAGAGGTGGACTCGAAAGAGTGCCACAAAGACATATCTACCGATCATGAAGAAAGGGATGCAGATGTGAGGTGACGGATAGTAGGGCCATGGGTAAGGCAGCGCCATGGTACCGCAGAGGCGGGACTTCCGTGAAGTCATCGATCCATTGCTCTCATAGAGGGAGAGTGCTTGGTCGTGAAAGGGACTGAGGAGGTGGAGCATGCAGAGGCAAACTCTAAGTACCAAGACAAGGCTGAAGGGTAGAGGCCAAGGAATTTTGTAAGACCGGTATCAATGAGCTTCTTATCAAGATAGTAGAAAGTGAAGGACTTCGGGTCATGTAAGAGTGAACGACCAAGGAACAAAGTAGGAAGTACGCGGTGTTATACCTTTGCTACTAAGTGGAGTAGGTGATAGGGTTGATGGAGAGGATGATACAATCCTAGAGGTGACCAAAACTATTAAAGACTTATTCTAAGCTGGGGGTGAAAACTTCTTGCATTCCAGAAGTTCGATGGCATTGAGAAGGTGAATCACAGTAGCTAACTCAATGCAATGAGTGCAAACACTTCGAGTGCTCAGAACGTTGCTACCAAGGAAGCTAAGGAGAACAGAATCGGTGCAAACCCTACAACGTGATGGCAGAGGCCATGCATGGGAGTTGTACTCTGTCTTTCCATCGACCAGAGGGAGCTGCTTGGAGAACACAGAGGTGTTGAAGCAGGGGGTCGAAAGGGGCGAGGAAGCGACGACAAGTCCAGAGGGACTTAGCTACCCAAAATCAAGCATCAGTTAGAATGGAGGTGGACTCAGAGGAGTGCCACAGAGACATATCTACTGATCGTGAAGAAAAGGGATACAGATGCGAGGCGACGGATAGTAGGGCCATGGGTATGGCAGCGCCATGGTACCGCAGAGGCAGAACTTCCGTGAAAGTCATTGATCCCTTGCTCTCATGGAGGGAGAGCGCTTGGTCGTGAAAGGGGCCAAGGAGGTGGAGCATGCAGAGGCAATCTCCAAGTACCGAGACAAGGCTGAAGGGCAAAGGCCGAGGAACTTCGTAAGACCGGCCGGTGTCAATGAGCTTCTCATCAAGATTGCCGAAAGTGAAGGACTTCGGGTCATGCAAGAGTGCATAACCAAGGAACGAAGTAGGCAGTACGCGGTGCTGTACCTTTGCTACTCAGTGGAGTAGGCGGCAGGGTGATAGAGAAGACAGTACAATCCCAGAAGCGACCAAACCTATGAGAGAATTACTCCAAGTTGGGGTGAAAACTTCTTGCATTCCAGAAGTTCGATGGCATTGAGAAGGTGAATCACAGTAACTAACTCAACGCAAGGAGTGCAAACACTTCAAGTGCTTCAGAAGTGTGAGCAAAGAGCAGGCGAAGGCCAATAACCAGCTCGATGCATGGAGTACAACCTCGAGGAGGCGGGCGAAGTCAAGGAACCATTGTCTTCTCAACTCTTAAGAGAATGGGCGAAACCGAGTACCCCAATTCTATTATCTATCCAGCAGAGGAGCTCTGCACAAGTTCAAAGACCCTTCGAAGATAATGGAAGACAATAGTTGTCAAATCCTTACCAACGGTGATCAGTGCTACTGAGAGTAGATTGTCCGCTTCATTTCCCAACGAAATGCCAATCGAAAGCGGAAGTGATGCGAACCTACTTGGATGTGACAACTAAGTGAAAGAAGAGTCAATGAGCAAATTTTGTGGAGGAAGGACCCAAAACTTCAGAAGTTTACGAGACGATGCTCGTTAAATGCTCCAACAAACATCCACCCAGTTCAACAGCATGAGGCATTTGAGAGATTGGCGCAGTAAGGATGGTCTTTTCCTTCATTTGGCAAATCCGCAGGAATCAATAAGGATCAACACAACTCAGCCAACCCCACACCAGAGTTAGAGTCATTGGTGAGTTGAAGCAGCATGGTAGATCAAAGGTTCGACTACTCAAAAACAGCAACAGAGAGCAGCTGGGAGCCAAGAGGTGCATTGTAGCTAGAGCAGAAGATTGAAGACTCAGCAAAGGCGAGGAGTTACGGTGTCGACAAAGGCTTCAACGAGGACTTCGAAGGAATAAGCGGGGGAGAATGTCACGGACAAACTTCTAAACATGATGTTTGATGTAATGCTTATGTATGTCTGTTTCTTTTGGCATGTTCATGCCTTGTACAGCAGGTAGAGGGGCGGCCGTAGGCTTAATAGTCCCATTTTAGTTGGGTTGGAAGCCTCTTTAGGCTTGTAAATAAAGGTTGTGTTATGTGAACACGTGCGAGAGATTTTCGATCTGTAATGGACCATTTTACCCTTTGTTGTGCAACTGTTCAGAGCTGGTAAAGTCTGTTTGTAATTTGCATTATCTATGAAGTGTTTTTCGGATATGTTTGCTTGTGGATCCCGATTGAGGCGTTCTCTTTAACCCGTTCTCTCCTTTGTTGGTCCTAAGGGACAATGGGAGGCTTTGGGGAGGCTGACCTTTGCGGACGGACACGCAAGGGTGCCGCACGACTTAGGCAAAACCAGCTAAGTCCGTGACAGATGGTATCAGAGCGGGACAAGCATTCATAGAAACACTTAGCATGCAAACGTGGGGGACCTAGCGGGGCTGCGTTGAGGGCAGTCAACACATGCGCGACCGTTTGGGGGAAAACGGGCATGGAGATGTAGGGAAAAGGAGTCGCTCGGAGGAGCGGGCATCTGACATTGGCATTCAGAGGAATGGCCAACTCTTCGCGCAAGAGGCACCACGAGAATAGGCAAGCTTGGAAGAATGTAGAGTGCACAAAGGTTGGGATGGCTAAGTTTGAGCTACGGCTCAACGTTGACAACTATACTTGATGGTGCTAAAGACAAGCGAGGCGCTTGGTAAAGGATGAGACCATGCAAGGTGGAATGAGTCGCTCAATGACCAAAAGAGTTATGCAAAGCTCACAGAGGTGAGGGGAATTGCTAACTCGAAGAATTTGGTACTCATGCATGGGCTTGTATGCGGACGATGGAATATTCACGGTCATCCCAAGGCGACCGAAACTCGGCGCCATGGAGCATTGAAACTTTCTCTTCGACATGTGAAGGATACGTCCGTAGGAGGCTGAAGTGTGCAACGAGTTCAGCATGTTGCTAGGCCTTGAGTGGTGCAGCGGGGGGCTGTATTGACGTGGAGTCGCAATCAAGCAAGTGCATTTGCAGGAGGTAGAACAATGCACAGTTGTTTAGCAGATCGGAGTAGTCTAAGGGGATGGTGGTCTCCGAAACGAAGAGAGATGTTACTCCAATGTGATAGTTATCCAGAAGGGATAAGTCCCAGCTCTCTAGAGGGAGAATCATGTGGGACAGACCTCACATGTTGAGGAGGAGTACCTCAACAAACAACAACTCCACAAAGCTCAATGGACCGAGCAAGCGACGAGGAGTCATCGCATGATCTCGCTTGAGAGGATGCATTGCGAGATCAAGGGGGGGAGCGACCCAAAGCAACTTAAATGAAGGCACACTTGGAGTCGATGTGGAGATCGGACTCAAGGGAGGGCTGACCCGTGGAATGGTGGGCACGAGGGCCACCATCAACTCAAGGCAAAAACGAGGAGCGGAGCAACTTGGGTGTAACTTGGCGAAGTACCCAAGCCGCATGAAGGGAGCCAGCATAGAAGTTGGAACATGGAGCGGAGGCATAGTGCTTTCCTTAGATAGAGGTCAAGGACATGAACTCTTGCAGAGGCAATAGTAGAATCATGTTGTTCCATGGGTCCTTCTTTCTGACGGCGTGGACTCATCTTGCATGGTGCCAAAGACGAAAGGAGCTTCTGGGCACATGCACCTTATCTCGGAGAAGCATTTGATGGAGGAACTAAGGCGACTCAATTTGCGGAGGCGAAATTGTGTTCAGAAGGCCTTAGCATGGGGCATGAGGACTCAGAGGTGGGTACTCTTGAAGAATATGCCACAGTGTTGCCATTCAAGTTGCCATGAAGGAAGCGGTGCGCAGCGGAGATTGTGCTGGTAGGGGCAAAGGCTTAGGATCCAAACAATGGTGCACAAATTACAGTGAAGTCGATTGACTTCGGGAGCTACTAGGCGACGGACTGTCCTAGAGTGGTGCTTCATCTAGGTGTGACCCAAGAGTGGGTGGATGAAGTTCGATTGCCAAAGGAGCGAACAAAATCGAAGGTCGAAGAGACCCTGCGATGTATTGGCAGAGGCCACACATGGAGGGTTCACAATTCGAGTTTATTCCACAAGGATCAGAATGCAATGGAGATGTCACCAGGAGGCGACATGGTGCAGCGGATCGTGGTGGAACAGTTCGTGGCAATGCGATACACACGACATAGTCCTGTGAGGGACTAGATCATATGGAGGTATGATCGGGAGATACTGGAAGCTCCACTTCGGTGAATAACACGACGGCAAGAAGGGCTATGGATTCAAGGAGTGAAGGCCATGGTACCACAGAGGCGGGTCTTCCGTGCGTGTATCGAATTTTGCATCGGATGAAAACCTTGGTCATCAGCATATGGGGGTTGTGTTCCACCAAGGAAAAAGTTCGAATGCAAGTACCATTGAGTTCCATGGGAGGGACTTGATCATGCAGAGGTATGATCGAAGCAGTTGGAGAGTTGAACTGCTCCAGAGCTCATATTTGCTTAAGGGAGCCCGACAAGTCAGAGGACAAGGTCGAGTAAGCGAACGTTGCTACCAAGGAAGCTAAGGAGAACAGAATCGGTGCAAACCATACAACGTGATGGCAGAGGCTATGCATGGGAGTTGTAGTATGTCTTTCCATCGACCAGAGGGAGTTGCTTGCAGAACACAGAGGTGTTGAAGCAGGGGGTCGAAAGGGGTGAGGAAGCAACGACAAGTCCAGAGGGACTTAGCTACCCAAAATCAAGCATCAGTTAGAATGGAGGTGGACTTAGAGGAGTGCCACGGAGACATATCTACTGATCGTGAAGAAAAGGGATACAGATGCGAGGCGACGGATAGTAGGGCAATGGGCATGGCATCGCAATGGTACCGCAGAGGTGGGACTTCCGTGAAAGTCATTGATCCCTTGCTCTCATGGAGGGAGAGCGCTTGGTCATGAAAGGGGCTGAGGAGGTGGAGCATGCAGAGGCAATCTCCAAGTACCGAGACAAGGCTAAAGGGCAGAGGCCGAGGAACTTCGTAAGACCGGTGTCAATGGGCTTCTCATCAAGATAGTCGAAAGTGAAGGACTTCGGGTCATACAAGAGTGCATAACCGAGGAACGAAGTAGGCAGTATGCGGTGCTGTACCTTTGCTACTCAGTGGAGTAGGCGGTAGGGTGATGGAGAAGACGGTACAATCCCAGAAGCGACCAAACCTATGAGAGAATTACTCCAAGTTGGGGTGAAAACTTCCTGCATTCCAAAAGTTCGATGGCATTGAGAAGGTAAATCACAGTAACTAACTCAACGCAAGGAGTGCAAACACTTCAAGTGCTTCAGAAGTGTGAGCAAAGAGCAGGCGAAGGCCAGTAACCAACTCGATGCATGGAGTACAACCTCGAGGAGGCGGGCGAAGTCAAGTAACCTTTGCCTTCTCAACTCTTAAGAGAATGGGCGAAACTGAGTACCCCAATTCTCTTATCTATCCGGCAGAGGAGCTCTGCACAAGTTCAAAGACCCTTCGAAGATAATGGAAGACAATAGTTATCAAATCCTTACCAACGGTGATCTGTGCTACTGAGAGGAGATTGTCTGCTTCATTTTCCAACGAAATGCCAATCAAAAGCGGAAGTGATGCGAACCTACTTGGATGTGACAACTATGTGAAAGAAGAGTCAATGAGCAAATTTTATGGAGGAAGGGCCCAAAACCTCAGAAGTTTGCGAGACGATGCTCGTTAAAAGCTCCAACAAGCATCCACCCAATTCAACAGCATGAGGCATTTGAGAGACTAGCGCAGTATGGATGGTCTTTTCCTTCATCTAGCGGATCCGCAGGAATCAATAAGGATCAACACAACTCAGCCAACCCCACACCAGAGTTAGAGTCATTAGTGAGTTGAAGCAGCATGGCGGATCAAAGGTTCGACTACTCAAAAATAGCAGCAGAGAGCAATTGGGAGCCAAGAGGCGCATTGTAGCTGGAGCAGAAGATTGAAGACTCAGCAAAGGCGAGGAGTTACAGTGTCGACAAAGGCTTCAACGAGGACGTCGAAGGAATAAGCAGGGGAGAATGTCACGGACAAATTTTTAAACATGATGTTTGATGTAATGCTTATGTATGTCCATTTCTTTTGGTATGTTCATGCCTTGTACAGCAGGTAGAGGGGCGACCGAAGGCTTAATAGTCTCATTTTAGTTGGGTTGGTGGCCTCTTTAGGCTTGTAAATAAAGGTTGTGTCATGTGGACACGTGCAAGAGATTTTCAGTCTATAATGGATCATTTTACCCTTTGTTGTGTAACTGTTCAGAGCTAGTCAAGTCTGTTTGTAATTTACATTGTCTATGTAGTATTTTTCGAAGATGTTTGCTTGTGGATCCCGATTGAGACATTCTCTCTAACCCGTTCTCTCTTTTGTTGGTCCTAAGGGACAATGGGAGGCTTCGGGAAGGCTGACCTTTGCGGTCGGACACGCAAGGGTGCCGCACAACTTAGGCAAAACCAGCTAAGTCCGTGACATCAAGTCGATTCAAACTTGAAGCCTAAAAACATCTCATCCCGGATTTCCTGGGTTCGGGCGGTACCACCGCCTATGTTGGGCGATACCACCACCAGTGTCAGTCTGACACTGACACTACACTTGGGGGTACCACCACCTTATCACGGACTTTGCTGGTTTTGCCTAAGTCGTGCGGCACCCTTACATGTCCGTCCGCAAAGGTCAACCTCCCCGAAGCCTCCCACGGTCCCTTAGGACCCACAAAAGAGAGAATGGGTTAGAGAAAACACCTCATTCGGGATCCATAAGTAAACATTTCAGGAAACACTTCATAGACAATGCAAATTACAAATAGACTTTACAAGCTCTAAATAGTTGCACAACAAAGGGTCAAAATAGTCCATTACAAATCAAAAATCTCTCACACATGTCCACATGACACAACCTTTATTTACAAGCCTAAAGCGGCCACCAACCTAACTAAAATGTGACTATTAAGCCTTCGGCCGTCCCTCTATATGCTATACAAAGCATGAACATATCAAAAGACACGAACATACATAAGTATTACAACTAACATCTTGTTTAGAAGTTTGTTCATGACATTCTCCCCCACTTATTTCTTCGACATCCTTGTCGAAGCCTTTGTCAACACTGCAACTCCTCACCTTTGCTGAGTCTTCAATCTTCTACTCCAGCTGCAATGCGCCTCTTAGCTCCCAACTACTCTCCGCTGCTATTTTTTGAGTAGTCGAACCTTTAATCCACCATACTGCTTCAACTTGCCAATGACTCTGACTCTAGTGTGGGGTTGGCTGAGTTATGTTGATCCCTGTTGGTTCCTGCGAATCCTCCAGATGAAGGAAAAGACCATCTTTACTATGCGCTAGTCTCTCAAATGCTCATGCTACTTGAACTGGGTGGATGCTTGTTGGAGTTTTAACGAGTATCGTCTCGCGAACTTCTGAAGTTTTTGTTTTGTCCTTCCTCCACAAAATTTGTCCATTGACTCTTCTTTCACTTAGTTGTCACTTCCAAGTAGGTTCGCATCACTTCCGGTTTCGATTGGCATTTCGTTGGGAAATGAAGCGGACAATCTACTCTCAGTAGCACTAATCACCGTTGGTGAGGATTTGACAACTATTGTCTTCCATTATCTTCGAAAGGTCTTTGAACATGTGCAGAGCTCCTTTGCTGGATAGATAAGAGAATTGGGGTACTCGGTTTCGCCCATTCTCTTAAGAGTTGAGAAGACAAAGGTTACTTAACTTTGCCCGCCTCCTTGAGGTTGTACTCCATGCATCGAGCTGGTTACTAGCCTTTGCCTGCTCTTTGCTCACACTTTTGAAGCACTTAAAGTGTTTGCACTCCTTGCGTTGAGTTAGTTACTGTAATTCACCTTCTCAATGCCATCGAACTTCTGGAATGCAGGAAGTTTTCACCCTAACTTGGAGTAATTCTCTAATAGATTTGGTCGCCTTTGGGATTGTACCGTCTTCTCCATCAACCCTGCCGCCTACTCCCCTGAGTAGCAAAGGTACAACATCGCATACTGCCTGCTTTGTTCCTTGGTCATGCACTCTTGCATGACTCGAAGTCCTTCACTTTTGGCTATCTTGATGAGAAGCTCATTGACACCGATCTTACGAAGTTCCTTGGCCTCTGCCCTTCAGCCTTGTCTCGGTACTTTGAGATTGCCTCGTGCATGCTCCACCTCCTCGGCCCCTTTCATGACCAAGCACTCTCCCTCTATGAGAGCAAGAGATCAATGACTTTCACGGAAGTCCCGCCTCTGCGGTACCATGGCGCTGCCATGCCCATGGCACTACTATCTGTTGCCTCGCATCTGCATCCCTTTTCTTCACAATCAGTAGATATGCCTCTGTGGTACTCCTCCGAGTCCACCTCTATTCTAACTAATGCTTGATTTTGGGTAGCTAAGTCTCTTTAGACTCGTCATCGCTTCCTCGCCCCTTTCGACCCCCTGCTTCAACACCTCTGTGTTCTCCAAGCAGCTCCCTTTGGTCGATGGAAAGACAGACTGCAACTCCCATGCATGGCCTCTGCCATCACGTTGTAGGATTTGCAGCGATTTTATTATCCTTAGCTTCCTTGGTAGCAACGTTCGCTTATTTGACCTTGTCCTCTGACTTGTCGGGCTCCCTTAAGCGAATATGGGCTCTGGAGCAGTCCAACTCTCTAACTGCTTCGATCATACCTCTACATGATCAAGTCCCTCCCATAGGACTTACTGGTACTCGCATTCGAACTTTTTCCATTGGTGGAACATAGCCCCCATATGCTAATGACCAAGGCATTCATCCGATACAAAATTCGATGCATGCATGAAAGACACGCCTCTGCGGTACCATGGCCTTCACTCCTTGAATCCATAGCCCTTCTTACCGTCGTGTTGTTTACCGAAGTGGAGCTTCTAGTAGCTCTCGATCATACCTCCGTATAATCTAGTCCCTCATGGGACTATGTCGTGTGTATCGCATTTGCCACGAACTGTTCCACCACGATTCGCTGCACCATATCGCCTCCTAGTGACATCTCTATTGCATTCTGATCTTTGTGGGATGAACTCGAATTGTGACCCCTCCATGTGTGGCCTCTGCTAATACATCGTAGGGTCTCTTCCACCTTCGATTTTGTTTGCTCCTTTGGCAATCGACCTTCAACCACCCACTCTTGGGTCACACATAGATGAAGCACTGCTCTAGGATAGTCTGTCGCCTAGTACCTCCCGAAGTCCACCGACTTCGTTGTAATTAGTGCACCATTGTCTGGATCCTGGGCCTCTGCCCCTACTAGCACAATCTCCGCTGTGCACCGCTTCCTTCATGGCAACTTGAATGGCAACACTGTGGCATATTCTTCAAGAGTACCCACCTCTGCATCCTCTTGCCCCGTGCTAAGGCCTTCTGAACCCAACTTCGCCTCCGCAAATTGAGTCTCCTTAGTTCCTCCATCAAATGCTCCTCCGAGATAAGGTGCATGTGCCCAGAAGCTCCCTTCGTCTTTGGCACCATGCAAGATGAGTCCACTCCGTCAGAATGAATGACCCATGGAACAATATGATCCTACTCTTGCCTCTGCAAGAGTTCATGTCCTTGACCTCTGTCCAAGGAAAGCACTATGCCTCCGCTCCATGTTCCATCTTCTATGCTGGCTCCCTTCATGCGGCTTGGGTACTTCGCCAAGTTACACCCAAGTTGCTCGGCTCCTCATTTTTGCATTGAGTTGATGGTGGCCCTCGTGCCCACCATTCCACGAGTCAGCCCTCCCTTGAGTCCGATCTCCATATCGACTCCAAGTTTGCCTTCATTTGTGATGCTTTGGGTCGCTCCCCCACTTGATCTCGCAATGCATCTACCAATGCATTCTCTCGAGCGAGATCATGCGACAACTCCTCGCCGCTTGCTCAGTCCATTGAGCTTCATGGAGTTATTATTTGTTGAGGTACTCCTCCTCAACTTGTGAGGTCCGTCCCATATGATTTTCCCTCTGGAGAGCTGGGACTTATCCCTCTTGGATAACTGTCCCATTGGAGCAACATCTCTCTTCGTTTCGGAGACCACCATCCCCTTGGACTACTTCGATCTGCTAAACAAACTATTTATTATTCTGTCTTCTGCAAACACCCTTGCTAGATTGTGACTCTACGTCAATACAGCCCCCGCTACACCACTCAAGGCCTAGCAACATGCTAAACTCATTACACACTTCAGCCTCCTACAAACGTATCCTTCACATGCCGAAGAGAAAGTTTCAATGCTCTATGGCGTTGAGTTTCGGTCGCCTTGGGATGGCCACGAACATTCCATCGTCCGCATACAAGCTTATGCATGAGTACCGAATTCTTTGAGTTAGCAATTCCCCTCACCTCTGTAAGCTTTGCACAACTCTTTCAGTCGCTGAGCAACTCATTCCATCTTGGATGGTCTCATCCTTTACCAAGCGCCTCGCTTGCCTTGGGCACCATCAAGTATAGTTGTCAACGTTGAACCGTAGCTCAAACTCAGCCATCCTAACCTTTGTGCGCTCTGCATTCTTCCAAGCTTGTCTATTCTCATGGTGTCTCTTGCGCGAAGGGTTGCTATTCCTCTGAATGCCAATCTCAGATGCCCGCTCCTCCGAGCAACTCCTTTTCCCTACATCTCCATGCCCGCTCCTCCGAGCGACTCCTTTTCCCTACATCTCCATGCCCGTTTTCCCCCAAACGGTCGCGCATGTACTGACTGCCCTCAATGCAGCCCCGCTAGGTCCCCCACGTTTGCATGATAAGTGTTTCTATGAGAGCTTGTCCCGCTCTGATACCATCTGTCACGGACTTAGCTGGTTTTACCTAAGTCGTGCGGCACCCTTGCGTGTGTTAGGACTCTAGCTTGGAGAGTCCTAATTGAGAGGGACATTCATGTAAAACTGTTAGGACTCTAGCCAGGAGAGTCCTAATTGAGAGGGACATTCTATTAGGACTCTAGCTAGGAGAGTCCTAATTGAGAGGGGCATTCATGTAGGGGGTTTTTTCTTAGAGAAGAATTAGGAGTTGTAAAGGAATAGTAGTCTTGAGTAGGAGTCCTATTATGAGTTGGTTAGAAGTAAGAGTCTTAAGTAGGAGTCCTATTAGGAGTTAGGGTTTAGAAGCCCTATAAATAGCCATGTATTCCTTCTTTTTTCTTAAGCAATAGATGAATCTTTTCTGTAGCCTTTGAGCAGCAACTTGGAGGGAGGAACCCCTATAGAGTTCCAAGGAGGCCGATCCCCTATAGAGATCAACCCCAAGTTTAGAATCTGCAAGGGTTCTAACACCTGGTATCAGAGCAGCGTTCTTGGCATCTCGCTGCCCTTCCACAGCCATCCATCAACCCTCCACAACTGCCCAAAGCAATTCCCACAATTGCTTAAGAGATCGTTGCCAAATTCCGCCGTCATCTCCACCACCACGGATCATCATTTGATCTCCCCGTGAATTGCAACAGGTTCTGGTTTTCTACCTTACTGCTGCTGCAATTTAGTTATCCTTATTTGAAAATCTCAAAAAAAATTATTCCTATATTGCTGCATAAACTTTTCGTCATAAAGTTTTCATCTCTACGACGAAAGATACATTGCAGAATTCCAACCGTATAGCATCGTCTTTTTGATCTTGCTACTATGTTTTTTCTATCCAAATTTCTATGAAATTTTTATGACATCTTTGACACTTCCTAACAGCAGATTTCCCTTTGGTTTTTTCAAAAAATTCTCAATATAAACCATTGATCTTTTACGTCAAATCTGCTATACTTGAAAATCTGCACTGTAAAATTTCAGCCGCATAGCACTGTTTGTTTGATCTAGATACTACATTGTTTCTATCCAAATCTCTACAAAATTTTTATGATAGCTTTGACACTTCCTAACAGTAGATTTTCCTTTGGTTTCATCAAAAAATTCTCAATATAAACCACTGATCTTTTACGTCCAATCTGCTATACCTAAAAATTTGTGCTGCAGAAAATATATTGTTGCCTTAACCCATCTATTTGCAATCTTTTTTGAATAAAATTTCTTATACACTTCATAGATCATCTTGGCTTCCATCTAAGATTGATCTATTAAGAAATTCATCTCTAAAAACGATTTTATGTTGCTGCAAATTTTCATCGTAACCTGCTGAAATATTTCGACGAGAATTCTGCAATCGCAACTTGCACCAATTTCCTTGCTGTTATACTGTCGAAACTTTCTTGATTAAATTAGATATCCTTGCTGTCATATAAACTGTGATTTTGCTATCAATTCCCTCCTCAATTCTCTCAAGTTTTTGGTGGAAATTACGTCGAGAAACCGTTGTTTCTTCGACGACAATTCTACTCTTACAAGACAGCACATACTTGCTGCAACTTCCACTGATTTCTATCAAACCTTTGCTACCATCTACCACAAATCCAAAACATTCATCCATAGCCCTAAAACTCCACTAAACCACACCCTCAAACTGCACCCAAAACAGCCACAAAACAAGCCTAAATCGTAGCCTACATCCATCGATCCACCAATCCTTTCGACCATCATTTCTCTCAACTATACATGCCTTTAACCTGACAACAAAAGAGAGATCTTAACATCATAGATTTGGAGGCATATACTATGGCATCTAAGGAGGCAATCAATGCTAAATTCGAAGCCTTGGAGGCGCGAATGGAGGATAAGATTCGGACGCTCTTTACCGAACTCAGATTGGGCCGACCACTAAGCCCGAAAAAATCATATCACGGAGAGAGCTTTGCCCAATCGCACCAGGCTCGAAGAGATGAGTTCCAAGGGAGGGGAGGCTCTATGACTGAACCCAACTATCCATGCATGAGAGTGGACTTCCCTAGATGGGAAGAAGGAGACCCGATTGGTTGGATCTCGCGCACGGAGCGATATTTTCAGTACCACAAAACCGCGGATGCATCTATGGTGAAAATTACAGCTATACATCTTGAAGGGGATGCTATACAGTGGTTTGACTAGTTTGAACATACTTATGGAGTCCTTTCATGGCAATAATTCAAAGAAGAACTGCTGATCCGCTTCAGACCAACCGATTACGAGAATATTGATGGACAACTAGCAAAGATCTGACAAACTTCCACCATTCAGGAGTACCAAACCAGGTTTGAAAGGTTATCTAATCAAACTCATGATTGGTCTCAAAAACAGCTATTGAGGACCTTCATTGAGGGCTTGAAGCCGGAGATCCGAGGAGAAGTTAAAGCGCGACAACCGTATACGCTTATGGCAGCCATCTCTTTCGCACGACATCAAGAGGAGCAATTGAACCATGAAGCTTGGAGGACTAGGGTCGCTCCTCAACCAATAATATTGAAGCCCTCAGCCCCCCCTACTATTGACCAAGTCCCTACACTAAAGAGGTTAACAAGAGAAGAGCTTCGGGAGCGATATGCGAAGGGGTTATGTTGGCATTGTGATGAGCCGTGGAGCCGTGAGCATCGTTGTAGTAAAGGAGGACTTCTTATGATTGAACCGATAGAAGAAGAGGTCATTGAACATTCAGAAGAGAGCCTTGAACATGAAGAAAAAGATGCAGAAGAAGAGCCACAACTGACCGAAGTTACGGTACATACACTAGTTGGCTACTCAAACCCGCAAACGATAAAAGTTGGAGGCCTTCTCAAACAACAACCGATCACTGTTCTCATCGACACGGGTAGCACTAATAACTTCCTAAACAGTAAGGTTGCTATCTATATGAACTTACCTATTGAGAATTGCAACAGGTTTGTCGTTAAGGTCGCCAACGGACGGATTTTGAAGTGTGATCATAGGTGCCCACAGGTGAAACTGTTGCTGCAGGACCAAGAGATAATTACAGATTTCTTCCTCCTCCCTCTTGATGATCATGAGGCCATACTCAGAATTAAATGGTTGATGACATTAGGTGATATTTCTTGAAATTTTATACAACTATTTATAAAATTTTACAGTAAGGAGAAACAGGTGATACTGCATGGGAAACGTGAGGGCGACGTAACGATGATTTGCACACAACAAATGGAGAAGGTTTTGCATAAAGCATGCAAGGGCTTTTTGGTACAACTTGAGCAGCAAATTAAAGGAGAGCCAATAGAATTTGAAGTTCCAAACCTATTTTCTTTGCTTGCTGAATTTTCAGATATATTTGACGAGCCGCACAACCTACCTCTTACTCGTCGGCATGATCATTGTATAATGATTTTTCCAGTCAAATATCCAGCAAATACTCAGCCATATCGATATCCACATCTCCAGAATGATGAAATAGAAAGGATTTTAAAAGAGATGCTTGAAACAGGAGTTATTTGGCCAAGTTGCAACCTCTACTTTTCACTGGTGCTACTTGTACACAAGAAGGACGGAACATGACGAATATGCGTTGATTACCAAGCTCTCAATGGCATAACCATCAAGAACAAATACCTTATTCCAATAGCAGATAAATTGCTGATGAAAGGGAGCACAAATCTTCACAAAGCTGGACCTTCGATCCGGGTATTATCAAATACGAGTGTATGAAGAAGTCATACCGAAAATCGCCTTTCGAACACACAACGGCCACTACGAATTTTTACTTTCTTCAACAAAAGGTGAAATATCTTGGGCATATCATATCAGAGGAAGGTGTGATGGTGGACCCCTTCAAAATTAAAGCAATGCAAAACTGGCCTACCCTGAGGAACATAAAATTGCTACATGGCTTTTTGGATTTAACAGGCTACTACCATAAGTTCATAAAAAACTATGGAAAGATCAGTGCACCACTTACTTTCTTACTGGAAAAAGATGTCTTCCAATGGTTGGACAGAGCCTCCATTGCCTTCGACAAACTTAAGGCAACCATAACGACGACGCCGGTGCTAGCGCTACCAGATTTCAACCGACCCTTCATCATTAAGGCCGATGCATTTGGAAACAGAATGGGAGACGTTCTCATACAAGATGGTTGACCACTCACATACATTAGCAAGACGTTGTCTCCCCCCTATCAAAATATGTTAACATATGATAAGGAGATGCTCGCCATTGTGCACGCAGCAACGAGGTGGAGATTGTACTTGATCAGGCGATACTTTCAAATCAAGACTGACCATAAAAGCCTAAAATATCTCTTGGAGCAGAAGATATCTTCCCTCGAGCAGCAAAAATGGGTAACAAAACTTCTTGGATTTGATTATGAAATAACTTACAAAAGGTGGAAAGAGAATGTTGTTGCAGATGCGCTTTCGCAGCTACCTGAGCAAGCTGAATTTTCGGTCGTTTTACTTCCAACCAGCGACTTCCTTGAGGATATTAAGATGGAATGGCAGGAAGATTCGGAGACCAGTAAGATACAAAAAAAATTAAAGGAAGCACCAAGCTCCGTGGCTCATTACAATCGGGACTCAAAAGAATTATGCTATAAGGGACGCATTGTGCTTGTGACAAATTCTACTTGCATCTTCAAGAGAAGATTTTGGATAAAGTTATTCCATATCCAGGGTACTAAATTGAAAAGGAGTACGACATATCACCCACAAACCAATAGCCAGACGAAAGTTTTAAATAGGTGCTTAGAGACAGCCCAAAGCCACCCACCAAATATGACTACCCAAAGAGAACTCCAGTCCTAGCCAAGTGCCATTATTGATCGACGGATCGTGACCCGATGATGACGACCCACTAATGAAGTGCTAATACAGTGGGCGAACCTACCAATAGAAGATGCCACTTGGGAGAACTATGACGACTTGAAGATCAAATTCCCAGAATTCACGAATCATTAGCCTCGAGGACAAGGCTGATTTATGTTGAATCTCGGATTTTGATGATAAAATCAATTGATGGGTTAATTGATCTAATCCATATTATTGAGCTAAGTGTGCAGGATTAACTATGATAACCAGAAAACACAAAGCAAGAATACCGGAGTCAAGTTCGATGGACGTTTAAGAGTCCGAAGAATCGTCGGAGATGCTACCGGAACCAATCGAGAAGAAATCGAGAACCTGTCGAAATTTTCGGAAGTTCACCAAAGAGATCATCGGAGGTTCACGGAGATCACCGAGAAGGCTCGGCTACTCGTTAAAGTCATCACAAGTTCGGGAGCTTGCTGGGAGTCCGTCGGAAGAAGTTCGTCGGAAAGCTCGCCGAAACAAGACTCGACGTTCGCGGTTGAAAACTTGCTTAGGATGTTTTTTTGTTATGTAGTTCACTTATAATGAGGATTAGGATTAAGAGATAAATCCTATATCCTGGTTAGGGGCCAATTGGGCCCAAAATTAGACTTGGTTTGGGCTAAATTTGAAGCCCAAATAGTGAACCGAAGAGTCTAGCGGTGGCACCGCCCAGCACTGTCAATGTCTGACAGTGATAGGAGGTGGCACCGCCACTGACAGGCGGTGGCACCGCCAGCATCGGGAACCCAAAGAGAATTCAAATTTTGGAGCCCAAATTTGAATCCTCTTGAGGCCTATAAATACCCCTCAAATCTCAGCTGAGATTACAACTTTTTGAGAAGCAATTGATTGAGAGAAAAGTCTTAGAAAGTCTTAGCAAGTCTTGTTTTCAATTTGCTAGAGTGTTCTCCTCCTTTCTTGCTGAAAATTTGTAAGAGGTTGAACTGCTTGTAAAAGGTTGTAACAGGGGTATTTGCCCTTCCATTTCAAGAGATTTGCTAGTGGAAGGTGGGAGCCTCATCGAAGAGGGGCCTCGCAAGTGGATGTAGGTCATTTTGACCGAACCACTTTAAAAACTACTGCGTTATCTGGTTTGCATCGTACTCTTGCCATTTACATACTGCAAACTTCTCTACTTAGTTACTACGCTTCCATACGTTTCTAAGTTATCAAGCTTCTAAAATCGGTTTCCATTGATATTGCTTTTCATCGTATGAAAGATTTATCAAAACTGAAGTTTTAATCCGCTGCACTAATTCACCCCCCCCCCCCCCCCTCTTAGTGCCGCTCCGATCCTAACAATTGGTATCAGAGCTAGGCTCACTCTTATATTTGGTTTGATACCCAAGAGAGATGGCTTACTCCGGCATACATGAGGGTCATTCTATCACACGTCCACCCTTGTTTAATGGGTCGGATTATACTTATTGGAAGACTCGTATGAGGATCTTCCTCATTTCTATGGATTTCGAGCTTTGAACTATTGTTGAAAACGGATTTCAAAAATCTTCTCTTCCGATGAGCGAATGGAATGAATCGGAGAAAGAAGGTTTTTACTTTAAATGCAAAGGCTATGAATGCCTTGTTTTGTGCACTAGACAAAAATGAATTTAATCGTATTTCAATTTATGATTCGGCTTTTGATATTTGGAGAACTCTTGAGGTCACTCATGAAGGCACTAGCCGAGTGAAAGAGTCCAAAATCAACTTCCTTGTGCACTCTTACGAACTTTTCCGAATGAAACCAAGTGAGTCCATCGGAGACATGTACACCCGGTTTACGGATGTCATCAATGGACTCAAAGCTCTTGGTAAAGATTTTACTAACTTTGAACTAGTAACTAAAATCTTAAGATCCCTCCCTAAAAGTTGGGATCCAAAAGTTACGGTCATTCAAGAGGCCAAAGACCTTAAAACATTCCCTCTTGAAGAACTCATTGGGTCTCTAATGACCTACGAAATGACATGTCAAGCTCATGACGAGCTCGAGAACCCCCTTCCAAACAACAGGAAGGATATGGCACTCAAATCACAAGAAGACCACTTGAAAGGAACATCAAGTGATGAGGACAGTGACAATGACATTGCACTTTTGACTCAAAATTTAAAAAATATTTAAGAAAGAACAAATTTAAAAATAATATAAAAAATAAATTCGAACAAAAGAAGGACCAAGTGATTTGCTATGAATGCAAAAAACCGGGACACTACAAGAATGATTGTCCTCAAGCCAAAAAGAGAACATCAAAGAAGAAGGTGCTCAAGGCAACGTGAGATGATTCAAGCGCGTCCGAAGAAGAGGAGTCCAACACCGAGCAAGTTGCTCATTACGCCCTAATTGCCATCGGAGAAGAGGTAACGGATTTAATTGATGCAGATTTACCTTATCATGAATTATTAAATGCTTTCCATGAGTTATTTGATGAATGTAAGACAATTAGTAGAAAATACAAATTGCTAAAAAAGGAGCATGATAGTCTCACTTGTGATATCGATAAATTAAAAACTGAATATCATGATAGTTTAGCTCCATGTATAAAATGCCATGATCTAGAATCTCTCCAAAAGGAGAACTTGCTACTTAAGGACACCTTGAAGAAATTCGAGGTTGGTAGCAAATCTTTGAATATGATCCTTACAAATAAGGGTCACGTTCCTAAAAGAAGTGGAATCGGATTTGTGAGAAGTCCTCACCAAAATCCAACCACCTTCATTAAAGGCCCTATCTTACATGTTCAACACCAAAGCAATTGCAACTTTTGTTGCAAATATGGACATAAAACTTATAAATGTCCATTCAAGAATATTAGTCCGAACAAACTAATTTGGGTTCCTAAAGGAACCATGATCAATTCTATGCAATATGATGAACAAGTTAAATCAGTTTTTAAGGCACCCAAACGAAAATGGGTACCTAAAAATAATCCCTTCTTGTAGAAACATACACCATCACAAGCTAGGAGCAAGAGATGGTATCTAGATAGTGGATACTCAAGACATATGACTGGAGATCCATCTCATTTTTCTATGCTCACTAGCAAAGAAGAAGGGTTCGTCACCTTCGGAGACAACAACCAAGGCAAAATCATTGGCAAGGGAACTATAGGTAACAAATTAAATTTTTCTATTGATGATATCTTATTAGTTGATGGATTGAAACATAATCTCTTGAGTGTTAGTCAATTATGCGATAAAGGTTATATCGTTAGATTTGAATCAAATGTGTGTATTATTGAAAAACCAAACCATAACATAACTATGATTGCATTAAAACAAAATAATGTCTGCACCATCAACCTTGATGAACTAAGTAATGAAATGTGCTTCTTCGCTTTAAATGATGATGCTTGGCTTTTGCATAGGAGACTAGGCCATGCAAGCATGAAACTAATATCTAGGATCTCATCTAGAGAATTAGTGCGAGGAATTCCAACTATAAAGTTTATTAAGGACAAAGCATGCAATGCATGTGAACTAGGTAAACAAATAAAAACTAGTTTCAAATCAAAAACTCAAATTAGCACTACTAGACCATTACAATTGATTCATTTGGACTTATTTGGATCAATTGATACGACAAGTCTAGGAGGAAGCAAATATGCGTTTGTCATTGTGGATGACTATACTAGATACACTTGGACCTATTTCTTAGCTCACAAAAGTGATTGCTTCAAGTGTTTTTCTAAATTTTGTAAACTCACTCAAAACGAAAAAGGTTTCATGATTTCATCAATTCGGAGTGATCACGGTGGCGAATTTCAAAACCGTGACTTTCAAAATTTTTGTGAGGTTAATGGATACAATCACAACTTCTCCACTCCAAGGAATCCCCAACAAAATAGAGTAGTTGAAAGAATAAATAGAAACCTACAAGAAATGGCAAGAACTATGTTAAATGAACATAGTTTACCTAAGTATTTTTGGGCCGAAGCCGTAAATACGGCTTGCTACATCATGAATAGGGTCCTAATAAGACCATCACTATCAAAAACTCCCTATGAATTATGGAATAGCAAAAAACCAAATATTTCCTATTTTAAAGTTTTCGGTTGTAAATGCTTTATTTTGAATGAAAAGGATGCCTTAGGAAAATCTGATGCTAAATCCGATGAAGGCATCTTTCTTGGTTACTCTTCCGTTTCTAAGGCTTTTCGGGTTTTTAACAAAAGAACCTTAGTAATAGAAGAGTCTATTCATGTAGTTTTTAATGAAATTTCTAATTTAAAGAAAAATGATTTTGATGATGATCTTGGTTTTGATAATTTGAATTTAAATGAACCCCCTCCTCAAAATAGCAACTTGGATGCACCTTCTTCCGAAATTTCCTTACCCGAGGAATGGAAGTATATAGATGCTCATCCAAAGGAGCTAATTATAGGAGATACATCAAAAGGGGTTCATGTTAGGATCGAGAGCACTAAGAGGGGGGGGGTGAATTAGTGCAACGGAAATCTTACAGCGATTAAAACCAAAAGCTGTGTTCGTTCAATAAAAACTATTATGATGCAAAAGCTAATTCTCAGTTTGTATCTAAGTGCAGTTTGCGTCTAACTTTTGAGCTCTTAGAATCACAGAAAAGATCAAGATTTCGGTGTAGGTCTGTATCTTTTCAGTGCTGAATGGGTGGGGTATTTATAGGCCCCAACCCAGTTCAAATTTGGAGCTCAAAACGATCAAATCCCGGAATTTCGGGATCAGGCGGTTGCACCTCTTGACTGGAGAGGTTGCACCGCCTGGCAGAGCTCGAAGACCGAGCTCAGGCGGTGCCACCTCTCTGTCAGGGAGGTTGCACCGCCCAGTCTTGCTCGAAGACTGAGCTCAGGCGGTGCCACCTCCCGGCTGGGGAGGTTGCACCGCCCAGTCTCGCTGGGAGGTTTAGCCCAGGCGGTGCCACCTCCTGGCCTAGGCGGTTGCACCTCCTGGTGCAATCAGGGTTTGAATGGTTAGCTCCATTCGGCCCAATTTCAGTCTTTCAGGGGCCCAATTGCCCCAAGATTAAGCTAATGGGATCACCTCCCATTTTCCAACTTAATCAACGTGCTAACTACTTCACCGGCGAACTTCCGTCGATCATCCGATGAACCCTCGGTGATGCTCCTGCGGACTTCCGGCAAACTCCTGGACTTTGCGACGATCCACTTGGCAAGTTCCGATGAGCTTCGCTTGGCAAGCTTCTGGACTTCTCGGATCTGTTCTCGCAGAACCTCCGACGACCGTCCGAACTTCCGTCGAACTCTCGAACTTCCAACGTGATCATGAACTTGACTCCGGCGCAACTCCTGCTGTTTGTCTAACTTTCATCATAGTTAATCCTGCACACTTATCTCAACACATAGATTAGACAACAAATGACAATTGACTTCATCATCAAAATCCGAGATTCAACAATCTCCCCCTTTTTTATGATGACAATCAATTGATAATGGAGTTATCTTTAACTCCCCCTGTCTATATGCCATAGTTGAGATAAGTCAACCTTGAATTCAAGACCTAAGAATTCAAGTGACGTATTGATAAGTTAGATCAGTTAAACTTATCAATACTCCCATCATGATACTCATCATGATGTATCTCTTCAAGGATGATGTCAAGGCTTGACATACATCATCAAGTTTGTATGATTGTGTTTGTAACTATTCATCATGTAGTTTGAACATTATCATATAAAGCTGTGAAGCACTATTACATGATGCACACATTTGAAATATTCTAGCAAGTTTTGCATTTTCTTCACATGATAAGATATCAACTCAAGGCATAATGCAAACTTTAGCACATGTTCATATATCTCTTGGTGATGCAAGGATGGCATAATCATAGCAGTGTGTTTATAGCATCACTCATAGTATTTCTAATCATGGCAGTGTTTATCAATTCATATATCTCCCCCTTTGTCATCAACAAAAAGCATAGTAATTATGATACCAGGAAAATAATAATAGCAAGCTTATAGAGGAATTTTACATAGATTGCTTTAAATACTTCTTCCCCTTTTTGTTATAATCCATTGTCTATGTAAAGATTTTGCAGGATGGAATACATACACATGAATCACTTCATCAAATTTATTTCAGAAACTTATTTTTCATGAAAGTGTACGAGAAAATCTGGTGTATAGCATTCGAATAAATAAGATGCATTCGGATAAGATTTTGTTGCAGATTTTCACATATAATCATGGAAACATGGCAATCAAGTGATTTGATCATTTAATAAAGTCCGAAAAATAATTTTAACAAATTTATCTATTCGGACACATCAACATTCCTAATTCTGAATCAAAGAACAAGGTTTTCAAAACTTTTAGTTTCAAAGCACAACATTCTTAATTTGGACACATCACATACCAAACAGTAATGATACCATAAAAATCTGAGATAACTTTTACCACAAGGTGCAAGATATATGTTTACCACGATAGATGTTTACAGCCAGCACATCAGAAGTGAGTAACATAAGAAGTTTACAACAACAACAGGTGTTCAACAAGTTCATTGATGAGGTGGAAAATTAAAGTGCCTAAACAAGGAGTCAAATTGACTATGAATTTGCTGCAGCTCAGATAGGATTTGATCTTGTCGTTATTCAATCCGTTCTTGTCTCTGTTCGAACCGATCCATTCGAATCCCAATTTCTTCGATGGATGTATGAGTTTGCTCAACTGGATGTGTTTCCTCAAAGGGAAGGGTCGGAGGAGATTGGGTACCCCTAAATACTGGTGTTTCCGGTTCTGGTTCAGGTTGAGGGTGATCAGTCCTTCTAGGGATTCTAACCCAGTTACCGTTTCTATAGTAACATCTTAGTCGGTGAAGTAGATTTTTGTTTATTATGCTGAATCGATCTACTTTCATTACTTCTTCTTCTGGTGGTATTAGAATGTCGTAAGCTTTCATTATTCTTGTGATTATACCACCATATGGGAGCATCATATCTTTCTTAGATAATTCTAACATATTTTGTTGAATAAGATAACCAAGACAGATGTCATGTCCCTTCATGATTGAGTACATAGTTCCTAATTCTAATTGACTTATTTCATCATGATGGTATTGTTTAGGAAGAATTATACTAGTCATGATATAATGAAGTATCTTAGTGTTCAAAGGCAATAGATGTTCACAACTTTTAGGAACTAATGCTATGTTAGGATTGGCAAAGATTGTTCCTAAGGCTTCAACATAGGATGTTCCAATACTTTCATCATCCCATGATCCTCTAAAGTAAAGTCCTATGCTTTTTATGGGAATGCCTATCATATCACAAATGAACCTATCAGTGATTGAGATGCGTTGTCCTAAAAGATAGGTGGACATCCTTTCTTCATCATCTATTTGTATGTTATTGTAAAATAATCTAACTAGCCTAGGATAGATGGGTTCATTAATCTGCAAGATTGGAAGTAGATCTAGGTTTGCAAATCATTGGATAGTTTCTAAGTCTCTTAGTTCATTTAGATCTACGTATTTTCCCTTACTGATACATCTAAGTTCGAAAGAGGGAAATTTTTCAGCATGGTATTTTGAATCGAAAAGAGTGAAATCAAACTCTTCTATTAATCTCCTCTTTCCCTTGTCCCTTGAGGATCTTCTAGATCCCATAACTACTGCTGTTTAGAGGGATGATGATGAGCAAGAGTAAATGAAGAACAAAACAGAATTTAAGGGCTTCTTAGAGAGTACCTTTGTGAAATCTTCAAGAGAAGGAAGGATTCTTGATGTTTTGCTCCGAAATGGAAGGTATTTGGACGGCTTAGAGGAGTGAAATGAGAATGGAGGAGACTTGGAAGAGTAGAGGAGGAAATGGGAGTGAGTTGGGGTCGGTTTCACCGCCGACCCTAGTGTGGTTTTAAAAGGCAGAGTTGCGGGCGGTTGCACCTCTGGCTGGAGCGGTGCAACCTCTGGCAACCCGTGGTAGCTGCAGGTGCCACCGCCAGCTGGAGAGGTGCCACCGCCTGCAACCAGTGAGCACCTAATGTGATTTGATCAGGGAGCCTTTGCCTTGAGGAGAGTTTTTTTTTTTTCAGAGCAATTAAGTTTCTTACATGATTTCGTATGAGTTTTTATTTAAGGAAGAAGCTCTTGTATGATCAAGATAGATCTTTTAACGTGCATATGTCATACGTATGTTGACAGTTTGTTTGGTATCCCTTTTAAGATCATGACATATTTAGTTTCTTCATGATACAAGAATTAATTCGTAGATGATAGTGTTAACGGGTTCGAAGATCAAGGGGATATGTGAATTTGGATATCATATGTTTCTAATAAGGTTGTATCCAAATCGTATTTGTGATTTCATAACTTCCACTTGTTACTTAAGCGTTGCGAGTTCCTTTTTGACTCTTGGCTTATGACTATCGAGAGTCAAGGAGCAGAATATTATTTCTTGCTCCGGCCTAAAATTTTTAATGTTTTTATAGGAAGGGATGATTTTTAGGAACCCATTTGCTTTTGGGTGCCTCATAAATAGATCTACATTTTCTATCACGTTGCATAGAGTTTATCATGGTTCCTTTAGGAACCCAAATCAATTTGTTTGGACTTATTTTCTTGAATGGACAACAATGTGTCTTGTGTCCAGATTTGCAACAAAAGTTGCATTTTGCTTGGTGTTGAACATGTAAGATGGAGCCTTTTATAAAAGTGGTTGGATTTAGGTGAGGACTTCTCACAAATCCAATTCCACTTCTTTTTGGAACGTGACCCTTGTTTGCAAGGATCATGTTTAATGACTTGCTACCAACCTCGAATTTCTTCAAGGTGTCCTTGAGTAGCAGGTTTTCTTTTTGGAGAGTTTCTAGATCATGGCATTTTATGCATGGGCTTAAACTATCATGATGTTCAGCATTTAACTTATCGAAATTACAGATAAGACTATCATGCTCCTTTTTTAGCAATTTGTATTTACTATTGATAATCTTACACTCATCAAACAATTCATGGAAAGCATTTAATAATTCATCGAAAGATAAATCTGCATCTATTGAATTTGTTACCTCATCTTCGATGGCCATTAAGGCGTAATGAGCAACTTGCTCGGTGTTGGACTCCTCTTCTTCGGATGCGCTTGAGTCATCCCATGTTGCTTGAAGCACTTTTTTCTTTTATGTTCTCTTCTTGACTTGGGGACAATCACTCTTGTAGTGTCCCGGCTTTTTGCATTCATAGCAGATTACTTGGTCCTTCTTGGGTTCAAGTTTATTTTTTGTATCATTTTTAAACTTGTTTCTTTTAAAGAACTTTTTAAACTTTCTTGTTAGAAGTGCCAAGTCATCATCATAGTCCTCATCACTTGAGTTTTCTCTCAAGTGGCATTCAGAAGTTTTGAGTGCCATATCCTTCCTGTTCTTTGGAAGGATGTCTTCTTGCTCTTCATGAGCTTTACAAGTCATTTCGTAGGTCATTAATGACCCGATTAGTTCTTCAAGAGGGAAATTTCGTAGATCTTTTGCCTCTTGAATAGCAGTGACTTTAGGATCCCAACTCTTAGGAAGGGATCTTAGTATCTTGTTAACAAGCTCAAAATCCGAAAAGCTCTTTTCGAGTCCTTTTAGACCGTTGACGACATCCGTGAAACGGGTAAACATGTCGCCAATGGTTTCACTCGGTTTCATGCGGAAAAGTTCAAAAGAATGTAACAACAAATTGATTTTTGACTCTTTTACTCTACTTGTGCCCTCATGGGTCACTTCGAGTGTGTGCCAAATATCAAATGCAGTTTCACAAGTTGAAACACGGTTAAACTCGTTTTTATCAAGTGCACAAAATAAGGCATTCATAGCCTTTGCATTAAGAGCGAAAGCCTTCTTCTCCAAATCATTCCAATCGATCATTGGAAGAGAAGACTTCAAAAATCCGTTTTCGACAAGATTCCACAGTTCAAAATCCATAGAAATAAGAAAGATCCTCATTCGGGTCTTCCAATAGGTGTAGTCCGTCCCACTGAACATGGGTGGACGCGTAATAGAATGCCCCTCTTGGTTTTCGGCCTATGCCATTTCTCTTTGGGTTTTAATCCGTTAGAGAGTTAACCTTGCTCTGATACCAATTGTTAGGATCGAGAGCACTAAGAGGGGGGGGGTGAATTAGTGCAGCGGAAATCTTACAGCGATTAAAACCAAAAGCTGCGTTCGTTCAATAAAAACTATTATGATGCAAAAGCTAATTCTCAGTTTGTATCTAAGTGCAGTTTGCGTCTAAGCGCAGATTGCGTCTAAGCGCAGTTTGCGTCTAAACACAGTTTGCGTCTAAGCGCAGATTGCGTCTAAGCGCAGTTTACGTCTAAACGCAGATTTACGTCTAAACGCAGTTTTACGTCTAAACGCAGATTTACGTCTAAACTCAGATTTACGTCTAAACGCAGTTTTACGCCTAAACGCAGATTTACGTCTAAACGCAGTTTTACGTCTAAACGTAGATTTACGTCTAAACTCAGTTTACGTCTAAAATGTCTTTACACAGTTTGAGCAGTTTTACGTCTAAACGCAATTTTACGTCTAGACGCAGTTTCAAAGGGATCTGAACTTTAGAAACTCATAAAAGCGTAGAAGAGAGTTTTGCAGAATCAAGGCGTAAACGTAAACTGTGATGTAAATATCGTACGAAAACGCTGGTTTACGTCTGAAAGCAGATTCGGACAGATCAGCACTTAAAAACTTGTTCGTGAAGGCGTAGAAGACAGTTTTGCAGAATTAAAACGTAAACGTAAACTGTAATGTACGAAAACACCGATTTGCGTCTGAATGCAGATTTGGAAAGAACAGCACTTAGAACTTGTTCGTAAAAGCGCAGAGAGCAGTAGTTATGAAGGAGATTTGCAGTAATGATAAAGTGCTCAAAATAAACGCAAACCAGAGATTTAGAGTGGTTCGGTCAGTCTTGACCTACTCCACTTTTGGCTTCCTCCACCGACGAGGTCACCGACGTCAACTAGAGGCCTTCCTTCAATAGGCGAAGGCCAACTGCCCTTTTACAGTTTCTCTCCTTTTGACAGGCTCAGGAGACAACCTTTACAGACCTTTCTCTCCTCACTTTACAACTCAAAAACTTGAAGAACAGAAGGAGGAGACTTAAAGGCTTTACAACACTTTTGAGCTCTTAGAATCACAGAAAAGATCAAGATTTCGGTGTAGGTCTGTATCTTTTCAGTGCTGAATGGGTGGGGTATTTATAGGCCCCAACCCAATTCAAATTTGGAGCTCAAAACGATCAAATCTCGAAATTTCGGGATCAGGCGGTTGCACCTCTTGACTGGAGAGGTTGCACCGCCTGGCAGAGCTCGAAGACTGAGCTCAGGCGGTGCCACCTCTCTGTCAGGGAGGTTGCACCGCCCAGTCTTGCTCGAAGACTGAGCTCAGGCGGTGCCACCTCCCGGCTAGGGAGGTTGCACCGCCCAGTCTCGCTGGGAGGCTTAGCCCAGGCGGTGCCACCTCCTGGCCTAGGCGGTTGCACCTCCTGGTGCAATCAGGGTCCGAATGGTTAGCTCCATTCGGCCCAATTTTAGTCTTTCAGGGGCCCAATTGCCCCAAGATTAAGCTAATGGGATCACCTCCCATTTTCCAACTTAATCAACGTGCTAACTACGATAAGATCTAAGACAATTTCTGCAGCTTTGCTTCGGTGCGTCAATCGCTCCTTCCGACGAGTTTCCGACAAACTTCCGTCGATCATCCGATGAACCCTCGGTGATGCTCCTGCGGACTTCCGGCAAACTCCTGGACTTTGCGACGATCCACTTGGCAAGTTCCGATGAGCTTCGCTTGGCAAGCTTCTGGACTTCTCGGATCTGTTCTCGCAGAACCTCCGACGACCGTCCGAACTTCCGTCGAACTCTCGAACTTCCAACGTGATCATGAACTTGACTCCGGCGCAACTCCTGCTGCTTGTCTAACTTTCATCGTAGTTAATCCTGTACACTTATCTCAACACATAGATTAGACAACAAATGACAATTGACTTCATCATCAAAATCCGAGATTCAACAGATTAGACAACAAATGACAATTGACTTCATCATCAAAATCCGAGATTCAACAATCTCCCCCTTTTTGATGATGACAATCAATTGATAATGGAGTTATCCTTAACTCCCCCTGTCTATATGCCATAGTTGAGATAAGTCAACCTTGAATTCAAGACCTAAGAATTCAAGTGTTATATTGATAAGTTAGATCAGTTAAACTTATCAATACTCCCATCATGATACTCATCATGATGTATCTCTTCAAGGATGATGTCAAAGCTTGACATACATCATCAAGTTTGTATGATTGTGTTTGTAACTATTCATCATGTAGTTTGAACATTATCATATAAAGCTGTGAAGCACTATTACATGATGCACACATTTGAAATATTCTAGCAAGTTTTGCATTTTCTTCACATGATAAGATATCAACTCAAGGCATAATGCAAACTTTAGCACATGTTCATATATCTCTTGGTGATGCAAGGATGGCATAATCATAGCAGTGTGTTTATAGCATCACTCATAGTATTTCTAATCATGGCAGTGTTTATCAATTCATATATCTCCCCCTTTGTCATCAACAAAAAGCATAGTAATTATGATACCAGGAAAATAATAATAGCAAGCTTATAGAGGAATTTTACATAGATTGCTTTAAATACTTCTTCCCCTTTTTGTTATAATCCATTGTCTATGTAAAGATTTTGCAGGATGGAATACATACACATGAATCACTTCATCAATTTTATTTCAGAAACTTATTTTTCATGAAAGTGTACGAGAAAATCTGGTGTATAGCATTCGAATAAATAAGATGCATTCGGATAAGATTTTGTTGCAGATTTTCACATATAATCATGGAAACATGGCAATCAAGTGATTTGATCATTTAATAAAGTCCGAAAAATAATATTAACTAGTTTAAGTATTCGGACACAACAACATTCCTAATTCTCTTCGAATGAAATCAAATTGTTCTTCACTTAGAGGTTTTGTAAAGATATCAGCTAGTTGATGTTTAGTATCAATGAACTCTATGATTATATCATGATTCGCAACATGATCTCGTATAAAGTGATGTCTGATATCAATATGTTTTGTTCTTGAGTGTTGTATAGGATTCTTTGTTAAGCATATTGCACTCGTGTTATCACATTTAATGGGAATATCTTTAAGATTAATTTTGTAATCTTCTAAAGTGTTTTTCATCCATACAACTTGTGCACAGCATGCACTTGCTGCAATATATTCAGCTTCGGTTGTTGATAGAGCAACCGAGCTTTGTTTCTTAGATGACCAGGAAACAAGAGCATGTCCTAAAAATTGACATGTTCCTGATGTGCTTTTTCTATCTAATCTACAACCAGCAAAGTCCGCATCAGCATAAGCAATTAACTCAAGATTCTCTGATTTTGGGTACCATAATCCTAGATTTGTGGTACCATTAAGGTATCTGAGTATTCTTTTAACTGCTTTGAGATGAGATATCTTAGGGTTTGATTGAAATCTAGCACAAAGTCCTACACTGAACATGATGTCTGGTCTTGTTGCAGTGAGGTAAAGTAAACTTCCTATCATACCCCTATAAGTTTTTTGATCATAGCTTTCTCCACTTTTATCAATTTCTAATTTAGTGGAGGTGCTCATAGGAGTGTTAATGGCTTTTGAGTTCTCCATATTAAACTTCTTGAGTAGATTCATGGCATATTTAGTTTGACTAATAAAGATGCCATTGCTTAGTTGTTTGATTTGTAAACCTAAGAAGAATGTTAACTCTCCCATTAAACTCATTTCGAATTCAAGACTCATAGTTTTAGCAAAAGATTCACAGAGAGATTCATTCGTAGAACCAAAGGTAATATCATCAACATAAATTTGAACAATGAGAAAATTATTTTCAAAATTCTTGATGAATAATGTAGTATCAACCTTGCCTTTTATGAAATTATTTTCAATGAGAAAAGAACTAAGTCTCTCATACCAAGCCCTTGGAGCTTGTTTTAAACCATAGAGAGCTTTAGTTAATCTAAACACATGATTAGGGAGACTATTATTTTCAAATCCAGGAGGTTGTTCAACATAGACTTCTTCGGAAATAAAGTCATTTAGAAAAGCGCTTTTAACATCCATTTGAAATAACTTAAAATTATTACAACTAGCGTAGGCAAGGAGCATCCTTATGGCTTCCAATCGAGCCACAGGTGCGAAGGTTTCTTCGTAATCGATACCTTCTTCTTGGTTGAAACCTTTGGCCACTAATCTAGCCTTGTTTCTAACCACGATACCATTTTCATCTTGCTTGTTTCTAAAGACCCATTTAGTACCAATAACTAAATGGTCATTTGGCCTAGGAACAAGCGTCCACACCTCATTTCTCTCAAATTGATTCAATTCATCTTGCATTGCAATAATCCATGAATCATCTTTCATGGCTTCGTCAACGCATTTGGGTTCAATTTGGGAGAGAAAGGCGGCGTTTGCACAAAAAGTTTTAAGAGAAGATCGTGTTTGAACCCCCTTTGACGTGTCTCCTAAGATTAGCTCCTTAGGATGAGCATCTACATACTTCCAATCCTTGGGTAAGGAAGTGGATGCATCCAAGTTGCTAGTTGGAGACGGGGTTTCGTTTAAATTCAAAGAATCAAAGTTAACATCATCATCAAGATCATTTTTCTTAATTTCGGAAATCTCATTGAAAACAACATGGATGGATTCTTCAATAATTAAAGTTCTTTTATTGAAAATACGAAAAGCTTTAGAAACCGAAGAATAACCAAGAAAGATTCCTTCATCAGATTTAGCATCGAATTTTCCTAAGTTATCCTTTTCATTTAAGATAAAACACTTACACCCAAAGACTTTAAAATATGAGACATTGGGTTTTTTTGTTATTCCATAACTCATAAGGAGTTTTGGTGAGTAAGGGTCTTACTAGAACTCTATTCAAAATATAGCATGCAGTGTTTACAGCTTCGGCCCAAAAATATTTGGGTAGGCTATGTTCATTCAACATGGTTCTTGCCATTTCTTGTAGATTTCGATTTTTTCTTTCTACTACCCCATTTTGTTGAGGATTTCTTGGAGTAGAGAAATTATGGTTGTATCCATTGAGTTCACAGAATTCTTGGAAATCATGGTTTTGAAATTCTCCACCATGATCACTTCTAATTGACGAAATCATAGATCCCTTCTCATTTTGAACAAGTTTACAAAACTTGGTAAAATATCTAAAGCATTCATTTTTCTGTTTTAAGAAGTAGGTCCATGTATATCTGCTATAGTCATCAACAATGACAAATGCGTATTTGCTACCTCCTAGACTCGATGTAGAGATTGGTCCGAACAAGTCCATATGGATCAATTGTAAGGGCCTAGAGGTGCTTATTTTATTCTTAGCTTTGAAACTACCCTTAATTTGTTTACCTAATTGGCAAGCATCGCATACATTATCTTTGATGAACTTGATATGAGGAATTCCTCTTACAAGTTCTCTAGATGATACTTGAGTGATTAGTTTCATGCTAGCACGACCTAATCTTCTATGCCATAACCAAGCATCCTCATTCATAACCACAAAACACATTTCATCACATAAGTCATTTATGTCAATAGTGTATACGTTATTATGTTTTAATGCAATCATAGACATATTTTTATGTGATTTTTCAATGATGCAAGCATTAGATTCGAATTTGACAGTATATCCTTTATCACATAATTGACTAATACTCAAGAGGTTATGTTTTAAACCATCAACTAACAGAACATCTTTAATAAACAGGTTGGATTTGTTACCTATGGTTCCTTTGCCAATGATTTTACCCTTGTTGTTGTCTCCGAAGGTGACATAGCCTTCGTCTATGCTAGTGAGCTTAGAGAATTAAGATGGATCTCCGGTCATATGCCTTGAGCATCCACTATCAAGGTACCATCTCTTGCTCCTAGCTTGCGATGGTTTAGTTTTCTACAAGAAAGGATGATGTTTAGGTACCCATTTGCTTTTGGGTGCCTCATAAATAGATCTACATTTTCTATCATGTTGCATAGAGTTTATCATGGTTCCTTTAGGAACCCAAATCAATTTGTTTGGACTTATTTTCTTGAATGGACAACAATGTGTCTTGTATCCAGATTTGCAACAAAAGTTGCACTTGGTTTGGTGTTGAACATGTAAGATGGAGCCTTTTATGAAGGTGGTTGGATTTTGGTGAGGACTTCTCACGAATCCAATTCCACTTCTTTTAGGAACGTGACCCTTGTTTGCAAGGATCATGTTCAATGACTTGCTACCAACCTCGAATTTCTTCAAAGTGTCCTTGAGTAGCAGGTTTTCTTTTTGGAAAGTTTCTAAATCATGACATTTGATACATGAATGTAAACTATCATGATGTTCAACTTTTAACTTGTCAAACTCACAAGTAAGACTATCATGCACCTTTTTCAGCAATTTGTATTTTCTACTGATATTTTTACATTCATCAAACAATTCATGGAAAGCATTTAATAATTCATCGAATGATAAATCTGCATCTATTGAATTTGTTACCTCATCTTCGATGGCCATTAAGGCGTAATGAGCAACTTGCTCGATGTTGGACTCCTCTTCTTCGGATGCGCTTGAGTCATCCCATGTTGCTTGAAGCGTTTTTTTCTTTGATGTTCTCTTCTTGACTTGGGGACAATCACTCTTGTAGTGTCCCGGCTTTTTGCATTCATAGCAGATTACTTGGTCCTTCTTGGGTTCAAGTTTATTTTTTGCATCATTTTTAAACTTGTTTCTTTTAAAGAACTTTTTAAACTTTCTTGTTAGAAGTGCCAAGTCATCATCACAGTCCTCATCACTTGAGTTTTCTCTCAAGTGGCATTCAGAAGTTTTGAGTGCCATATCCTTCCTGTTCTTTGGAAGGATGTCTTCTTGCTCTTCATGAGCTTTACAAGTCATTTCGTAGGTCATTAATGACCCGATTAGTTCTTCAAGAGGAAAATTTCGTAGATCTTTTGCCTCTTGAATAGCAGTGACTTTAGGATCCCAACTCTTAGGAAGGGATCTTCGTATCTTGTTAACAAGCTCAAAATCCGAAAAGCTCTTTCCGAGTCCTTTTAGACCGTTGACGACATCTGTGAAACGGGTAAACATGTCGCCAATGGTTTCACTCGGTTTCATGCGGAAAAGTTCAAAAGAATGTAACAACAAATTGATTTTTGACTCTTTTACTCTACTTGTGCCCTCATGGGTCACTTCGAGTGTGTGCCAAATATCAAATGCAATTTCACAAGTTGAAACACGGTTAAACTCGTTTTTATCAAGTGCACAAAATAAGGCATTCATAGCCTTTGCATTAAGAGCGAAAGCCTTCTTCTCCAAATCATTCCAATCGATCATTGGAAGAGAAGACTTCGAAAATCCGTTTTCGACAAGATTCCACAGTTCAAAATCCATAGAAATAAGAAAGATCCTCATTCGGGTCTTCCAGTAGGTGTAGTCCGTCCCACTGAACATGGGTGGACGTGTAATAGAATGCCCCTCTTGGTTTCCGGCGTATGCCATTTCTCTTTGGGTTTTAATCCGTTAGAGAGTTAACCTCGCTCTGATACCAATTGTTAGGATCGAGAGCACTAAGAGGGGGGGGGTGAATTAGTGCAGCGGAAATCTTACAGCGATTAAAACCAAAAGCTGCGTTCGTTCAATAAAAACTATTATGATGCAAAAGCTAATTCTCAGTTTGTATCTAAGTGCAGTTTGCGTCTAAGCGCAGATTGCGTCTAAGCGCAGTTTGCGTCTAAACACAGTTTGCGTCTAAGCGCAGTTTGCGTCTAAGCGCAGTTTACGTCTAAACGCAGATTTACGTCTAAACGCAGTTTTACGTCTAAACGCAGATTTACGTCTAAACGCAGTTTTACGTCTAAACGTAGATTTACGCCTAAACTCATATTTACGTCTAAATGCAGTTTTACGTCTAAACGCAGATTTACGTCTAAACGCAGTTTTAAAGGGATCTGAACTTTAGAAACTCGTTCGTAAAAGCGCAGAAGACAGTTTTGCAGAATCAAGGCGTAAACGTAAACTGCGATGTAAATATCGTACGAAAACGCTGGTTTACGTCTGAAAGAAGATTCGGACAGATCAGCACTTAAAAACTTGTTCGTGAAGGCGTAGAAGACAGTTTTGCAGAATTAAAACGTAAACGTAAACTGTAATGTACGAAAACACCGATTTACGTCTGAATGCATATTCGGAAAGAACAGCACTTAGAACTTGTTCGTAAAAGCCCATAGAGCAGTAGTTATGAAGGAGATTTGCAGTAATGATAAAGTGCTCAAAATAAACGCAAACCAGAGATTTAGAGTGGTTCGGTCAGTCTTGACCTACTCCACTTTTGGCTTCCTCCACCGACGAGGTCACCGACGTCAACTAGAGGCCTTCCTTCAATAGGCGAAGGCCAACTGCCCTTTTACAGTTTCTCTCCTTTTGACAGGCTCAGGAGACAACCTTTACAGACCTTTCTCTCCTCACTTTACAACTCAAAAACTTGAAGAACAAAAGGAGGAGACTTAAAGGCTTTACAACACTTTTGAGCTCTTAGAATCACAGAAAAGATCAAGATTTCGGTGTAGGTCTGTATCTTTTCAGTGCTGAATGGGTGGGGTATTTATAGGCCCCAACCCAGTTCAAATTTGGAGCTCAAAATGATCAAATCCCGGAATTCCGGGATCAGGCGGTTGCACCTCTTGACTGGAGAGGTTGCACCGCCTGGCAAAGCTCGAAGACCGAGCTCAGGCGGTGCCACCTCTCTGTCAGGGAGGTTGCACCGCCCAGTCTTGCTCGAAGACTGAGCTCAGGCGGTGCCACCTCCCGGCTGGGGAGGTTGCACCGCCCAGTCTCGCTGGGAGGTTTAGCCCAGGCGGTGCCACCTCCTGGCCTAGGCGGTTGCACCTCCTGGTGCAATCAGGGTCCGAATGGTTAGCTCCATTCGGCCCAATTTCAGTCTTTCAGGGGCCCAATTGCCCCAAGATTAAGCTAATGGGATCACCTCCCATTTTTCAACTTAATCAACGTGCTAACTACGATTAGATCTAAGACAATTTCTGCAGCTTTGCTTCGGTGTGTCAATCGCTCCTTCCGGCTAGTTTTCGGCGAACTTCCGTCGATCATCCAATGAACCCTCGGTGATGCTCCTGCGGACTTCCGGCAAACTCCTGGACTTTGCGACGATCCACTTGGCAAGTTCCGACGAGCTTCGCTTGGCAAGCTTTTGGACTTCTCGGATCTGTTCTCGCAGAACCTCCGACGACCGTCCGAACTTCCGTCGAACTCTCGAACTTCCAACGTGATCATGAACTTGACTCCGGCGCAACTCCTGCTGCTTGTCTAACTTTCATCGTAGTTAATCCTGCACACTTATCTCAACACATAGATTAGACAACAAATGACAATTGACTTCATCATCAAAATCCGAGATTCAACAGTTCAAACTCATTCCTCTTTCAAGAATTTTTGTGCTAACGCTGCCTTCCTTTTTCAAATTGAACCTAAATGCATTGACGAGACCATAAAAGATGATTTTTGGGTTATTGCAATGCAAGAGGAATTAAATCAATTTGAGAGGAATAAGGTATGGAAGCTTGTTCCTAGACCTAGTGACCATTTAGTCATTGGTACTAAATGGGTCTTTAGAAACAAGCAAGACGAAAATGGTATCGTGGTTAGAAACAAGGCTAGATTAGTGGCCAAAGGTTTCAACCAAGAAGAAGGTATCGATTACGAAGAAACCTTCGCTCCCGTGGCTCGATTAGAAGCCATAAGGATGCTCCTTGCCTATACTAGTAGTAATAATTTTAAACTGTTTCAAATGGATATCAAAAGTGCTTTCTTGAATGGTTTTATTTCCGAAGAAGTATATGTCGAACAACCTCCCGGATTTGAAAATTCTCTTCTTCCTAATCATGTATTCAAATTGACTAAGGCTCTCTATGGCTTGAAACAAGCTCCTAGAGCTTGGTATAAAAGGCTTAGTTCCTTTCTTATTTTAAATAATTTTACCAAAGGCAAGGTTGATACTACATTGTTTATTAAACATTTTGAAAATAATTTTCTTATTGTGCAAATTTATGTTGACGATATTATTTTTGGCTCTTCGGATGAATCACTATGTGAATCATTTGCCAAATGTATGAGTCATGAATTTGAAATGAGTTTAATAGGTGAATTAACTTTCTTTTTAGGATTACAAATCAAACAACTTAGGGATGGTATATTTCTTAACCAATCTAAATATACATTAGAATTGTTAAAACGATTTAACATGGATATTTCAAAAGCAATAGACACCCCTATGAGTACTGCGACTAAGTTAGATATGGATGAAAATAATGAAAATTTCGATCAAAAAACATATAGGGGAATGATAGGTAGTCTACTCTACCTCACTGCGACTAGACCGAATATTATGTTTAGTGTAGGACTTTGCGCTAGGTTTCAATCAAATCCTAAATTATCTCATCTTATAAGTGTTAAAAGAATATTTAGGTATCTTAAAGGAACTCCAAATCTAGGACTGTGGTATCCAAAATCTGAAATTTTTGATTTAATAGCTTATGCAGATGCCGATTTTGGCGGATGCAGGATAGATAGAAAAAGTACATCCGGAACATGCCAATTTTTAGGACATGCACTTGTTTCTTGGACTTCCAAGAAACAAAATTCAGTTACACTATCGGCGGAAGCCGAGTACATTGCTGCAAGTGCATGCTGTGCGCAAGTTGTTTGGATAAAAAATACATTAGAAGACTATGGAATTCACTTTAAAAACATTCCCATAAAATGTGATAATACTAGTGACATATGTCTTACTAAAAATCCTATTCAGCACTCTAGAACTAAGCACATCGACGTTAGGCATCATTTCATACGCGATCATGTCCTTAACAATGATGTTGTTCTAGAATTCATTAACACAAAGCATCAATTAGCAGAAATATTTACAAAAGCTTTGAATGAAGACCAATTTGAATTCATTAGAAGGGAATTAGGTATGTTAAATTGTCCATAAAGAATAAACTTGTTTGAATGGATTTTTCGTAAAGTTTTTCATCCTCTCTCCGTTCCTCAGTGAATCTAATCCTTCTCTTTTGATTCTAAATGACATGTTAAATTATCTTATCCTATCTTGAGTCATACACCGCTCCCATCTGATTAAGATTAATGATTTTATGATATTTTGTGAATCTCGAAATTGATTTTGATGGCTTAATTATGAGTTTCAAGTTGACAATTTGAATTTAAATGAGTTTGTATTCGAATTATGATCTTGACTTATTGGAGTTACTACTTGAATTTTTTTTAATCACAATCTCTTCCTTGTATACCTACAATTTTTGTTATTTATAGAAAGAAGAGATTTGATAAAATGGATGAATGTTGAATTTTCCTTTATGATGAACTCGGCGTAAATATTTTAGCATACTTAATTTTGGATGATAAAATTTTTGCATGATCAATGTTATAATCACAAATTATGTGCTTCAAGTCTCATTCCCTTTTTGTTGACGACAAAGGGGGAGAAAAGTGATGACTTGTACCATTTTGATAGCATGACTTATATGAATTGCAAAAGCTTGTCTGAATGTCTTATATGCCTTGCAAAATGCCTTGCAAAATCCTTGAGAATATCACAAGATTGATTGATTATATTGAAAGCATGCCTTACATCTATATCATGAAATTCATGTTGAAAATCTTTATCTCCTATCGTAGTAAAAATTGTCTCTTATCATTCGACTTGAAAATGATTTTCATCGAAGTTTCGCGTTTACTATTGCTTAATGGGAATAACGATAAGTTTAGAACTTATCGGTTTATGCTTGAATTCAATGGATGAAATTCAAGTGTTTTCATCTTCTCATAATATGGCATATAGATAGGGGGACTTATGTTTAACTCCGTCATCAATTGATTGTCATCATCAAAAAGGGAGAGATTGTTGAATCTCGGATTTTGATGATAAAATCAATTGATGGGTTAATTGATCTAATCCATATTATTGAGCTAAGTGTGCAGGATTAACTACGATAACCAGAAAATACAAAGTAAGAATACCGGAGTCAAGTTCGATGGACGTTTAAGAGTCCGAAGAATCGTCGGAGATGCTGCCGGAACCAATCGAGAAGAAATCGGGAACCTGTCGGAATTTTTGGAAGTTCACCAAAGAGATCATCGGAGGTTCACGGAGATCACCAAGAAGGCTCGGCTACTCGTTAAAGTCATCACAAGTTCGGGAGCTTGCTGGGAGTCCGTCGGAAGAAGTTCGTCGGAAAGCTCGTCGAAACAAGACTCGACGTTCGCGGTTGAAAACTTGCTTAGGATGTTTTTTTGTTATGTAGTTCACTTGTAATTAGGATTAGGATTAAGAGATAAATCCTATATCCTGGTTAGGGGCCAACTGGGCCCAAAATTAGACTTGGTTTGGGCTAAATTTGAAGCCCAAACAGTGAACCGAAGAGTCTGGCGGTGGCACCGCCAGACTGGGCGGTTGCATCGCCCAGCACCCAAGAGCTGGGCGGTGGCACCTCCCAGCACCCGAGAGCTGGGCGGTGGCACCGCCCAGCATTGTCAATGTCTGACGGTGACAGGCGGTGGCACCGCCAGCATCGGGAACCCAAAGAGAATTCAAATTTTGGAGCCCAAATTTGAATCCTCTTGAGGCCTATAAATACCCCTCAAATCTCAGCTGAGATTACAACTTTTTGAGAAGCAATTGATTGAGAGAAAAGTCTTAGAAAGTCTTAGCAAGTCTTGTTTTCAATTTGCTAGAGTGTTCTCCTCCTTTCTTGCTGAAAATTTGTAAGAGGTTGAACTGCTTGTAAAAGGTTGTAACAGGGGTATTTGCCCTTCCATTTCAAGAGATTTGCTAGTGGAAGGTGGGAGCCTCATCGAAGAGGGGCCTCGCAAGTGGATGTAGGTTATTTTGACTGAACCACTTTAAAAACTGCTGCGTTATCTGGTTTGCATCCTACTCTTGCCATTTACATACTGCAAACTTCTCTACTTAGTTACTACGCTTCCATACGTTTCTAAGTTATCAAGCTTCTAAAATCGGTTTCCATTGATATTGCTTTTCATCGTACTAAAGATTTATCAAAACCGAAGTTTTAATCCGCTGCACTAATTCACCCCCCACTCTTAGTGCCGCTCCGATCCTAACAATTTGAAGAGGGCGGGTCTGTTAGGACTCTCGCTTGGAGAGTCCTAATTGAGAGGGACATTCATGTAAAACTGTTAGGACTCTAACTAGGAGAGTCCTAATTGAGAGGGGCATTCATATAGGAGGTTTTTTCTTAGAGAAGAATTAGGAGTTGTAAGGGAATAGGAGTCTTGAGTAGGAGTCCTATTAGGAGTTGGTTAGAAGTAAGAGTCTTAAGTAGGAGTCCTATTAGGAGTTAGGGTTTAGAAGCCCTATAAATAGCCATGTATTCCTTCTCTTTTCTTAAGCAATAGATGAATCTTTTCTGCAGCCTTTGAGCAGCAACTTGGAGGGAGGAACCCCTATAGAGTTCCAAGGAGGCCGATCCCCTAAAGATATCAACCCCAAGTTTAGAATCTGCAAAGGTTCTAACAGCGTGTCCGTCCACAAAGGTCAGCCTCCCGAAGCCTCCCACGGTCCCTTAGGACCCACAAAAGAGAGAATGGGTTAGAGAAAACACCTCATTTGGAATCCATAAGCAAACATTCCAAGAAACACTTCATAGACAATGTAAATTACAAACAGACTTTACAAGCTCTGAATAGTTGCACAACAAAGGGTCAAAATGGTCCATTACAGACCGAAAATCTCTCACACGTGTCCACATGACACAACCTTTATTTACAAGCCTAAAGCGGCTACTAGCCTAACTAAAATGGGACTATTAAGCCTTCGGTCGTCCCTCTACATGTTGTACAAAGCATGAACATACCAAAAGACAGAGACAAACATAAGTATTACATCAAACATCTTGTTTAGAAGTTTGTCCGTGACAGTCTGGCACACTGCCAGGGGCGGTACCACCGCCCAGACTGGTGGTTCCACCGCCTGACACAGTCTCGAAGACTATGCCACGATGGTGCCATCTCTTGGGTCACTGTTTGGGTCTTTTATTGGTCCCAACACAATCCTTATATGGGACCAACTGGCTCATAATTAGGTTGGCCCAAATTCAATCTCAATTACGTGCTAACTACGAAATCTAAGGCATACTTAAGCTAAACAAGTCCCTAGGTCTTGGTTTCTTTCGATGATCTTCCGGCGAACTTCCGACGAACTCCCGATAATGTTCCAACGGACTTCTGGCAAGCTCCTGGACTTCACGATGATCTTCTTGGTGAGTTCCGACGAGCTTCTTTTGGCAAGCTCCTGGACTTCTCGGCTGGTTCCTACAGAACTTCCGACGAACGTTTGGACTTTCGACGAACTCTCGAACTCCCAACGAAATCACGTCTTTGACTTCGGGACTTCATTTTGCTTTATGTCTTGCTATCGTAGTTAATTCCGCACATGTAAAAATACACTTCGATTTAGATAATTAATACTAAGCATGAATCATGTTGTTCGGCAAGTCATTGGTCCATCGACGCTTCGTCTGATTCTTCGATGCATCATCCTTTCTTGCATCCTATTGCCCAATCGGCTAGTTGACTCCGCAACTCTGATATCCTTGGCGTAATATTCGCTCTTCTTGGCCCGATGCCCAAATCCATGGCCCGAAGCCTTCTATCGATACGTCGACTGATCCTCCGGCCCGACATCCAATCTTCTGACATTTTTTCCTCCGACCCAACATGAATTGCACTATCTTAGAATAGATCATATGTATGCTTTCATAGGCCAAGCTACCCAAAAAGTTTTTGAGGAAGCTTTGAGGACTACAATTAATATGATCAACTTGTCACCTTGTATAGCCGTAGATGGTGATGTTACAAAGTATGTATGGTCAGGAAAATATATTTCCTATAGGCATTTGTGAGTGTTTGGTTGTCGTGCAGCACATGTTTCAGATGATGAGAGGTCCAAGTTGTATGGTAAGACCAAAGAATGTATTTTTTTTTGCTACTCACATGCACCCAAGCGGCGACCGCTTGGTGGTACCAACCGTAGCCAGTCGTGCGCAGGCGACGACAGTCGTACAGGCAACCGCGCACGGGTAGAGGCAGCCCCATGGCGGTAGCGACCGCACGCCGGCAGTAGCGTGGTAATGCCACACGCGCAAAGGCGACGGCACTACAGATCAGATTTTGGGGCAAAATTATAGTTTTCCCTAGGGTTTCCCTTTAGTCAAATTATAGCTTTTCCCTTTTGTATTTTATTAATATCCTTTACTTCTTTTGACAATTCTACCCTTTACAAATTTCTTAATTCTAATTTATGTATTGTCAAATATTTATAGTTTTACCCTTATGAAATTGAGAATTCTAATTTATATTCTTAATTATAAAATTGATAAATATGATTTATTATAATTATGATTGAATTTAATCATGATTATATTTTGATTATTTGATTAGATTTAATTTTGATTAAAAAAACTATAAATTATGATTTACTTTTATAGTTTTCTCATATGAATTATTGATTATGTTTTTAATATATGGTAAATAAAATCCAATTATTGCTCTTGGATATTCATTTGGTTATTCTATTTGAAATTGCAAAATGATAGTTATCTTTCACATAAAGGCTCTTCATGATTTATATGTTATCATGATTATCATATGAGTTTTTTTTTACTGATTAATGTTCAATAATTATTATGGTTATTATTCTATTATTGAATTATTTCAGCATGAATCAAGATAAATAAATTTATGAATATTATTTATAATTTATCTTCATAAGTTTTATCTAAGCGATAGTTGCCAAAGTAGCCTCAGATTGTCATAGACAAAATTTTAAACAGGATGTTTGATGTTATACTTATGTATGTCCATGTCTTTTGGCTTGTTCATATTTTGCATAGCATGTAGAGGGATGGCTGAAGGCTTAAAAGCCTCATTTTAGTTGGGTTTCGTAGCCTTCTTAGGCTTATAAATAAAGGTTGTGTCATGTGAACACTTGTGAGAGATATTCGATCTGTAGTGGATCATTTTGACCCTTTGTTGTTCAACCATTCAAAGCTTGTAAAGTCTGTTTGTAATTTACATTGTCTATGAAGTGTTTCCTGAAATGTTTACTTGTGGATCCCGAGTGAGACACTTTCTCTAAGCCGTTTTCTCATTTGTAGGTCCTAAGGGGCCATGGGAGGTTTCGGAGAGGTTGACCTTTACGGACGGACACGCAATGGTGCCGCACGACTTGGCAAAACCAACTAAGTCCATAATAGGATGGTGGACTTATGAGATGTGAATTACAATAAAGGCCTTACCATTTATAGGACATTTTAGATTATATTTTATATTTTTATATTGGTCCTATAGCCACCAAAGTGACCTGGACCAATAATTTATAAAAATATGTTATGAAATTAGTCCTAAATGATATTAAATAAAATAATATTTACAATGGCAGTATGAATCAAGATAAAGAAATTTGGTGAATATTATTTGTAATTTATCTTCCTAATTTTTATCTGATTAGTAGCTATAAAAGTAGCTTGGGATGATAGGCTTATGAGATATGAATTATAATAAAATTCTTAGCATTCATAGGATATTTTAGATTGTATTTTATCCTTTTGTATTGGTCTTGTGGTAACCAAAGTGACCTGTACCAATAATCTATAAAATACATTATGGAATTGATCTTAAATGAAATTAAATAAAATAATATTCACGATGGCGCATATAATTAGGAGATTTATATAATTCTAAAGGAGAATTTATTTCAAATAGTTATGTGATGGGGTAGGATGATACTGTTTTGGATATCCTTGTAGTTTAAAGTTGTATACCCAAAGATAACAACACTATTCTATAAGGATGGTATCAGTCCTTCATAAATGATAATAAGTGAACACTAGATATATCGATATTTCACCCAAATGTGAAATATAGATGATATCAATAGTTCATTATATTTTAAAGACTCAAAGCATTAATATTATATTATTATAGTGGTATTTCCTTCATTATATTATTACAGTGAAACAGTTTGTGGCAATACGATACACACGAATCTAGCCCCGTGAGGAACATTATCATACGGAGGTATGATCGGGAGCTACTAGGAGCTCCACTTCGGTGAACAACATAACAGCAAGAAGGGTTATGGATTCAAGGAGTAAAGACTATGGTACCATAGAGGTGGGTCTTCCTTGCGTGCATCGAATTTTGCATCGGATGAAAGCCTTGGTCATCAGCATATGGGGGCTATGTACCACCGAGGGAAAAGTTAGAATGCAAGTACCAGTGAGTCCTATAGGAGGGACTTGATCATATAGAGGTATGATCGAAGCAACTAGAGAGTTAGACTGCTCTAGAGCCCATATTCACTGAAGGGAGCCCGGCAAGTCAGAGGACAAGGTCGAGTAAGTGAACGTTGCTACCAAAGAAGCTAAGGAGAACAGAATCGGTGCAAACCCTACAACATGATGGCAAAGGCTATGCATGGAGCTATAGTCTATCTTTCCATCGACCAAAGGGAATTTCTTGGAGAACACATAGGTATTGAAGCAGGGGGTCGAAAGGGACGAGGAAGCGACGACGAGTCTAGAGGGACTTAGCTACCCAAAAATCAAACATCAGTTAGAATGGAGGTGGACTCGGAGGAGTGCCATAGAGACATATCTACAGATCATGAAGAAAAGGGATGCAGATGTGAGGCGACGGATAGTAGGGCCATGGGCATGGCAGCGCCATGGTACCACAAAGGCGGGACTTCTGTGAAAGTCATTGATCCCTTGCTCTAATGAAGGGAGAGTGCTTGGTCGTGAAAGGGGCCGAGGAGGTAGAGCATGTAGAGGCAAACTCTAAGTACTGAGATAAGGCTGAAGGGCAGAGGCCAAGGAACTTCGTAAGACCTGTGTCAACGAGCTTCTCATCAAGATAGCCAAAAGTGAATGACTTCGGGTCATGCAAGAGTGCACGACTAAGGAATGAAGCAGGCAGTACGCGATGTTGTACCTTTGTTACTAAGTGGAGTAGGCGATAGGGTTAATGGAGAAGACGGTACAATCCTAGAGGCAACCAAAACTATTAGAGACTTACTCCAAATTGGGGTGAAAACTTTCTGCATTCCATAAGTTTGATGGCATTAAGAAGATGAATCACAATAGCTAACTCAATGCAAAGAGTGCAAACACTTCAAGTGCTTCAAAAGTGTGAGCAAAGAGTAGGTGAAGGTCAGTAACTAGCTTGATGCATAGAGTATAACCCTTGAGGAGGCGGGCAAAGTCAAAGTAACCATTGCCTTCTCAACTCTTAAGAGAATGGGCGAAACCGAGTACCTCAATTCTCTTATCTATCCAGCAGAGGAGCTCTGTACAGGTTCAAAGACCCTTCGAAGATAATGGAAGATAATAGTTGTTAAATCCTCACCAATGGTAATCAGTGCAACTGAGAGTAGATTATCCGCTTCATTTCCCAACAGAATGCCAATCGAAAACGAAAGTGATACGAATCTACTTGGAAGTGACAACTAAATGAAAGAAGAGTCGATTGATAAATTTTGTGGAGGAAGGACCCAAAATTTCGAAAGTTTACGAGATGATGCTCATTAAAGCTCCATCAAGCATCCACCCAGTTCAAGCAACATGAGGCATTTAAGAGACTAGCGCATAGTAAGGATGGTTTTTTCCTTCATTTAGAGGATCCGCAAGAACCAACAGAGATCAACACAACTCAGCCAACCCCACACTAGAGTCAGAGTCATTGGCGAGTTGAAGTAGCAAAGCAGATCAAAAGCTCCACTACTCAAAAATAGTAGTAGAGAGCAGTTGGGAGCCAAGAGGCGTTTTGTAGTTGGAGCAGAAGATTAAAGACTCAGCAAAGGTGAGGAGTTGCAGTGTCGACAAAGGCTTTGATAAGGACGTTGAAGGAATAAGTGGGGAAAATGTCATAAACAAAATTCTAAACAGGATGTTTGATGTTATACTTATGTATGTCCGTGTCTTTTGGCTTGTTCATGCTTTGCACAGTATGTAGAGGGATGGTCGAAGGCTTAAAAGCTCCATTTTAGTTGGGTTTGGTAGCCTTCTTAGGTTTGTAAATAAAGGTTGTGTTATGTGGACACTTGTGAGAGATATGCGGTCTATAGTTGATCATTTTGACCCTTTGTTGTATAACCGTTCAGAGCTTGTAAAGTCTGTTTGTAATTTGCATTGTCTATGAAGTGTTTCCTGAAATGTTTACTTGTGGATCCTGAGTGAGGCGCTTTCTCTAACTCATTTTCTCACTTGTAGATCCTAAGAGACCATGGGAGGTTTCGGGGAGGCTGACCTCTGTAGACAGACACGCAACGGTGCCGCACGACTTAGGCAAAACCAGCTATGTCCATGACATGATAGTAGACTTATGAGATATGGATTACAATAAGGCCTTATCATTTATAGGACATTTTAGATTATATTTTATATTTTTGTATTGGTCCTATAGCCACCAAAGTGACATGGACCAATAATTTATAAAAATATATTATGAAATTAGTCCTAAATAATATTAAATAAAATAATATTCACAATGACAGCATGAATCAAGATAAAGAAATTTGGTGAATATTATTTGTAATTTATCTTCTTAAATTTTATCTAATTGGTAGCTACAAAAGTAGTTTGGGATGATAGGCTTATGGGATATGAATTATAATAAAGTTCTTATCATTCATGAGATATTTTAGATTGTATTTTATCCTTTTGTATTGGTCTTGTAGCAACCAAAGTGACCTGGACCAATAATCTATAAAATACATTATGGAATTAATTCTAAATAAAATTAAATAAAATAATATTCACGATGGCACATATAGGAGATTTATATAATCCCAAAAGAGAATTTATTTCAAATAGTTATGTGATGGGGTAGGGTGATATTGTTTTGGATATCCTTGTAGTTTAAAGTTGTAAACCCAAATGTAACAATACTATTCCATAAGGATGGTATCAGTCCTTCATAAATGATCTTGAGTGAATACTAGATATGTCAATATTTCACCCAAAGGTGAAATATAGATGATATCAATAGTTCATCATATTTTGAAAACTCAAAGCATTACTATTATATTATTACAGTGGTACTTCCTTCATTGTATTTTTGTAAATGTCCCTATATTTTTTGAAATAAATGGTTTGAGCATATACAAGTTGTATTGAGTGAGTGAGACCTTGATCAGATTAATTGAACAAAACATAAACTTAATTACTGAAAGTTTTATGGAATCAAGAAATGTATGAAAGACTCATTTTTATGATACTTAGACTTCAGTACAGTTTACAACTAGCGTATAAGAATATCTAAGGATCAATTTAAATTTTTTGATAAGTCATTAGTTGACACCTTAAAATGATAGTATTTGAGGAATTCAAGATTATATACTCAACAATATAAATGATAAAGCTGTAAGCTCAAAACTCATAATATTTTGAGTATTACTCAAGGAGTGGGTAACACTAAAATAAGAATGAAGTGTAATTCACTTGAGTTTATAATTACTATATAAACTCATAAAAGAATATCTTCACGATAAAATATTACTTCTATAGAGAAGAAAATTATGTGAAGAAAAAAAACTATAAGATTTGATTTGAAATGAAAAGGTATAAATACAACCTTTATATGGTTCAAATCAAATATTACATAAATTATCTTTCTAATATTTGATAGACTAATTTGATGCTTCAACATATGTTACCAATAATAGACAATCATAAAGGGGGATAAAACCAAAAGAGAATGAGATATTCATCATTATAGGGAATCATCTTAAAGTGAAAGCGATATTAAGTTGTATTTATCGCCTACATCTAAATATAATTCAATTGATAGATCTTGAGAATCCATGCTGTGTTATTATAATTCTAGGAATTTGGGTTCTTTACCTAGAATTATTAGAATATTATTTCTCTTTTAGTGGTTGTAAACTTACTGTGATTTAATAAAAATTAATCTTTGAATTTTGTATAATAGTCTATATAGAATTAATATGAATCTTAAGTTTACAATGATTCTATAATTAAATATTAAAATAAAATATAGTTTTATAAACTCCTTAAGATTATGCTTATATCTATGGGTCACTCTATGTTTTCGTCTCATTAAAAAGAGATATTTTATTACCATATAAATAACCTATTAAGATATAATTATATATATCTAATTCATATAAAGTTTATAACCGTTCACACTCTTGAAGTGTATATAAATGAAGTCGATAGACAATTAGATAGAAAATTCAAGATCATCATATCTAGCCAAGGGTAATGAATTTTATGGTATTTATAACGAACCCAATTATAATTCTAATTTTTTTGTTAGTTTCTTGAAAAAATAACGTATATGATTTACTAGATGTGCTACAGCAGAATATGATTATTGAAAAATATATTCGTACCAATTGTACCCAAATCAATATGAGAAGAAGCTCTAAGAACAACTATATATTTCTTGAATGATGTTCTTAGTAAGTAAATTACATGACTTCTTTTAAGTTATGAAATGATAGGAAACCTAACTTAAGATATTTACATATTTGAGATTGTCCTATAAAGATAAAGATCTTCAACTCACATAAAAAAAAAATTAGATTTAATAACTATTTCTGAATATTTTATTATCTATTCAGAAAAGTTTAAAGGGGTATACATCTTACTACTCTAATCATAGTACAAAGACAATTAAATCTGGTAATATAAGATTCCTATAAAATAGCAAATCAATGGGAGTGAAAATCACGAAATTCAATTTTGATATAGATGAGATACAAGTTGATACTCCTTTATTATTCGAGAGATTATTGTTACTCAAATCATTAAATTATTTGATAAAAGTGAACAACAAAATAATATTACTAAACTCTCACATTATATTGATATCGTTGTTAATGGTCTTGCAGAACAACCATAATTGACAACCTTGGGAATATCTCAAAAGGAAAGGAATCATGTCATTTATAGTTATTATATGACATATTTACAAGAATTATATTATGATATAGGAATCAAAATGGATCCCTTATTATTTTCAGATGTCATGAAAAGTAATGATTCTAAAAAGTAATATGATGCAATAAAAGAAGAGTTAAAATTAATAACCAGAATTGTGTCTGATAAATTTGCTGAATTGTCCAATAATTGTAAAAGAGTCTATTATACAAATGTGACTCAAAGGATAATGTTAAACGATATAATGGTCAGACTTGTAGTTAAAAGTTTTTCTCATAAAGAATGTATCGACTATAACGAGACTCGTTAAGAATCATCATGACATTAGTAACTCATTATGAGTTTAAGTTATACTATAATGATATGAAAATATTTTTTTTAAGATCTAGCTTTATATGAGTTACTCTAAATGATTTACAAAGAAAATGAAAGAATTATAAAGTTTGGTATGTAAATTCAGAAATCCATTTATGACCTTAAACAAGTTTCAAGATAATGATATATAAATGTTCTTGATATCATTATTTTCAAATTTAAGAAAAATACTATTGATTAGTATTTATATTAGTGGGAGCAAGTTTATTATATTGGTCTTGTATATGGATAATATTTTATCTTACCAATAGTGATCTTGGTTTATTATACTAAATCAAGAAATTTGTCACTAAGATGGTTGATATGAATGAAACATCTTATATTATTAACATTGAGTAATTCAAAGATAGACCACAATGATTGTGAAGACTGTCTTAAAAAAGATATATCAACCGAGTCTTGAAAAGATTTTAATATATAACTTTGTTTAGTAAATCATAAAAGCAAAATTTTAGTCAATAGTAAATGCTTTGAAATGGTTTGAAAAGAATCAGATAAAGAAGATATTCTTTGTATATACATAGTTAGAAGTCTATGCTCAAGCTTGTGTCAGAAAAGATATCAGTTTTACAGTTAAAATAATAGGTATATATTGGAATTACCCAGAAGTAAAAATACTAAAGGACTATAGAGAAAGTAATAAGATATCAGGAAGGGACAAATGATTATATGCTCATAAATTATATAAGCTTGAAATGATGGTATTTTTTTTAGATGCTAATTGTATAAATTGCTTCGATAATAGGAACTCTACCTTACAGTTAATATCTATATCAACTAGAGAGATAATTTATTATTATTATTAATAGAAGTTGATTTTGTGGCATGAGGCCATTGATTAAACTTTTGGATTGTGAAATTTTATCTGACTTGGTGTAGTCAAACTCAATTACCAAGTCATTGAAGATATTTTGTGATATTGCAGTAATTTTCTTCTCTACAAGTACTATTGCATCTCTATACATTATGGTATAAAATACTTGATGTTAAGAGATGAGGAGTCTAGAAATATCCAATGTCAATTAATTACTTGATTTCCAATGTATTGATTGCTAGTTTATTCACTTAGAACTTACAATCTAAAGTATTTTGAAAGAATATGGGTTTGTGAGCAATCCATAAAGGATATGGTGATGCATGTTTGAGTAGATACTATAATTAACATTCTTGCTTACGTACTTAAGTTATTTGTTTCTGCTATCCTATTCACAATTATATATGTATATATTATAGTTGAATGTGATGATAGGATTATTCTGACAAGATAAATTATATGGGTCATTTTGGACTGCATCAGGAAAGCCTAACAATATTGTGGTACATAGACTGAAGTGTGACATTTATGACATATAATTGTTATGACTCGTATTGTTAGTCAGACTTAATATAGTATTATTATATTTATTAGACTTATTAGCCTATTTTTAAAAATTCACACGCGTGTATATAGTTTTTCTAAAATTTCATAATCCAATTGAATCAAATTATTTTTTAAATAAATTTTATTTATTTATTTTTAATTTTAAGTCTTTTTGTATCTTATCAATTAATGAGCCAAGTGGGAGAATGTTAGATTATGTGGCCCTATTTAATTAGGTAAGATATATTATAGATATAATTGTATTTTGATTATGGTTATTCGCCAATAGAAAAGAAGTTCATGTTAAAGTAGGATTCCTTAGAGATAACATTGATGGGAGGAACTCTCCTAATAACTTATCCTAAATCCTCTGCTCTCGCCTATAAATAGACAGGACCTCTAAGGGCTAAATAGAAGCATCTCATAGAGGATTTAGTTCAAGGATTACAATTTATCTCTTAACCCTTTTCCCTAACCATCAATCTAAGTGGTCCTGTGAAAGGATAGGAAGAGAGAAAGATTTAGTTCTCCTTGTAGATTGATATCTCAGATCCGATGATGGTGCGCTTGTAGATAAGATAAGGTTTGTTCTTCTGAACAACAATGAAATATTTTCATCGTAATATTGTTAGATCTAATTTTATTTGATTTCAATCTTGGCTAAAAGTTTTTTCGCATTATAGATAGTATGATTACAGATTTTATGTTAACAACAATTTCACAGCCTGCTTTGGTGTCACCATAGGCTCGGAAGATTCCCTGTTATCGACCTATTTCGTTTACACTAAACATCATCCAAGAGGGAGGAGGGACTCCACGTCGAACAAGATTGAAGAAGAAAGAGAATAGGTCGATCATCAAATAGCATGATGAAATCGTTGCCGAGGCCTTGGTCCTCGATAAAACGAAGAATGTCGGACTCCTTTCGATCGAGGAACTCTAGGTTGGGGGGATTTCTCGATGCTCGTGGAGGCCGAGACCGAGGCGCGCGAGGAGCGGATAACATGTTATAGAATCAATCAACATGTTATAATCAAATCAAAATGATATGTAATTCATATTAAATTAGATAATAGTTTTTATAACCAATAATTTTTCTAGAAAAATATTCAAAATTTTAAATATTTTTATTTTATTATTTTTTTTCAAATAATATATTTAATTTAAAAATAATTAAATTATCCTTTAAAACTTTCTTATATAATTTGACTTCTAACCTCAATCGAATCAATTGTATGTATAAAAATATAATATTATAATAATATATAAATAACATGTTATAGAATCAAGTAACATGTTATAATCAAATCAAAATGATATATAATTCATATTAAATTAGATAATAGTTTTTATAACCGATAATTTTCTTAGAAAAATATTCATAATTTTAAATATTTTTATTTTATTATTTTTCAAATAATATATTTAATTTAAAAAATAATTAAATTATCCTTTAAAACTTTCTTATATAATTTGAATTCTAACCTCAATCGAATCAATTGTATGTATAAAAATATAATATTATAATAATCTATGAATAACATGTTATAGAATCAATCAACATGTTATAATCAAATCAAAATGATATATAATTCATATTAAATTAGATAATAGTTTTTATAACCGATGGTTTTCTTAGAAAATATTCATAATTTTAAATATTTTAATTTTTTTTCAAATAATATCTTTAATTTTAAAAATAATTAAATTATCCTCTAAAAATTTCTTATATAAATTGACTTCTAATCTCAATCAAATCAATTGTATGTTTAAAAATATAATATTATAATAATCTATGAATAATGACTACTAAGGAGGTACAATATGATATCATTTATAATATTTTTAAAACCTTAATAAAATATTATAAATATTATTAAAAAATATTACAAACAAACCAAATAAAAATAATGATAGAAAAAATTTGGTGAAAGAAACCTTTGAAGAGTATTTGAGATTTTTTTTAAAATTAAAAATACTATTTGATAAAAAAAATAAAAAAGATGATACCTTTCAAAAAAAATCTAAGTATTTTATAGAAAAAGCGTCCATTTATAAATACTTCCTCACTAATTACATAAAGTTGTTCTCCTCGAAATATAAAGGAAGGTAAAAAATTTTGATTTCTTATGCACACTGACCCTCTCTCTTTAGATATTGAGCTTTCATTATCTTTCTACATAGCAAACATTTGTACTCTACAGAGCATCCATTAATCTTTTGTGAACCTTTTGCATAACTTGATTTGTGACGTTCTGGAATTGATCCATAAGAAACAGAGATCACATCCTCTCCATCCTTCCAAATTAGATGGACCATCAAATTTTGATTTTATTATATCTATAATTAATTATACAATAAGAAAAAGATATCAAATCGACTTCATTCTTTTCTGTTATCCATAATTGATTATATAACGAAGAAAATATATTCTATCCTTTCATATTGAATATATAATATATATATGATACAAATTTTAGCAAATTCTTAGAAAAAATTCCTCTATTTTTCTAGGAAACGCCCTTAATCTTCATAATTCTCAAGCAACGTTTTACTTTTTTGCCTAATATCTAAAATATTATTTTTCTTTTATTTTCCTATTGATCAGTCCATAGTTTGTATCAGTCTAGTTAAGATGTTATTATAATATTTTTAATATTACATTAAAACATTATAATGTAGCACAAAATCACTATAATATAATATTTTTATACAAATTTTATAAAAAATATTATGTTTATAGTGTTTTTATATAATTTTATAATTTTTCAATAACATTAGAAAAACACTGTATTAAAGTAAAAAAATGTTATATTATGGTGTTTTTATTTTCAACAGTATCAGGAAAACACTATAACATAGAATAAAAACGACATAACATAATCTTTCGTACTACATTATAATATTTTTTACATATTACTAAAAATATTTTAACACTTCCGGGAAAAAAAAACCCCAAAAAGATGGATTATTTTCTAATATTCGCCCAAAAATTCTTATAAAGATCCGGAGAAATGAACTCTCCTAAGCAACAGAAGAACACGAGGTCGGAAATGGTCCAACGCTTCTTTCCCACGACTTCTTCTCCTCCGTCGTCATCCATTATCATGTTCAAAGGCCATAGCCACCGTACGTACATGAGAACTGTCCAAGAATAGCCACCCTGCGTCGGTATAAATGCCTCCTCGTCTCTCGTCTTCCTCAACACACGCTCACTGCACCCAAAAATCCTATCACAACCTCTATCAGACCGAGAAAGCTACGTCGGCAACCACCATGAGGGCGAGCTGCATGGCCATCCTGCTCCTCCTGTGCTTGCTTCTTCTGACACCGGCGACCTCCGACGCCATCTCGCCTGCCGCGATGTCCATCGTCGCCTCGCCGGCGCCAGCGACGAGCGGATCCCCCTCCTCCCAGGAATGCCATGACCAGTGCCTCGCAAGCAAGAACTGGAGATTCTTCTGCAATGTCAAATGCTACCACAGCCTCTTCGAGAAGAGCAAGAAAGCAGGTAAGATACTGTGATGGGCTAATGTCCAGTTCTGTAACTTAATTGTTTGGTGTACTTGGTTGCAGAAACTACTGATGAATCAAGCAACTCTCCCAGTCCGAGTCCGTGAAGGATAATTAGCTGTCGTTTTGGGATGGATGATCTCTCCGTTTCTAGTTTGAGTGTTTCTTTTTAGCTATAATTCTATTGAAATATGTCTTGGGAGTTCGTTGATGGAGCTCCCAATTTTCATTCTTTTTTCCTGAGATTTGATGCATCTCAGAAATTTTTTTGGTGTGGTTTTCCTCTGACCTTCTTTCTGTTCTCGAGAAGCGTCTGACCGAGCTGCACTCAATAAAGAAAGGGTTGTTGAAGTGTTATTTGTGTATCGATCCATCAGAAAATAAAGTTCAACATGTCGAATTGGCATTAGCTTTTTAATCAGTCGCATTGGCTTCTTACATCGAAAGCATTTCTAGTGAGAATGGATTAAGTCTTCCTCTTCGAGAACGGAGTTGGAACAACTCGGTGCCACTGTCCTCGAACAAAGAGTTGTTCTATGGTTTCTGTGGTTCGTCAGCTATGATCTTTGTAGTCCGAATGATGAGTACGAATCAGTAGAACATTTGGTTTCTGGGTAAAGATTAATTCTGAAGAAGTTGTGAATTCATCCACGGATAGCTCTACTTCAGCAAAACACATGTCCAACTTACCACTAGTCCAAGGCAAAACTACTCGGTGAAGCTCTTCGAATTAGAGACCAAAAACACAAAATGCTAATAACATGTCAGAGAAAACCCCTTGAATTAAGAATTTATGAACATATATAAGAAGAAAGAGAAATGAGTGATGATTTTGTCAAGATAGAGAAGAAGACAAACTCCTTGAGGCCATCAAAAGCAAAGGCAGACTGCAACAAAAATGAACAATGGTAGACGAAAATTGAGCCTGCGACAACTATTATTTATAGGACATACGAGAAGCCATAAAAGGACATACAACTATTTTATTTTATACTCTGCATTCGATAAATAACAAAGAGGTCAGACTGAGATACCCTTCAAATTAAATTAAAAGCACCAGTATTGATGCAAGCATTCAATGTTCCAACAGTTATCCATCACGAGAGATCAAGCTTAAAAGTAGTTAAATCTTGAAGCTGGAAGCTACATAGAACATCATAAGTTATAGAGACCAAACTAAACCAATCTGTGAATTGGTTCGATTAGTTTCGACTATTTCGTGAGAAAATACAAGACAGTCGATGAGATGAATAAAAATAATGCCATAAAACCAACAAAACCACAATGTCTTTTCAACAAGCTTAGACTAAACAAGTCTTCATACAATGATTTCCAATAAAATGCATCAAATTGTGTACCAGATAAACTGAAGAAATGGAGCACAAACCAAGCCTGTAGATGCTGAACCAGCATCCACATTACAAACCCAAATAAACCGGGTCTGAAGGACCAAAAGATGGTGATTCCTAGCAACACCAACTGCAAATACTGATGGTGCTTTGACCCAAAACATCATCTAACAAGAGGGCTTCTATAAGCCCATACTTTTTCAAAGCAGACATGCATCTCACTTGCAAATCTGACAATATTTGGCAAACCTATCATTCCAATCAAGACACAACTGGGACCTAAAAATCTGCCTGCAGAACAGAAAACTAAAGCACCACATATATGGAAGCTCAGAAGCATTTCCTGTGGACAATTGCTGGACCAGACTCCTCGTACTCACCCTTTGAAATCCACATCTGCATATTTAAGTGTGACAAGGTCATGCATCACGTATATCTGCAAAAAACTGATATCATGGAACCAGGACTAGGATATACCTGTTGGAAAGTACTAAGTGAGGCAAGGATGGATCCTCCGATCCAGACACTGTACTTGCGTTCAGGTGGGGCAACCACCTTAATCTTCATGCTGCTTGGGGCAAGAGCAGTAATTTCCTTGCTCATACGATCAGCAATACCAGGGAACATGGTTGAGCCACCACTGAGCACGACGTTTCCATACAAATCTTTCCTGATATCAACATCACATTTCATAATGGAGTTATATGTGGTCTCATGGATTCCAGCAGCTTCCATGCCGATCAGTGACGGCTGGAAGAGGACCTCTGGGCACCTAAATCTCTCAGCCCCGATGGTAATGACCTGCCCATCCGGGAGTTCATAGCTTTTCTCCACAGCTGAGCTCGTCTTGGCAGTCTCCAACTCCTGTTCATAATCAAGAGCGATGTATGCAAGTTTCTCCTTTATGTCCCTTACAATTTCCCGTTCTGCAGTTGTAGTGAAAGAATAGCCTCTCTCAGTAAGGATCTTCATGAGGGCATCAGTGAGGTCACGTCCAGCGAGATCCAAACGAAGAATAGCATGAGGCAGTGCATATCCTTCATAAATTGGAACAGTATGGCTGACACCATCACCAGAGTCAAGCACGATACCTAACAAATAATAGCCCAATCAAGTAAATGATAATTTTAAATGGTAAATCACCCTAATTAATCAGTCAGACAGATACTAACCGGTGGTACGGCCACTAGCATAGAGGGAGAGGACTGCCTGAATCGCGACATACATTGCAGGCACATTAAAAGTTTCAAACATGATCTGGGTCATTTTTTCTCTATTTGCTTTGGGGTTAAGAGGAGCTTCAGTCAGAAGTATCGGGTGCTCCTCAGGAGCCACACGGAGCTCATTGTAGAAGGTATGATGCCAAATCTTCTCCATGTCATCCCAATTGCTGACAATTCCATGCTCAATTGGATACTTCAAGGTAAGGATACCTCTTTTGGACTGAGCCTCATCACCAACATAAGCATCCTTTTGGCCCATCCCAACCATAACACCTGTGTGGCGAGGTCTGCCAACGATACTGGGGAACACTGCTCTAGGTGCATCATCACCAGCAAATCCAGCCTGTTCAACAAAGGCAAGAGAAGCACGAATCAGTTTCACATATATGCCCAGAATTGAAGCACAAAAATATACTTCCAAAAAGACAGAATTACTAATACCAAGCTGACTGACCTTGACCATTCCAGTTCCATTGTCACAAACAAGAGGTTGGATATCCTCAGCATCAGCCATTTTCTATAAATCTGAAGAAGGGACATGAGGATATCAGCAAACCTACAGTTACAGACTAGTGCTAACGCATGCATTAAGAACAAATTAACCAAAGCGGGGAACTCTCCCTTTCAAATATTTTTTATCATTTGAGTTGTGACTGAATATTTGATACAAGTAACATTGGTATGAGTAGTACAATTAAGAAAATACAGACAATTAAAACATCTTGTGGATTTTCTCTCCTTCTAAATATATAAAGGAGAGAGTTCATAGTCCCTCAGGAAGAAAACATCTTGTGGATTTCATCCCTTACGTCTCTCCATAAAGATAACATCTCTAAGGAAGAGAAGATATTGAGCTTGGCTTTTAAAAAGATCCCCTTAAGACTTAGGATCTGTTAGCTCTCCTCGACAAAAGATCAACTACTCTTGCAAGAAGAGCAGCGAACTTCGTGTTTACCTTTAACAACAAAGGACCAACAGATCTGGAAGGAAGATAACCTAATGCCAAACCGCATCAAACATTAAGAGAAGAAATGGCTGAAATGTTAACATTGAATCCGGAAGATATCTAGTCTTAAAAAGGTCAGAAGATTAAAAAGTCCAATGTAAGATTGGAAATCAGTAAAAACTAGAATGAAAGCCTACTTTACCGACCCAATCTGTTCTTTCTTAGTCTCCAATGTCTTGTATCTGTTAAATATTTGCAAGCAATATAACCTGTTAGTACGTCCTTCGTAATTTTGGCTACTTACGAAGAGAGCAAAAATTGGACCAGAGATGCAAAATAAGAAAAAAAAATGGGTTTTTTTCTACTAAATTCACTGTCGCGAAAAGGATGCAATAAAAAGGTCAGATCCGACAACAAATTAGTAAAGGAGACTCAAAATAATCATTAGGAGATGGCAGAACAAAAGAAAATCATAAAAAAAAATAGCAGACTTTCGCACAACGATGTGAATCATGATCAAAGGAATCCGCGATCAGATAAACGTGTAATTTCTAGATCTGATGGTCCCGATCCACTCAAAATTAAGCGCGACAAGTCCGCCTCTTAAGAAAAGACAATATCGCCTCGAAGACGCCGATCGGGCTCGAGGTCACTAGATCCAGAGCACCAAACCGTAAATCTACAATATCCTGAACAAAATACGAGACGAAGAAACGGAGCTGCGCGCAGAATCGATCGACGAAGAAACAGATCTACGAGATCGGCGGAAACGGGTTCTCACCTTTGTCGAAGAGGAAAACTGGGGGGCTGAGGAGTAAAAGGGACGACTAAGACCAAAGAAATAGCGCAGAAGAAGGAAAAGAAATGTCGCTTACTCGCTTATATAACTAAAGATTACTGGATAAAGAAAAGGAAAATTAGGGTATCATCCGAGACATTTGGGCTTTATTTGGACTGAGATGTCCAAATTGTTTGGGATATCCCAATTTAAAATTTGGGCTTTATTTGGACTGGGCTTAACTCATCAGATACATCCTCCCTTTACCCCCCAAATCTGTCTGTAGCTAAGTGAATTGGTTGTTCCTAAACCAGAATTCTTAGGGCAATGGTTTTAAGGGAAGCTCTACTAAGCTTAAATGCTAGTCAGATTTATTATTTGATGTTATTTATTTTAATAGAAAAAAAAAACATAGTCCATTAAATAATTGATTTATTGAGTTAAAAATATGATATTTTTGAAAAAAAAAAATATATATATTATTTTGAGAAATTTCTACTTAGCTCTTCGTTCTTCGAAAATTTTCATAGGCTTTTTTGTTTTTTCTAAAAGATGATTTCATTTCTTCGTCTTTGCTCATCATCACCTCTATTTTAGTCATACCATCCCCTTCGTCCTTGTTGTTACCTTTGGTGAAGGAGGGATTGCGAACGACGATGAGGGCGTGCTGGCCCTCCACCCTCTGCTCGTCACCCTTGATCGTATTCACTATTCACCTCCATCTCATTGGCACCATACTCCATCGCCAATCATCTTTATCCTATATTGCTATCCTCACCTATCTTCTCCTCTTTTTTATAATTATCATTATCCTTGCTCGTAATCCTAATGGGATAGAGATGAAAGTTTGGATAATCTAAATATAACGACTAATAGGACAGAAAGTAGAGACAATATCTATCTTTTCCAAAAAAAAAAAAAAAAAAAAGCTCTATAAGATAAAGTTTGGATAATCTAAATATAACGACTAATAGGGCAGAAAGTAGAGACAATATCATCTTAAAAAAAAAAAAAAAAAAGCTCTACAAGAATTTTTAAATAAAGGGATGCCTATCTTCCCCACTTTCTCAATTTTTTTTTTAGAAATTACCCGATGTCACTTATTAAAGGTTTTAATATGTTTAAACTTAAATCAGTTCGTAGTCGAAGTAGCAAATCTAACATTTGAATAGGCATATCATAATAAACTTATAAGGCAAGATATGATCTTTTGAACTTTGAAAGGATATATTAATAAATAGGAGGTCCAAAATGCAAATTGTTCGCCCTCGAGCGCGTTTACAACGGGCGACTCTCAACGGGAGTGCGGCGGAGGAGGCTATGGATTGGGAAGATTACGCCATGGCTGATCTCTAAGAAAACGCTGCGAAAGATGAACAAGAGTATATCTCAGTTGGCAGTAGGGTTTCTGCCATGCTTGATCCGATTTCTGATGGACAAGGTGCGTCGATGACTTCTCGCTGTTTAATGAGTCAGTTTCTCGATGTTCGATGCTCTTTTCTTGCTAGCAACTACTAAAATTTTGTTCCTGTGGGGAGATCGTCGGACTCTGGGTTTGGTTTCTTTGATCAGAACCAAGAGTGCCTTAGGATACTTGGGTTATTGTATCTTTTGATGCTCGCATGACTACTTCTAGTTAAGTGTAATACTACCAGTTTAACCTGCAGACATAGACTTAATATCTGAAATGGAGATAGTGGACAAGGTTAGGACGTATCTAGATGTGGACGATGCTAATGACGAATGATAGAACACTGAAATTGGCTGAGGAAAATGCAATCTGTATCTGTGGAAATGGGAAGAGGGAGTCAGAGGCTTTACGTAGTAATTCTGATGGTGCAATACCTTGAATGTGTGCGATATTGTACGATGAAGATGCAAAATAGATCTTCCTGATAAAAGATGTTGGAATAGCAGAGGTTCTGTTTGGGGCCCTAATTTGAAGGTAGTAGGTGCTATTAAAGAAGATGTGGTAGGTTGCACCGGCTCATATCACATCCAGTTACCTTCAGGTGGCATCAAGTTATTTCTTATTCTAATGTTTAAGAATTATCTTGTGGAAGGATTCCATACTTTAGATGGACATGTAATTTGTCTTGGTTTATCTTATATATACTAAAGGGATTAGACTCTCACCATGGTTCTCTTAATCCAAGACAAGAATCATGCTTAGCCAAACTCACAGTTTCTAAGTAATTCATAGAGAGGATGATCTTATTTTAATTTTAGCTGAAAACTGCTTTTTATTTGGACTCATAACAAGAATATTCAGATTTATATAATATCAACTGAACTCCTTTGGTTAAAGGAGAAAACAGATTGGTTATATCCTTATCTATTTCTATACATCATGATATTCGTATATATAGACTGGATATTTGGATGGTTAGTTAATATAGCCGGATATTATGATTGAAACTTTTGAAGAGAAGCCATTTTAAAAAATATGAGATACTCAACAAGCTTCATTTTTCTCTTATATTACATGCAACAAAGTGTAGAATAATTGTTGTTGTTGCTACTGAGGATTTGTGGTTCCTTAATTGTTGTATAATATTTAATAGCATAGACCTTTTGCTACCAAATCCAGCTGCATCATAATCTGAATTCGCTTCCGATCAGATATTAACATCACATGATGCAGTGCCTTTAGTTTCACATATTCTACTACCAATGCAAGTAATTGAACTTTCTTCTGTCCATCTCTGTTTTTCTTGTTATGATGGATCTTTATCTTTGTCGTCTCAACTAACAAGCCCGTCTTTGATTAAGTAAAGTGGAGCCGTATATTTGGACAACTATATATTGTACGTTTTCAGTCCAATGATAAGACATCATTCAAGGATGCGGATTTCAATTTGCAATTCAATATTTCATTTTTATGTTTATTTTTCACCCAAAGAAAAGATTCTCCTACGTATAATGTATTGCATAGCAGCCCATTCTAATATTGATGTAGAAACTGCAAGAGTAGGAAGAAAAAGAGAGAAAGAGAAGAGTGATATTAGAGATTAGAATAAAAGACTAGAAGAGAGAATATATAATTTTTTTAGTCAAAACTGAGATATTTAAGAGCCTTGCTATAAACTCCAGTATTTATAGGGTTTAGGAGCTGTAGTACAATTAATAAGGGTAATGATTCCCAAGAATAATTTCTCATTGGATTTCTAGAGAACTTGTATGTCTTTTGGAAATCCAAAATATGACTCTTTAGAGACCTAAACAACTTTAAAAATTTATTACAGTTGAGAAAAAAAAAAACAGTGCACTTAACACAAAAGTTGTGTCCCAAGTTTAACACATAGAAAGATTAAAATATTCTTCATTTTCCCATACAATTTTTAGGATTTCTAGGCCAATTAATTAATAATATTTTTTTTATTTAGTATACTCTTATAAAATCCTTTTTAACCCTAGATGGTTCTCCATCAAATATTCTGAGTTCAGGTATATTTTTATGGATTTGTTTTATTTTGTTTAAAAATTAAGATATGCCATGACTTTGTAAAACAAGGATTACTTGGGAGTTATTCTTTAATGGATGGCATATTCAGTACATACTATCTTAAACTTGGTATACAAATGATATACAATTGTCTCGCATCAATACTTCCATTTTTTTTTCCATAACTTGATATTTGAAGGATTACTTGATCATGTACCACCCTCTCACCTATCCTTTGTAGCCAAATTGAACAATGTCTTGTTTGCAAGCTATTCACAGACCCTACCAAGCATTTTCTTTTTGAATGCTCAATTGCTAATGTTTTTGGAATCTCCTTCAGCCAAACATCAAAAACTCTTTCAAACGTTTGGTACCTCGTGACTTGGCTTAAGGAGAGCAATAATCTTTATAAAACTTCATCTAAACTTCTAAGTAGCCCTACTGCTTTCTCCCTATGACATGGATGGTCATCGTGCACATACAACACATTCATCGATAGGCTGTTCATCACTTATGCATACTTGTATAGTTGTTTGACATTGTGTTTTTCCTTGATTTTATGTGTTTTCATTAGGTTTCTATAAGTAGAAGCAGTTTGTAAGGCTGCGCATCGATTGCTCATCAGACTAGGCAAAACTATCCCAAATGGTCTAGTTTTCATGTGTCGTAGTCTGTTTTATACAGGTTGTTATGCGGTGTGAAACGTCAACCATCTCAGCTCCTTATAACCACCAAGGTATTACAGGACTGAATGAGCCTTTGGGGTAGTGTTGGGTCTTGTTTAGATATACATGTTTATATGCAAAGTATACGTAGACTTGCCTTACACCCCGACATCTGGTTAAGCGGTTGTTTGTAAACTTGTCGCTATCTTTTTTCCTTCCGAAGTCCTTGTTTCTTCCTTTTCTCTTTTCTTTTTTTGCAATTGAAGTGTTTATTGAATTGCTTGTTTCCTATGGTTTTTCCATGAGACATTGGGATTTATTCGTCATTGGTTTTCTGAATCTAATAAACTTTCTCTTTTGTAGGTTCTTCGAGACGTTACTAGATTGCTCTTAGGTTGTCCCTTTGCTAACGAATATCATAGGGTACCACATGACTTGACAATTCTAACTAAGCCTATGACACTATGGACCTTTGTGTGTTAACTAAAGTGAAGCCAGATTTTGCAACCACTAGTCCAATCCATCCACACTAGTTTTCAAAGCACTCAGCTCTCATAAAAGATATCACTCCTTGTTATGAACATTCTGAGGGGTCAAGAGATGTGGAAATCTTCCCTCCCACAAACAGTTCTACTCTAAGCTTTACTCTACAAATTGATGGCTCTTAGTCACAGTGTGATAATTCTGCATGTTTTGCTTTTCTCTTCAAAACATCATCAAACTCTACTTTGGCACTTGGTTTTGCCCCTTCAGCTGTCCAGAACCCCTCCACGTCCACGGCTGAAGCCATGGCTCTTTTTGGAAGGTCTCCAAGATGCCCTGGAGCTCGCTCAACTGGGCTATCTATCTTGCTTGTGCATACCTCATTAACTACATCAATGATACCTCTCTAATCCAATGTGAAGGTTGCATCCTTTTTAATTTTGTCCATTAATTATGTAGATGAAATTTTTTTTTCTTTTTTGAGAAAATAATTCGATAATTTTACACTCCACATCATGATCCTACAGGTCCTTTATAGGACTTGTGATGTACTCCAGATCAAGTAATTCCATCCGAACCTTTGCTTTGGTTTATTAGTTTGTTGGATTCCTTTCCATAGAATCAGTTGTTATCGTGTTCAAGTGCTCACAAGAACTCAAACTCAACTGTAAGTAGGTTTACCCTTAAACTAGTATAATAGTAGTCTAGTAGTCATGGTCCTGTTTCATCTGTATTAGTTGACAGAGGTAGATGAGTAGAAAGAGCGAAAGACTGAGTCTAATCATAAGTGGTGTCGTCGTGCCTTGAAGTCAGTATAACAAAAGGGAGACTTTCTCCTCTCTTATATGAGATAGCTTTCACAGAGGTTAAGAGAAATTCACCGACTAGAGTTAACTTAAGGAAGATCTTCGCTTCGAATTGGATTTTTCACAATTGTCGCTAACAACATCCTACTATATATAGTCTCGGGTTGGATGATGGTGCATGTACAACGCTGATGCTTCAGACTGCTATTGTTTTTGGGGGGTTTTTGCCTCAGAAGCGGACAACTCGAAAATGGCATTTCGTTTCATGATTGATGGAGATCGAAATTGATCCTAGCTGAGTTGTATTATTTTAGTTGGCCATTTATGCAATCTCGAATCTTATCATGGAGCAGCACATCTGAGGGTTCAAATTGAGCTCACTCAGCCATGCAATTCTAGTCATTGTCTGATCCAATTGTCCATCTGCTGGTTTCTTTTTCTTTTCCATCACCTAATCCATGTCTAAGTGCTGCCATTTTTCGTAATCGCAGGGTCCATTGTTGCCCAAGTGCTCATGGGAAGCGAGACGAAGTTTGCCTTGGGCTCATTGGAAATATCTCGCAGAAGATGCATCCTGTTTGCTGGAAAATAGTACAAGGGTTGTGGGACTCGATATTGATCGGCACAGGTTTGTTTATGAAAGCGAGAATTAAGTCTTGATTTCAAAACGAAGAGATATGATTGCAGACCTGCTGACTCCTTCGGCTTCTCCGGTGCTTTGGCTTTTGTTCCTGTTCTCTGACAGCTGGGGCCCGAGCAACCAATCGATTTCACTACGCTCCAGTACGACCAGTCTGCTGATAGAGAGAGAGAGAGAACTCCGGTGCTCCGCTCATCGCCTGCTCGTTACCCGACAAACTCTCCACTTCCTTGGAGTACGATGGCTCTGCAGTGAGAGAGATTCTGGGAAGCACCTACAGACCAGAAACTTCAACCACCACTTGCCTTATCAATCTGCCACGCAAGGGGATCACGTAAGGAACGGATTCCTCCTCATCCATTGCAGGTACCGCTGCACCAGATGATTCTTCATGTTGGAGTATACGATCGTATTTGTGCGGTGCACTTGGAACGCCACGTTCATCACGTAATCCGAATCGAAGTCCAGGTTGCCAAATCACCACCGTTGGATACTGGGAAGACGGCCGTGGTGTCCCCATCAAGCCAACCCATCTGATGGTTACTCGATACCCAAGTACGTGACCCGTTCCACGACCCTTGCGGCACATATGTACTGAGAGCAACTCGGTACTGCCAGATCAAGATCGAACGGTGGGAGCTCTCCCTAACAAACCATTTTACCGGATTGGCAGCGTTGGAGCCCCCAATTCATAGCCTCCATATAAGAGGACACGACTCCATCGCCTCGTCTGCTGAACTTTTCATGTAAGAGGACATCTGCCATGGGGCCCGTAGCCATGTGACCAGATTCATAGACGTTGCCCTGTGGGGCAAAGCCTCGAGAAAGCCCACGGATCTGAATGCTAACCCCCTCCTGCAAGAGACGACTCTACAGTATCCGCCAAAGTTGAGAATACCAAAAGCATGGACAAGACGTGCGGTTGGGACGGGTGAGAGGGTAGCATGCAGGCACGCGTGGAATTAGCGTCGGCAATATTAGAATGGCGGCATCCCAGAGGAATCGCAGTAAAAGTGGGTTGCGTGAGGCATCAGCTTGCGGCCGGGCAGAGAGGGTCCCACATGAGAGGCTGACGTGGCTTGCAGAATCTCCTCCATCTCGTCTCTGCCAATGGTATCTCATCTCCCACGTGACCGCCGGCCCCTTCGTTACGCAGTGGTCTTCCTTAAGAACTCCAACCACACCCCCTCTTCGCCTTCGGCAAAAGGGCTTTGTCTGCTTCGGCCATGGGCGACTCTTCTTCACCAGCCTCCTACATCCGCATGGTGATCACATAGCACAACCCCCCGGCTTGAGTGTGTTCTTTCGCTCCTTTCTCATGGTTCATGTTGGTGTGGGCTTCAGGTGCAGCTCCTGATCGAGAAGTGCCTTATCTTCCACATGAACAAGGACGAGTGCGTGGAAGCTCTCTCCAAGCACGCCGCCATCGATCCTGTCATCACTTCCACCGGTATGTTCATGGTCTTTTCCTTGTAAACATCGTACCATGTTACTATCATCGTATACGGCAAATCATGAGAATCTCACGCGGTGCTTCTACATAAGAATAGAGGAGGAATAAATTTAATACGTTATTATGCATGGGAAAGAAATCATTCGTGCCAACGAACTTGTGTTCTTTGTTAGTGTGGACCGAGCTGGAAAAGGAGAACAAAGAGTTCTTCGAGGCGTACTCGAAGAACCGAGAGGAGAGTGTAATGGAGATGATGCGGGAGATGGTCACGGAAATGGCTTCCCGAGACCCAGAGGATGACGAGGGCTAAGATGGCATCCATCAATCCAAATTATATATACTGTAATTAAGGAAGACGGGCGGGGGAGGCAAAGATGAGAAGGTAGAGCAAATAAGCTCCCGGAGAAGAAGAACCTACGGCTACTGTGGGTTTGTGCAGGACTCAGGATCTGCCGATGGGGACATGATGCTACGCTTAATTGGCAGCTTATGCGTATCATTGCCAATGTGTATATTGATTGATGTGTCCAAATTGCAATGGAATGGACGTGTAGGCTTTGGCTTGGCTTGTTTGAAGCTTGCAGTCGAATTGGTCACGCTTTCAGCTGCTGATTCCGGCGTTATCGGTAGGATGAGAGTACTAATTCAATGAAAAATTGAGAAATCATATGAGACATATGTATGCTTTGTTTAGTCTGTCTGCAAAAGGTGATATGTTGTTGTGGTGGAATATCTCCGTTCCGAACACACATATCAAACAGATTATGATGGGATGGGCAATTCATAACGAGACAAATTATAGTAGTTGCACAAATTTATGAGAGGCACTTCCCACATCTGCCCACACACAGTATTATTCTTCGGTAAAAAGGCTAAAGAACAGTTGGGGTTTTGTGTCCGCTATGCAGCTTAGGAATGTTCACACCGAGGGCTGAACCAAAGTAAGTAAGATAGTTCGAATCGATTTATCCGATTAACTAATTTATAATTTTAAATAATTTCTTTTTTTTTAAAAAAAATATGTATATTTTATAAGATTCGAATTGAATCAAAATTTTGATCCCAATTGGACCGACAAGAATTATAAAATTAAACTCATATCATTTATAAAATTGAGTGTTTCTATTGATTTAATTGATTAATTTAAATTGATTAAAAACTTAAGATTTAAATTAAAATTGATTTGGCTCGATCCAAATTTATTAATTAGATTATTAATGGATTCAAATTTTATTTCGATTCGATTTTCACTTGAGATACCCCATCTTTCATGTGACCATTCCTTTTCTACTGACTCTAAAATCATATGAATGAATGATGAAGTCAATCTGAGATTTGTATATTCATTATTCTCATAGTGGATTATATCTAGTTTGTCCCGTGGTTTTTACCCTTCATATTGGAGGGGTTTTTCACGTATATCTTGGTATTCTATTTGATTGTGATTTCATTTAATTCCGTTGCATATCATGACCTGCTAGTATTTATTCATATACAAAGGTTATTTCACTTTATATCCCATCAACTGGTATCAGAGCAAGGGTTTTGGCGATTTAAATTTTGTATTTAACATGGAAGCCAGTAATGTTTCTCGCATGATTAGTTTGAATGGAAACAATTGGATGATATGGAAACCAAGAATGGAAGATCTCTTGTATTGTAAAGATTTGTATGGACCTTTGTAGGGGGATAGTGCAAAACCCACAACTATGACAGATGATGAGTGGAAGAGGTTAGATCGAAAAACAATTGGGTTTATTTGACAATGGCTTGATGATAGTGTCTTTCACCATGTTTCTATTGAAATTTCTGCATATTCTCTTTGGAAAAAGTTGAAAAGTCTTTATGAAAGAAAAACAACTGGCAACAAAGTTTTTTTTATCAGAAAACTTATAAACCTAAAATATAGAAAGGGTGCTTCTATTGCTGAGCATTTGAATGAAATGTAAAGTATTACTAACCAGTTATCATCTATGAAAATGTCTCTTGATGATGAGTTATAGGCATTATTACTTCTCAATTCATTACCAGAAAGTTGGGAGACACTAGTGGTTTCCATCAGTAATTCTACGCTAGATGGTATTGTCACCATGAGTCAAATAATAAGCAGTTTGTTGAATGAGGAGTTGAGAAGAAAGAGTTCAGCAACATCTCAGAATGATTCATAGGCACTTATCTCAGATAACAGAGGAATGTCAAAGTCTAAAAGCAGTTCATGTATGAGTAGGAGCAAGTCAATATCAAGAAAAGATATTATCTGCTATAACTGTAGTGAGAAAGGACATTATAAGAACCAATGTAAGCAACCTAAGAAGAGCAAGAAAAAGAGAAAAGAAGTAGAGTCTACAGAGTCAAAAGATAATATCACAACTATAGTGCAGGGTGGTGATTATTTGATTTTGTCTCCTTCTGATGATATTTTTTCTTGTGTGTGTCAGGATCTTGAATGGGTGATTGACACAGGTGCTTCTTATCATGCTATACCACAGAGGGAGTTTTTTGCTACATACAGGTCTGAAAATTTTGGTGTTGTCAAGATGGACAATTATGGCACAGCAAACATCATAGGCATGAGTGATATCTATTTAAAGACTAACCTTGGCTGCAAGTTAGTGCTTAAGGATGTGATAGTAGATTTCAGTTGGAAGACTTACGGCTGAATTTAATTTCAGTTGGAAGACTAGATGATGAAGATTATGATAGTAGATTTCACAGAAGGCAATGGAAGCTTAGTAAGAGTTCTCTTGTTATAGCTAATGGAAAGAAATGTCATACTTTGTACAGGTTGCAGGGTAAAGCTTATGGTGAGCAGTTAAATGCTATAGAAAAAAACTTCAGTATGGAATTGTGGCCAAACCTCAGAGGTATACATCTGAACCCTTATATTGATTGTTTGGCTGGTAAACAATATAGAGTTTCATTTGCTAGTCCTGCTTTGTCTAGAAAAATGCATGCCTTAGACCGTGTTTATACAGATGTATGTGGTCCTTTGAGGACAAAAACTCATGGTGGATCTGTTGATGTTCTTAGTATAAGTGGTGTACTTTATTTTGTCAATTTTATAGATGATTTTTCTAGGAAAGTTTGGGCTTATACTTTGAAGACCAAAGATCATGTTATTAATGTATTTAAAGAGTTTAATGCTATGGTTGAAAGGGAGATAGAAAGACAATTGAAATGCATAAGATCAGATAATGGTGGTGAGTATACAGGATTATTTAATGATTATTGTAGGTCACATGGGATCCAACATGAGATAACAGTTCCTGGTAAACCTCAGCATAATGCAATTGCAGAGAGGATGAACCGCACCATCATGGAAAAGATCAGATGTATGCTTTCACAGGCCAAGCTACCCAAAAGGTTTTGGGATGAGTCTCAAGTCTAAGGACATCCTTGGTGTCTCAAGTCTAAGGACCAGATATACCGCTAGGACTACGAAATCGCTATCTGATAATAAGGCATCATCAACCATCCAGCATTCTATAAGCGGATCAATCAGTAAACTTATTCTCCAATGAGCACCTGTACTGTATCCCTAGTGTCCCTACACGAGCAGCTATGAGACCAACTGCATCCATCATATGGATAGGTATACATCACACCAGTCTGTCCGGTTATCACGATGTCCCTCTCGAGTAACCTATGACCGGGATTATTTAGGATATATGTTTAAAGGTGAATCGATCTCATTTTTGTGATCTCATCACGATCCGATTCCCATTGCACAAATCCAAGGACATCACAATATATATATGCATATATGCAATAGTTATAAAGTGATATATGCCAAAATATAATAAGCAAAAAGATTCTGTATCAAGTCACACGTGCTATCACTCATGTGATTGGCTTGCTGGGCACGTATGACTAGCAAGAGCATTGGGCAATAGTGAAGTGGATTTTTAGATATCTAAGAGGGAGCTCTGAGGTTTGTTTAAGCTTTAGAGGTGGACCACATGTGTTGATAGGTTATAAATATAGCAAGAGATATAGATACAAGGAAGTCTACTTCAGGTTATGTACTTACTTTTGTAAGGGGAGCTGTGTCATGATAATCCAGATTGCAAAGGTGTATTGCTCTCTCCACCACAGAAGCAGAATATATTGCTGCTACAGAGGTATGCAAAGAAATGTTATGGATGAAAGAATTCTTACAAGAATTAGGGCTGAAACAGAAAAATTATGTGGTGCATTGTGACAACCAGAGTGCCATCCATTTGTATAAGAACCCAATGTTTCATTCCAAGGCAAAACATATAGATGTCAGATACCACTGGATTCGAAATGTATTTGAAGAGAAGCAACTGTAGCTTAAGAAAATTTACACAGATGACAACGGAGCAGACATGTTGACAAAGACTTTACCAAAAGAAAGACATGAGATATGCCGATAGCTGGTCGGCATGGCTTCACATTGAGGAGTAATGTGGAGAACTTTGTAGCAGAAAAGAGGGGAAGAAAAATGCAGAAAAACAAGAGAAAGAAACTTCCCTTTCTAGTAGTGTTCTCATCTCAAGTTAGATCAAATCTACAATAGACTTTTGCTGTGATTACTTGGGAGGTTATAGATATTATGGACAGTGACATGATCCTTGTATCCCAATTGTTCTCTTGTGATTGTTGCTAGGGTTTAGGGCAAGAGATTGAGATTTGTATATTCATTATTCTCATAGTGGATTATCTCTAGTTTATCCCGTTGTTTTTATCCTTCATATTGGAGGGGTTTTCCACGTATATCTTGGTGTTCTATTTGATTATGATTTCATTTAATTCTGGTGCATATCACCTACTAATATTTATTCATATACAAAGATTATTTCACTCACTTTATATCCCATAGTCTTGCATCCTCGTCCACACCATTAAATTCTTGAACCTTTTTGGTCTTCGATCCCTAAACGAGTACATGATCTTCTCCTTTACAAAAAGATTTGGATCATGGATTTGATTTTTAGGACCTGCACATGCCATCAAACAATAGGCTCTCTCTCTCTCTCTCTCTCTCTCTCTCTACATATGGAGTTAGATTTGAGTGTACCAAATAAAGGGATAAAGATGAATACTGATGGAGTATGGTGGATGAAATAATAAATCAACAATCGAAACCTTTATATGATTATGATTTTTTCACGCATTGCATATGTTATTAGGGCCAATCCCACGGATGAAACACAGAACCCTCCAAAAATAAAATGTATTCTTTAGTACAAAGGCGAAGGAATAGTTCGCCATGTGTTTATCACGTAACATATCGAGCAGGCCGCCGTTTAACAAGTGTGGTGGGACTACTAAGGAAGACGTCTCTATTGTTTATCCTCTTTCGAGGCATTCCGGTGGCCAATCTGATTGAGAACTATTCGCCTTCCATCAATCGTACCCAAAAGAAAAGAAAAGAAAAGAAAAAATAGATCTATTCTGCTACACGAATGAGTACACGCAGAACGCGCACTTTAGTGCTGTAAAACGCAAAGCTATTATTTGCAAGTGTTTGACAAAGATAGTGATGCAGCGATATCTCATGGTGATGCGTCGCCTCAAACATCATTCATTTTCCGTTCAGGAGCGACATAATCGTTGGTCAACATAAAATCTCGACATACAAATATTTTTCCGACGTAATTCCTATTTAGGTGCAAATCAAATTATATTGAGATCCTTATAATTATGAAAGTAATATATTTAATCTCGTTTTCTCTCATGTTGTCGACTATGAAAATTCTATAAGATTTATTACTGAGCATTTGTTGACTTTATCTCACTTTGATTTATCACTAAGTACATGTAGTATTTTCGTCAACAGAATCAATGACATAAGGAGAAAATAGAATTAAATATTTCACTTTTATAAATATAAAATTTTATGATAGAATTTTAGTGTTCTGACTATTGGACACATGTCTCCATGACATAATGATAATCGATGATTTCATATAATTAATCACCCTTTCAATTAACACCCTCACTTAACTCACTATAAAAGAAAAACCGAACCCTTTAAATCTACAGTCTTGGACATGAAAAAAAAAAAACGTGTCTTCTACATGTGATTTCCTTTTTCTTTTAGCAAACACTCTTTCATGTCATGAATAAATCATTGCACCACCTCAACTTCATTTTTTTTTTTCTGTTAATTCAAATGAGTCAGATCATGGCAATGGATATGGTTTGCCAGGAGAATATGGATATGGTTTTCAACTGCATCACATATATGGATCGGATTGCAAACAAACTGCTTCTTGCCTTGTGCGTCCAACAACTGCTACTGGTGCTGCTTGTCGTGCCTCGACTTATGCTCCATCTCCGATCTCAAAGAACCTTCGCCGGCCGCCCTCCTTCGGTCAAGCCAAGCGACGATGTCTGAGAAGACGAGGTCGATGTTCTCCGGGGGCTCGCCGGACGTGAGCGCATGCCACATGCCCGGGTAGAGCTTGAACGTCTTGTCCTCGGATGATGCAGTTTCGTAGAGCAGCTTGCTGACCGAGGGATCGATCACTATATCTTCGCCGCCATGCACGATCAGAAAAGGTAGTGAAACCTGCAATTAGCATTCATAGTTGATCTTAACACAGTCAGTGATTGTTCCATGTTTTGCTTCTGTAGATGATGAAGTTCCAACGTAGAAATCAATCGTTGTTGTATGAAATTGTTGTTGATGTTTAGCTTCTCTAAGTGTTGCAGATCCATTTAAAAAATGTTTTACGACCGCATGAAAAATGGATCACACAATAATATTTTATTCACACACCATATATCATGAACCCGTCATGTTAGGAGTGATCCCATTCCAGAACTGTCGATTTTGATTATCATTTTTTAATTGAAAATCGAAACTGAACCAGTTCCAGTTAGTTCCGTTTTTATATTCTATCAATCGGTTTCGATTGATAAAAAAAGAAATTACTTGCTTCAAGCTTAAAGTACTAACCATTATACCATGCATCCTATTTATATTTATATTCTTATTTTTCCTATTTATCTGATTCTAGTTTCGATTTTTAGAAACTAAAATCGGATCCTAAGAACCTAATTTTGATTCAATTCGAAATTATCGAACTTGTGTGTGTTGCGTAACTTAGGACTACTTATTTTTCTTTCTTGATAAGTTTATAATTGAGGTGCTTATAAAAATATTATCAAGGGAAGAAGTCATTGACATCCTCGTCAGCCTAACATGGTCTGAACTTATGTGCGTAGGGTTGTCTAATGTTGGCTCCCGATGTATCACCTGCACGACAATTGAGATCGAGAGAGGTTTTTCAATCCGATGCCTCTGACACTCAAGTCAGTAACTAAGTATGAGTACGAATACGAGAGGTTAAAAAAGATAAACCTCCATTTCATTGTATTGAAGACGAGCTTTTATACTTAATCGTAAAAGGGTTCCATGGAATATTCTACAGGGAGGCGACATCTAAGTGCCTCCAATAGCCCCCCCTTGGCCTCTTGTCCAAGTGGCTGACAAAGGGGGGGCAGTCTGTAACCTTTTGCCTTAGACTTTTGCCCACGTGGGCAGATAAGTGGAGGGTGATGTTTGTCTTCTTCTTCCACCCTAGCTACCATGTGATGGTTGTGTTGAATGACGATTAGTTGATGGTATACTCCTTATTATTTGTCTCCCCTAGAAGACGTGCTTCGAGACTCTTACCAGAGAGGTCTGAAGTGTAACGTTTGGTTCATCCGGCACGTTTAGCTCATTCCACTTTGATCCATTGTTGACCTAATGACATGTTTAGTTCCTTCAATATGTAGTCCATTATGCACCTTGTATCGTCCAACACGAGTTTGTCTGGCACGTCCGTCCAAGATCGCCTCCCCTAATGCTATAGGGTTATTAAGGGATGCACATTGGTTGGATGGGGTTGGGTTTTCCAACCTCCATGCCTCGAGTGGGGATGGGGGTTAAACTTCCTAACTTTCTTACCTCGGGCATAGGTGAGGGTCGAGCTTCTCGATCTTATATCCTTCAAGATATCTCATTATATGTTCTTTTATTATCTCTCATCTCTCATATGTGACGAGCATGCTCAAAATGTTATCATATTCCTGAACTTAAACTAAATAAACCTAACCATTACAACTATGAATAATGGTGGTGCCAAATCATAAATTCTCACACAAATACATTTTCACCGTATACTTTTGAGTCACTTATCTTCATATAAAAAATAGGAGACAATTTCAAACCTAATATATTTAATGTCACACGTAACTTTTTAAAAATATGTCACTTTTTAATATGTCTTCGTTCATTTTATTTTTAATCAAATCATAATTGTCTAGGATGTTGATCTTGATAGCAAGAAGGGATAGAATTATCAAACAGAGGAAGAGTAGATAAGCTTCAATCTTCTATATTTCTCTCAAGAAAACTCTTTACAAATTCAGAAACTTTATTTATTTCATGACCCAATATATGAGGTTTATATAGCCCCCAAAGATACATTACATTAATTGTATTCGAGATGAATCATTCTCTTTCAAGAAATATTTTAAAAAATTAATAATCAATTTGACTTATCCTTCCATAGACTTATAATCTATTTTTTCTTCTTGATGTAATGAATCTTCCTGATGCAATAAACCTTTCTTTTGATGAAATAAATTTCTTTATGACACTTAAATAAGTTTAATTACAACATGACTTTTATAGTCATTCTAAGATTAACTATGCAGGCTTATCCTCTAACTTTGACCGGAAAAAAAATAAAAATAAAACATTACCTGATGCAGCTTTTGCTCGATGTCCAGACTGACCATGAGAAGCTCAACACCAGTCTTCAAGCGAGGTTTTCCATTGTAGCAGTACTGGTTAGACCGAATCTGATCAAAACAAGCAGAACAAAAAGGTTGGATGAACCCAAATAGTTAGCGCGTCATTTGCATGTATCTTGAATCAATACTACCTCCTGCCTCTTTTCAGGGCACTTGAAGGCAATGTCGATGATGTCTTTGGTAGGAACTATTCTCCATGTCGGTATGATGTTGCTCAACTTCCTCAAGATGATGTTCATCGCAGGATGAGGCTTCATGTCATCAGCAATCTAAGGTACAACACACGAGAGGTTGTGTCAAAACATAGTAAATGTTTAGGGGGGAGGAAGAAAAGAAGAGAACCTTGCACATGGGGGCCACCAGAACAGCACCATTCCAATAGTAAGGGTTCCTCCTGTGTAGGAGGATGGCCACGGCTCCTCCCATGGATTCCCCCAGCAGGAATCTCGCCTTCTTCTTGTTCTCATGCCTCTCTGACAAGTTTCAAGACGTAGACGATTAGAAAGAGCTCCAACTGATCCATCATCATTTCTTATTACGTACTGTCATACCACAAATGGCGACAAAATGTTCAAAGCAGTCGTCGATCAGATTCTTAAACCTGGGAATGTATCCTTGCAGCCCAGAAGATTTCCCATGGCCCTCGTAATCCATTCCATGAACTGCGTAACCCGCCTTCGCTAACCGAGTCCCAGTGTCTGGGTGACACAGGAGTTAAAAAGCCATCAACAATCTTGATCCAGCAAAACTATACCAACAATCTTTATTAGAGTAGGTAGTAGTTTTACCTTTCATGGATATGCTGCACTCCATGGCATAGCCTGGAAGATTTCAGACACAACAAAAGAAAGCTTCTTTCGTGACATGAATATATAGAAAGAAGAACAACTTGGAGATGTTTGAGGCCATGGTAGTATTACCATGGCACAAGAAGATTAAGGCTTTGGGTTCTTCGTTCTGCGGCAGCCATTTGCACGTAAAAATCCTCTGCCCACGAGGATTCTTTATGAATTCCTGAATCATATGCACACAAAAAGATGAACACAAATCAAGAAGTAATAGAAGGGATAAGAACAAATAAGACTCTGACCACTGAATGCTAACCTCTTCGTATCTAACGTTCTCAGCACCTGGATCCTGTGACACAAGAAAGAACAAAATATCAAATATGTTGTGTGTGTGTGTGTGTGTGTGAGAGAGAGAGAGAGAGAGAGAGAGAGAGAGAGAATGTGAGAGGAGAACATACCATGGGAGAGTGTACAAGGAAAACGAAGAGCTTTGTTGGAAAAGATGAGAGAAGGAAGGGATTCGAAACGATATTCTTATATAGAGAGAATAAGCAATAGTATTGGTTAGTTAAGATTCTAACTACCAACCTTTAAATGAAATGCCTTTATGTATTCTCCAGATCGTATACGTGTCAACATATCATCCGCGAGCTGGAGCGCTGGGCCACCATCATATCAGTCCATTGTTGTGGGACCAATCTTAGAAAGCTCCAATTATCCATAAGTCAATAAATGGGATACGACCCAACAACGCTCCCGATGACGATAATTATCGGTTCATGCACGCCTAATGTTGGTAAGCAGTCGCCACCTCTTCTACCCTTTAATTGCGGAAGAACCCACCGTTCAATAAGTTATCTGTTCCTGTCATAAGCCATAGAGAAAAGAGAAGAAACGACAGTTTTTAAGTAACCGAGGCTTTTAAGTCGGAACACTTTGGAAGACAGAAGAAAAAATATTGAGAGTATATCCCAAGGAGAGTCAACCGTCCATCTCAATTTTTGGTTGAAGTTGACGGGATTCAGTGGTTGGGAGTTGTTCGCTTAATTTCTGCATCGTGGTGAGTGGCGGCTTTGCCTTAATGCTTCGACTTCGTAGAGCTGTAGATTGCCACACTCAGCATTGTCAAAATCTTACCCAGCCTGCAAACTTGTTAAGGCACAAACACTACGATATAATCGTCTTCTCTTTACATCCAGCTGTATAATTCAATTACTAACTCAGCAATTGAGATAGCAGGAAGCCGATGACAATCCTGCAGCAGACAAGTGAGATTCACATGCCGGTTTAAAAACCATTAGGAAGTCGACGATGTGGCACCAACATCGTGAAACAGAGTTCAAGGACAAAACATTCCACGGTTCAAACATATAACAAAATTTTCAAAGGATGCTCACAGTATTGCAAAAAAGACTTCACTAAACAATGAAATCGAGTAGCAATTAACACAGAAGAGCTTAACAAGCCTGGTCCCTACTTTTATCTAAGCTTTGATTGCATACTTCCTCGTTGGAAAGTACATCTCCTTTTTCTTCTGGCGTTCTGTCTTCAAGGAGCCCTGCGATCAGAATAAATGAACTTTTTTTTGTCAAAATATACCCATTAAGCTAAAATAAAAAGGCATCATTATATTGTTACATGGAAGTATGGAAGATTTGATTTATGTTTGTCCATAGTCAAATTATAGTTGTGAAAATGTCTTATTGCGGAAGTGTCTTATTGTATATTATAATAGAATTTAAATCAGCTCAACATAAAGATAACCCACATGAAATATTTGCTTGATCTGAAGAATGATATGAGATAAACATAATATCTGCCTGATGACAAGTATATCTTTCTGAAAGATGCAACCTATTGCAAATAGGACTGATATTGAATTTTAGAAACAAGAACAATGTATTAACCGTGTTGACTGCACACGGTCACACCGGTCTGCCACCATTCTGATAGTCTCTAGTCAGTACCAAACATGCTATACAATTTTTAGTATTTTTGACAATGTACCGAGACATACCAATGCATAGAGTACCATTCTGTACACACTGTTTTAAAAAGATTCTGGTACAGATTTTCCATAATTTCTGCCGCACTTGGGAACTCTCTTCCGCTCCCTAAGGAGACATACAACTCCCAACAGTCCTCAAACTTTACTAACACGAATTGTTAGACAATAGAGATACCAACTTGAGTCACTTATTGCAACCACAAGATATATCCACCATTTGCAAAGATCGATTGTGTTCACATCAATTCCAACTATAATTTGTACTTCCCAGTGTTACAACCTCACATCAGGCACCAACATCCAATCAAACACCTCTAATTTTCAGTTACATGACTGCTGACAGCAAGCAACATCGCTCTACCACAAAAGCTAGCTAGAACAACCTGGAATATCGATTACAAATAAATGAGTGAAAGTTCTGCTGATCAAGAAATGACTCTAAGACACAACAATGGAGTTACAACCTACTGAGTATGAGGGAGGAATCATTTCAAAGACTGGAACAATAAATTAGATAATTAGACAGCTTGACCATGAAGAAAGAACAAACAGAAGAAAGATGTGCAAAACAACTGGACAAATACTACATAGCAGCTGAATCAAAGGCAATTCAATGATTGCAGTGCAAGTTAGGGAACTGGAAAACCTCGTGTTCGTACAAACTTGCCAACATCCAACATATGACAAATGCATATCTGCTACATGCCGTGGAACATGAGGATATTGCCCTTATCTTCTACAACCATTTGCACCACATTTTTGGAATTTTCAGCTTTAATATTGACTAGTTCAAATGTTAGCCCTGTGAAACCTATTCTCCCACAAGGCCTCGATGATGATTCATGGGGCAAGGTTCCAAATACCGATCAAAATGAAAAGTAACAATCAGTATTATCAATATGGCCATGGATCAATAATAGATCATATAACTTGCACTGACCAATATTCATTTTTATTAGTCTGACACCAAACGGTACATGTCTGTAAACAAGTATGCTCGGTATACAAGTATCCAACAAGGTGTCAAAACCAGTTTTGGACCAAGACTTCAAACTTTGGTATGGAAAAATTTACTATTTTCATCTTTGTAGACAAACAAATAAATCACCAGGTCCCAACAGTGTTAACATGTAGTTCTGTCAAGCTAGATGGAATTTCTAAAGTTTGAGCTGTTGGGGGTAACAACAGTTCTTGATTATTTTGTTGGTACTAAAAGGCTGAACTGTCTATATCATTAGAGTAGAACGACCAATGGTGCTCATGAAGCTGAGCATTTCCGACCCATAATGTTGGCAGGTGTAGCACAAACAGTTACCTTGTGATGCCTTAATTTAATTCCACATTGTAAGTGGATGGTAATGAGGGTATAACGGGCTACAGAGGTCTATTAGTATCAATTCAAACTGAAATATTTTCAGTTAGCGGCTGAGGCATATTCAGTTAATGGGTCAGTTTTTCCATGGATTGAATAGTGACAGTCAGTTTTATAGGATGTCTAGTACTACATGGTGCGGAGCTCGCAAGAATTGGAGCCATATCACGGCTTGAAGCCACCATTAGGTTGGGCCATGTCCTATTAGGATGATTTCCTGGTAGTGGCATGTGATTGTCTTTGTACAATGCAAAAGACAATGAAAACAACATATTAGATTAATTTTTAGATTATCATGTACTCGCATAAGGACATACAGATTCTGTGTTGCGCCAATAGTCATTCCCCTAATCCAGACAACATGGGGTTTCCATTGTCATGTGTCAAAACCACCATGGCAGCATAGCATGTGTTGATACCTTTTTGGTCCATCACATTTTAACAAGTGATAATCTGTGCTGACCATGATTCACTGATCAACACTAAAAAGTGGATAATACAGCATCAAGATATGAACCACTTGGTGAGAAATAAAAGTGGATGAATGGATCAAGTAATCACCAGTAACCCCTGTATGACACTCACTTTGATGAAACAAATGTTCTTGCCTAAGAAGCATGGACAAGGACACAGCGACACACCACTTCTAAAAAAATTGGGACAAGGTCGTAGGCCTGCATGAGAGAGGCACCAAGGTGACGAGGCCGTGGGAGATAGGCGATCGGTCGACGAGAGGGACATCGAGGGAAACCCACGAGCGAGGCCACTGGTGAGAGGTGATAGGTCATTGGGGGTGGGAGAAACAGTGAGGTTGCAGCCACAAGAGGCGAGCGACGATACCGTCACACCTAGAGATGTTGACAACGATAGTGCTGTCGTCGCCGAGGCAAGTGCCCGGCTCTTCCTCAGACTCTGCAGCCTGATACCGATTGACCGCCTTTGGACTTCTTCTTCCTCCTCAGATCCAACTGAGGGATGTGGTCCAAGAAGATGGACTCGACGTCCAACGACAAGAAGTCGACAGAGGTGGTGGTGGTGGCGACGGTGGGTATGGTGGAGGAAGTTGAGGAGCTTTAAGTGGTAATGAAGCTGTAGTGACAATAGTCGCGCCAAGGGCGCAACCGCATGACAAATGTCGATGAGGTCGCCCTCATGTGAGGTCCACGCAACTTAATGCCACACACGACCCAAGGAGCGATGAGGAAGCGCATGGATCTTACACAGATACGTCGTGTCCAAAATAAAAAAAATAAAAATAGACACATGTCAAACATGACTGGTTGTATCAAAGACGCATCCGTGTTTGATATGTATCCGACACGGGTACACCCATCAAATTGGCATGTCCGTGCTTATGAGGTTCTCACAGGAGTAACTAAAAAAGTGCATAAGTCGAAGCACAATAAAGAAAGGAAACTTAGTTGTATTTGCATAAGAATCTTAAAGAATCAACCATCCAGTGCTTCACAAAAGTTCTTAATTCTTTTGGAGGATCCAATAATTGTACTTCTGATTGACACCAAGGAAAGAGTGTAAACTAATATATGCCAAGTGACAATCCCAACAGGCACACTAAAGTCATCTTTAGATAGTTCGATTGTAAAACAAAGCAACTTATTGAAAAACAAAATTGTCAGCAAAAAAGATTGATTATCTTTTCTATGCATAAACATATATACTGAGCTAGATAGTAGCACCAAACAAGTTGTATAACTAGCCTCTGGTAAAACCACAAATGACGACCACCAAATGTTACCAATCTTACATCCACCTTTTCCACCTTCAAATTACTCACCTTTCTCACACACGTAAAGTTTAATACAAAATGCGAAAAGGCATCACAACTATTCCTTATATCACAATATATGATAAACAGCATAAGCAGAAACACCACAAAATCAATATCCGCATTGTCATTAGATTATCACATGATGCTATAAAATCAAGCAAAGGATCTACCATTATCCCAAAGATATCAGGTACAGACCAGAAACCCTTTCTTATAAGAATATCTGAAACGAGCAGTACCTGACGCTTGGTTAGGCGACGGCGGATGGCACGAGTCTTCTTGGGCCTGAGGTCAAGCGGGATAAGCTTCTTCTTCTTGTATGCATCCCTCAGCGCAGCCTTCTGCTTCTGGGAGGTGACTGTCAGCACCCGCGCGATCGACAGCCTCACCACCTTACTGAGAAATGAAAGATGTGATGAGATGAGATGACACAACGAACGCCCCAAGGACGAGACAGATCGGTCGGACAGAGAAGGGATCAGGAGATAAATCGGTTACATCTTGGAGAGCTTGTTGGGGGCACCGCCGGTGACCTTGGCAACGCGGAGAAGGCTGAGTTCGTTTTTCAGGTCCTTCAGTTGGTTCTGCAGTTCCGCCTTCGTCTTCCCTCGGAGTTCGTGGACCTTAATCCTAGCTGTAACAAGGCATCGGTAGTGAGATCGACGCAGTGCGGCCCTAAAGAGAATCGAGAAGAGGAATCGACAAACAACGATTCGTTACCCATTCTAAATGGTTGTCTTCTTCGCCTTCGCCAGCCGGTGCGGCTCTCCGCTCGATCGAGGTAGCAACCGTAAATCCAAACGGCGACGGCGGCACTTTACAGATCCCGGTCGTGAGCAAGCACCTTTGAATAAACCCTAGACATGGTCACCAGGCTTATTGGGCTTCACATAAACCGAAATGATATGGCCTTAATGGTATATCGGGCCTAAGCTGGTTCTTAAATGGGCCTTCCAACTAAGCCGATAGTCCTTTAATTGGATCCATTATAATGTTTAGGCTACCAAAATATTTTGATCTATTATAATATTTTGATCACTATAATAAAATCATTGTAAATAATATAAATGGACTCATAACCATAACCAACCCGACTTCAAACATAAAATTTTGATATCGTAATAGTTTATGAGCAAAATATTATATTACTTATAATATTTTTTTAAAATATTATATAATATTTTCAGTACCCTAATAAAAATAACATAATTAAAATAGGGATAAAAAATTTTACTTGTTATAAATTTAAGATCACCACAATAAAAAATTGTAAAGCTACTTAAAAACATGATAAATAATTTAAATATATTCTTAACCTCAACCAAATCAGGAGGCCCCTTTTACGAAAATTAAAATGAAAGATATTTTTTTAGGGAAATCTTCCCTTAAATATAAATTAATTTTTAATTAATCCATGCTCAGCATGGCAGAATAAACGGCAAGATTAGGCACGTTCCTGTTGATTCGTCAACAGCATGCCGCCCACGTGAAGGAATGAAAACCTAAGCGTGCAGATCATTTCGTCGTGGAGTTCTTCCTTTGACTCCACGAACAACGTGCTTTAGATTATCTCCACAGCAGTTTATCGTATCACCTCTTTTATTTATCATGTACATAGAAGTTAATAAGCTATCAGATAAGATAAGAAGACCGCGTACCATGGTCAATATGCATGCATTCAACAATTCAATTATAACATGTGAGTTTTGTGATGCACTTGATAGGGCACAAGGAAGAAAGAGATAAGATACTTAATCAAGCCATTCCAGCTGCAATTTGCTTATTTGCTCTATGACGTGACTAATCTATCCATATCACGTAGGACAGTTCGATCTAAAATGTCTGCAGCTGGTGTAGTTTGACCTCGACATGGCCGGTCTTTTTTGGTGCATGGATCTGGATACCTATCTTTCTTTGCTTTGATCGCAGTTGACTTCTTGTGTTCGTTATATTTAATCTTCGTTGAACTGGATTAGAGCAGAGCTTCTACTGCTCCAATGTACCAAGAGCAGTTTACGTGCCCTCATCTACTCCAATGGCTATATAACAATAGGGTATTGGCGTCGTCTCCTCGGCCACACGAACACGCACAACGCAGCAAGCTGTGTCGCAGTCTTCTTTCCTCTTGTCTCCTTCGGGAGTAACTCGAAGCTCCTCTTTGTTGCTCACTGTACACTGATAACGATGACATGGAAGGGATTACGGAGCCTACTCAAATCTTCTTCCTCGAAGCAGGGCAGTCATCAGATTCGCCATTATCATCGTCGTCGTCATCGGGTCCATGCAGCTGCGGGTGCAATGGACAGTACGATGGAGGAGAACATCGCGGCTGCTGAGGAGGTCGTAAACCAGTGGGGCCTGCAAGTAGACGCCTCTCTCTTCTCCGACAGCGGCCGCGCCGACTCCAAACGCTTCCTCCGCGCCACGGCGGACCTCCACCGCTCCATGCTCTTCTTCACCTCGCCCTCCGCCGACCCAGCAGCCCGGTCCGCCTCACTCCTTCGTGCCCATTCCCTCCTCTCCGCCGCCATGCGCCGCCTCGAGAGCGAGCTCCACCTCCTCCTCTCCGCCCACGGCCAGCGCCTCAACCCCTTCGATCCCCTCCGCCCAGCTTCCAACATCTCTGACGTTGATGACGCCACGGAATCCCTCGCCCAGGTGGAGAACGCCTCAGACGTCGCCACGGCCGACATCCGAGCAGTCGCAGAGTCCATGATATTCGCGGGTTACGGAGTGGAGTGCGTACGGGTCTACAAGACGATGCGGAAATCCTTCGTCGACGAGTCCGTTCGCCGGTTGGGCTTCGAGCGACTGACGCAGTCGCAGATCCAGAAGTTCGAATGGGATGCCCTCGAGTCAAAGATCCGAGATTGGCTCGCCACCGCCCCAGTCGCTTTCAGGGCCCTCTTCACAGGCGAGCGCCTCCTCTGCGACCGCGTTTTCGCTGGCTCAGACTCCATCCGCGAGTCCTGCTTCGCCGACGTCACCCGAGACGCCGCCGCGCGGTTCCTTGCCTTCCCGGAGTTGGTGGCAAGGTCGAAGAGATCGCCAGAGAAGCTGTTCCTAATCCTCGATCTCCACAACGCTGTCGCAGAACTCTGGCCGGATATCGAGTCGATGTTCAGGTTCGAGTCCACCGCTGCTATCCGGAAGCAGGCGGTCAACTCCCTCCTCAGGCTCACAGAAGTAGCACGGTCGAGTCTGGCCGACTTCGAGGCGGCAATCCAAAGGGACGCATCCAGATCGCTAATAACCGGCGGTGACGTCCACCCGCTCACCCGCTATGTGATGAACTACCTCGTCTTCCTCGCCAACTATCAGCAGACCCTCGCCGACATTTTCGCGGACTTAGCCTTCGAACCCCCGAGCCCCTTGCCGGAGTCCTTCTTCGACGCGGCAGAGGTGGCGACGCCGCCTTCGTCCTCTCCGTCTTCCGCCTCCACTACCTCCTCGGAGAGCAGCAGGCCGTTGAGCTCCTCCTCTTCCGCCGCTGCCTCAGGGTCGATTTCGGTCCGGATCGCATGGCTGGTCCTCGTGCTCATCTGCAAGCTCGACATCAAGGCGGAGCTCTATCGGGAGGTGGCGCTTTCTTACCTCTTCTTGGCGAACAACATCCAGTTCATAGTTCGGAAGGTGAAGGAGAGCAAGCTGCGACTCCTTCTTGGAGACTTATGGGTGGCGCGGCACGAGGCGAAGGCGAGGCATCACGCAGCGAGCTGCGAGCGGCTGGCCTGGAGCAAAGTGGCTGCGACGGTTCCGGCGGACAAGTCGGCGGAGCTGGACGCGAGGGAGGCCTAGCAGTCAATGCGGGAGTTTAACCCGGCGCCGGTGGCAATTTGCCGGGAGTAAGTGGGGGTAGTTGTGTAAGCATAAAATATTATGTCATATATAATATGAAAAAAAATGTATACTTAATCAAATAATATTATATCAGATTTACGATGTGTATATTTTGATGTTATCTGAAAAGATCTCTATGTGATCTGCAAAGATATTATCCCTCGAATCCCAATATTATAGTGAAGTCGATAGATAACTAGACATTTCTCTCTTCCTATATTTTTACAAGACCATTATTATTTATGATTTAGGGACATTGAAAAAGAAATCGTAATCTCTAAATTACATCGACATACCGTTGAATCTCATATTTTGATAATGAAATCAATTGATAATGTTTATGATTTGATTTGTATTTTGAGTGACGCATAAAGCTTCGATTAGGGAGAGATAATTAATGTAGGAAAAATCATGTTGGGTCGGAGAGAAACATGTCAAAAGATTGGACGTCAAGCCGAAGGATTGGTCGACATATCGATAGAAGGCCTCGGGCCATGGGTTCGAGCATCAGGCCAAGAAGAGCAGAAATTATGCTAAGAAAATCGGAGTTGCAGAGGTCAACTAGTCGATTGGGCAATAGGCCGCAAGATAGGATGATGTGTCGAAGAATCAGATAAAGCGTCGATGAACCAATGACATGCCGAATAACATTTGATTTAAGCATTATAATAATTGTCTAGATCAAAGTAGGTTTTAAGTGTGTAGGATTAACTACGATAGCAAGTCATAAAGCAAAATAAAGTCTCGGAGTCAAGAATGAGACTTCGTTGGGAGTTCGAGAGTTCATCAGAAGTTCTATCGGAATTGATCGAGAAGTCCAGGAGCTTGCCAGAGAAGCTCGTTGGAACTCGCCAAGAAGATCGTCGTGAAGTCCAGGAGCTTGTCGGGAGTCTGCTAGAACATTGCCGAGAGATCATCGGAAGTTCACTGGAAGATCGCTGGAAGCTTGCTGGAAGAAACCTAGACTTACAAACTTATTTAGCTTAGTAAATATCTTAAAATTCATAGTTAGCATATAATTGGGTTGAAATTGGGCCAATTTAATTAGGGGCCAATTGGGCTAAGTTTGGGCTGTGTTGGGCCAAACGAAAAGGCCCAAACAGTGACCCAACAGGTGGAATCAACGTGGCATAGTCTCCGAGACTATATCAGGTGATGGTACCACCCAGACTTAGTCTATGAGACTGTCAGGCGGTGGTACTGCCCAGTGTCAGGCTGCAGGCGGTGGTACCACCCGTACCCCAAAATTTTGGGGATTTAAATTTTGGCTCCAAGTTTTGAAGCCACTTGGGGTCTATAAATACCTCAGATATTCCTGCATAGAGCAGTAAGAAAGGTAATAAAAAAATCTATGTTTCTAAAGTTGAAAACCCTTGTAAAGTATAGAGTTAAGCATATCTTGTCAAAAGTTCTCTATGTTTCTAAAAATGCTTAACCTGAAAGATAGAGTTAGAAACATAGAGTTAGAAATGCTTCGTAGAAAGGGGTTGTAAAAGTTCTCTCGTGAACCTATTTTTCAAGCTTCAAGTTGAAAACTCTATGTTTCTAAAAGTTCTCTCCTGAACCTATCTTCTCAAAAGGAGAATCGAGTTATAAGAATAATTGATCTTTGCCCATTGAAGGAAGATCGTTAGTGGATGATGGTGGCCTCGACGAAAGAGGAATCGGTGGAGTGGATATAGGTCACGACGATCGAACCACTATAAAAATCTAGTTTGCATTTATTTCTTACTATTTACCTTTATTGTAAATAGAATTCTTACTTTTACTACACTTCCGTATACTTTCAAGTTAAGTATTTCCAAGATTGGATTTTATCGTACGAAGAAATTTTAAACCGACGTTTTTATCGACTACACTAATTCACCCCCTCTTAGTATCGACTCATTCCTAACAGTTGGTATCAGAGCCACACTATTTCTTATTTGGTTTAACACCCAAGAGAAATGACTCTTTTCGGAATTCAAGAGGGTTTTTGTATCGTTCGTCCTCCTATGTTCAATGGGATGGACTATACTTATTGGAAAACTCGGATGAGAGTTTTCTTGCTTTCGTTGAATCTTAATTTATGGAATATTATCGAAAATAAATTTCAAAAGTCTTCTCTTCGAATGAACGATTGGAATGATTTGGAGAAGAAGACTTTCTCTTTAAATGCAAAAGCTATGAATGCTTTATTTTGCGCTTTAGATAAAAATGAGTTTAATCATATTTCGGCTTATGAAACGACTTTTGAGATTTGACACACTCTTGAAATCATACACGAAGGCACTAGTAGAGTTAAAGACTCTAAAATAAATATTTTGATGTGTGATTTTGAATTATTTCGTATGAAGCCAAGCGAGACAAGTGGAGACATGTACACTCGTTTTACAAATGTCGTCAATAGTCTAAAAGTTCTTGGTAAAAGTTTTTCGAATCTTGAATTTGTGAATAAAGTTTTACGATCACTTTCTAAAAATTGGGACTCGAAAGTAACGACAATACAAGAATCATTGAAGAACTTATTGGGTCTTTAATGACCTATGAAATGACTTATGTGACACTTGAACTTAAGAACACCCTTCCAAAGAGTAGGAAAGATTTGTCACTTAGAACAAATGAAGACTACTCGAGTGAAAGCTCAAGCGATGATGAACTCGAACTTCTCACTATAAAATTTAAAAGGTTCATTAAATAAGAATTAAAAAATAAAAATAAACTTAAAAAGAAGTTGCCAAAGAAGAAGAGAGCACTCAAGGCAGCTTGGAACGAACCGAGTTCATCCGAAGATGAAGAACAAACCGACAAAGGCGAGGTGACAAACTACGCCTTAACGACTTTCGATGAAGAGGCAACCAAAACCTCTTTACCTTATTTCAAAATTACTTGATTTTTTTTGTGAGTTATTTTTAAATTAGTTAGTAAATAAAAAATATATATCAAGCTTCTTTTTCTAGCTAATTTTGAAAATGATAATTGTATGTTTTATGAAAATATAATAAAATATTAGATTTAAATCTAATGATTAATCCAATGTATGTTTTTAAGAAAAAAAATAATGTGTATCTAAAGTGATGATTTCCGATTTTGATTGAAAATGCTTTATGAAATCATATTTATGATATCATGCTTAATGAGTTTATAGTTTGAAATTATGCATGTTATACCTTGAAAACTTAAAACCATGTTTTGATGTCATGCCTAAAGTAGTTATACATAATGATCATGCTTAATAAGTTTATATTTCGAAATTATGCATGATGATTTTTGTGATTCATGGCTTATCGATCTTTGTCGCAATGAAAGTTGTTTTTTTGGTTGTAAACAAGATGGATGGTTTTCATATGAAAAACTTGAGAATATTTATATGAAATATAAAATAAAACACATAAAAAGGAAAATATATGATCGTTGGAATTAAAATGATAAATCACATCTCTTGATTAAAGAAGCCATATGTTTAATGTGTCATATTTTTGGTCATGATGATGAAATTTATTTTTTCGGTCTTAAACAATTATGCATATTTTTATTTGGCATAAAAAGACAAAGGCTTGCTTGTATGAAACAAACAACATAAAATGAAACATCTATATCTTATTGATTTTTTGATAAAAGATTTATGAATCTATGTATATTATGCTTTTGTGAATTTCTTGGACTATGAAAATGAATTTGAATGAGTTTTATCGAAATCATAATTTCTTGAGATTTATAACATGAAATCTTTTATGAATCAAGATATCTTATTTGATCTCTTATGTTTCTTTTTGCCATTTACTAAAGAGAAAAATAATCCAATTAATGATCTTGATTTCTCGATATTTGATACTTGAAATCTTTCTATGAATTAAGATCATTTTCTCCTTGTTTCTCTTTACTATTCACAAAAAAAAAGGAGACTTATCCTAACAAACCATAATATGCTACTTGACATTTTGAGAAAATTTATGACTTGAGAGGGAGAGAGGGGGGGGGGGGTGTGGGGGGGGAGAGGAGGGGATGGGGGTGTGAATTAGTGTAGTGGAAAGATTACGTTGGTTTAAAAATCTTCTTTCGATTAAAATCGATTTCGACGAAAACCATTTCGGAGAGATGTTAACTTTGAAATCGTATTCATAAGCATAATGGAAGTAAAGCAAGTAAGTAGTTTGCAGTGACGGTAAATAGCAAGAATAGAAATGCAAACCAAGTTTTTATAGTGGTTCAGTCGCTGTGACCTACATTCACTTCGCCGATTCCTCTTCTGTCGAGGCCACCGGCATTCACTAATGATCTTTCTTTAATAGCTAAAGATCAACCTCCTTCTTATAACTCTATTCTCCTTTTGCATGCTCAGGAGAGAACCTTTACATCCCCTTTTTTACAAAGCTTCCCTCACACTCTCTTTTAGAATGATCTCTAAATTTTAGGAGGAGAGACTCTATACTTTACAAGGGTTTTCAACTCTAGAAACATAGAGTTTTTATTCACTTTTCTTCCTTCTCCATGTAGGAATAACTAGGGTATTTATAGACCTCAAATGACTTAAAAAATGAAACCAAAATTCAAATCCCCCGAAATTTCAGGGTACCGACGGTACCACCGCCTGCACTGGGCGGTACCATCGCTTGCAGTTTGACACTAGGCAGTACCATCGCTCAGTCTGACAGTACCATAACCTAGAAGATTGTGTCTAGGTGGTACCACTACCCAGACTGGTGGTACCATTGCCTGATACAGTCTCGGAGATTGTGCTACGATAGTTTCACTTGTTTGGTCATTGTTTGGGTCTTTCTCTTGGCCCAACACAGCTCAAACTTAGGCCCAACTATCCCCTAATTGGGTTGGTCCAATTCTAATCCCAATTATATGCTAACTATGAATTTTAAGATATTTACTAAGCTAAACAAAGTCCATAAGTCTAGATTTCTTCCGGCGATCTTCCGGCGAACTTCCGACGATCTCTCGGCAATGTTACAACGGACTCCCAGCAAGCTCCTGAACTTCACGATGATCTTCTTAGAGAGTTCTGATGAGCTTCTTTGGCAAGCTCCTAGACTTCTCGGTCAATTCCGGTAGAACTTTCGATGAACTCTCGAACTCCCAATGAAATCGCGTTCTTGACTCTGGGACTTCATTTTGCTTTATGCCTTGCTATCGTAGTTAATCCTACACACATAAAACACACTTCAATATAAACAATTATTACTAAGCATGAATCATGTTGTCCGGCATGAATCATTGGTCCATCGATGCTTCGTTTGATTCTTCGGTTCATCGTCCTCTCTTGCGGCCTATTGCCCAATCAGCCAGTTAACCCCGTAACTTCGATATCCTTGGCACAATATCTACTCTTCTTGGCCTGATGCCTGAAACCATGGCCCAAGCCTTCATCGATATGTCAACCGATCCTCCGGCGCGATGTCCAATCTTCTAACATATTTTTCTCCGGCCCAACATGATTCTTTCTACTTTAATTGTCTCTCTCTGAATGAAGCTTCCTACGTCACTCAAAACGCATATTAAATTATAAATACTATTAATTGGTTTCATCATCAAAATTTGAGATTCAACAATCTCCCCCTTTTTGATGATGACAACCAATTGATGACGGAGTTAACCTTAACTCCCCCTATTAATATGTCATATTAATAGAACTCTTGGATTCAAAAATCCAAGCAACATGTTATCATAAACTTATGCATAACAACATACTTCTCCCCCTTTATCATCAACAAAAAGAAGAAGTTCAATTATTAAGTGTTTAGGATATATTACATTTCAAATTATTACATTATAAATATAATCTTCAGTTTTATCATCATGCAAGCTAGCAAAAATTTGAGTTTTACAAGTTTGTAAATTTTGCTATATGTGCAAGTTTAGCATGTTTTGCTTCTTGAGATAGGTAACATAGCACTATTGCTTCTCTTGAGATTGCAAGCTAACAAGTCTTGGAGATGTTCAAGATAGCAAGTTCTACATCATGCAAGCTAGCAAAATTTTACATCATTTAAAAAAATATAAGCTAGCAATATTTGAGATATTCAAGAAAGCAACTTTTGCTTCTTGAAATATACAAGTTAGCAATCTTTGCTTCTCCTTTGAAGTATGCAAGCTAGCAAACTTTATCTCCCCCTTTGTCATTATCAAAAACAAGGGAAGAATACAATGTTGTAGTTCTTTTCTCTTTACAATAATTTTTAAAGCATGACAAAGATAAAGTATCAATCTTATTTCAATATGTTTGTGCATCATTATGATTTCAATTTACAACATGCACAATTTTAAAACTTTACATATCATCCTTACTCTATGCATGATACTAAAAATAAATCAATCATCATATCATACATGATACTAACATTGGTGTTCAAAACCTTCATCATTACTCTCATGCATGATAATAAAGCAATCATGATACCAAACATTAAATCAACATTTTTAAGCATTTATCACTTCATGATTGTTGGTACCAAACAATCATCATTAAATCAACATTTTGATCATTTATTTTCTCTTTAGCAATTGTCAAAAAGAAACATAGGAGAAAAAAATGATATAATATCTTGATTGATGCATAAGAAACCTTTAGTTATAAATCTCAAAAAATCAAGATAAAGCTCATTCGAATTCAAATCATCAAATCAAAATCATTTTCAAGAGATTCATTCATAAAAAGGACATAGATAGATTCATTAATTTCTCCTTTTTAGAAAAATAATAAGAAGAAACATAGGAGTTCAAAAACAAGATCTTGATTCACAGAGAAATCTCATGTATCAAATATAGAGAAATCAAGATGATGATTCATATAAAAAATATCACAAGTTATAATCAAGAGAAAAATTATCATTTATCTTCAAATCATTCAACTTGTTAAATCAACAAAGTCACTTTTAAGAGATTCATAAAAATAATATAAATAGTTTCATCAAAATCAATAAGATAAAGAAAAAAAAAATTTCAAAAAAAAATGTTTTCCTCGTTTTAGTTATTTTAATTTAAGTGATTGATTTTATATTAGCATGCTCAAGTTTTTCGTATGAAAACCATACATCATGGTTTAAAATCGAAAGAGTAAATCTCATCATTGAAATCATCAAGATCAATAAACCATAATTTACCCAAAAATCATCATTCCTTCAAATCATCATGCATAATTTAAATATAAAATTGTTGATACTTACATTATTTCATGTAAGCATACCTTTTTCTTTTATGCCATATCAAAAAATACATCATTTTTAAAACTAAAAAAGTAATTTTCATTACGGTACAAACCGATAAGCCATAAATCATAAAAATTATCATGCATAATTTTGAAATATGAACTTATTAAATATGATCATTATGCTTTATTACTTTGGGTATGATATCATTAATCATAAAGCATCTTTAATCAAAATCGAGAGACAATACAGAAATCAACATGATACACATTAATGCTTCTTAAAAATATACATAGGATTATCATTAGATTTAAATCTAACATTTTATTTTTTATCATAAAACATGTAATTTTCATTAGCATTTTTAAAATTACTAGCATGATCCCAATTTTTTAGCATTTTCATTACATTATTAAACATATAATTTTTTTAAAAAATAATTAAACTAAATTAAAAATAACTCATGAAAAGCATCATGTAATTTTGAAATAAACTAAGGGGATTTTGATTACCTCGTCGTCAAAAGCCCTTAAGGCGTAGTTTGCCACGTCGCCTTTGTTGATTTTCTTCTCGTCTTCGGATGAGCTCGATTTGTCCCAAAGTGGTTCCCTCTTATTGCGCTCATAGTAAGTAGTTGCGTTCTTTTTGTTCTTTAATTTTTTTTTCATGAACTTTTTAAATTTCATAGTGAGGAGTTCAAGTTCACCATCACTTGAGCTTATGCTCGAGTGGTCTTCGATTGTTCTTAGTCCGAAATCCTTTCTGTTCTTTGGAAGGTTATTCTCAAGTTTGTTTTGTATCACATATGTTATAAAACTTATTTCATAGGTCATTAAAGACCTAATTAGTTCTTCGATTAGAAAATGGTTCAAATCTTTTGATTATTGTATTGTCATTACTTTTGAATCCCAATTTTTAGAAAGTGATCGTAAAACTTTATTAACAATTTTAAAATTTAAAAAATATTTATCAAGTGCTTTTAAACCATTGACGATATTTGTCAAACGGGTGTATATGTCAACAATGATTTTGCTCGACTTTATTCGAAATAGTTCAAAATCGTACATTAAAAAATTGACTTTAGAATCTTTAACTCTAGTAATGCCTTCATGTGTGATTTCAAGAGTGTGCCAAATATCGAAAGCCATTTTGCACATAGAAACATGATTAAATTCATTTTTGTCTAAGGCGCAAAATAAAGCATTCATAGCTCTAGCATTTAAAGAAAAAAAAATCTTCTTCTCCAAATCATTACATTCGTTCATTGGTTTAGAAGATTTTTAAAAGTCATTTTCAACAATACTCCATAAATTTAAATCCAAAGAAAGCAAGAAAACTCTCATTTGAGTTTTCCAATATGTGTAGTCCATCCTATTGAACATGGGAAGACGAATGAGAGAGTGACTCTCTTGAAATCCGAAAAGAGTCATTTCTCTTTGGGTGTTAAACCAAATGAGAAAAATATAGCTCTGATGCCAACTGTTAGGAACAAGTTAGTACTAAGAGGGGGGGGGGGGGAGAGGGGGGGTGGGGAGGCGGTGAATTAGTGCAGCAGAAAGATTACGTCGGTTTAAAAATCTTCGTTCGATTAAAATCGATTTCAACGAAAACCATTTCGGAGAGATGTTAACTTTGAAATTATATTCTTAAGCATAATGGAAGTAAAGCAAGTAAGTAGTTTGCAGTGAAGGTAAATAGCAAGTAAGTTTTTATAGTGGCTCGGTCGTCGTGACCTACATCCACTCCATCGATTCCTCTTCCATCAAGGCTACCGACATTCACTAATGATCTTCCTTTAATAGGTGAAGATCAACCTCCTTCTTACAACTCTATTCTCCTTTTGCAGGCTTAGGAGAGAACCTTTACACCCCCTTTTTTACAGAGCTTCCCTCACACTCTCCCTTAGAATGATATCTAAACTTTAGGAGGAGGGACTCTATACTTTACAAGTGTTTTCAACTCTAGAAACATAGAGTTTTTATTTACTTTTCTTCCTTCTCCATGTAGGAATAGTTAGGGTATTTATAGACCCCAAATGACTTCAAAAATGGAGCCAAAATTCAAATCCCTCAAAATTTCAGGGTATGGGTGGTACCACCGCCTGCACTGGGCGGTACCTGTTGGAAAATCTTGGGGGCGACATCATATAGGCAACAGAAGAACAAGAAAACAAAATCCCCGATTCCCAAAAAGATGTTCGTCATCGTGCGAAGATTGGTGCGTAAAATCCGTGAAACTTAAAATTGCATATAGAGTAGATTGTGTTACATAGGGAGATCGTATATCCCTGTTTCCTTGCAGATCCTTAGGAGAGGATGAAGGAGGTCAAGCGTCCTCCTCTCTAGTGGTGATCCACACAGCAGGGTTGCAAAGACGCTCCTCAAAACTCCAGGCCTGCTCTGAGGTGGAGAGGGAGAGGAGAATAGGAAAGGCAAGCAAAGGCTCTAGCCTATAAGGCTCTGAATCCCTCCTATTTATAGAGGTCCCCTGTCAAAACCTAACGGGTCCTCCCCTAGTGGGTATTGGATCTGCATCCAATAAGACAAGGGCTCCGTCGAATATCTCATATCCGAACCTGTACTCATCGCAATGCCTACCATATGTGTGTGACCCTCTAGGCCCAATATCGAGCTGGCCGTGAGTCATACCTGTCAGAACTCTTTCTAACTCAGTGAATTATTATCTCTGTAATAATTCACTTGACTCATCGACTACGGACGTACTAGGCCACTACGCCGTAGTCCCCAGACGATACAAGGGAATCCAATCCATTGGACCTGTCTATCCTCAGTTACTGTATACCTATAGTCCCTCATCCATCTAATATCCCAGAGACCGTATATCGAGCATGGTGTTGTCAGACCCATACGGTTTCTACTCGAGTCTCGCTCTAATCGGATTCTCCCGGAGAACTCTTTCTCTCTCAACCCGAATGACCCTGGCCAGGGATTTGTCTGAGCAAGAACACATGGGATATTCCTCTCATAACGCCGAGAGTGGATGATCCTCTATCGACACTCAATAGCCCTCGTAAGGTCGACTACTACTCCCAATGACCAACTGTACTAGATCTAGGACAACCAAACCTATAAGTCTGGTATCAAAGAGTGGAGCACTCATACAGGACATCCTTGGTGTCTCAAGTCTAAGGACCAGATACACCACTAGGACTACGGAATCGCTGTCTGACAATAAGGCATCATCAACCATCCAGCATTCCGTAAGCGGATCAATCAGTGAACTCATTCTCCAATGAGCAACTGTATTGTATCCCTAGTGTCCCTACACGAGCAGCTATGAGACCAACTGCATCCATCATATGGACGGATATACAGCACACCAGTCTGTCTGGTTATCACGATATCCCTCTCGAGTAACCTATGACCGGGATTATTTAGGATATGTGTTTAAAGGTGAATCGATCTCATTATCGTGATCTCATCACGATCCGATTCCCATTGCACAAATCCAAGGATATCACAATATATATATGTGCATTTATGCAATAGTTATAAAGTGATATACGCCAAAATATAATAAGCAAAAAGATTCTGTATCAAGTCACACGTGCCATCACTCACGTGATTAGCTTGCTGGGCACCTATGACTAGCAATCTCCCACTTGACCTAAAGCCAATCACCTATGTGTCTGATCCCCATCAGACCCCTGTGATGCTCAAAGGCAATTTGAGACAACGACTTTGTTAGTGGATCTGCAATGTTATCTTCGGATGGAACTCTTTCCACTGCTACATCTCCTCGGGTTACGATCTCTCTGATAAGCTAGAACCTCCTCAGAACACTTCTGATGAGACTCGGGTTCCCTTATTTGAGTAATCTCCCCATAGTTGTCACAATATAAGGAAGTCGACTTCTCGCTATCTGGAACGACTCTCAAATCTGTAATGAACTTCTTCAACCAGACTCCCTCCTTTGCTGCATCTGATGCAATAATGTACTCCGCCTCTGTGGTCGAGTCAGCAGTAGTATCTTGCTTGAAACTCTTCCAGCACACTGCTCCTCCATTCAAGGTGTACACATACCCTGAATTCGACTTGCTATCATCGACATCAGACTGAAAACTTGAGTCAGTGTAGCCTTCAACCTTAAGGCTATTACCTCCATATACTAGTAAAAGATCCTTAGTCCTTCTCAAGTACTTAAGGATACACTTTACTGCTTTCCAATGCTCCAATCCTGGATCCGCCTGATACCTGCTCGTGACACTCAGAGCATGCGCTATATCAAGCCTAGTACATAGCATGGCATACATGATAGACCCTATTGATGAGGCATAAGGTATCATATTCATGTTCGCCCTTTCTTCTGGAGTCTTTGGGGATATACTCGTAGAAAGCGATATCCCATGTCTCATCGGTATGAGACCTCTCTTGGAATTTTTCATGCCAAACCTTTTGACAATGGTTTCTATGTACTTGGATTGGGACAAGGCAAACATCCTCTTGGATCTATCTCTATAGATTCTAATCCCCAAGATATATGATGCTTCCCCTAAGTCCTTCATGGAGAAGTGTCTAGATAACCAAGCCTTTACTGTGGATAACATTCCTACGTCGTTCCCAATGATGAGGATGCCATCCACATATAACACCAAAAAAGGCAATAACACTCCCACTTACCTTCCTATACACACAAGGCTCATCTTCGTTCTTAACGAAGTCATAGGATCTGATTACCTCATCAAATCTTATGTTCCAACTTCGGGAAGCTTGCTTTAGTCCATAAATGGATCTAAGCAACCTACACACCTTATCTGGGCAGTTCTTGGACATGAATCCCTCACGTTGCATCATATACACCTTCTCCTCGAGGTTCCCATTTAGGAATGCAGTTTTCACATCCATCTGCCAGATCTCATAATCATAGTGTGCTACAATAGCCAATAGAATTCTGATGGATTTTAGCATTGCTACGGGTGAGAAGGTTTCGTCGTAGTCAACACCTTGCCTTTGACGATACCCCTTAGCCACTAGCCTTGCTTTATAGGTCTCTACCTTTCCATCTACTCCGATCTTTTTCTTAAAGATTCACTTGCAACCGATGGGTACAATACCTTCGGGCGCATCAACTAGGTTCCAAACCTTTTTGGAGTACATAGAATCCATCTCAGAATTCATGGCTTTTTGCCACTTCCCGGAGTCTATACTCATAATAGCCTCCTCGTAGGTCTGAGGATCAATATCCTCAACATCCTCTCCTTTAATATGTCCCACATATCTCTCAGGAGGATGAGATACTCTATCAGACCTGCGTAAAGTTGAAACTTGTGTATTAGGTACCTGAACAGACTCGGGCTGTAGAGTGGTGCTTGAGCTTAGTTCTCTAACCTCGCTCAACTCTATCATTCTCCCACTGTCTCCGCCAAGAATGTGTTCCTTCTCAAGGAACACTACTCTCTTAGCTACAAAGACCTTTTGGTCCTCGAGATGATAGAAATAATACCCACAAGTTTCCTTGGGGTATCCCACAAATTTGCATCGCTCTGTCCTTGATTCTAACTTATCGGGGTTGTGTCTTTTAATGTGGGTAGGGCAGCCCCAAATCTTAACAACCTTAAGATCAGGCTTCTTCCCTTTCCATATCTCATATGGTGTAGACACTACCGACTTAGTTGGAACTCTATTCAGAAGGTAAGTTACGGTTTCTAGGGCATATCCCCAGAATGAGATGGGTAGGTCAGGGAAACTCATCATGGATCGTACCATATCTAATAACGTACGATTTCTCCTTTCAGAGACACCATTGAGCTGAGGTGTATAAGGAGGTATCCATTGGGACAACATCCAATGGTTCTTGAGGAACTGAGTAAACTCTGTACTTAAGTACTCACCTCCTCGATCTGATCGAAGAGTTTTGATACTCTTTCCAGTCTGGTTCTCCACCTCATTCTTATACTCTCTGAATTTCTCAAAGGCCTCGGACTTGTACTTCATTAAGTACACATATCCATACCTTGAGAAATCATCAGTAAATGTAATGAAGTAGGAGTAACCTCCAATGGCATGAGTTGACATGGGTCTACATACATCACTATGTATGAGTTCCAACAACTCAATGGCTCTCTCTCCAGTTCCACTAAATGGAGAGTTGGTCAGTTTTCCACGAATGCAAGGCTCACAAGTTGCATATGACACATAGTCGAATGGATCTAGATATCCATCATTTAGTAACTTTTGAATCCTTCTTTCATGGATGTGACCTAGCCTACAATGCCACAGGTATGCACTGTTCACCTCATCTCGTTTCCTCTTAGACACTTACATTCATGATATGTGGAGTAGTGTCTTGCATAAATAAACCTTTATGCAATATTCCTCTCGTCAATCTCCCCTCGGCTTTGCTAGAATTTACAATAAATTGTAGATGTGATAAGCAATACTAGTATCCAATACCAATGCACTATCACAAAAATCTGACAATTGGAGATTGATCATGAATGTACCTGAAGCTTCTCCAAGTTTCTATTTCTCCCTTTCTGCAAGGTTCTCTTTGCAGTTTCTCTTCCAGTGCCCATCTTTACCACAGTGGAAGCACTGGCCTTTGTCCTTTGCTGAGTCTTTTTTAGCAACCTTTGCTTTACCTGGTTTGTCCTTGCCCTTTCCCTTCTTAAGGGACCTTTCTGCTTTCCTTTTCTTTTTGGTCTCACCAGTGTAGAGAACTGACTTCTCTTTCTTAATAGTACTCTCTGCCTCCCTCAACATATTGAGGAGCTCTGGGAGAGTCACCTCAAGCTTGTTCATATTAAAATTCTGTTAGGACTCTAGCTTGGAGAGTCCTAATTGAGAGGGACATTCATGTAAAACTGTTAGAACTCTAGCTAGGAGAGTCCTAATTGAGAGGGACATTCTGTTAGGACTCTAGCTAGGAGAGTCCTAATTGAGAGGGGCATTCATGTAGGAGGTGTTTTCTTAGAGAAGAATTAGGAGTTGTAAGGGAATAGGAGTCCTGACTAGGAGTCCTACTAGGAGTTGGTTAGAAGTAAGAGTCTTAAGTAGGAGTCCTATTAGGAGTTAGGGTTTATAAGCCCTATAAATAGCCATGTATTCTTTCTCTTTTGATAAGCAATAGATGAATCTTTTCTGCAGCCTTTGAGCAGCAACTTGGAGGGAGGAACCCCTATAGAGTTCCAAGGAGGCCGATCCCCTAAAGAGCTCAACCCCAAGTTTAGAATTCTGCAAGGGTTCTAACACCTGGTATCAGAGTAGTGTTCTTGGCATCTCGCTGCCCTTCCATTACCATCCATCAGCCCTCCACAACCTCCCAAAGCAATTCCCACAATTGCTTAAAAGATCGTCGCCGAATTCCGCCATCATCTCCACCACCGTAGATTATCCTTTGATCTCCCCGTGAATTGCAACAGGTTCTGGTTTCCTACCTTACTGCTGCTGCAATTTAGTTATCCTTATTCGAAAATCCAAAAAAAAAAACTGTTCCTATATTGCTGCATAAACCTTTCGTCACAAAGTTTTCATCTCTACGACGAAAGATACATTACAGAATTCCACCCGCATAGCACCATCTGTTTGATCTTGCTACTGTGCTTTTTCTATCCAAATTTCTATGAAATTTTTATGACATCTTTGACACTTCCTAACAGCAGATTTTCCTTTGGTTTTTTCAAAAAATTCTCAATATAAACCATTGATCTTTTACGCCTAATCTGCTATACTTGAAAATCTGCACTATAAAATTTTAGCTGCATAGCACTATTTGTTTGATCTTGATACTATATTGTTTCTATCCAAATCTCTATGAAATTTTTATGATAGCTTTGACACTTCCTAACAGTGGATTTCCCTTTGGTTTCATCAAAAAATTCTCAATATAAACCACTGATCTTTTACGTCCAATCTGCTATACTTAAAAATCTGTGCTGCAGAAAATTTCAGCGGCATATTGTTGCCTTAACCCATCTATTTGTAATATTTTTTGAATGAAATTTCTTATACACTTCATAGATCATTTTGTGTTGCTGCAAATTTTCATCGTAACCCGCTGAAATTTTTCGACGATAATTCTGCTATCGCAACTTACACCAATTTTCTTGCTGTTATACTGCTGAAATTCTCTTGATTAAATTAGACATCCTTGCTTTCATATAATCTATGATTTTGCTATCAATTCCCTCCTCAATTCTCTTAAGTTTTTGGTAGAAATTACATCGAGAAACCATTGTTTCTTCGACGACAATTCTACTCTTACAAGACAGCACATACTTGCTGCAACTTCCACTGATTTCTGTCAAACCTTTGCTGCCATCTACCACAGATCCAAAACTTTCATCCACAGCCCTAAAACTCCACTAAATTACACCCTCAAACTGCACCCAAAACTGCCACAAAACAAGCCTAAATCGTAGCCTACATCCACCGATCCACCAACCCTTTCGACCATCACTTCTCTCAACCTATACATGCCTTTAACCTAACAACAAAAGAGAGATCTTAACATCATAGATTTGGAGGCATATACTATGGCATCTAAGGAGGCAATCAATGCTAAATTCGAAGCCTTTGAGGCGCGAATGGAGGATAAGATTCGGACGCTCTTTACCGAACTCAGATTGGGCCGACCACTAAGCCCGAAGAAATCATATCAAGGAGAGAGCTTTGCCCAATCACACCAAGCCCAAAGATATGACTTCCAAGAGAGGGGAAGCTCTATGACCAACCCCAATTATCCATGCATGAGAGTGGACTTCCCTAGATGGGAAGAAGGAGACCCAATTGGTTGGATCTCGCGCGCGGAGCGATATTTTTGGTACCATAAAATCGCGAATGCATCTATGGTGAAAATTACAGCTATATATCTTAAAGGGGATGCTATACAGTAGTTTGACTGGTTTGAACATACTTATGGAGTCCTTTCATGGCGAAAATTTAAAGAAGAACTGCTGATCCGCTTCAGACCAACCGATTACGAGAATATTGACGGACAACTAGCAAAGATCCGACAAACCTCTACCATTCAGGAGTACCAAACCAGGTTTGAAAGTTTATCTAATTAAACTCATAATTGGTCTCAAAAATAGCTATTGAGAACCTTTATTGAGGGCATGAAGCCGGAGATCCGAGGAGAAGTTAAAGCGCGACAACCGTATACGCTTATGGTAGCCATCTCTTTCGCACGACATCAAGAGGAGCAATTGAACCATAAAGCTCAGAGGACTAGGGTCACTCCTCAACCAGTAATATTGAAGCCATTAGCCCCCCCTACTTTCGACCAAGTCCCTACACCAAAGAGGTTAACAAGAGAAGAGCTTCGGGAGCGATATGCGAAGGGGTTATGTTGGCATTGTGATGAGCCGTGGAGCCATGAGCATCGCTGTAGTAAAGGGGGACTTCTTATGATTGAACTGATAGAAGAAGAGGTCATTGAACATCCAAAAGAGAGCCTTGAACATGAAGAAGAAGATGCAGAAGAAGAGCCACAATCGACCAAAGTTACGGTACATACACTAGTTGGCTACTCAATCCCACAAACGATGAAAGTTGGAGGCCTTCTCAAACAACAACCGATCACTGTTCTCATCGACACGGGCAGCACTAATAACTTCCTAAACAGTAAGGTTGCTGTCTATATGAACTTACCTATTGAGAATTGCAGCAGGTTTGTCGTTAAGGTCGCCAACGGACGGATTTTGAAGTGTGATCATAGGTGCCCGCAGGTGAAACTGTTGTTGCAGGACCAAGAGATAATTGCAGATTTCTTCCTCCTCCCTCTTGATGATCATGAGGCCATACTCAGAATTAAATGGTTGATGACATTAGGTGATATTTCTTGGAATTTTTTGCAACTAATTATAAAATTTTATAGTAAGGAGAAACCGGTGATATTGCATGGGAAACGTGAGGGCGACGTAACGACGATTTGCACACAACAAATGAAGAAGGTTTTGCATAAAGCATGCAGCGGCTTTTTGGTACAACTTGAGCAACAAACTAAGGGAGAGCCAACAAAATTTAAAGATCCAAATCTACTTCCTTTGCTTGCTGAATTTTCGGATATATTTGATGAACCGCGCAACCTACCTCTTACCTGTCGGCATGATTATTGTATAATTATTCTTCCAGGAAAATCTCCAGCAAATGCTCAGTCATATCAATATCCACATCTCCAGAAGGATGAAATAGAAAGGATTGTAAAAGATATGCTCAAAACAGGAGTTATTCGGCCAAGTTGCAGCCCCTACTCTTCACCGGTGCTCCTCATACGAAAGAAGGATGGAATATGGCGATTATGTGTTGATTACCGAGCTCTCAATGGCAAAACCATCAAGGATAAATACCCTATTCCAGTAGTAGATGAGTTGCTAAGGGAGCACAAATCTTCACAAAGCTGGACCTTCGATCCGGGTATCATCAAAAACGAGTATGCGAAAAAGACATACCGAAAACCACCTTTTGAACACACAACAACCACTATGAATTTTTGCTTTCTTCATAAGAAGGTGGAATATCTTGGGCATATCATATCAGAGGAAGGTGTGGCAGTAGACCCCTTCAAAATTGGAGCAATGCAAAACTGGCTAACCCCGTGGAACATAAAATTGCTACATGGCTTTCTGGGTTTAACAGGCTACTACTGCAAGTTCATGAAAAACTATGGAGAGATCAGTGCACCACTTACTTCCTTACTGAAAAAAGATATCTTCCAATGGTCGGACAGAGCCTCCGTTGCCTTCGACAAACTTAAGGCAGCCATGACGACGACACCGGTGCTAACACTACCAGATTTCAACCGACCCTTCATTATTGAGGCCGACGCATATGGAGTCAAAATTGGAGCCATTCTCATGCAAGATGGTCGACCACTCATATACACTAGCAAGGCATTATCTCCCTCCCATCAAAATAAGTCAACATATGATAAGGAGATGCTCGCCATTGTGCGCGCAACAACGAGGTGGAGACCCTACTTGATTGGCCGACGATTTCAAATTAAAACCAACCATAAAAGCCTCAAGTACTTTCGTAGCTACCCGAGCAAGTTGAAGTTTCGGCCGTTTCACTTCCGACCAGCGACTTTCTTAAGGATATTAAGATGGAATGACAGGAAGATTCAAAGACTAGTAAGATTATAAAAAAATTGGAGGAAGCACCAAGCCCCATGGCTCATTACAATTGGGACTCAAAAGAATTACATTATAAGGGACGCATTGTGCTTATGATAAATTCTACTTGCATCTTCACGAGCAGATTTTGGACAAAGTTATTCCATATGCAGGATACTAAATTGAAAAGGAGTATGACATATCACCCACAAACCAACGGCCAGATGAAAGTTTTAAATAGGTGCTTGGAGACAACCCAAAGCCACCCACCAAATATGACTACCCAAAGAGAACTCTAGACCCAGCCAAGTGCCATTATTGATCGACGGATCGTGACTCGATGACGATGACCTACTAATGAAGTGCTAATACAGTGGGCGAACCTACCAATAGAAGATGCCACTTGGGAGAACTATGACGACTTGAAGATCAAATTCCCAGAATTCACGAATCATCAGCCTCGAGGACAAGGCTGATTTGAAGAGGGCGGGTCTGTTAGGACTCTAGCTCGGAGAGTCCTAATTGAGAGGGACATTCATGTAAAACTGTTAGGACTCTAGCTAGGAGAGTCCTAATTGAGAGGGACATTCTGTTAGGACTCTAGCTAGGAGAGTCCTAATTGAGAGGGGCATTCATGTAGGAGGTGTTTTCTTAGAGAAGAATTATGAGTTGTAAGGGAATAGGAGTCTTGACTAGGAGTCCTACTAGGAGTTGGTTAGAAATAAGAGTCTTAAGTAGGAGTTAGGGTTTAGAAGCCCTATAAATAGCCATGTATTTCTTCTCTTTTGATAAGCAATAGATGAATCTTTTCTGCAGCCTTTGAGCAGCAACTTGGAGGGAGGAACCCCTATAGAGTTCCAAGGAGGCCGATCCCCTAAAGAGATCAACCCCAAGTTTGAATTCTGTAAGGGTTCTAACAAATTCATTATGAACTGTGAAAAGGAATCTGGTAGGAACTGAAGCACAATGTCCACACACAAGTTATCCTCTAGGACCATTCCTAGACTTGTGAGTTTCTCTATCCACTCAATCATCTTTAGGACATGGTTCTGAACCGGTGTCCCCTCAGTTATCCTAGCGCAGAAGAGGCTCTTGGATATCTCATATCGCTGAGTCCTTCCCTGTTCCTCAAAAAATTTACGGACATGTAGGATAATGGATCTGGCATCCATCTTTTCATGTTGTCTCTGTAACTCAGGAGTCATAGAGCCCAACATATAGCACTGAGCAAGAGTGGAGTCATCAATGTACTTCACGTAGCGAGCGATCTCATCCTCGTTTGCCCCTTCTTCGGGCGTAGGCATCACTGTATCAAGGACGTACACGATTTTCTCCGCTGTGAGAACAATTCTCAAGTTACGGAGCCAATCCATATAATTTGGACCAGTGAGACGGTTGACATCAAGTATGCCACGTAAGGGATTTGAAAGCAACATTTTCTGAAAATAAAGATGCAGTAGAAATGAATAACATGCAGATTTTGTAAGAAATAAACTATCAAGATATGGACTTCTATCTTAATATGCTCCCACTATTTTACTAACGAGTCACGCGACACCCTCAGCACGTGAAACGGAAGTCTCCGGCAGACTTCTAGTGGGGATCAGGATTCAATCAGCGTCTTAGTGTAACCTCGAGGGACTCGACCAATCACACTAAGCCTAAAAGGTAGGCAACTCTTGCTGATCACAACTCCTTGTGATTCCTGTCCTGTTCGGCCTCCGAATCACCATAGCCTCGAGGGACTCGACCAACCATGATGCTCGGTTAAATCAACACATTCGTTACAAGATAAGTCTGATTTGATGATATACCCTCGAGGGACTCGACCAAGCATACCATGCCCTCAGGTCACCGATGACATCTCTATGTCATAAGCAAGATAGCGAATCGCGATATAGGTGAGTCTCAAGGGACTCGACCAACTCAACCTACACCGGGACTCGGTTCCTACTCATAACGATGGAAGGCCACGTGGGTCAATCTAATTGCCTCACGTTTACCGACTTAATATTATCGAGAGATGTTTCTGTGATTTGGTCTCCTAATATGACATGTCACACATATATATATTTAATATATATCTACATTGCATGCAAGTATATATACATATCTAGTATGTGTATAAGCAATCACACCAGATGATCATGATCTATGTGTGCAACGGTGCATCTCCATGCCCTATGATCGTCCATCTCGTCCTCGTCGGTTCCGTCGACATCTTGATGCATCTTCATGCATCACGATCGTCCGTCTCGTGGGTCCTACTATCGCATCCACGCTCCCGCTGTGCCTCCTCATGTGATTACAACTTAATCATAGGCACGCAGGTCCGACAATAAACGAGAAATATAATGGAGGCACGCAGACCTCAATAATAATAATCACAAGTACACACATCACACGGTCCATGATCATCCGTCCACACATCATACATCACATGTATAAATAATCATCATCATGTAGGACTACTAGATAATAATAAAAATAATAATCAACTAAACCTTTTAATTAATTAATATTTTCTGAAATCAGGGACATGTAGGGAATTTTTCAATTCCTAAGGGTATTTTTGTAATTTAGATAAAAGACAGAAATTGGAATTTCTCAAATTCACAGGGGCAAAACTGTCTTTTTGTCCAAAACCCTAATTCTCTCTTACTACTGCCGCCGCCGCCACCCTGCTGGCGGCGGCCTGTACGGCGGGGCGAGGGCGCTGCCCTCGCCTGCAGGCGGCGTTGCTGGCGGGGCAACGCCCGCAGGCGGTGCTGTCCCAAGCCTGCTGCAGACGCAGCCCCTATGCTGTCCACCTTCGGCTGCGCTGCACGCACGCAGATCGAGGGCAACAACTGTTGTTGCCCTTCCTTGTTTTTGCATCAATGATTTTAACGTCAAAATTCTTCCTAAACACAACACACACAATTCAAAACCAATCATTCGCACGAACAACCTGGCTCTGATACCACTATTGGGAAATCTTGGGGGCAACATCATATGCGCAACGGAAGAACAAGAAAACAAAATCCCCAATTCCCAAAATGATGTTCGTCGTCGTGCGAAGATTGGTGTGCAAAATCCGCGATACTTAAAACCGCATATAGAGTAGATTGTGTTACCTAGGGAGATCATATATCCCTGTTTCCTTGTAGATCCTTAGGAGAGGATGAAGGAGGTCAAGCGTCCTCCTCTCTAGCGGTGATCCACACAGCAGGGTTGCAACGACGCTCCTCAAAACTCTAGGCCTGCTCTGAGGTGGAGAGGGAGAGGAGAATAGGAAAGGCAAGCAAAGGCTCTAGCCTATGAGGCTCTGAATCCCTCCTATTTATAGAGGTCCCCTGTCAAAACCTAACGGGTCCTCCCCTAGTGGGTATTGGATCAGCATCCAATAAGACAAGGGCTCCGTCGGATATCTCATATCCGAACCTGTACTCATCGCAATGCCTACCATATGTGTGTGACCCTCTAGGCCCAATATCGAGCTGGCCGTGAGTCATACCTGTCAGAACTCCTTCTAACTCAGTGAATTATTATCTCTGTAATAATTCACTTGACTCATCGACTACGGACGTACTAGACCACTACGCCGTAGTCCCCAGACGATACAGGGGAATCCAATCCATTGGACCTGTCTTTCCTCAGTTACCGTGTACCTATAGTCCCTCATCCATCTAATATCCCAAAGACCGTATATCGAGCATGGTGCTGTCAGACCCATACGGTTTCTACTCGAGTCTCGCTCTAATCGGATTCTCCCGGAGAACTCTTTCTCTCTCAACCCGAATGACCCTAGCCAGGGATTTGTCTGAGCAAGAACACATGGGATATTCCTCTCATGACGCCGAGAGTGGATGATCCTCTATCGACACTCAATAGCCCTCGTAATGTCGACTACCACTCCCAATGACCAGCTGTACTAGATCTGGGACAGCCAAACCTATAAGTCTGGTATGAAAGAGTGGAGCACTCATACAGGACATCCTTGGTGTCTCAAGTCTAAGGACTAGATACACCACTAGGACTACGGAATCACTATCTGACAATAAGGCATCATCAACCATCCAGCATTCCGTAAGCGGATCAATCAGTGAACTCATTCTCCAATGAGCACCTGTACTGTATCCCTAGTGTCCCTACACGAGCAGCTATGAGACCAACTGCATCCATCATATGGACGGGTATACAGCACACCAGTCTGTCCGGTTATCACGATGTCCCTCTCGAGTAACCTATGACCGGGATTATTTAGGATATGTGTTTAAAGGTGAATCGATCTCATCACGATCCGATTCCCATTGCACAAATCCAAGGACATCACAATATATATATATATATATATATATATATATATATATATATATATATATATATATATATATATATATATATATATATATATATATATATATATATATATATATATATATATGCATTTATGTAATAGTTATAAAGTGATATACGCCAAAATATAATAAGCAAAAAGATTCTGTATCAAGTCACATGTGCCATCACTCACGTGATTAGCTTACTGGGCACCTATGACTAGTAGTACCACCACCTACAGTCTGACACTGGGTGGTACCACTATCCAGTCTAATGGTACCATCGCCTAGAAGACTATGTCTAGGTGGTACTATCGCCTAGACTGGTGGTACCACCGTCTGACACAGTCTTAGAGATTGTGCCATGATGGTTTCACCTGTTTGATCACTGTTTGAGCCTTTTTCTTGGCCAAACACAGCCCAAAATTGGGCCCAACTATCCTCTAATTAGGTTGGCCCAATTCTAATCCCAATTATGTACTAACTATGAATTTTTGGACATTTACTAAGCTAAAGTCCGTAAGTCTAGGTTTCTTCCGGTGAGCTTCCGACGATCTTCCAGCGAACTTCTGATAATCTCTCGATAATGTTCCAATGGACTCCCGACAAGCTCCTGGACTTCACGATGATCTTCTTAGAGAGTTCTGATGAGCTTCTTTAGCAAGCTCCTGGACTTCTCGGTCAATTTCGGTAGAACTTCCGATGAACGTTCGGACTTCCGACAAACTCTCGAACTCCCAACGAAATCGCGTTCTTGTAAATCATGATTTAAAATACTATGAGTTGTTGCTAAAATGATGTATTATAAATATTGATTTAATGTTTTGTATCATGAATACTCTAAATGATGAATGTTTGGTATCATGATCAAAATATTGACAAATCGTTAAAAATTTTAGTATCATGTATGACATCCTCATAATGTTGATCGATTTATTCAATATCGTGCATGAATGAATATAAGATTTTTAAAAATATGCATATTCTAATTTGAAAATATGATGATGCACAAATAAGATTGATACTTACCTTTGTCATAATTGATGTAAAGGGTCTTCCCTTCTTTTTGACAATGACAAAGGGGGAGATAGCTAGCTTGCACAAGTCAAGAAGATGCAAAAACTTGATTGCTAGCTTGCCTATCTTAAGTAACAAAGATTGCTAACTTGCTTATTTCAAGAAGCAAAAGTTGTCTTCTTGAACATCACTATCTTGCCTATCTCAAGAAGCAAGACTTGCAACCTGCACATTACAATAGGAAGCAAGAATCGATAGCTTACACACTTCAACAAGAAAGCTATCTTGTATTTGCTTTTGAAATTTTTACTAGCTTGTATATTGCAAAACTTGCTCACTTTTTCAAACACTTTACTAGCTTGCACTTTGTAAAGGAAGCAAAAATAGCACTTCTCAAAAGAGAAGAAAGAACTTACCATCTTGAACATCACAAAAATTTGCTACCTTGCATGATGTAAAATTTGCTAAGATCATTATCTCAAAAGAGTTGCTATCTCAAAAAAAGCAAATGTGCTATCTTGCCTATCTCAAAATACAAAACATGCTAACTTGTTACGGAAGCAAAATTGCTAGCTCAAACATTGCAAAGGAAGCAAAAATTTGCTAGCTTGAAACTTGCATATCATGAAAATTGCTAGCTTGTAGTCTAAAGAGAAGCAATTAGTTGTTATCTCAAGAAAAGCAAACATGCTAAACTTACACATCTTTAATTGCTAGATTGCATGATGATAAAATTTGATACTATGTTTTTCATGCAATGTATGAAACTTTTTATCACTAAACACATAAGAGTAGGAACTTCTCATTTTTGTTGATGACAAAGGGGGAGAAGTATGATGACATGACATGCTATGCATAAGTTTATGATGACATGTTGCTTGGATTCTTGAATCCAAGAGTTTCTATCAATAAGCCATATTGATAGGGGGAGTTTGTTTAAACTCCGGGAGTTCAGGTCAACTCCGTCATCAAGTGGTTGTCATCATCAAAAAGGGGGAGATTGTTGAATCTCGTATTTTGATAATGAAACCACTTGATATGTGTTTATGATTTAATCTGTGTTTTGAGTGACGTAGGTTGCTTCGATCAGGATGAGACAATTAAAGCAAGAGGAATTGGCGTTGCGCCGGAGGAGATCATGTCAGGATATTGGACGGCAGAACGCTTCGGACGTCAGGCATCGGGCCAAGGAGAGCGGAATTGCGCCAAGGATATCGGGGTTGCGGAGGTCAACCGCCGATTGGGCAACAAGCCACAAGAGAGGACGATGCACTGAAGAATCAAACGAAGCGCCAACCAATGACGTGCCGGGCAACAGAATGTCAATTCGCGTCGTAATAATTGTCTAGATCATAGTAGAGTTTTGGCTTGTATGTGCAGGATTAACTACGATAATGATGAAGACATAAAGCAAAACAAAGTGTCAGAGTCAAGCGCGAATGATTCGTTGCGAGTTCGAGAGTTTGACGGAAGTCCGAAGGTTCGTCGGGAATGCTGTCGGAACTAGCCGAGAATGAGTAGGGAGCTTGCCGAAGGGTTTTTCGGAAGCTCGTTGGAAAGTTCGCAGAGCTCACTGAGAAAGATCGGAGCCTGCCGAAGAAGCTCATTGGAACTTGCCAAGATCAAATCGTGAAGTCTAGGAGCTTGCCGGGAGTCCGCAGAATGGTTTCCGAGAGTTCGTCGAAAGACCGCCGGAAGCTAGTCGGAAAAAATCTTGACTTGCGGACTTTGTAATAGCTTAGGAAATGTCTTTAAATTTGTAGTTAGTATGCTAATTATGGTTAGGATTATGTGTTAATCCTATAACCTAAGTAGGGGCCAATTAGGCCCGAGTTCGGACTGGTTTGGGCCAAGTTTGGAGCCCAACCAGTGAGCTGAAATAGTGTAGGCAGTGGCACCGCCTAGAACCTGAGAACTGAGTGGTGGCACCGCTGGACTGAGCGGTGGCACCGCCCAGCACCCGAGAGGTCGGGCGGTGGCACCGCCACCGACAGGCGGTGGCACCGCCAGCCTCGGAAAGCCAAGAGAATTCAAATTTTAGAGCTCAAATTTGAATCCTCTTGGGGCCTATAAATACCACTCAATTCTCAGCAGAGAACACAACCTTTTGAGGAGTAAGAAATTGAGATAAAGTCTTAGCAAAGTCTTTAGCAAGTCTTGTTTTTCAATTGCTTGAGTGTTCACCTCCTTCTTTCTCGTTGAAAAATTGTAAAAGTGTGAACCACTTGTAAAAGATTGTAAGAGGGGTATTTGTCCTTCCCCTTCAAAGTGATTTGCTAGTGGAAGTTGGGAGCCTCTTTGAAGAAGGCTTCGCAAGTGGATGTAGGTCATTTTGACCGAACCACTTTAAATTGGCGTGTTCCTTGAATGTGTGAGTTCTTACTTTCCTGAAATTATTATTTACACTACTGCAAGCTTTCGGTTTTCATCTACTCAAGTTACTATCGAAACGAAATCTCCTTGTATTTACGAAATCATTTTCAAACTTATGAGTTTTAATCCGCTGCACTAATTCACCCCCCCCCCTCTTAGTGCCGCTCCGATCCTAACAAAAACAAGATACTAAGAACAAAAATGAATCCAAAAAGAACACGGTGATATGCTATGAATGCAATAAGCTAGGACAAATCTCCCTAAGTGAAAAAGAAGCTACTAAAGAAAAAGAAGGCACTCAAAGTAAATTGGGATGATTCAAGTCCATCTAAAGATGAGGAGCCAACCAACAAAGAAGAAGTTATAAATTATAAATTAATGATATTTGACAATGAGGTATATAACTCAAACGAATCTTCCTTATCTTACATGAATTATTCAATGCATTTAATGACGTATTTGATGATTTTAAATTTGTTAGTAAAAAATATAAACTATTAATAAAGGATCATGCTTCTCTTGCTAGTGAATTTAAAAAATAAAAAAATGAGCATGATGATTGTATATTAGCTCATTGCACCAAGTGTGAAAAGTTAGATTCAATTAAGAAAGAAAATATTTTACTATAAAAAATATTTAAAAAAAAATAAAATAAATAATAAATCTTTAAACATGATCCTTGCTAATAAGGGTTATATTCATAGAAAGGAAGGAATTAGCTTTGTGAGTAACACTCAACAAAAGCCAACTATCTTCGTTAAAGGATCCACATTACATATTTCACTAGAAATAAATATAATTTTTATGGTAGATTTGGACATTATGCCTATATATATTCATTTAAAAAGTATAGTCCACACAAATTAGTTTGAGTTCCTAAAGCAACCATGAATAACTCAATGCTAATAGTTAAGATAGGTAGATCTATTAATAAGAGACCCAAAGTTAAATTGGTATTTAAAAGAAAACTTTCTTTCTTATATATATATTTACAATCAAAAGCTAGGAGCAAGAGATGATACCTTGATAGTGGATGCTCAAAGCACATGATTAGAAATCCAACACACTTCTCTAAGCTCACTAGCCAAGACGAAGGATATGTCACATTCGGAGACAACAACAAGGGAAAAATTATTGGCAAAGGAACCATATGTAATAAGTTAAGACTCTTGATTAAAGACATGTTATTAGTAGATGGTTTAAAACATAATATACTAAGCATTGATCAATTATGTGATAAAGGATATACCATCAAATTTGAATCTAATGCTTGTATAATTGAAATACCACACAAAAATAGATCTATGATTGCCTTAACACATAATAATGTGTATATTATTAATATTGATAATTTTTGTGATGAAATATATTTTTTGGCTTTAAATGATGATGTATGACTTTGGCATAGGAGATTAGGTCATGCTAGTAGGAAACTAATCTCTCAAATTTCAACTAGAGAATTTGTAAGAGGAATGCCTCGCAACAAGTTTATCAAAGACAAAGTTTATAATGCATGCTAACTAAGAAAACAAATAAAAAGTAGTTTCAAATTAAAGAATCAATAAGCACATCTAGACCACTACAATTGATCCATATAGATTTATTTAGACCAATTGATACAACAAGTCTAGAAGGTAGTAAATACGACTTTGTAATTATTGAGGATTATAGTAGATACAATTGAACATACTTCTTAGCATATAAAAGTGATTGCTTTAAATATTTTTTAAAATTTTATAAATTTATTTAAAATGAAAAGAGTTTTATGATTTTGTCTTAGTGTTAATTTCGATCCTAACACATATCATGTCATACATACCCTCACTCACGTGATTGGCTTATAGGGCACCTATGACTAGCAATCTGGATAGGTTATCTATAAATGTAATGAAATACCTTTCTCCACTAAAGCAGAGAATATGGAGTGGTCCGTAGATATCAATATAAATAATCTCAAGGAGTTCGTTACTTCTTGTGGCATTTTTCTTTGCATGTTTAGTTTGCTATCCCTTAATACAATCTATACAAATATCAAAATCAGTGAAGTCTAAATGTTCCAAAATATTATCCTTTCCTAATCTTTCATTTCTTTCCTTAGAGATATGTGCGGTCAATTCTTTCCAAAATATTATCCTTCACTAATATTATCGTCGCTAGCATGGCCGCCGCGATGCGTGGTCAATTGCGATGTATTACTATTCGCCTAGCGACCACTCATGGTCACTGTTGCTATTGCAGTGCCCATGTTGCCCAGCGTAACCACTGCCACTAGTAGATCTGCCATAGCGACCGTATACATCGAGGTCGGCAATGGTGTGGCACAGCAATTGTCATTGCTTCATGATCATTAAAGATTGCGTTACAAAGAATCTTTTATCGCTCGCAAGTAAGCAGCAATATAGAAAAGATAGGAGTTTAAATCGACAAAATATATGGATCATTTAAGCATCGTAAATAAAAATAATAAATCTAATATATTTGATCTTAAGAATTTAGGCTCTAATACAAATTGTAAGCATAAAATCTGTGATATGTCATATGTAATGTGAAAAAACTTTTATGCGATGATTGAAATCAAATAATATTAGACCGGATTTACGACTTGTACCTTTCAATATCATCTGAAAAGATTTCTATGTGAACTGCAAATGCGCTGTCCCCCGGATTCGAATATCACAATGATGTCAATCTGCAAGGACAACTAGATACTATTTCTCCTCTCTTCCTAATTTTTCACTGAACCACTATTATTGATGATTTAGGGAGGTTGAGAGAGAAACTATAATTTCTCAACTGTGTTCTCTATGATATACATCATTTAGTCCCTAAAAGTAATGTCTATATATAAGCGAAAGCAAAGGGTCTAGAATAAATTATTAGGAGAGTTCCTTCCATCAAGGACATCCCCTAAGGAATCATATTATAATATGAACTTTTTTTTCTATTAGTCAATATCTATCATCAGAATCCAATTAGTTCTATTATATATATATTATCTAATTATAAAGAGTCACATAATTTAACGGGATGGTCATGGGGGACGGGGATTGCGAGAGAATGTAAGGGAGGCAGTAATGCAAATGGTGGTGCATGCCTTTTCGGAGTTCTACGAGCAGCGTCAGACGATGCTGAGGAACTTCGACGCTATAATAGGGGAGGTGATGTGGTTCTCGCTCGAGAACGTTAGGAACCGAGTCTACGGGGTCTTTGGTGGCTCGATCGGGTCCTCCTCATCCAATTACTCGAATCGGTCCGATGTTCCGAATAAATGACTTATTATTATATTATCTAAAATTAATATATCATTTAGAGAGATAGTTGACTATTCATAGTCAAATTGGTTGTGTGTGGAAGACACCATCTTGAAGTAGCATATTTAGCCCTGGTTGTGCTGAAAAAATAAGGCTTCAGCAGGGCGTCTTGGCTGGTGTTTCAGCTCCCACGTTGCTCTCGTGAGGTCTATTACTTCATATATCTGATCCAATTTGGTACCGTATATGTGAATTAAATAATATAGTTAAGGTGTTTAGGCGTCTTTTACCTTTCCCTTAATCAATTTAAATCTATGCTTCTTAAATTTGAAGCCATATACACATCATTTGTTTTCTTACGTTATTCCTTAAGTGCAGAATAACTGGCTATTGACTGCTTTGCGATGAAGTCTCCGTTGCCCCAAAACTTTATTCCTTCGCCCGATCTCCACGTAAAGCTTTACCCTCGGCAACTGTCATCAATCTTAAAGTCTGTCTGACGGTTGTAGATTAGCGTAGGACCACTTGCCGGACCAGCTCAAGAGCGAAGACAATAGACCGCGCCTTCGCCCACCGACTTCATCTCGCAGTCTTCGCTGGTCTCCACTCAATCGAGAGTCTCTCTCTCTCGCCGACGCGGTCGCGAAGGTGTAGTCTTGATCTCCATGGCGAGGCCACTACGGATTCATCTTCTCCCGCTCCTTCTCGTCGTTCTCGCTTCGATCTCTTCGTCCCTGGCGGAGATCAAGAACCTCAAGATCTCCTCCGACTCCCGGGCGACCATCCTCTTCGAGAAGTTCGGCTTCACCCCTCGCGGAGAGGTGACCATCGCCGTCTCCGATGTCTCCGTCTCCTCCGCCCTCGGCACCCCCGACCCCGCCCTCCTCGGCTTCTTCTTCCTCTCCGACGAGAGCCTCATCCAGGCGGCCTACGATTCCCAGCATGATCACCGCTCGAACCCTAACCCTAACCCCGGACCCAACCTGGGATGCGTGCTTCATAGCACCTACGTCCGCCTCCTATTCACCTTTGCCGAGCTTTCCCCGGGTTCCTCCGTCGCTTTGAATCGCTCCTTCCCCGTCTCCCTCCCGGACGAGTACAGTCTCTTCTTCGCCAATTGTGCCCCCGAGACCGCGGTCTCCATGTCCGTCTTCACGGAGATGTACAACGCCCGCCCTGATGGCTCCCGCGACTTCCTCTCCGTCGGCCAGTCCCCCGTTCCTTCCCTCTACACCTTCTTCGCCGCCGCTTACATCGCCTTCTTTGCCGTCTGGATCTACCTCACCCTCTTCAAGAACCGCCTCGCCGCACACCGGATCCACCACCTCATGGCCGGCCTTCTCCTCACCAAGGCCCTCAACCTTGTCTTCGCTGCTGAGGACCAGCACTACATTCGCCAGACTGGCACCCCCCACGGGTGGGACGTCCTCTTCTACCTCTTCCAGTTCCTAAAAGGCGTCCTCTTGTTTACCGTCATCGTCCTCATCGGCACTGGCTGGTCCTTCCTCAAGCCCTTCCTCCAGGAGCGAGAGAAGAAGGTGCTAATGATCGTGATCCCTCTTCAGGTCATCGCCAACATCGCGTCAGTCGTGATTGGAGAGACCGGGCCCTTCATCCGGGACTGGGTCACCTGGAATCAGGTCTTCCTCCTCATCGATGTCATCTGCTGCTGCGCCATTTTGTTCCCTATCATCTGGTCAATTAGATCTCTCCGTGAGACCTCAAAGACCGATGGAAAGGCTGCCAGGAACCTCGCCAAGCTCTCTCTTTTCCGCCAGTTCTACATTGTGGTGATCGGGTATCTGTACTTCACGAGGATTGTGGTTTATGCGCTAAAGACGATTGCATCTTACAAGTACCGATGGGTCAGTGTGGCGGCTGAAGAGACAGCGAGCCTTGCCTTCTACATCTTCATGTTTTATATGTTTAAGCCAGTGGAGAAGAATCAGTACTTCGTGCTTGATGACGAAGAGGAAGAGGCTGCGGAAATGGTGTTGCGCGAGGAAGAGTTCGAGCTCTGAAACTCTGCAGATTCATTTGTATGTTTGCTTCCTGGTGTGGTCTCTATTCTTATTTAGTAATGTTATTCTATAGAGTGAAAAGGCTTAGCAGTTCTTGTACTTTTCTATGGTCCATTAGAATCTTGGATGCTCTATCCATTGCTCTGCTTATCTTATTTTTCCTTATGAATCTAAGTTTTCATAGTGTTCTCTCCTATCTTGGTGGCTACGAAATATCTGCAGATAAGATGTGAAGCATTGTGGACTACTGAGACGAACTCTTGCATACACTGATCACATGATTAGGTTTTGCCTGAATTGGCAAGGAGAAAAATGGAGATTCATACAAATTGCTTAGACAAAAAATGTAGGGTTGGACATAAAGTGTGCCATTATATGAATTCAGCTGGTTATCATATGGATTAGGTTAACAGACCATGTTCCCAATTGCATTGCAATTCTGCATTCCTGGATTGTCAAGAGAAGACATAGGTATTTATAGATATCACTAGCCAAATATGTAGTCAGACACAATTAGTGTTGTGAGCAGATTATTACATGTCAATAAGTATAAGAGAGCTCATGAGAGGGCTCTAGGAACTCAGAAACAGGTTATCTTTCTTGTACAGTGATTTTTAGGTTGTAGCGGATCAGATAAAATCAGGAGTTTGCATTATTAAAGCATATGCTAACTTTTTTCTTAATTGGGGTACCTTCAGTAAATGAGACAGAGAAGAGGATTGTGGTTCATTTTCTAATTGTGGTTCATTTTCCATAGATCAGATGAGCCTTCCCAGAAAGGGAATACCAATATGCCAGGGTAGCATCATTTTAGAAGATTAACTACAAGTTTAGGACAGGTATGAAATGGGACAAATACTTTGCCATCATTAAACAATCTTTTCATTTTCATATATACCTTAGGAGAAAGGAATGGTTTCTAGAAATGTGTCTATTTTAATGTTGTTGGAGATATTTAAAACATTCTTTTTTATTTTTGTTTTTGTTTTCTGACTGCATGCCTGGAGATCTTAGAAATACTATTAGCATTATTCTACCTCTTTAAATATGTTATTAAGTTGAAACATATATCTCACAAATGATTTTTTTGTGTGACAATGACCAAAAAAGAATCTAGAGGCACTGGAAGTTTGATTTGAATTGGTTAGCATGAGCTTGTTGTGAATTCATAGCTGTCTTGTTTAATAGTCTTATGGAGAGCTCATCAAATATGTGTCAGGACCAAAATCATCTAGAGATGATACAATCGAAATTGGCAAGATTAATTGGAGGATTGGCGGGATCAGAATTGCCAGGGAAACAATCTAAAATTTAAGAAATATAAGAAGTCATAAAATGAGCACAAAATTAAAAATAAAGTGCAATTTGAGGAAATAAAATATTATATACTAAAAACTCTTATACCTTAGTGTTCTGTAAGATATCTAACTTCTAAAAAATTACATTGAAACTATAATAAAGAAGATAAAAAATAGTATAGTAGAAAAATAAAAAAGCAATGGTAAATAATTCATTATTGTAATTTGATATACTTATAAAACATCAATTTTATTATTTAGTACAAGGATATTAAATAATTGTCATAAAAAAGATGCAAAAGTAATCCACCTGCAGCTTTGAATATATTGACATCCTATTATGGCCTTGATGCTTCTCGTATTATCATGCAGAGGATTGGTCAATGTAAAAACTAATAAAATCATTCGAAGAGATCACCAACAAGATTTATTGCAGAAAATTATTATAATTTCACCACTGGATTGCTCGTGAATAGATACATGCTACCATCAAACACAGAAAGTTGTGAACTGTACAGAGTTGATGGAAAACTCATCTTTACTTGGCACAACAAATTTTTTATTTTAATTCATTCATTAGGTGCCGCTACAAAAATTTCATTGTTACGGTTTTGGTGTAGTAATTGTTCATCTGTGATAATATTCCTCTTAATCCTTTTTTTACCATGTTTTGATAATGTTCCATCAAGTGAGTCCTCATTCTTTCTAAATGCTTTATTCAAATTTTACATCTTTTAGCTGGTTTACCACAAAGTAGTTAGTTGGTATTACTTGCAAGGTGCAAGGTATGCTTACTTTGATGCATGGTTGGTGAGTCAGACTATTCCAGTGGAGTTGAGATGTAGTCTTTTAGGAGATCTGAGTTGGCAAAAATCAGATACAAGCAATGGATAGAAATAAAATTTATATAGTGTCTGCCATGCCACTGCCATGATTCATGTTGCTTTACATAGCACACGTTTTGTGCCATGCCGTTTATTGATACTGGTCAAAATTTGTATACTACACCCACAAATTCTGATTCTTATATTGTGACCATGGTAAAATGCAGCTACTAAACATGACTTTTTTTGTCTGTAAATTTTGTCTGGAAAGTTGGAGGGAAGTTTGATGGATTTTTCTATCCAACTAAATTGTTGCAACTACCATTTAAAATGCAGATGTGCTATCCCAAGGGTGATGAATTTTCCTATACTTGTTTGATGGATTCTGTGCTGCCTCTTCTTCTGAGAAGTTGGTTCGAGAATACATATGAATGCCTGGTGTTATGTTGGAGGTAGATTTCTCTATTAGTCCAAGTTTATGTTTACAGTTTGATAATGTGTTACATTATTGGTTGTTTTTGGTCCTTTTCAAGTTAGATTGAACTAACTGTGACATTATGCCACGATATGATTCAATTCGATGAGATAATTGACCCCATAAGCTTATTGAGTCTGTATCACTGATTCAAATTCAAGATACTTGACCCCATAAGCTTATTGAGTCTGTATCACTGATTCAGATTCAAGATAGGCAAGTCCACTTTCCGTAACAAGATAACTAATCAAATAACTTTATTGATCATGAATCATTGACCCAAGAGACTGAAATCTCATCCAAGTTAAAATGATTGTAGACTCCTGTGAAAATAAATTGGAATGTTATATGAGCTCTCTTGAGTTGCAAGTGGTTATTATCTTTCAACAGAATCATCCACATAAACCGCCCCGGTGAGCTGCAAACATACAAATCTTTCATCCACACAAAATAAGCTGCTACATTTAAGTTTCAAGGTCTTCCATCCACAAAACCTCATAGGAGAAGAGCCGCAATGAAGCGCTAAGTATCCATTGAAACTAAGCGTGAGGTGACGACGATTTTTTACAAGTACATGTGCTCACCAAAGAAAGTATTGTTATGTGGACCATAATCGGCCTTATTGGCATGACTTCAGCTAATGAATTCTTGTGACTAGTCTTCGTCTTTCTTAGGCTTCCTGTAGGTTTCTTCTATGTGTTTCGCCACGAAAATATAAGTATTGATGAGCTTCTTTACGTTGGGGACATTGTAGTTCTGTGCAACATAAATACCGCAACCAGCTCCCAGTAGAAATGAGAAGCTGCTCCTTATTATCCCCATCTTGCACCGCTCTGCAGTGCAACCTAAACGAAAAGGAAGAGTCAGCATCTCTGAATGGGAGTAAGGAAAATATCATGATGGTGGCTTTCACAGTACTAACTATACTGCATGTATGTGCATAAGAACATGACATATCAAATGTACCTAAGAATTATGAAAACAAAAAGATGATAGATAAATATAAAAAATGGCTTTAGGTTGTTGTGTAGGACCCCAGACCGTAGTAGATAAGTTGTCATTCATCATAAGAAATGAGGTTTCTCTAAAATCACAAAGGCCTTAGTCTCAAGAAAAGTTGGAGGGCTGTTGCTAGCTGGTGATTTCCTATAGAAGAGCACTAACCAATAGAACAATCTTGCCCTACTAACTTCCATATCATATCGATCGGAGTTGTTCTTAATCATGCTATAACAGTGAAGGAATATTCCCAAAGATGTATTGAAATCTCCTTTCGAACAATACTATCTAACACTAATTCTGACTACTAAGCAACGAGCAGATGCTTTAAACGTGCACAGAACAACTTCAGATTTCTACTGTTGGAGTTTATTGTTCACCAATACTTCGGGTTCTAATAGCATTGGACAAGCTCTTAAATGAGTTTGCTTTAGCAGTAATCTCTTCCACAATCACAATATAGGTTATTGTTTTATTTCTTATCTTCCATTGCCTCATTGAAACAGCTAAACAATTGGAGGAAAAAGTTTTATATGGCTTTGTCTTGAAGTGGTCTTTTTAAGTTAAAAGAGGTATAGAACTATCATTGCTAAATATAACAAATCAATATCCATTAGTTATCACATTAGGGGTAATTTCAGAACAACGAAACTTTTACCGGCTGATTAGACACAATCAGACCAAGAACATACCACCATGTGTGTTACATCTAAACAGCCATTACCTGTTTTTGGAGGTTGGAAAAATAGAGTGTAACAATTTCCATATGGTACATCAAGACTGGTTCACAATCTACCAAATACTACCAGTTCCACTCTCATTCACCGGGAGTCAGATTCACCCTGTTCCGTGCGGATTTTGCTGCCGAGGAACAGATCAATGGAGGGAAACAAGAACATAACAGAAAGCGACCGAAGAGCCGACCACAAAGACAAAAAGAGGGAAAAATAAAAGCATAAAAAGGAGTGGGCAAAAAAATGGCTGCCAGCATGTCACTTGCAGCAGTCAGTTCTGAGTTGCGTTGGATGAAATGAGAGAGGGGAAAAGGGAGGGTTGAGAGAAAGAGAGAATGAGAGAAGAAAAGCAAGAGGAAAAGAGAAAAGAGGAAGAGCCAGGTGAGATTAACAGAAACAGAGAGAGAACAGAAAGAAAAAGGAGAGAAAAGCCTCTTTCTAAACAAAATCTTCCAACACTATCATATCAACAAGCCATTCCAAACCCAAAGTAAATGAAGCATCCTACTAGAATTGGCTGTAGGATGCCACCATAACCGGTGGAGAGAAGAAGAGAAAGTTGATGCCATCGCATTTGTAAGTCACACATAAGGATCATCAAATTTCATAAACATGTATAAAAATATATCCTAGAAATTCTAGCACACAACACACTTTTTCCTATCTTGATCTTCTTTTAGATAATTTTCACTTAAAACTTTCTATTTGGCTCTACATATCTGACCAAAATGATTCTGGTTCCAATCTTCATCCTGATCTTAGATCACAATGTGATCCCTATTGTAATCCTGATCACGTGAACCCAAGCATCCTATATGCAAGCATAACATCCTATAAATTGTTCAAATCAAACGTTAGCATATCTCCACCACCTTCACGAGTTGAAGCTGTAGACGATCCACCTTATCTCTGTCGAGCACCTTAGAGATGACAAAGGTCGCATCAAAATATATCATCAAACCTTCCATTGGTATTGGTTGATTGCACGCAGCCGGCCATAGAATTCTCCTCATCTTTCGTGATATCAGAGGCTCTCAGAGATTCTTACACTAATTTGGTGATCAGATTCCCATGTTCATTTCATCGAATACGTTTTGTGCCAAAACCCAAGACACCGATGACCATTCCATCAAAAGCCTCAAAGTGCCACCTTTCTTGATCACAAGTTTGTCAATGAGTGGCCTAAAACCTGAAACCCTCAACCAGGTCTGAAATCAGCAAGAACATCGACACCGTAACCAAAGATCACTGCAAACTGTTCATATGATTTCTAATCTTCGTAGCCTTTAGGAGAGATGAGAAGCAAGTGCGCATACTTCAACTACAACCAATGTCTGAGAAAACCACAGGTCCTAGACACAGGCACACCTACGATCCCCGTGCAGACAGCACAAATAGATGATACTCCTCACAAGGACAAAGATAATTGCTTGAAACCCCACGGAAATCGTCTTCTAGATGGCTTTCCTTGCCCGAAGTCTTTACTTTATACCTCGTCAAAGACGAAGAACCCTAATCGATGCGCTAAAATCTAGGGCTGAGTCTATTCTCGCACAGCGATCAAGATCACTTCTTTATTCGTTTTTCCCCAATCAAACAAAGATTTGATCAGAAAAGAAACAACACAAATCAGATGCATTCCTCGGGAAAGAAAAAGAATTCAATCGAAGACCAAGAATTTAAACGGCACGGTAGGTCAACACAAACACGAGCAACGTCTCACCTGATCGTCGCTTTCCTCAACCGTGCAGCTGGTCCGAAGAAGGCGGAGACGGTACAGAGGCAGAGACCCCGAGAGAGGGAGCACTGGTGGTGATGGCTGTCGCCCTTCCTCCCTGGGTTGCTCACTTGCCTTCCATGGGCGAACGGGCTTTGCTACCGCAACAAGGAACCATCGATCTCGGTGCGGATCGACAAAGGCACGGTACGGACTTGGCCGATGTAGACGGATCTGAGTTGGATCAGACCCGGGATAACTCGGATTCGATCCGACGCTTTAGAAACCCGATCCGATATGTGGAACCAAGACCCATGTTGGATTCTCGCCCACAGTTTCTTTCGGCTTGCGTTGACATTAAGAATCCAATCATCGGATTAAATATATAATTTCTTAAGAGGATTCTTTTAAATGATTTGAACATCTTATTACGTCCAAAGAAAAAATTTATGATTACATCATAATAAATAAATAATGAGAGTTCTTATATTTCATCAATTTTTAAATTTTTAATTTTATAAAATTATCGTTTTAACCATCTCAAATTTTACGTTCGTTCGTAAGTATACAGATTTCAATATAATTTTAAAAAATAAGAATCAAAATATTAAAGATAATTATTATATAAATAATTTATAATTAACCTCAATATTTATGTATATAGGGCAAGAAGATTGATATCATGTCTGTTTTGTACAGGCTTAAACCTCATCCCCTTGTTTTTTCGATGATGTCTTTTTGAGACATCTTTTTTTGGTTGTTGGCAAACTGAAGGTAAATCACATCCCGAGAGCTGCTAACAATGTATTGGTAGATCCCATAGTTCTCACTTTTTGTATGCTGCAGATGATCCGCAAGCTCAGTCTTTTGTACTCAATCCTTAAAGCACACAAAGTGAGCACTCGCTCGGGAGAACGGCATCTATTCAAAAGGAATTCGGCCTGCAGGAGAGGCTTCTTACTTTCTTACCGACTCAATATCAGTTGAAGGTACTTTCTACAGGAAGAGTTGCGATTATGACCAGTGAGCAGGAACTCTAAGCAAAGATAAACCAAATAGCATTGCTTCAATATAGCATGATGGAGTAAATGAACACGCTTTGAGTCATCCTGGAATCAAGTTGGGGATTGTGAATCATTCCTTATTGCTTCACACCTGTTCTTAATCTTTACCATGCACCGGAACATCAACCAACACAGATTTTTACAGGACTGTACTACTTAATTACTCCTTTTTCGTCTCGTATACAACAATAAATTGCCTATCAACATCATCTGGTCTCTGCTTTAGAAGTTCTCCTTGTGGAAATCGAAACGAGTGGCGCTGTCATGGCTGAATTCTTGTGATAGCTCCCTGAGATGCTTTGTAAGAGTTGCTGATCCACAGTAGAAAACACCTGCAACACCCCCATGTCAGGAATCCAGAAAGTGAAGATGACAACGACATATGCTAAGAATTCGAGAAAAGCTCACCGATCCGAGAATCTTTGTGGGCATTGGCCAAGTCCGAGAACACTTTCCTCCAGTTTGGCCTCGCGAAGTGTGTTCGTATCTGTCGTGCATGAGTCAGGAACCAGAACGGATCAATCTTTCTTCTTCTATCTGAATCACTACATTATAGATGGTCAATTAGTTACCCGACTCCCAGAGACGATGTCAACGCCACTTTTGGAGTGCTGCAGTGACTGAATCATGGCGATGAGGGCTGACCTTGCATCACCTTCTTCGTACACGCTCGTCAAGTAGTTGTGCATCTCTATGACATTCTGCAAATCCAACCATTTCCTGTCAATTGTAGTTCTGTGAGAAATGGATTCAAGGAAGCAGTGATGCTTAATTAGTACATGGTGGTCACTCTCTGCAACTTCGTTCATGACACCTTTGAACCATTCAAATGATCCTTGTTCCCTGGTCACCCAGTAGAAGTAAGCTCTTCCAGGGCCATTTCCTTGGATGAAGTTTGCAGCTGCGTCGTGTGTTTCCTGCATGAGTTTTGAGCTTGTCAACCAACAGTGCATGCAAGTGCATGTCGATGTCTGCGAATGTGGTATATACTTCGTTGGACTTTATGTTGTTGAGGAGATCCTTCAGGATGCTGATGAATGGAGTTGCACCGATTCCTAATCCGATGAGCAAAAGAATGTCGTACTTCTTGTAGTCTTGAGCTGGTGCGCCATATGGCCCATCAATGTAGAGCTTTGGGAATCTGAAGTAGCACACAGAGAGAGTGTGTGGATTACTCATGGTTAATGTTGATAGCAGATAAGAGTTTTCCAACTGCACAACGCTGCTTTGTTGAGGAAATTTTCTCGTGCAGTTGGGAAAATTTTATCTGCTATCAAATGTCACTTCTAATAATGCAGAGTTCTCATCACCTTGCATCGTCGAATTGAACATCTGCGACGACTGTGGTTTCGAGTCTCACCAGATTAGCCTTCTTCAGAGTAACCTGCGCCTGACAGACCTGCGTCAAGAAGATCTCTGCTAAGTACTATGAACTTGCAATCTGATCTTGCCTGACATCAAGAACAATCTTTCTACTTAAACCAACTTTTCCGAAGAGATTTCTTAGCTCGGTCGTCCAGTCTCCCAGGGTTCGGATATGAACACTCAAGTGCTCATCATCCGGTGCAGAAGTGATCGAGAACGGATGCCTGTTGAAATCATCAATAAGAAGGTGAGCAGAGGAAATGCAACCCTGTAATCCAACTCAATCTGAAGCTAAGCTGATACCATTCGAAAGGTGAGACATCCGGACATTTGACGAACAGGTACATCCCACTTTTGTATCTGAAACCTGGTGGCTTCCTCATATGTATCGAAAGGACGTTGCCTGGATATATAGCTGCCTGTATGATCGATACATCAGCGCATGAATACCTCTAAATCTCGATATATTTATGAGCAGCATACCTTAACGATGCTGACGCCAATGCTTTTCTCACGAACTTTCCGAATCAATCTCTCACAGGCATAAAAGAGGAGGGGAATCGTAAGATACATCCATGTCTGCGCAAATGCAGGTAATTAAGTCTGTGTCATTGCTCCATGCCGAAGTACAAAGCATCATGACCTACCGTCTTCTTGTACCATTCCTTGGTGAGGAATAGGAAGTAGGAATGGACGATCAGAAGGACATAAACGACGGCCAGGAGATGGTGAGCGTACCAAAACGCATTGAAACCAGCTAAATGGTGGAGGGGCGGTGGTAGCTTCACCACACTCCTCCTAAAAGAGTGTGTTGCCAGAGTGAAGGAGAACGCCATGATGATGATCATGAGGATACCAGTGACCCCGGGAACACTTGCTAACAGAGATGCATAGGTGGGCTGCTTGTAGTGGAAATTAGGTCCCAGTAGTCTCATGAACTTTGATTCGGGGCATGTGATCAGCCTCGGGAAGTCACAGGTCACATGAGCAAGAGTGTGCACCAGAGTCCCGATTGTGATCGCCAGTGCAATGGCCTTGTGGAGGTTGATGTTGTCATCAAAAGGGAATACGGAGCTGAGGCAAGTCGATCTGAGCCTTGTGAGGGTGTTGCGGCAAACAGGGATGAGGATCAGAGCCATGTTTAGCTTCAGGGTCTCAGCCGCAGCCTTGGCTACGCAGACGCAGTAGCCCATCACCTCGAATGCTGCTCTTCTCTCGTACTGGTAGAACTTCCACGCAGCCAGGACGGCGTTCAGGGTCAACCAGAGGGAGAAAACCCATATTCTCTTCCAGTTGTCCAGAACGAAATCTGTAGCCTTGCCCACAAATCTGTTGACCGGGTATCTGTATCGCTTCGGTATCATCCTTCTTGCATGCCCGTGTGAACGTTTCAGTGTTCTCTCGGTTACCTGTGAGCTCACCATCCCTCGAATCAATGTCTCCAGCTGCCGAATCTGGAGCGAAAGGTCGTCACCAGTAAGCGCTTGTGTGATTACTCTCTACTGATCGAAGAAATTTGCCTTTCTTTTACCTCGATGTAGCCAAGACCGTCTGGGTCGAGCTCCTCCATTATGAGAGCAGCGTAGTTCGCTGCATGCGCTTTCAACTTGGAAAGCTTATTTGCTGAGGCACTGAGACCGATGACCTGAGGAGACAAACAACGGTACTTGAGAACATGAAGATGGGGGATCAATCGAGCGGTTTAGGAAGATTGGTACCTCTTTCACCTCGTTTTCTGAGAGCTTCCCGTCGCCATTCTTGTCGCACCTGTTGTGTTGACAGAGCAGATGATGTGATGGTCAATTCAGTGCTGCTGAAAGCAGTTTATGGTGAGAGAATGATTGAGTACATGTCGAAGAAGATCTGCAGCCGAGAGTCGAAGTTTTGGTCGGTCATTTGCTGCCAGAACTCCTTCAGTTCGTCTTTGGTGATGCCATGTTCTGGCGTTATGTTCCCCCTCCTTGCCAAAGCAACAAATAGCTCGCCAGCGAACTCCTGCGACTCGCCCATGCCTTGGCAAAGGGAACCCCGACCAGGTGACTAAGCTGAAGAACGTGTACCGGCAGACGAGCAAGAGAGACTCACCGATGCAGCGGCCGAAGCTCTCCTTGGGAAGCCTGCCGTCGACGGCGAATTGGTCGAAGCGCTTCTCAACGGCCTTCCAGCCGCCGGCCTTCTTGTCGAGGAACCGAAGCCCCTTGGCGCCGGACGCTGCCGTCGTCCTCCCGGGATGCCTCTTATCCCCGCCGACCCGGGACGCGAACCCCTGCACCCCGGCCATGATCTTGGATGGCTGAGACAGCAGGGTCCGGGCGAGGCTCCCCGACGGCCCGGATGCTCTCGGGGGCGGGGGATTGGAAGCAGCCGGCTGGATCTGGTCGCCGTGGGCGACGATGATGCTCTCCAGCTCATGCGTCGGACGGTCATCAAGCGGAATGTCCATGTGTTCGTGCGCTGTTCCCAATGGTTTATGTCAGATTGGATATTTACTCGCTTGCCGCTGTCCTCACTTTATATGCGCCACCGCGTTACAGAGATGTGCGAGTGGGAGAGAACCAATCAAAAGATGGGAGCTTTAAGGATGCTATGATAGAGAGAGAGAGAGAGAGAGAGAGAGAGTGGGTGGGAAATTGACGGAGATATTTCCTAAATATGATAAATAATTTAAATTATGTTTTGGATATTTTAAATTGATCTGAGATGATTCAGTAAAGAAAAAGGAGCTTATCAACATATTGAATTATGTCCATGATATCTGGTTCAGAAGAAGGCTACAATTTCTTACCTATATAAAGGAAGGATAACACGGTGGTCAATTGGCATCACCAATCATACTCTGTGTCATTAAATCCTCTTATTTCTATACTGTAGGGGTGAGTTTTGTACCTATCTTACTTACACATTAATATATTTCCCATAAAATTGATGTTAATATATTTATCCTTGTAAATTTAGAAATTCATTTATATAGCCTTGTGGATGTTCTATATCAACTCACTGTCATTTTCCTATTTGATATTCTTTAAATTTTAATTTTTTTATTATCATGATTATAAAATATCAAAATATATTTTTAACTCAAATTAACTAATATAACCATGCTGATAATTATTAGTGTAGATTTTGATCATCAATGAAGGATAATGAGCCTGATTCTCATTCTATATAAGAAAATCTCTCAAAATCCTATATTCTATTGAGAAAAATTCATAGGAGAGGGAACATGTTAATGTATTCAAGCTAAAGCTTCTTTTATTCTTTCCATCATGGTATCAGAGCCGCTTACCTTGAGCAAGCTCTCTATTGAGGAAAATCCTATATTCTATTGAGAAAAATTCATAGGAGAGAGAACATGTTAATATATTCAAGCTAAAGCTTCTTCTATTCTTTCCATCATGGTATCAGAGCCGCTTACCTAGAGCAAGCTCTCTTCTCGCTATTGACTCATCACTGTTGCTTCTCCATCTCCGGCAACAAAAGAACTGTCTTCTCCATTGCCATTCTACGCCAACGTCCATTCCCTTCTGCTGTGACGTCTCTAGTGCTACGCTCATCAGCACTGCCCCACCTTTCCTCTTCTGCTGCACTTCTATTATAGCTTTCTCCTTTATTATAGTCATCGCCATCGCAGCAACAGCAACAACAGCAACAACGATTTGCTCTTGCTCTATTCATGAAGCCTCTGACTCGTAAACTGTTTGCTTTGCATAAATTCAAGATTGGTATATTTGGAGCACATGATAGCAGATAAGATTTCCTCAACTATATGAGGAAATCTCTCTATTCTGTTGAGGGAAAGGAAATCCTCTATTCTGTTGAAGAAAATCCTCTCTCCTAATCTGTATAAATAGGAGAAGGACATGTTAATGTAAAGCTAAAGCTATTTTAATAAAGCTTATTTAATAAAATTTCTTCAATAATTGTTGTTATCTTCTTAATGAAAAGAATAGAAGATAAGAACAATTATTGAAGAAGCTTTATTGAAGAAGCTTTAGCTTGAATACATTAATATGTTCCATCTCCTATTTATACAGATTATGAGAAAGGCTCCTGAAAGGATACAAATCTTGGATCGATACAAAGAATGGTGCGATTGCTGTTGCTGTGAGGGCACAAGCGTTCCCTTCGTTTTTCTGAAGTTTGCCCTTCATTCTCCTTAAGTCCGTCGACTATTGGCAGATCAGCGAAGACTACCGCGGTGAGAAAGATGAGGATTAACCGTGGAGCCTCTTAGGAATGTCGCTGGCTAAAGGCAAGAGCGAAGCTTAGCTTTTCTCACTGCTATGATACCATGATGGAAAGAATAGAAGATAAGAATAATTATTGAAAAGTTTTATTGAAGAAGCTTTATTAAAATAGCTTTAGCTTTAGCTTTATTAAATCTTATCTTTTATCACATCGCTTATCAAATTTGACTCTATATAAGAATTTTTGATGTTACCATAAAAATTAATATTTATTATATACTTAGGAATGAGATCTTTTTATAATAATTTGACCCTGTACATAGATAAAAAATATATATTTATTATATAAGTTTGATTAAGATGATATTTATTTATGGTATTTATTTTTAATGATAAAAATGCTCATGAACCAAACACAATTGAAACGAAAGACTTTTTAGATAGGTTGTATGATCAAGTATAATCTTGAGTATAACTAAGTTAATTTTTACTAAGTCAATCCAAACTTTGATGATTAATATTATTTTTCTTTATATAAATTTTATGATAATTAGTTATAATTGAGTATAACTTAGTACATTTGGAGTATAAATTTATCATTTTTTACTAAATCAACCTAAACTTTTCTATATTGATTAGTATCTTTTTATTTTAAAATATTTTATGATAATTAATTATTAAAGTTAGAGATTTTTTAATATGTTTTATTATTGAGTGTAACTTAGTTAAATTTCGAGTAAATTGATCAACTTTCATTAAACCAACTCAAATTTTCACCAAACAAAGCATATTTTAAGATGATTAATATTTTTTTATTATTTTTACAGGATTTTATAATAATCAAATTATCAAAATTAAAATGTATTTGAATAGGTTATATTTTATAATCCAGTGTAACTTAATTTAATCTCAAGTATAACTTGACTAACTTATACTAAATTAGCCTAAAATTTACAAAATTACTAGGACCTGATTTTAATATAATGTAATTAGTATTTTTATTTTTTAAAATATTTTATATTAATTAATTATCAAAATTTTAAAAATTTTGAATTGGTACTATAATCGTGTGCAACTCTATCAACATCCACTAAACCAACTCAAAATTATAGTGTATCACTAGACATAATTCTAAGATGATTAGTATTATTTTTTAAGAATTTTATTATAATTAATTATCAAAATGAAAGATTTTTTTGAATAGCTATGTGATGAAGTTATTTAAGTAAAACCCTAAAGATATTTTCGTCCAAGTTTGCCATAGGTAAAACGAACAGGAGATTACTATTTGTAATCCTTTTATTGTAATTTATAACCTTATGTTAAGAAATTTTAATATTTTTATTTTTTTTTATAAAAAGACATCATTTTTTTTCCTTCTTTTTCTTCTCTCTCTCCTCTTAATGATGAGAGGTGGCATAAAATGATAAAAATAAACCAAATGATGAGAAATAGTTTTTGACTGATTTAGTATTTTTAGGGTTATGTATATTTTGTAATAGCTCAGGTGGTATCATGTTTTATATCAATCATATTAACTTAAAAGATGTCATATTTTTTTAAGTTTTTAAAAATTCTCCAATAGGATTGGTAAACGATGGGGAGAGTCAATGATAATAGGGTAGGTAGTCGGGGGCTATGGAAAAAAGAAAAAAAAAGAGTAAAAATAAAATTAAAGAGGTTATAAATTAATTTTTAAAATTTTATAATAAGTTATTTGTCGCTCTCCTGATAGGCAACACCGTTCGACTATCTCGTGGATTGTGTGTCACACATCGGTCTGTCGGTGGGTTGGTCGAGATAAGAAAATTCTATTTATTGGTGGGAAGAATATATATAAAATGTTCTCTTTTTTTTTTTCTTTTCCATTTTCTTCCTCTTCTTTTTATTTTTCTCAATCTTTTTTTATCTAAATTATGAGGATCATGATTTTGTGGAGGCTAATCTTGTCGACTCGACCAATAAATCGATCCATTAATTCATTAAACATAAATCAATGAGCTAAAATATTTAAGTCTAACTAACTTATTATAATAAGTTTAAGATTTGATGTAAGGATCGTTTAGATAAAAAATGTATAGAATGACGCACATGAGGCGTCAGGTCGTAACGTGTCCTGTAGTCTCGCTAACACATATAGTTTATTATTATTATTATTTAATTCGAACTCTGTTGCTCCCAAGCGACTCATTAATTTATTGAGTCTGAACAACACGTTTAAGTATTGGTTAATATTAGATAAATGATATAAAGTTATATCTCACTTTCAATCACAACTAAACCTTTTATTGAGTTTAAAGCCTAAAATAATTTAATATAAATTAATAATAATAGTCTTGAGAAATATTTATCTATTATCATGACTGAACATGTGGTAACATAGTTGGTATAAAATATTTTAAAATATATTCTATTTATTTTTACAAAATATTCAAGATCATTTACTACCTATTCATCTCGTTATAAATTTGAGTTGAATAAACAACGTCAAAAATCCTACCTAATCTTGATCTCCTTCAACTTCACTTGTAGGTCAAACATTCATGTTCTCTCAAATAAATTTATCTCTTACCATCGATGTTGAACTAATTTAAGATATTAAAATATATTAAGAACCAAAGAGTAACTTAACACTTTTCTTCTCGCCCCCTTGACTTATCCTCGTGATTTAGTTCAATGTCGAAAGAACAGCATGCTTGGCTGGCCACAGCAGGCTGGATGGAGACAGCCTACCCCTACTCACATGCCCGAGCTCTAAATTATATGTTGTGGTTTGGAGACCATGTGACGCCTTTTTGTCCGCAGTCGTCTCTTCCCTCTCCACCTAAACCTCCGCACTACTTCCTTCTCCTGTGCTACAGCCAAAAATGATGCCCGGTGAGAAGTCACTCACCCTCTCGTCTCCATCTAGAAATTAACAAGAGCTGATTGTACGATGGACAGCTTACCAAACTCATTCCGATCTTACGCTCGATATAATTATGTTTTGACCGAGGGTTAAGTGAAGATTACTCGGAGAGCCTCCATAGATCTACCATGAGAACAGGTCTTTCTCTATTTGATACAGGATTACTATAATGATTGACCGATAGTATTTATGACCGATTATTAAATAACAAGGAGAAATTATCTCATACTTGTCTTTCTTCTTCACCTTCTAACTTGTAGTAGTTTTGCAAGCTTCGCTCACAGATCTACTCCCAAGATCGAGCTTCAGACGTGCAAATGGTGGGTGGTTCAACTCACCATCTCTCGCTCATCGATTTCCAGCTTCCTCCTCCCTCCTCGGAAACCACAAGTAAAACCACTCATTTGATTTGGCCTCTAGCAGTACAAGAAGAAGTGCACCAATCACCAAACATGACACTCTTGTCTGTGGCTGTAGGAAGAAGTTGACTATATCTGAAAGTTTAAAAGCCAATGGATACGAGAATGTAACAATGGAGTCTTTTATAAATGCCAATGGATCGGGTTTTACTCATTGAAACCGCATGTGGTTTTCGTTGTATCATAAAAGAAAAATGCAATGCAGCAGCAAATGGGATGCTAAAAGTCACTGTAAGCACGTGATTGCTTTGTCTGATCTGCCATTCGATTGAAAGAATGAGGAGGCAATTATGTAAAATGTTCTCATAAATTTCATGTAAAATATGATATTTTAAATTTGATTATTATTTTTTAATGAATAAATTGGCATATTATGTAGTGGCTAACATATTATGAACAAATTCGAAAATCATGTATCTAATAATCCATTCGTACTCGGGGCCACTCTATGAAGGAATTCATTTCCTTCAGCGTAGATCTCTTGGTTTGCGGGAAAGTGAATGGGGGTTATTATTTATCTTTTGTCAATGTAAATTCATATTTCTTTTTTTCTTTTTGTAAAAAAAGAAAAGAAAAGAAAAGAATTAACCTTTGGAAATCGTTGTGGGCTGCTTGGATGCTGATTAGCGATTGACGTCAGCCCATGTAATTGGGCCGAGCGGCCCAATCCAAATCGCACCTTTAAGAGAAACGAGCGCGGAATAAATAATAAATTGACTAATTTTGTTTCTTTCGTTCAAATAAAAAAACATCAACATCTGAATCGAAGAATGATAAGGGGAATCCAAATACATGAACATCTGAATGCCACACCAATGTTCTCGAACACCTCGTCAGTCCCACACATCAGCCCAAGTACCTCACAACGTGTGATGTTGTTTACTTCAATCCTCCAATGTTCATTCCATTCTTCACATTAATTCTCCTTAACACTCATCGATTATCGAAGCCTTCATTCTTCTAATCTTGAGCCCTCCAACACCTACCTCTATATATTTTTGCTACTTCCTTGACTCTAAAGGCATGATCTCAACTTTTGTGATGGACTCGAACGAGAACTAATTGGCTTTGTGACCTGATGTCTCCGACAATCAAAATCTATATTAACAATATATAGTTAAAATTTTAAATTTTTTTATGATCGTAAACTAAATTCTCTTCGATGTCAATTTTTAATTCCTAATTTGTTGTGATAACCAAATTTGGGTCCTGAAATTTGAGTGGATAATTGGCTTCGATATGTTATATGCACTAAATAATTTATTATAAATCATCCAAGTAAACTTAACACATGAATCAAATCCTTTTGTCAATTCCAGATTTTGATAGACACAAAAAAAAATCCTAAGAAAAGATAAAAGGAAAAAATAAATTTATATGGGTAAATTCCGAGAAAAAGCCTCAAACTTTTTATTTTTTTAGTAGAGCTTTGAAAAATACCTAAATAACACCTCTACTTTTTTAAAAGATAATATTACCTTAAAATTAGAAAAAAAATTGATTTTACTTGAAACAGTTCTTTTACGGTGCACTATACCATCTTATTTCACATTTATCAATCGACGGGACCGGTGGCATATGATTTTTCTCCTATTCTATCGAGTTCACGGATCAAAGGGTTTAAGATTTTTGATTAGTGTTAAAGACCGTCGAGTTCCAACACTACTAACACTATTCCATTGTATTCCGTCGTCACTACAAGAGGCTTCTAGGGTTTTAACATTTCATTTTCTCATCGAGTTTCATATATTCCCCTACATTAATTTTAGCTTGTTGGCCGGTAGGGTTTCATCATTTGTGACAGAACTTTTAGGTTCTATAAGGTATGTCTCTATTTCTATAATATTTTGAAACTAGATAGTCTAAACATCGTGAAACTAGGGTTTTAGGGTTTTAATATATATATATATATATATATATATATATATATATATATATATTAGATGAGATTTCGAACCCTCAACCATTGATGTTTATTATTTTGAATATTGTGAAGCCAGGAATTTGGTTTTTTACTACCAAGATTTTGAGCATTCTTCGTAAAAAAAAAAAAAAAAACTTTGTTAGAAGAGTTTTCTAAAGTATAAGATGCCTTTTATAGGATGTACATTGACATATGATATTGGTAGTGCGTTCTGTATGCTCAGACAGTATGGTTTATGGACATCATGTTTACCCACTATGGACTGACTAAATGAAGTAACTGCTACAAAATAGTGACTAAGAGTTAGTTGCTAATAATAACTTGATCACTTGTATACGATACTTTATTTTTTTGGGTCAGATAAAAAATAATGTACGTCTATTAGGAATGATCTAAAATCATATGAAACTTTCATAAAAACACCCATTTGCACTTCTATATGAAATTTTATAATTTTGAATTTTTTTGATATTTTTATGAATTTTTCTGCATCTGAACAATGTTTCATTTTCCTATTTTTCTTTTTTTAAATTTCTACCAAAATTTAATACATCTGTATAATATATTTTGACATTTGAGCTTCTAAATAGGTCCACAATATATGGAGAAATTTTGATCTACAAAATTTCTTTTTCTAATATGCGATGCCCTATTTTTGAAAAAAATTCAAAAATAGTGCAACTCATAGAAGGACTATTCAAAATGATCTAAAATTTTTAGAAAAGCTTTGAATATGAAATGGATGGACATATGTCATTTTTTTTTTATATTTTAAAATTTTTTGCTCTTTTTGTGAATTTTTCAACATCTAAACAGTGTTTTATTTTCCAATTTTCTTCTTATTTATTTAATTTCTACCTAAATATAATGAATCAATGCAATATTTTTTTGTATTTGAGCTTTTATATAGGACCACAATATATGGAGAAAATTTGGTCAAATTTTTTGTTCTAATATGCGATGCCTTTTTTTTGAAAAAAATTGAAAAAGTGCATCGCATAAAAAGACTATTCAAAATATTATGAAATTTTTACAAAATCTTTGAAAATAACGCATATGGACATATGTCACTTTTTTCTATTTTAAATTTTTTAATATTTTAGTAAATTTTTTATCAAGTGAACAATATTTTGTTTTCATATTTTATCCTTTTTTTTAATTTCTACCAAAATATAATGCATCTAAGCAATATTTTTTTGACATTTGAGCTTTTAAATAGGTCCACGATATATGAAGAAAATTTGGTTTAAAAAAATTTCTTAATATTCGATGCATTGTTTTTGGTGAACATTTAAAAATAATGCATCAAATAGAAGGATTATTCCAAACGATATGAAATTTTCTATTAAACTTTAAATATGACTCAATTGGACATATGTCACTATTTTTTATTTTAGAGAAAATTTTTGATAATTTTTTATTTTTTTCATCATTTGAACAGTGTGTTATTTTCCTAATTTATTCTTATTTTTTCTATTTAGATAATTTTTGATTGAATTATCAACTCTAATCCCTTTTGGCTTTAGACAAGAATTAATTATGTCATCAAGCACTTATTATATGCATTGAAATTATAAAGCCAGTTGAAGATGTTGATTTATGCATAGGTATGTTTTTTTTTTTTTACATTATTTTATAATTATTTTCTTTTAAATTATTATTAATAATTTTTTAATTTCATCTTTATAGTTTCATGTGTTGGTAATTGTGGATCAGGTCATTCTGATGATAAAGAGGCATTGAAAAGCACTTCTCATTGGTTAGTTTTAGGACAAAGTTTTGTGTATCACTTTCGTTATTTTCTTATGACACCTTCAAAGCGTAATGGAGCAAAATTGGGCTCATTATAACTAAGGCACTGTTATTTGGATATTATAAAGAGTACTTTATTTGATCATTTCCTAGATATCCTTGATATTATTGTATCTCATGCATTAATATCAATAATTATAGAATGATGGTATGAAAATGATAAGTTTCTGAATAGAGTAAAACTATCGTTTTCAGAGTCAAGAGTCATATGCATCTCTTTTTTGTTAATCTACTCAATACTAAAGAAATCATTGATCTAAAGGCAAATGAATCTTCTAGGTATCTTAAAAAAAAAAAAATTTTACATTTGAAGGACCAACCGGATTTGGAAAAGTACATGATAGCATTGCATCCTGGATGAGGAATTAGTTATAAATTTTTGTCAAACGTATATGCTATATGTATTTGCATGTATTGCAATGGTCATTAGTATCAACGATTGATAGTCTGAAAAGTTGAATAAGTATAACTGGGCAGTAACAATTCATTTGTGAGATATTTAAGCCAAACAAGTGTTCATTTGTGAGATATTCTAAAGACTATCTAGCTATTTGATAATGAAATTAATTGATAAGTGTTTATGATTTGATATGTGTTTTGAGTGATGCAGAAAGCTTGGATCAAGGAGAGACAATTGAAGTAGGAAGAATCATGTTGGGCCAGAGCAAACATGTTAGAAGATTGGATGTCGGGTCGGAGGATCGATCGATGTATCGACAGAAGGCTTCAAGTTATGAATTCGGGCATCAGGCCAAGAAAACATACCTATTGGGCAATAGGCTACAAGAGAGGATGATGCGTCGAAGAATCGGACGAAGCGTCGATGACCCAATGACATGCCGAACAACATGATTCAAAGCTTTATAATAATTGTCTAGATCGAAGTTGTTTTTATGTGTGCAAGATTAACTACGATAGAAAGGTATAAAGCAAAATGAATTTTCGGAGTCAAAAACGTGAATTTTGTTGGGAGTTTGAGAGTTCGTCGTAAGTTCGGACGTTCGTCGGAAGTCCGGATGTTCGTCAGAAGTTTTGCCGAAACCAACCGAGAAGTTCAGGAGCTTACCAAAGAAGCTCATCGGAACTCGCCAACAAGATTGTCATGAAGTCCAAGAGCTTATCGGGAGTCCACCGGAATATTGCCGGGAGTTCGTCGGAAGATCGCCGGAAGAGCAATTGACGTACCGGAACTAGAATGCTTTGTCAATTATCTTAAATATTATAGTTAATCTGTAAATTAAGTTAGGATTGGGAGATAATCCCACTAACTTAATTAGGGGCCAATTGGGCCCTTAACAGGGCTGAATTGGGCCATATTGAACAACCCATTCAGCACCTAAAAGCCCAACCGGTAGTGGCACTGCCTGGGAGACTCAGTCTCCTAGGTGGTCTGGGCGGTGGTACCGCCGACAGTAAATGCTGCCAGCAGTGGTACCGTCCCTGTCAGGCAGTGGTACCACCCAGATTGGGTGGTGGAACCGCATAGTAAACCGCATAGTATTAGGATGCCAAGCGGTGGTATCGCTCAGTACAGGCAGTGGTACCGCCCATACCTGGGAAACCCGGGATGAGATATTTTTAGGCTCCAAGTTTGAATCAACTTGAAGCCTATAAATACCCCTCTCATCCTTGGTTAAGAAACATAAGGCTTAAGAGTAAAAAAGGAAAGAAACACTGTTGTAATTTTGTGTGAACTCCTCTCTTTCTTCTAAGTGTTAGAGTAGTTTGAGAGAGGAGTAAGTGGGGGTGTAAGAGTTATCTCCTAAACCCGGTAAAAGGAGAATCAAGTTGTAAAAAGTGGTTGGTCTTCGCCTATTGAAGGAAGACCGATAGTGGATGTTGGTGGCCTCAACGGAAGAGGAATCGGCATAGTGGATGTAGGTTACGACGACCGAACCACTAAAAAAATCTGGTTTGCATTTCCATTGAGCACTTTACTTTAACTACAAGCTGCCTTCTTATTGCTTTCAAAGTTAAGCATTTTTGAAATCGGTTTTAATCATACAAAACATCTTTAGAACCTACGTTTTTACTACTGCACTAATTTACCCCCCCGCCCCCCCTCTTAGTGCTGACTCATTCCTAACAGTTGGTATCAGAGCCTCGTAATTTCTCATTTGGTTTAATACAAAAAAGAAATGACTCTTTTCGACTTTCAAGAGGTTCACTCTCTCATTCGTCCTCCCTTATTCAATGGGATGTACTACACATATTGGAAAAATCAAATGAGTGTTTTCTTGCTTTCGTTGAATCTCGATTTATGGAATATTATCGAAGATGGATTTCAAAGGTCTTCTCTTCCAATGAACCATTGGAATGATTTGGAGAAGAATAATTTTTCTTTAAATGTGAAAGCTATGAATGCTTTGTTTTGCGCCTTAGACAAAAATAAATTTAATCATGTTTCTATTTATAAAACTGCGCACGATATTTGGCATATTCTTGAAATCACACATGAAGGCACTAGCAAAGTTAAAGATTCGAAAATCAACTTTTTGATGCACGATTTTGAACTATTTCGAATGAAGCCAAGCGAAACCATTGTTGACATGTACACCCATTTTATGGATGTCGTCAATGGTTTAAAAGCTCTTGATAAAACTTTTTCGAATTTTGAACTTGTTAGTAAAGTTTTACCATCGCTTTCTAAAAATTAGAATTCGAAAGTAACGACTATTCAAGAATCAAAAAATTTAAATACTTTTTTGATTGAAGAATTTATCGGGTCTTTAATGACCTACGAAATGACCAATGTGACACAAAATGAACTTGAGGACAACCTTCTAAAGAACAGGAAGGATTTCAGACTTAAAACAATTGAAGACCACTCAAGCATGAGCTCAAGTGATGGTAAACTTGAACTCCTTCGTAAAACAAAAATTAAAGAATAAAAAGAACGGAACTACTTGCTATGAATGCAAAAAGAAGTTGCCAAAAGACGAATCGAGCTCCTCCGAAGACGAGGAGAAAATCAACAAAGGCGAGGTTGCAAACTACGTCTTAATGACTTTCGACGATGAGGTAATCAAAATCCCCTTAATTTATTTCAAAATTACATGATACTTTTCATGAGTTATTTTTAATATAGTTTAATTATTTTTCTTAAAAATTATATGTTTAATAATATAATGAAAATGCTAAAAAATTGGGATCATGCTTATCTTTCTAGTAATTTTAAAAATTATCATAAAAATTACATGTTTTATGATAAATGAACAAAAATATTAGACTTAAATCTAATACTTAAGATAAATCCTATGTATGTTTTAAGAAGCAATAATGTATATCTTGATGATTTTCGTATTGATTTTTGATTTTATTTGAAAATGCCTTATGCTCAATGAAACCTTGATTGATGAATATACTTTATGTTTAATGATTTCTTTGGCTTGTATGCCTTATCATAATGAATGTTTTGAAAATAAATGTTTGTATCATAGTTAATGATTTTTATGCATGAGGACTTGAAGTAATGATTTGAAATCATATGTTTTGGAATTATGTGTTATACTTTTTGATCTTGATGGTTTTTTATCTTTCCATTTTAAACGTTGATGCATGGTTTTGACATAAGAACAAATATTTGGGCATGCTAATATAAAGTCAATCACACAAATTGAAACTAAAGGAGTTTAGATATCTTTAAGAATCATTCAATATTATGTTCAACGAAACTATGCTTAAAGTCTTAATGAAAATGTAATGATGATTTGAAAGCATGCTTAACGAGTTTATATTTTGAACTTATGCATGATAATTTTTGTGATCTTTTGAAAGTTCTTTTTTGATGTTAATGAATAATGCATGTATTTGAAAGAAAAGAACATGCATGTATGAAATCAATCAATAAGTTAGAAACAAAAGGAGGAAAGCATTTTTCTTGAAAATTTTCTTTTTCTCTATCTTATCGATTTTTCACTAAGAGACCAATAAAATTATTTATGCCATTTTGAATCTCTTGAAAGAAATGTTGAGATTTTGATGATTTGAATTTGAATGAGTTTTATCAAAATCATGATCTTGGTTTCTTGGAATTACTTGAGAATTTTTGAATCTAGATATCTTCTTTGTACACCTACTATTTTTTATTCTTGGTATTTTATTTAAAGAAGAGATTTACTATATGAATCATGTCTTTTGGTATTCAAGTGGTCTTATGTTTAATGACATGATTTCTTTGTATTTATGACACGTATGCCTTGAAATGATTGAAATATTTTATACTATTATATTACTCCCTTATTCTTTCTTGTTTACAATGATAAAAGGGGGCAAAGTTATAATCATGCATGGTAGGATATAATTTGACAAATTGATGCCATCATGATATGAAATATTTATGATTTGAAATAATGCATGCAATACTTATGCTTTTTATTTTGATGATGTATGTGATGTATTGTATATGATGTGAATCATGATTGAAATTGTTTTGATTTGAATTCAAGGTTTATCTCAATTATGGTATTTTGAAATAAGAATGATTACTTATCCTTGTCATGCTTTGAAAATTGTTATAAAGGGAAAAAGAGATATAAAATTATATTCTTCCCTTCTTTTTGACAATGTCAAAGGGGGAGATAGCTAGCTTGCACAAGTTAAGAAGATGCAAAAGCTTGCTTGCTTGCCTGCACATCTAAAAGAAGAAAAAATTGCAAATGTACATATCACAAAAAGAGGCAAAAATTTTTAGTTTGCTCATCTTAAAAGAAAAAGTGCTATCTTGCCAATCTCAAAAAGCAAAACTTGTAATTTGCACATTGCAAAAGGAAGCAAGAATCGCTAGCTTACACACTTCAACAAGAATGCTATCTTGTATTTGTTTTTGAAAACTTGCTAGCTTGCACGCTCTTAAATGATATAAAATCTGCTAGTTTGCATGTTCTAATATGATGTAACACTTGCTAAATTTGCTAGCTTACAAATTACATGATGATAAAAATATGATTATGTTTATTATGCAATGATTTGAAAGTTACACTTCTCCTTTTTGTTGATGACAAACGGGGAGAAGTATGATCATGTTATGCATGATGATGTGTTGTAAATATTCATAATGAAATTTGCAATGACTTAGAATTCAGCTTGAATTTAAGGTTCTATTAATATGACATATTGATAGGGGGAGTTAAGGTTAACTCCATCATCAATTAGTTGTCATCATAAAAAAGGGGGAGATTGTTGAACTCATATTTTGATGATGAAACCAATTGATAAATGTTTATGATTTCATATATGTTTTGAGTGATGCAGGAAGCTTCAATCAAGGAGAGACAATTGAAGCAGGAAAAATCATGTTGGGCCGAAGTAAACATGTCAAAAGATTGGACGTCAGGCCGGAGGATCGGTCGATGTATCGGCAGAAAGCTTCGAGCCGTAAATTCAGGAATCAGGCCAAGAAAAGCATATATTGCACCAAGGATATCAGAGTTACAGAGGTCAATTGACCGATTGGGCAATAGGCTGCAAGAGAGGATGATGTACCGAAGAATCGGACGAAGTGTCGATGACCCAATGACATACTAGACAACATGATTCAAAGCTTTGTAATAATTGTCCAGATTGAAGTTGTTTTTATATGTGTAGGATTAACTATGATAGCAAGACATAAAGCAAAATGAAGTCCTGGAGTCAAAAACGTGATTTCGTTGGGAGTTCGAGAGTTCATCGGAAGTCTGGACGTTCATTGGAAGTTCTGCCGGAACCAACCAAGAAGTCTAGGAGCTTGCTAAAAAAGTTTGTCGGAACTCACCAACAAGATAGTCATGAAGTCCAGGAGCTTGCCGGGAGTCCATCGGAACATTGCCAGGAGTTCGTCGGAAGTTCGCCGGTAGATCGCCGGAAGCTCGCTGGAAGAGCAATTAACGTATCAGAACTAGAATGCTTTGTCAATTATCTTAAATATTATAGTTAGTTTGTAAATTAAGTTAAGATTGAGAAGTAATTACACTAACTTAATTAGGGGCCAACTAGGCCCTTAACAAGGCTGAATTTGGTCGTATTGAATAACCCATTCAGCACCTAAAAGCCTAGCCGACGGTGGCACCGCTTGGGAGACTTAGTCTCCTAGGTGGTCTGGGTGGTGGTACCGCCGACAGTAAATACTGCCAATGGTGGTACCGCCAGAGCTCGGTCTTCGAGCTCTGTCAGGTGGTGGTACCGCCCAAACTGGGTGGTGGTACCACCCAGTGTCAGGATGCTAAGCGGTGGTACCGCCCAACACAGGCGGTGGTACCGCCCGTACCCGGGAAACCCGGGATGAGACATTTTTAATCTCCAAGTTTGAATCAACTTGAAGCCTATAAATACCTCTCATCCCTGGTTAAGAAACACAAGACTTAAGAGTAAAAAAGGAAAGAAACAGTGCAGCAATCTTATGTGAACTCCTCTCCTTCTTCTAAGTATTAGAATAGTTTGAGAGAGGAGTAAGTGAGGGTGTAAGGGTTATCTCCTAAACTCGGTAAAAGGAGAATCGAGTTGTAAAAGGTAGTTAGTCTTCGCCTATTGAAGGAAGACCGATAGTGGATGCCAATAACCTCGTCGGAAGAGGAATCAACGGAGTGGATGTAGGTCACGATGATCGAACCACTATAAAAATCTAGTTTACGTTTCCTTTGAGCACTTTACTTTAACTGCAAGCTGCCTTCTTATTGCCTTCAAAGTTAAGCATTTTTGAAATTAGTTTTAATCATACGAAACATATTTAGAACCGACGTTTTTACCGCTGCACTAATTCAAACCCCCCCCCCCTTAGTGCCGACTCGTTCCTAACAATGTAGAAGTATTTATTTTACAAATTATTATACCTTATTTTTGGTATAATATTATTTGATCATAACATATATTCGATCTAGCGGTAGTTTTGTGAGTACATCTTATGTCATCAACTCGAGTAGGATCTCTATTCCTACATTTTATTAGAAATGATTAATAAAATAATATTAATAATATCATATGATAAAGTAAGTTATTCTAAATTCAGATTTATAATTATATATTATTTAAAAAATAACCTAATGATCATTTTTTATTATTTGTAGGTCATTAAATAGTTAATTCACCACTTGACGAGGAACAAAATGCCAAGGTAAGATTCTCTGATCAATCACATAAAATTATAGCTTTCTTTGAGATAACTAGGTAATAAATTTATTTCTCATAATAAGAAACTCATGAAATTTTTGATATATGTATGGATGATATCTCATAAGAGCAACCCAAGCCACATGAACCCCAACAATCATAATGCAATAACTATGATGTATGTATTGACAAGCTTAGGATGTTCATGTTCTTTATCGAGCAACATGGCTGGGTTATGTAGTAAGTAAAATGTTACCTAAGGAACTTGAAAAATATGTGTACTAATGATATAAATACGTGGTCCATAAACTTATGCCAAGTAGTCCCTGTTAGGATCGAGTCGGCACTAAGAGAGGGAGGGTGAATTAGTGCGACAGATAAAAGCATCGGTTTAAAATCTTAGTATGTTAAATAAAAATCGATTTTGGAAGATAGTTTGAAAGCGTGTTCATTTATAAGGGTAGTAAAAGCTAAGTAAGGAGGAAGTGAAACAATTGCAAAGTAAGTAAATGACAATAATAAAAATGCAAACCAGAATTCATAGTGGTTCAGTTTTTGTGACCTACATCCACTTTTGATTCCTCCTCTGTCAAGGTCATCGGCGTCCACTAATGGTCTTCCTTCAATAGGCGAAGACCAACCACCTCTTTACAACACTTTCTCCTTTTTACGGGTTTAGAGATAACCGTTACAAGCCTCACACCTCTCTTGAATGATCATAACACTAGAAATGGAGGACTCTTTGCACTCTTATAATACTTTTAATACTCCAAGATTTCAAGATATTTTTCACACTTTCGTACCCGTTTATGTAGAAAAGGGTGGGGTATTTATATGCCCCAATGGCTTTAGAATTTGAGCCAAAAAGTGTCACATCCCCGGATTTCGGGGTATTGGCAGTACTACCGCTATTATTGGGCAGTACTACCGCTTGTAGATTGACACTAGGCGGTACGATTGTCTGGTAGCATTAACTGCTAACGGTACCACCGCCCAAACCACTTGGGAGACCGAGTCACCAAGTGGTGCCACCGTCGACCGTGACTTCAGGTGCTGAATGGGCTGTTCAACCGGCCTAGTTCAGCTCTGTTAAGAGCCCAATTGGCCCCTAACTGAGTTAGTAGGATTACCTCCCAATCCTAACTCAACTTAAGGTCTAACTACGATAATTTAAGACATTAACTAAGTAATCTTGGTCCGGTATGTCAATTATTCTTCCAGCGAGCTTTCGACGATTTTCTGGCGAACTTCAAAAAGTTCATCCACCACTGGTATTGGGTACTTATCCTTGATGGTGATGCCATTTAAAGCTCAGTAGTCGATGCACATCCGCCAAGTTCCATCCTTCTTGCGTATAAGTAGTCCCGATGAGGAATAGGGGCTGTAACTTAGCCGAATCACCCCTGTTTCAAGCATCTTCTTTACGATCTTTTCAATTTCATCCTTCTGGAGGTGAGGATATCGGTATGGCCGAGTGTTCACTAGTGGCTTGCTTGGAAGAATTTGAATCTGATGGTCATGTTGCCGAGTAGGAGGAAGACCGTGCGGCTCCGTAAAAATGTCGGTAAATTCAACAAGCAATTGGGCAAGATTTTGATATTCAATTTCTATTTTCTTCCCCTTTGGTTGCTGCTGGAGATGCATAAAAAAGCCACTATTTACCTTATGCAAAACTTTCTCTATTCGTTAGGTCGAAACGGTGGTTACATTGCTTCGGCGCTTCCCACGTAGGATGATCTGTTTGCCTTTGCAGTAGAATTTCATAATTAATTTAGAGAAGTTCCAAGAGACATCACCTAGTGTCATCAACCATTCTATGCCAAGCAAGGCCTCATAGTCATCAATTGGTAGGAGGAAGAAGTCGGTGATAATTTCTTGGTCTTGTAGTAATAGTTTCACCTACGGACAACTTTGGTCGCACTTTAGGATTCTTCCGTCGGTGACCTTTACGTCGGACTTGCTACAATCTTCGATGTGGAGTACCATCCGAGAAGCAACCTTACTATTTAGGAAGTTATTAGTGCTACCCATGTCGATGAGAACAGTGATTGGTTGTTGTTTGAGAAGGCCTCCAACTTTCATCGTTTGCGAGTTTGAGTAGCCGACTAGTGCATATATCGTAACGTCGGTCGATTGTGGCTCTTCTTTCACATCTCCTTCTTCATGTTCAAGGCTCTCTTCTAGATGTTCAATGACCTCTTTTTCTACTGGTTCAATCATAAGAAGTCTCCCTTTTCTACAGCGATGCTTGCGGCTCCATGGCTCGTCATAGTACCAACATAACCCCTTCGCAGATCGCTCCCGAAGCTCTTCTCTTGTCAACCTTTTTGGTGCAGTGACTTGGTTGACAGTAGGGGGGCTGAGGGCTTTAGTATTGCTGATCAAGGAGCGACCCTAGTCCTCCAAGCTTCATGGTTCAATCGCTCATCTTGAAGTCATGCGAAAGAGATGGCTGCCATAAGCATATACGGTTGTCGTGCTTTAACTTCTCCCCGGATCTCCGACTTCAAGCCCTCAATGAAGATCTCCAATAGCTATTTTTCAGACTAATCACAAGTTTGATTAGATAACCTTTCAAACCTAGTTTGGTACTCCTGAATGGTAGAGGTTTATCGGATATTTGCTAGTTGTCAGTCAATGTTCTCGTAATCGGTTGGTCTGAAGCGGATTAGCAGTCCTTCTTTGAATTTTCATCATGAGAGGACTCCATGAGTGTGTTCAAACCTGTTAAACTACTGTATGGCATCCTCTTAAAGATGTATAGCCATAATTTCTACCATAGATGCATCCACAGTTTTGTGGTACCAAAAATATCACTCTACGCACGAGATCCAACCAATCGGGTCTCCTTCTTCCCATCTAGGGAAGTCCACCCTCATGCGTGGATAGTTGAGATCAATCATAGAGCTTCCCCTCTCTTGGAAGTCATCTCATCGTGCTTGGTGTGATTGATCAGAGCTCTCTCCTTGATGTGATTTCTTCGGGCTTAGTGGTCGGCCCAAACTGAGTTTGGTAAAGAGAGTTTGAATCTTATCCTTCATTCATGCCTCGAAGGCTTTGAATTTAGCATTGATTGCCTCCTCAGATGCCATAATATATGCCTTCAAATCTGTGATGTTATGATCTCTCTTTTATTGTCGGGTTAAAGGCATATATAGGTTGAGAGAAGTGATGGTCGAAAGGGTTGGTGGATTGGTGGATGTAGGCTGCGGTTTAGACTTGTTTTATGGCTGTTTTGGATGCAGTTTAAGGGTGTGGTTTGGTGGAGTTTTAGAGCTGTGATGATAGTGGATGAAGGTTAGGGAAAAAGTTTTAGATCTATGGTCAATGGCAGCAAAGGTTTGATAGAAATCAGTGGAAGTTGCTGCAGGTATGTATTGTCTTGTAAGAGCAGAATTATCATCGAAGAAATAATAGTTTCTCGATAAAATTTTCAGCAAAAATCGAGAGATTTGTGGAGGAAATTTGACAACAAAATCCCAGTTTATATAATAGCAAGGATCACCAATTTAATCAAGAAAATTTTGGCAGTATAACAGCAAGGAAATTGGTGCAAGTTACGATAGCAGAATTCTCGTCAAAAAATTTCAGTGGCTTGCGACAAAAATTTACAGTAACACAAGAATGTTTTTAGAGATGAATTCCTTAATAGATCAATCTTAGATGGAAGCCATGATGATCTATGAAGTGCATAAGAAATTTTGTTCAAAAAGGATTGCCAATAGATCGGTTAAGACAACAATATCGGTTGAAATTTTCTGCAGCAATCATTCATTCGCAAAGATGATACTTTTACGACGAAAGGAATTCGCAGCACAGGATAGATAAGAAGACTTCTTCTTGGTATTTTGAATGGAAGATTGCAGCAGTAAAAGGTATTAGTGATAGGAGAATACCAGATCTCTGATGCAATTGGAGGTGACGATAGTAGATTGATTTGATCTACAACAAAAGATAACGGTGGAGATGGCGACATCAAGAGCAATTATGGGAATTGCTTAGTTGGTGGTGGGCAGCAAGGATGGCAGCAAAAGCAGCAAGATCGGTGCTCTAATACCAGATGTTAGAACCATTGTAGATTCTAAGCTTGGGGTTGATCTCTTTAGGGGATCGGCCTCCTTGGAACTCTATAGGGGTTCCTTCCTTCAAGTTGCTGCTCAAAGGCTATAGAAAAAATTCATCTATTGCTTATCAAAAGAGGATGAATACATAGCTATTTATAAGGCTTCTAAACCCTAACTCCTAATAGGACTCCTACTCAAGACTCCTATTCCTTTACAACTCCTAATGCTTTTCTAAGAAAAAACTTTCTAATACTTACCGGCCTCTTCAACTCTTTAATAGGGGTCGGCTATGTAGTTTAACATGAATGCCCCTCTCTATTAAGACTCTCCTAGCTAGAGTCCTAACATTTTCTCTGGCCTAACATGATTCTTCCTGCTTTAATTGTCTCTCCCTGATTGAAGCTTCCTACATCACTCAAAATATAGATCAAATCATAAAAACTATCAATTAGTTTCATCATCAAAATCCGAGATTCAACAATATCACCGCCGAGTCTTCCGTAAACATACACTTTGTACTTTCTAGCTCACAAGCAGTTTCATCGCCTGGTCTGGTGGTGCCACTACCTAACCCAACTATAGGTCACTGAATAGGCCTTCCAATAGGCATAATTCAGCTCTGATTCAATCCTAATGGGCCTTTAATTAAGTTGGCATAGTTATACCCAAAACCAACTTAATTAAAACCTAAACTACTTCGATCAAGACACAAATGATTACAAAACATGAATCCTATTTTGTCTGGCATATCATTGGTTCATCTGAACTCCTAGTGCATCATTCTTTCCTTTAACGTATTACCCGATCTATCGGCATGTTGACTCCCACAATATCCGATCTTAGCGTAATGTCCAATCCTTCCGGCTCGATGCCCGATCTCTAACTTCGGCTCAACGTTCGATTCTCCTGCTTCAATTGATTTACCTTTTTATGATCGAAGTTAGTCCTGCATCACTTTTCTCAAATATTAATTAGATCATAAACTTATCAATTGATTTTATCATCAAAATCCAGGATTCAATAATCTCCCTCTTTTTTATGATGATAACCAATTGATGACGGAGTTTTAACTAAACTCTCTCTATCTATATGTCATATTGAAATAAACTTAAATTCAGAAAATGATAACCTTCTAATCATAATATCTTTGAATTCAAGTCGAAATAATTTTAATCATGAATCATGGTGATCATATGCAACACATCATATTAAAGTAATCATTACTTCATATGCATATCATTGCATATATTATAATTATAAAATCATGAGAATTGCATGCATAATTTCAAATCATCAAGGTATATCATAACATGCATAATTCCAAAACATAAAAAATTTAAATCATCATAACTTTGCGCATAACTTCAAATCATCAAGGTACATTACATACTATTGAATCTCGAATTTTGATAATAAAACTAATTGATAGTATTTATGATTTGATTTACATTTTGAGTGACGCAGGAAGCTTTGATCAGGGAAAAACATGGCTCGAATACCAACTGTTAGATCGAGTCGGCACTAGGAGTGGGGGGTGGGTGAATTAGTGTAGGAGAAAAAATTACATCGGTTCGAAAATCTTTCGTTCGATTAAAATTGATTTCGGAAAGATGTTAACTTGAAACACGTTTATAATAGTGTGTAGCTAAAGTAATGAGGAAGTATGGTAGTTTGCAATAAATGCAAATAGCAAAGTAGAAATGCAAACCAGATTACAACAGCATTCTCCTTTTGACAAGCTTAGGAGACAACCTTTACACCCCCACTTACTCCTCTCTTAAACCACACTAACACTTAGAGTTTGAGAGGAGTTCACACAAGATTACAACAGCATTTTCTTCCTTTTTTGCTCTAAATTCTTGTGTAAGTTATGTTGAATCTCAGATTTTGATGATGAAACCAATTGATAGTATTTATGATTTGATCTGTATTTTAAGTAACGTAAGATGCTTCAATCAGGGAGAGACAATTAAAGTAGGAAGAATCATGTTGGGCCGGAGGAAAACGTGTAAGAAGATTGGATGTCGGGCCAAAGGATCGGTCGACGTATCGATAGAAGGCTTTGGGCCATGGATTTGGGTATTAGGCCAAGAAGAGCGGATATTGTTAGGAAAAGAGTCGGCACTAAGAGGGGGGGTGAATTAGTGCAGTGGTAAAAATTACGTCGGTTCAAAACTTCGTTGCAATTAAATCCATTTTTGACTAAAAACCGTTTCATTAAGGTATTAACTTTGAAAGCGTATGGAAGAGCATAGTAGATGTAAAGCAAGTAAAGTGGTTTGCAGTAAAGTAAATTGCACAAGAGAAACACAAACCTGATTTTTATAGTGGTTTGGTCATTGTGACCTACATCCACTTCGCCGATTCCTCTTCCGTCGAGGCTACCAGCATCCACTATCGGTCTTCTTTCAATGAGCGAAGACTAACTACCCTTTTACACCCCTCTTCTCCTTTTCATAGGTTTATGAGACAACCTTTTATAACCCTCTTTTACAAGGTATCCCTCTCACACCTCTCTTAGAACTCTCTCTAAGCTTTGGGAAGAGAGAACTCAACTTTCTAAGGTTTACAACTTTAGAATCATAGGGTTTTGGTTAATATGTCTTTCTTATCTATGGAGGAATAGCTGGGGTATTTATAGGCCCCAAATGGATTCAAAATTGGAGCCTAAAATTCAAACCTCCGAAATTTCAGGGTACGGGTGGTACCACCGCCTGCAGCCTGACACTGGGTGGTACCATGGCCTAGACTGGCAATATCACTGTCTAGACAGTCTTGGAGACTGAGTCTGGGTGGTACCACCACCTGACACAGTCTCGGAGACTGTGCCACGACGGTTTCACCTGTTTGGTCACTGTTTGGGCCTTTCTCTTAGCCCAACACAGCCTAAACTTGGCCCAACTATCCCTAATTAGGTTGTCCCAATTCTAATCCCTATTATGTGCTAATTACAAATTTTAAGACATTTACTAAGCTAAACAAAGTTAGTCAGTCTAGGTTTCTTCTGGCGAACTTCCGTAATGTTTCAGTGGACTCCCCGCAAGCTCCTAGACTTCATGGTGATCTTCTTGGAAAGTTCCAATGAGCTTCTTTAGCAAACTCTAGGACTTCTCAGTCAATTCCGATAGAACTTCTGACGAACATTTGGACTTCCGACGAAACTCTCGAATTCCCAACGAAATCGAGTTCTTGACTCTGAGACCTCATTTTGCTTTATGCCTTGCTATCGTAGTTAATCCTGCACACATAAAAACACATTTTGATATAGATAATTATTACTAAGCATGAATCATGTTGTCCGACATATCATTGGTCCATCGACACTTCGTCCGATTATTCGGCGCATCGTCCTCTATTGCGGCCTATTGCCCAATCGGCCAGTTGACCTCCGCAACTCCGATATCCATGGCGCAATATCCGCTCTTCTTGGCCCGATGCCCGAATCCATGGCCTGAATCCTTCTATTGATACATCGACCAATCCTCTGGCCCGACGTCCAATCTTCTAACATTTTTTCCTCCAGCTCAACATGATTCTTCCTGCTTTAATTGTCTCTCCCTGATCAAAGCATCCTGCATTACTCAAAGTGTCGATTAAATCATAAATAATTATCAATTGGTTTCATCATCAAAATACGAGATTCAACAATCTCCCCCTTTTTGATGATGACAACCAATTGATGACGGAGTTAAAACAAACTCCTGGAGTTTAAACAAACTCGCCCTATCAATATGCCATATTGATAGAACCTTGAATTCAAGTTGAATTCAAGTCCTTGCAAATATTCATCATGAATGTTTGCAACACGTCATCATGCATAACATAATTATACTTCTCCTCCTTTGTCATCAACAAAAAGGAGAAGTGTAACTTTCAAATATTTGAAAATACAAGTTCAACTCATTGCATAATAAACATAATCTCCATTTTTATCATCATGCAAGCTAGCAAAAATTTAGCAAGTGCTACATCATATTAGAATATACAAGCTATCAAGTTTTAGATATGCAAGGTAGTAAGATAGCATGTTCTACAACATATAAGCTAGCAAAATTTATCATCATTTTAGAAAGTGTAAGCTAGCAATTTTCTATCACTTTACAACATGCATAATCACCAAATCATCATTAATTTTAAAGATGTGCACGATTGTAAATTTTGCATGTTTGTATTTTTGCTTCTTAAGATAGGCAAGCTAGTGATTTTCAAGATAGCTCTTTCTTCTCTTTTGAGAAGTGTCATTTCTGCTTCCTTTGCAAAGTGCAAGCTAGCAAAATTTTATATTATTTTATAATATACAAGCTAGCAATTTGACAAGTGTTGCTTCTCTTTGAAGTACGAAGGCTAGCAAGTTTTTGAAGAATAATGCAAGATAACAAGCTAGCAAGATACAATGTTTTACATGAAGCAAGCTATACGTTTGCATCTTCTCTTTAGATGTGCAAGGAAGTAAGCAAGTTTTTGCATCTTATTGACTTATGTAAGTTTGTTAGTAAGCTAGCTATCTCCCCCTTTGTCATTGTCAAAACGAAGGGAAGAATATAATGTTGTAATTCTTTTTTCCTTTAAATGAATTTTTAAATCATGACAAAGTTGAAGTATCAATCCCTTTTCAATATGTTTGTGCATCATAATAGTTTTAAATTAAAACATGCACAATTTTAAAATTTTACATTTCATCCTTACTTTATGCATGATACTAACAATATATCTATCATCATATCATACAAGATACTCAAGCATTCATAATATATCAATTTAGCAACAAATCATAGCATTTTAAATTATGATGGTATCTAAATATCAAATTACATTACATCCTATTATGCATGATCATAACTTCTCATTTGTATTTCATGCATATTTTTATTTCATCACATTCATTTCATCTCATCAAGAAAAATTAATTGGGTGATGAATATAAGAAACTGCATAAAAATCATATCATGAAAGATAAGATCATGTGAATACCAAAAAGCATAATTTCTTTTGAAAAACTTCCTCTTAAATAATCAAAAGAAAATCTTAAGAGATCAAATAAAAAAAGATATTAAAAAAAAATTGAAGTCATGAATTTTGAAAAAGATATTCTCTTTAGTAAATTATAAAAGAAACTTAGGAGAAAAAGATTTCAATTCATGCATATAAAATCTTGACTTAAAGCATAAGAAATCTCAATTTATAAATCTCGAAAAATCAAGATAAAACTCATTCATATTCAAATCGTCAAATCAAAATCATTTTCAAGAGATTCATAAAAAAAATATAGATAGATTCATTAATCTCTCCTTTTTGAAAAATTAATAAAGTAGAGAAATTTTTCTAGGAGAAAAGCTTTCCCCTTTTTAGTGTTTCAATTCATATGATTGATTTCATATAAGTATGCTCAAGTTTTTCATATATGCCAAATCAAGACATGTATCATTTTTAAAACCGAAAAAGAACTTTCAAAAGATCGCTAAAACTATCATGCATAAGTTCGAAATATAAACTCGTTAAGCATGCTTTCAAATCATCATTACATTTTCATTAGGATATCAACCATGGTTTCATTGAACATAATATATTTTCAAACAAAATTGAAAAATCATCAAGGTGCACATTATTTTTTCTTGAAAAATATACATAACATTATCATTAGATTTAAATCTAATCATTTTATTTCTTTATCATAAAACATGTAATTTTCATTATCATTTTCAAAATTACTAGCATTATAAGCATGATCGTATTTTATTTTTATATTTTTATTATATCATTAAATATGTAATTAATATATATATATAATTTTTTTAAACTAAATTAAAAATAACTCATGAAGAACATCAAGTAATTTCAAAGTAAACTAAGAGAGTTTCATTTGAGTTGTTTACCTCATTGTAGAAAGCCGTTAAGGCGTAGTTTGCCACCTCGTCTTTGTTGATTTTCTCCTCGTTTTCAGATGAGCTTGATTCGTCCCTAAGAGCTTCCTTCTTCTTGCATTCATAGCAAGTAGTTATGTTTTTTTTAAGTTTGTTACATTCATAGCAAGTGAGGAGTTCAAGTTCACCATCACTTGAGCTTATGCTCAAGTGGTCTTCAATTGTTCTAAGTCCGAAATCCTTTCTCTTCTTTGGAAGGTTGTCCTCAAGTTCGTTTTGTGCATTGTGTGTCATTTCATATGTCATTAATGAACCAAAAAGTTCTTCAAGTGGAAAATTATTAAGATCTTTTGCCTCTTGTATTGCGGTTACTTTCGGATCCCAATTTTTAGAAAGCGATTGTAAAATCTTGTTTAAAAGTTCAAAATCCAAAAAACTTCTACCAAGTGCTTTTAAACCATTGACGACATCTGTAAAACAGGTGTACATGTCAACAATGATTTCACTTGGTTTTATATGAAACAATTCAAAATCATGTATTAAAAGATTAATCTTCGAAACTTTTAATCTACTAGTGCCTTCATGTGTAGTTTTAAGAATGTGCCAAATATCGAAAGTCATTTCGCACAAAGAAACCTGATTGAATTCGTTTTTGTCTGAGGCGCAAAATAGAGCTTTCATAACTCTAGCATTTAGAGAAAACGTCTTCTTCTCCGAATCATTCCAATCGTTCATTGGAAGAGAAGACATTTTAAATCTGTTTTCGACCATATTCCATAAATTTAAATCAATAGAAAGCAAGAAAACTCTCATTCGAGTTTTTCAATAAGTGTAGTCCGTCCCATTGAAAAAGGGAGGACGAATGAGAGAGTGACCCTCTTGAAAGCCGAAAAGAGCAATTTCTCTTTGGGTATTAAACCAAATAAGAAAAATGTGGCTCTGATACTAATTGTTAGGAAAAGAGTCAGCACTTAGAGGGGGGTGAATTAGTGCAGCGGTAAAAATTACATCGGTTCAAAACTTCATTGTGATTAAATCCGTTTCCGATGAAAAACTATTTCATTAAGGTATTAACTTTGAAAGCATATGGAAGAGTCTAGTGGATGTAAAGCAAGTAAAGCGGTTTGCAGTAAAGTAAATTGCATAAGAGAAACGCAAACCAGATTTTTATAGTGGTTCGGTCGTCGTGACCTACATCTACTTCGTCGATTCCTTTTCCGTTGAGGCCACTGGCATCCACTATCAGTCTTCTTTCAATGGGCAAAGACCAACTATCCTTTTACACTCCTCTTCTCCTTTTCACAGGTTTAGGAGACAACCTTTTACAACCCTCTTTTACAAGGTATCCCTCTTACACCTCTCTTAGAACTCTCTCTAAGCTTTGGGAGGAGGAAACTCAACTTTCTAAGGTTTACAACTTTAGAATCATAGAGTTTTGCTCAATATTTCTTTCTTATCCATGCAGGAATAGCTGAGATATTTATCGGCCCCAAATGGATTCAAATTTGGAGCCCAAAATTCAAACCCCCAAAATTTCAGGGTTCGGCCGGTACCATCGCCTACAGCCTGACACTAGGTGGTACCACCGTCCAGACAGTCTTGGAGACTGAGTCTGGGTAGTACCACTGCCCAGACTGGCGGTACCACTGCCTGACATAGTCTCGAAGATTGTGCCATGATAGTTTCACCTATTTGGTCACTATTTGAGCCTTTCTCTTGGCCCTACACAGCCCAAACTTGGCTCAACTGTCCCCTAATTGGGTTGGCCCAATTCTAATCCCTATTATATGCTAACTATAAATTTCAAGACATTTACTAAGCTAAACAAAGTCTGTAAGTCTAGGTTTCTTTCGGTGAGCTTTCGACGATCTTCCGACGATCTTCCGACGAACTTCCGATGATCTCTCGACAATGTTCCAATGGACTCCTGGCAAGCTCCTGGACTTCATGATGATCTTCTTGGCAAGTTCCAATGAGCTTCTTTGGCAAACTCTAGGATTTCTCGGTCAATTCTGACAGAACTTTCGATGAACGTCCAAACTTCCGACGAACGTCCGGACTTCCGACGAACTCTCGAACTCCCAACAAAATCGCGTTCTTGAATCCGAGATTTCATTTTGCTTTATTCCTTGCTATTGTAGTTAATCCTGCATATATGAAAATACATTTTAATCTAGACAATTATTACTAAGCATGAATCATGTTGTCCGGCATGTCATTGGTCCATCGACACTTCATCCGATTCTTTGGCGCATCGTCCTCTCTTGCGGCCTATTGCCCAATCAGCCAGTTAACCTCCGCAACTCTGATATCCTTGGTGCAATATCCACTCTTCTTGTCCCAATGCCCGAATCCATGGCCCGAAGCCTTCTGTCGATACGTCGATTAATCCTCCGGCCCAACGTCCAATCTTCTGACATTTTTCCTTCGGCTCAACATGATTCTTCTTACTTTAATTGTCTCTCCCTGATCAAAGCATCCTACATCACTCAAAGTGTAGATTATATCATAAATAATCATGAATTGGTTCATCATCAAAATATGAGATTCAACAGATATTGTTCCAAGGATATCATAGTTATGGAGGTCAACTGGTTGATTGGACAATAGGCTGCAAGAGAGGACAATGCGCTGAAGAATCAGACAAAGCGTTGATGGACCAATGACATGCCGGACGACATAATTCATGTAGTAATAATTGTTTAGATCGAAGTGTGTTTTTATGCATACAGGATTAACTACGATAGCAAGGCATAAAGAAAAATGATGTTCCAAAGTCAAGAACACGATTTCATTGGGAGTTCGAGAGTTTATCGAAAGTCCGGACGTTCGTCGGAAGTTATGTCGGAACCAACTGAGAAGTCCTGGAGCTTGCCAAAGAAGCTCATCAAAACTCACCAAGAAGATCGTCGTGAAGTCTAGGAGCTTGCCGGGAGTCCGCTGGAACATTGCCGAGAGATCGTCGGAAGTTCGCTGGAAGATCGCCGGAAGAAATCGAACTTATCTTGCTAAGAATATGTCTTAGGAATTATAGTTAGCACATAATTAGAGTTTCAATTGGGAGATAATCCCATCAACTATGTTAGGGGACAACTGAGCCCGAAGTTGAGCTGGTTTGGGCCGGATTCAAGGCTCAACCAGGGTGTTGAAACCCTAGCCGGCGGTGGCACTACCAAGGCCGGATGTGGCACCACTTGGGGAACAGCACCCCAGGTATTCTGGGTTATGGTACCATCCAGGATGGGTGGTGGTACCATTGGCAATAATGCTGCCAGCGGTGGTATCGCCCCTGTCAGGCGGTGGTACTGCCAAGTGGCAAATCTTACAGCGGTAGTACAGCCCAGGAACGATAGTGGTACTGCCAGTACCCAGGAAACCTGGGATGAGACCTTTTTAGGCTCCGAGTTTGAATCAACTTGAAGCCTATAAGTACCCCTCTCATCCCTGGTTAACTTACAAAAGCACAGAGAGTTTAAAAGTAAGAAAATACTATAGAAATCTCTTTAGAAATCCCCTCCTCTAGCTTAAACTTAGAATTCTGTTTAGAGAGGAGTGTGTGTTTATAAAGGCTGTCTCCTAAACCTGTGAAAAGGAGAAGAGGGGTGTAAGAAGGAGATTGATCTTTTGCCTATTAAAGGAAGATCGATAGTAGATGTTGGTGGCCTCGACGGAAGAGGAATCGACGGAGTGGATGTATGTCATGACGACCAAACCACTATAAAAATCTGGTTTGCCTTTTCTTTTGTACAATTTATCTTACTACAAACCTCCTTACTAACTTATTGCTTTCAATACATTTACGAATACACTTTCAAGTTAACATCTTCCGAAATCGATTTTATCGTATGAAAGAAATGTTTAGAACCGATGTGATTTTACCGCTGCACTAATTCACCCGCCCCCTTTAGTGCTGACTAGTTCCTAACAATTTAACTAGGGATGAGAGGGGTATTTATAGGCCTCAAGTGGATTTAAACTTAGCCTAAAAGTGTCTCATCTCGGGTTTCCTAGGTCCTGGTGGTACCACTGCCTGTGTTGGGCGGTACCACCACCTATAGCACTAACACTGGGTGGTACCACCACCTAGTCTGGTGATACCACCACCTAGTCTAGCGATACCATTGTCTGACATAGTCTCGAAGACTGTGCCACGATGGTTCCACCTGTTAGGTCATTGTTTGGGCTTTTCACTTGGCCCAACATAGCCCAAACTTGGGCCCAACTGGCCCATAATTGAGTTGGCCCAATTCTAACCTAATTACGCCTAAAACCTACTTTGATCTAGAAAATTATTACAAAGCTAATCAAATGTTGTCCGGCATGTCATTGGTTCATCGACGCTTCGTCCGATTCTTTGGTGCATTGTCCTCTCTTGCGACCTATTGCCCAATCGGCCAATTGACCTCCACAACTCTGATTTCCTTAGTACAATTTCCGCACTTCTTAGCCCGATGCCCAAACCCATGGCCGGAAGCCTTCTGCCGATATGTCGACCGACCCTCCGGCTCGACGTCCAATCTTCTGACATGTTCCACTCCGGCCCAACATGATTCTTCCTACTTTTAATTGTCTCTCCCTGATCGAAGCTTCCTGTGTCACTAAAAATGCAGATCAAATCATAAACACTATTAATGATTTCATTATCAAAATTCGAGATTCAACAATCTCCCCCTTTTTTGATGATGACAACCAATTGGTGATAGAGTTAACCTTAACTTCCCCTATCAATATACCATATTGATAGACCCTTTAAATTCATAAAATCATGTAATATTTTAAAACATAAAAGTAATTCAATATTGCATGCATCATGAATATTGACATAACCAATTTATCATATCATTGCATGCAACATAAACTCATGCATAATCAAAATATCCAAGTATATCGTCTCATGCATGATTGTCATCATGACTTCTCCCCCTTTGTCATCAATAAAAAGCAGAAGTGCAACTATCAAGTTTTAGATATGCAAGATTTACAACATACAAACTAGTTTGCAATTTTAGATTCTTTTTTTAGATATTCAAGTTTGTGAGTTTTGCTTCTTGAGATAGGCAAGATAACACTTTTGCTTCTCTTGAGATTGCAAGCTAGCAATTCTTGTTGATGTTCAAGATAGCAAGTTCTTTCTTCACTTTTTTGGAGTGTAAGCTAACAATTTTCCTTCTACTTAAGATGTGCAAGCTAGTAATTCTTGCTTCTCTTTTGAGTTGGGCAAGCGAGCAAGTTTTAGATATGCAAGCTAGTAAGATAGCAAGTTTTACATTAAGCAAGCTAACAAATTTTGCATCATGCAAGCTAGCAAATTTTACATCATTTTAGAATATGCAAGCTAGTGAGTTCTTTCTCCCCCTTTGTCATTGTCAAAAAGAAGGAAAGAATACAATTTTGTAATTCTTTTCCCTTTACATCAATTTTCACATCATGACAAAGATAAATTTAAATCAAATGTGATGAGGTATACAATTTATGAATATAAGGGAGTATCATAAATAAATCATGGCATGAAAGATATAATATCAAAGATTATTTGAATACCAAGAGACATGATTTATATAGAAAATTTTCTGTTAAACAAGATGCAAAAATCATACAAGAATAAAGAGCAAGAGATCTTGATTCATAAAAGAAAATCCCAAGTTAAGAAATCAAGAGAAGTTTCATGATTCGATTGGAAAAAAACTCTCATTTAGATTCAAATTATCAAATCATCAAAATCATTTTCAAGAGATTCAAAATGACATAAATTGATTTATCAATCTCTTGAGATGCTAGCGATTTTCTTTCTCCCCTTTTTCATTGTAAACAAGAAAGAAGAAGAGGAGAATTTTTTAATGGTGCAATTCATTTCCTTCTTACATCAATACTCTAAGCATCACATAAATATAAAGGTAATCATATGAAAATAATGAAATGAAAGATGAAAGATCAAGAAAGATCAATTTGTAAATGATTCATCTTGACAAATCTCTTTTTTAGTAAATAACAAAAAGAAATCTTAGGAGATTAAATAGTCAATGATCTTCAAAGGTAATCTTATGTTATAAATTTTGAGAAATCAAGAGAAAAACCATAATTCATTTGGATCAATCTCAATAAGAAGATACGAGAACACATAATAAGAGATCTTCATTCATAAATGATTTCAAGTTATAAATCTCAAAAAATTAAGATCATGATTTCGATAAAACCCATTAAATTCAAATCATCAAAATCAATTTCATGGTTCACAAAATTCATAAAATAAATAGATTCATTAATATGGATCTCTAAGATGAAAACTCGATAAGATAGAGATTGAGAAATTTTTAAGAAATGTATTCCCTTTTTATTTCATTCAAGCATGCCTTTGCTGAATAAAAACATGCATTGTCGTTTAAAACCGAAAAAGTAAATTTCATCACGACAAGGATCAATTAGCTATAAATCACAAAAGAAAATCATCATTACTTTGGGCATGATACCAAAACATAGTTTAAGTTTTCATACACAATTTTATTGAACATAAGGCATCTTCAATCAAAATCGAAAAGCAATATGAAAATCAACATGATTACACATTATTGCTTCTTAAAAAGATATATAAGATTAATCTTATTTGGTGTATAAGCATTAGATTTATATATAATATTTTGTTACATTTTCATAGAACATGCAATTGTCATTATCATTTTTAAAATTACTAGCATGATCCCAATATTTTTTTTATGTTTTTTATTTTACTAACTAATTTAAAAATAACTCATGAAAAGAATCAAGTAATTTCAAAATTAACCAAAGGAGTTTCATTTGAGTTGTTTACCTCATTATCGAGAATCACCAAAGCGAAGTTCGCCATTCGTCTTCATCGGTTTGCTCCTTATCTTCGGATACACTCGATTCGTCCTTTGGCAACTTCTTCTTTAGTTTTATATACTCATCTTTGGAGTGACCCGGCTTCTTGCGTTCATAGCAAGTAGTTGTGTTCTTTTTAAGTTTATTTTTATTCTTTGATTCTTGTTTTAAGAACTTTTTAAGCTTTGTTGTGAGAAGTTCAAGTTTATCATCACTTGAACTTTCACTCGAGTGGTCTTCTTTTGTTCTAAGTGCAAAATCTTTCATATTCTTTGAAAGGTTATTCTCAAGTTCGTCATGTGCCACATAAGTCATTTCGTAGGTCATCAAAGACCCGATAAGTTCTTCGAGAGGGAAATTATTCAAATCCTTGGCCTCTTGAATGATCGTTACTTTAGGATCCCAATTTTTAGAAAGAGATCGTAAAACTTTATTAACAAGTTCAAAGTTCAAAAAATAATTGCCAAGAGCTTTTAAACCATTGAGACATCCGTAAAACGGGTGTACATGTCAACAATGGTTTCGCTTGGCTTCATTCGAAATAGTTCAAACTCATACATTAAAATATTGACTTTAGAATCTTTTACCCTACTTGTGCCTTCGTGTGTGATTTCGAGTGTATACCAAATATCAAAATCCGTTTCACAAATAGAAACTCGATTGAATTTAGTTTTATCTAAAGCAAAAAATAGAGCGGTCATAACTATAGTATTTAAAGAAAAAATCTTTTTCTCTAAATCATTTCATTTGTTCATTGGTTTAGAAGACTTTTGAAAGCCATTTTCAACAATACTCTATAAATTTAAATCCAAAGAAAGCAAGAAAACTCTCATTCGAGTTTTTCAATAAGTGTAGTCCGTCCCATTGAACATAAAGGACGAACGATAGAAATGCCCTCTTGAAAGCTGAAAAGAGCCATTTCTCTTGGGTGTTAAACCAAATGTGAAAGACGTGGCTATGATACCAACTATTAGGATCTAGTCGGCACTAAGAGTTATAATCAAAATGCTATTGATGATGAAACCAATTGATAGTGTTTATGATTTGATTTACATTTTGAGTGATGGAGGAAGCTTCAATCAGGGAGGGACAATTAAAAGCAGGAAGAATCATGTTGGGCTAGAGTGGAACATGTTAGAAGATTGGATGTCGAGCCAAAGGATCGGTCGACGTATCGATAGAAGGCTTCGGGCCACAGGTTCGGGCATCGGGCCAAGAAGAGTGAAAATTGGGCCAAGGAAATCAGAGTTACAGAGGTCAACAGGCTGATTGGGCAATAGGCCGTAAAAGAGGACGATACGCCGAAGAATCGAACGAAGCATCGATGAACCAATGACATGCCGAACAACATTTGATTAGCTTTGTAATAATTGTCTAGATCGAAGTAGGTTTTAGGCATAATTGGGTTGGAATTGGGCTAACTCAATTAGGAACTACTTGGTGTTAGGATCAAGAGCACTAAGAGAGGGGGGGGAGGGGGGTGAATTAGTGCAGCGGAAAACCTTCTACGAAAAATAAAAACTACGTTCGTTCGTTAAAAGTGATTTTGGTAAGAAAGCCGATTCGTAAATCACTTTAACTTTTGTTTAAGCGAGATGCAGCAAAGATATAAATGCAGTTTGCAGTTATGATTCTAATCAGATAGTAGGCGCAAACTGAAATATGATATTCGTACGAAAAAACTGATTTACGTCTAAATGCTTATTCGTAAATCACTTGATTAAGCAAGATGCAGTTTAAGCAAGGATATAAAGGTAGTTTGCAGTTATGATAGAAATCAAAACGTAAACGCAAACAGAAATATGATGATCGTACGATAAAACTGATTTACGTCTAAATGTCGATTCGGAAAGTGCAAACCTTGAAACTCGATCGTATATGCGCAGAAAGCAGTAAGCTTTAGAGGAGGTTTGCAGTAAAGATAATATGCTCAAAGTAAATGCAAACCGAGATTTAGAGTGGTTCGGTCAATCTTGACCTACTCCACTTTTGGCTTCCTCCACCGACGAGGTCACTGACGTCAACTAGAGGCCTTCCTTCAATAGGCGAAGGCCAACCAACCTTTTACAATTTCACTCCTTTTGATGGGCTTAGGAGACAACCCTTATAGAATTTTCTCTCCTCTCTTTAAAGCTCAGAACTTGGAAGAAAAGAGGGAGAAGAACTTTTGGCCTTTACAACAATTTTGAGCTCTAAAAATCACAGAACAAGATCAGGATTTCGGTGTATGTTTTGTGCCCTTTCAGTGCTGAATGGGTGGGGTATTTATAGGTCCCAACCCAGTTTGAATTTGGAGCTCAAAACTCTCAATTCCCGGAATTCTAGGATCTAGCGGTTGCACCTCCTGACTGGAGTGGTTGCACCGCCTGGCAGAGCTCGAAGACTGAGCCTCTAGGCGGTGCCACCTCCTATCAGGGGCGGTTGCACCTCCTACCAGAGCTCGAAGACCGAGCTCAGGCGGTGCCACCTCCTGACTGAGGCGGTTGCACCGCTCAGCCAGAGCTCGGAGACCGAGCCCAAGCGGTGCCACCTCCTGTCAGGGGAGGTTACATCGCCCAGTCTCGCTCGGAGACCGAGCCCAAGCGGTGCCACCTCCTGGCTGGGGTGGTTGCACTGCCCAGTCTCGCTCGGAGACTTAGCCCAGGCGGTGCCACCTCCTGGCTTGGGCGGTTCAACCGCCTGGTAGAAATCAGGGTCCGAATGGGTTGATCCATTCGACCCAATTTGCGTTTTTCAGGGGCCCAATTGCCCCAAGATTAAGTTAATGAGATCACCTCCTATTTCCAACTTAATCATTGTGCCAACTATGATATTTCCTAAGACATTTACTGCAACTTGCTCCGGTGCGTCAATCGCTTCTTCCAGCGAGTTTCCGGCGAACTTCCGTCGATCATCCGATGAACCCTCGGTGATGCTCCTGCGGACTTCCGGCAAACTCCTGGACTTGCGACGATCCACTTGGCGAGTTCCGACGAGCTTCTTTGGCAAGCTCATGGACTTCTCGGATTTGTTCCCGCAGAACCTCCGACGACTGTCCAAACTTCCGTCGAACTCTCGAACTCCCAACGTGATCATTGTCTTGACTCCGGCGCAACTCCTGCTGCATATCTTACTTTCATCGTAGTTAATCCTGCACACTTATCTCAACATATATATTGGACAACAAATGACAATTGACTTCATCATCAAAATCCGAGATTCAACAATCTCCCCCTTTTTGATGATGACAATCAATTGATAATGGAGTTAACCTTAACTCCCCCTATCTATATGCCATACTTGAGATAAGTCATTCTTGAATTCAAACCCTTAGAATTCAAGAGACATATTGATAAGTTAAAATCATTTAAACTTATCAATACTCCTATCATGATTCGCATCATGATGTATCTCTCTGAAGATGATGTCAAGGCTTGACATTCATTTTCAAATTTTACATTACAAGTTTGAATGATGGTAATTGTAGCAATTCATCATATATCAACATGTAAAACTACGAAGTAAGATTTTGATATCATTACATGATGCACACATTTCCAATGTTTTAGCAATTATAGCATTTCATCACATGGTAAGATATCAATACGTAAAATTACGATGCAAGTTTTTTAATATCTTGACATGATACAAATAAGGCATAATGCAAATTATAGCAATCATAGCGTCTATTCATATATCTCTTGGTGATGTAAGCATGGCATTAATACTCATATATTTCTCCCCCTTTGTCATCAACAAAAAGCATGGAAATTGTGATACCAGGAGAACAATATAAACAAATTTTGAGCATAAGTGTGATAGTCGTTCATGCCTTTACTAGGTTCAAGTTATTTTTCAATAGTAAGTGATAGGAAATCAATTGTAGATCGCTTTGAATACTTCTTCCTTTTTATTTGTTATAATCTTTTTGCATGATGGAGGAAGGTCATTTGTGATACCAGCTATTTGTGAGTTTACTTTGAGTGAAGTTAAAACCGATGAGAGATCAACTCATGAAGTTAAAGTCGATGAGAGATTGAATCATGCTTCATTTTTACAGGTATCAAGATATGTATATGAAACAAATCTTTGCAAGTAAAAACACTATCATCCATATTTCAAGATGGAATTCATAAGCAGGAATCATTTCATCAAATCCATTTCAGAAAAATATTTTTCATTAGTGTATAAGAAAATCCGATTTTTAGGATACCAATTGTTAAGCGAATCCGAAAATGAAATTAACACTTTCATGCGTTTGGACAAGACTATGCTATACAATCATGAAGACAAAACATGCTTATTGTTATGGAAATTTTTGTATTCAACACATAATTTTCAACATGTTATTTAGGCATGTAATGGCAGTCAAGTGATTTGATCATTCAATAAAGTCCGAAAAATAATTTTAACTAGTTTATGTATTCGGACACATCAACATTCCTAATTCTCTTCTTATGAAATCAAATTGTTCTTCACTTAGAGGTTTTGTAAAAATATCAGCTAGTTGATGTTTAGTATCAATGAATTCTATGATTACATCATGATTAGTAACATGATCTCGTATGAAGTGATGTCTAATATCAATATGTTTTGTTCTTGAGTGTTGTATAGGATTTTTCGTTAAGCATATTGCACTTGTGTTATCACATTTAATGAGAATATTTTTAAGATGAATTTTATAATCTTCTAAGGTATTTTTCATCCATACAACTTGTGCATAGCATGCACTTGCTGTAATATATTCAGCTTCGGTTGTTGATAGTGCAACCGAGTTTTGTTTCTTAGATGACCAGGAAACAAGGGCATGTCCTAAAAATTGACATGTTCCTGATGTGCTTTTTCTATCTAGTCTACAACCAGCAAAGTCCGCATCAGCATAAGCAATTAACTCAAGATTTTCTGATTTTGGATACCATAATCCTAGATTTGTGGTACCATTAAGATATCTAAGTATTCTTTTAACTGCTTTGAGATGAGATATCTTAGGGTTTGATTGAAATCTAGCACAAAGTCCTACACTAAACATGATATCTGGTCTAGTTGCAGTGAGGTAAAGTAAACTTCCTATCATACCGCTATAAGTTTTTTGATCGAAGCTTTCTCCACTTTCATCAATTTCTAACTTAGTGGAGGTGCTCATAGGAGTGTTAATAGCTTTTGAGTTATTCATATTAAACTTTTTTAGCAAATTCATAGCATATTTAGTTTGACTAATAAAGATATCATTGCTTAGTTGTTTGATTTGTAAGCCTAAGAAGAATGTTAATTCTCCCATTAAACTCATTTCGAATTCAAGACTCATAGTTTTAGCAAAAGATTCACAAAGAGATTCATTTGTAGAACCAAAGATAATACCATCAACATAAATCTGAACAATGAGAAAATTATTTTCAAAATTCTTGATGAACAATGTAGTATTAACCTTACCTTTTGTGAAATTATTTTCAATAAGAAAAGAACTAAGTCTCTCATACCAAGCCCTCGGAGCTTGTTTTAAACCATAGAGAGCTTTAGTTAATCTAAACACATGATTAGGGAGGCTATTATTTTCAAATCCAGGAGGTTGTTCAACATAGACTTCTTCGGAAATAAAGTCATTAAGAAAAGCGCTTTTAACATCCATTTGAAACAACTTAAAATTATTGCTACTAGCGTAGGCAAGGAGCATCCTTATGACTTCTAATCGAGCCACAGGAGCGAAGGTTTCTTCGTAATTGATACATTCTTCTTGGTTGAAACCTTTGGCCACTAATCTAGCCTTGTTTCTAACCACGATACCATATTCATCTTGCTTGTTTCTAAAAACCCATTTAGTACCAATAACTAAATGGTCATTTGGCCTAGGAACAAGCTTCCACACCTCATTTCTCTCAAATTGATTTAATTCATCTTGCATTGCGATAATCCATGAATTATCTTTCATGGCTTTGTCAACACATTTGGGTTCAATTTGGGAGAGAAAAGCGGCATTGGCACAAAATTTTTTAAGAGAAGATCGTGTTTGAACCCCCTTTGATGTGTCTCCTAAGATTAGCTCCTTAGGATGAGCATCTACATACTTTCAATTCTTGTGTAAGGATGTTTCGAAAGTGGATGCATCCAAGTTGTTAGTTGGAGACAGGGTTTCATTTAAATTCAAGGAATCAAAATTAACATCATCATCAAAATTGTTTTTCCTGATTTCAAGAATCTCATTGAAAACAACATGAATGGATTCTTCAATAATAAAGTTCTTTTATTGAAGATACGAAAGGCTTTAGAAACCGAAGAATAACCAAGAAAGATTCCTTCATCGGATTTAGCATCAAATTTTCCTATGTTATCCTTTTCATTCAATATAAAACACTTACACCCAAAGACTTTAAAATATGAAAAATTGAGTTTTTTGTTGTTCCATAACTCATAGGGAGTTTTGGTGAGTAAGGGTCTTACTAAAACTCTATTCAAAATATAGCATGCAGTGTTTACGGCTTCGGCCCAAAAATATTTGGGTAGGCTATGTTCATTCAACATGGTTCTTGCCATTTCTTGTAAATTTCAATTTTTTGTTTCTACTACTCCATTTTGTTGAGGATTTCTTGGAGTAGAGAAATTATGGTTGTATCCATTGAGTTCACAAAATTCTTGGAAATCATGGTTTTGAAATTCACCACCGTGATCACTTCTAATTGACGAAATCATAGAACCCTTCTCATTTTGAACAAGTTTACAAAACTTGGTAAAATATCTAAAGCATTCATTTTTCTGTTTTAAGAAGTAAGTCCATGTGTATCTACTATAGTCATCCACAATGACGAAGGCGTATTTGCTACCTCCTAGGCTTGATGTAGAGATTGGTCCGAACAAGTCTATATGGATCAATTGTAAGGGCCTAGAGGTGCTTATTTGATTCTTAGATTTGAAACTACACTTAATTTGTTTACCTAATTGGCAGGCATCACATACATTATCTTTGATGAAATTGATAAGAGGAATTCCTCTTACAAGTTCTTTAGATGATATGTGAGTGATTAGTTTCATGCTAGCATGACCTAATCTTCTATGCCATAGCCAAGCATCCTCATTCAAAACCGAAAAATACATTTTATTACACAAATCATTGATGTCAATAGTGTATACGTTATTTTGTTTTAATGCAATCATAGACGTGCTTTTGTGTGGTTTTTCAATGATGCAAGCATTAGATTCGAATTTGACAATATATCCTTTATCACATAATTGACTAATGCTCAAGAGGTAATGTTTTAAACCATCAACTAACAAAACATCTTCAATAAAGAAGTTGGATTTGTTACTTATGGTTCCTTTGCCAATGATTTTACCCTTGTTGTTGCCTCCGAAGGTGACATAGCCTTCGTCTATGCTAGTGAGCTTAGAGAATTGAGATGGATCTCCGGTCATATGCCTTGAGCATCCACTATCAAGGTACCATTTCTTGCTCCTAGATTGCGATGGTATAGGTTTCTACAAAAAGGATGATCTTTAGGTACCCATTTGCTTTTGAGTGCCTCAAAAATAGATCTACATTGTTTATCATGTTGCATAGAATTTATCATGGTTCCTTTAGGAACCCAAATTAATTTGTTTGGACTAATTTTCTTGAATGGACAATAATGTATTTTGTGTCTAAGTTTGCAACAAAAGTTACATTTGTCTTGGTGTCGAACATGTAAGATGGAGCCTTTTATGAAGGTGGTTGGATTTTGGTAAGGACTTCTCACAAATCCGATTACACTTCTTTTGGGAATGTGACCCTTGTTTGCAAGGATCATGTTCAAATATTTGCTACCAACCTCGAATTTCTTCAAGGTGTTCTTAAGTAGCAAGTTTTCCTTTTGGAGAGTTTCTAGATCATGGCATTTTATGCATGAACCTACACTATCATGATATTCAGCTTTTAACTTATCGAAATTACAAGTAAGACTATCATGCTCCTTTTTTAGCAATTTGTATTTTCTACTAATAATCTTGCATTCTTCAAATAAGTCATGGAAGGCATTTAATAATTCATCAAATGATAAATCTGCATATATTAAATTCGTTACCTCTTCTCCGATGGCTATTAAGGCGTAATGAACAACTTGCTCGGTGTTGGACTCCTCTTCTTCGGACGCGCTCGAGTCATCCCATGTTGCTTGGAGCGCCTTCTTCTTTGATGTTCTCTTTTTGACTTAGGGACATTCACTCTTGTAGTGTCCCGGCTTTTTGCACTCATAGCAAATAACTTGGTCCTTCTTGGGTTCAAGTTTATTTTTTGTGTCATTCTTAAACTTGTTTCTTTTAATGAATTTTTTACATTTTCTTGTTAGAAGTGCCAAGTCATCGTCATAGTCCTCATCACTTGAGTTTTCTCTCAAGTGGTCTTCTGAAGTTCTAAGTGCCATATCCTTCCTGTTCTTTAGAAGGATGTCTTCTTACTCTTCATGAGCTTTGCAAGTCATCTCGTAGGTCATTAATGACCCGATTAGTTCTTCAAGAGGGAAGTTGTTTATGTTAGGATCGGAGCGGCACTAAGGGGGGGGGGGGGGGGGGGTGAATTAGTGCAGCGGATTAAAACTTCGGTTTTGATAAGTCTTTCGTACGATGAAAAGCAATATCAATGGAAACCGATTTTAGAAGCTTGATAACTTAGAAACGTATGGAAGCGTAGTAACTAAGTAGAGAAGTTTGCAGTATGTAAACGGCAAGAGTAGGATACAAACCAGATAACGCAGTAGTTTTTAAAGTGGTTCGGTCAAAATGACCTACATCCACTTGCGAAGCCTTCTTCGAAGAGGCTTCCAACTTCCACTAGCAAATTTCTTGTAGGGGAAGGACTAATACCCCTCTTACAACATTTACAAGTGGTTCACACTCTTACAATTCTTTTCAACAAGATGGGAGGAGGTGAACACTTAAGCAATATGAAAAACAAGGCTTGCAAAGACTATTCTAAGGCTCTTAACTCAAACTATTGCTTTTCAAAAGGTTGTAATCTCAGCTGAGATTTGAGGGGTATTTATAGGCCTCAAGAGGATTCAAATTTAGGCTCCAAAATTTGAATTCTCTTTGGGTTCCCGATGCTGGCGGTGCCACCGCCTGACAGTCAAGCGGTGCCACCGCCCAGCTCTCGGGTGCCACCGCCCAGTCAAGCGGTGCCACTGCCCAGCTCTCGGGTGCTGGGCGGTGCCACTGCCTAGGCCAATTCAGCTCACTGGTTGGGCTCCAAACTTGGCCCAAATCAGTCCGAACTCAGGCCCAATTGGCCCCTACTGTCAGGATCGAGAGCACTAAGAGGGGGGGGGGGGTGAATTAGTGCAGTGGAAATCTTTCAGCGATTAAAAACTAAAGCTGCGTTCTTTCGATAAAAACTCTTTTGATGCAAAAGCCGATTCTAAGATTACTTATGATTAAGTGCAGTTTACGTTTAAACACAGTTAGCGTCTAAACGCAGTTTGCGTCTAAATGCAGATTGCGTCTAAACTCAGATTGCGTCTAAGCGCAGTTTACGTCTAAGCGCAGATTGCATCTAAGCGCAGTTTGCGCCTAAGCGCAGTTTGCGTCTAAACACAGTTTGCGTCTAAACACTATTTGCGTCTAAGCGCAGTTTGCGTCTAAACACAATTTGCGTCTAAGCGCAGTTGGTGTTTAAGCGCAGTTTACGTCTAAGCGCAGTTTACGTCTAAACGCAGTTTGCGTCTAAACACAGTTTACGTCTAAACACAGTTTACGTCTAAACGCAGTTTGCGTCTAAACGCAGTTGGCGTCTAAGCGCAGATGACAGTTTGCAGTTATAAATGGAATCAAGACGTAAACGTAAACTGCACAGAAACTCGTTCGTAAAAGCGCAGAAGACAGTTTGCAGTTATAAATGGAATCAAGACGTAAACGTAAACTGCACAGAAACTCGTTCGTAAAAGCGCAGAAGACAATTCACAGTTATAAACAGATTCAAGACGTAAATGTAAGCTGTAATGTAAAGATCGTATGAAAACACCTTTTGACGTCTGAATGCAGATTCGGAAAGATTAGAACTTAGAAGCTTGTTCGTAAAAGCGCAGAGAGCAGTAGCTATGTAGGAGGTTTGCAGTAATGATAAAGTGCTCAAAATAAACGCAAACCAGAGATTTAGAGTGGTTCGGTCAGTCTTGACCTACTCCACTTTTGGCTTCCTCCACCGGCGAGGTCATCGACGTCAACTAGGGGCCTTCCTTCAATGGGCGAAGGCCAACTGCCCTTTTACAGTTTCTCTCCTTTTGACGGGCTCAGGAGACAACCCTTACAGATCCTTTCTCTCCTCTCTTTACAACTCAAGACTTGAAGAATAGAAAAGAGGAGAACTTTAGGACTTTACACAAATTTGAGCTCTTAGGATCACTGAAAAGATCAAGAATTCGGTGTGGATCTGTATCTTTTCAGTGCTGAATGGGTGGGGTATTTATAGGCCCCAACCCAATTCAAATTTGGAGCTCAAAACGATCAAATCCCGGAATTCCGGGATCAGGCGGTTGCACCTCTTGACTGGAGAGGTTGCACCGCCTGGCAGAGCTCGAAGACTGAGCCCAGGCGGTGCCACCTCTTGACTGAGGCGGTTGCACCTCTCTGCCAGAGCTCGAAGACCGAGCTCAGGCGGTGCCACCTCTCTGTCAGGGAGGTTGCACCGCCCAGTCTTGCTCGAAGACTGAGCTCAGGCGGTGCCACCTCCTGGCTGGGGAGGTTGCACCGCCCAGTCTCGCTGGGAGGCTTAGCCTTGGCGGTGCCACCTCCTGGCTAGGGCGGTGCCACCTCTTTCACTATTTCAGCTCACTTGGTTTGGCTCCAAACTTGGCCCAAACCAGTCCGAACTTGGGCCTAATTGGCCCCTACTTGGGTTATAGGATTAACACCTAATCCTAACCCTAATTAATGTGCTAACTATGATTTTAAAGACATTTTCTAAGCTATTACAAAGTCCGCAAGTCAAGACTTCTTCTGGCGAGCTTCCGGCAAACTTCCGGCGGTCTTCCGATGAACTCTCGGAAACCATTCTGCGGACTCCCGGCAAGCTCCTAGACTTCACGATTTGTTCTTAGCAAGTTCCAACGAGCTTCTTCGGCAAGCTCCGATCTTTCTCGGCGAGCTCCGCGAACTCCCAACGAACCTTCCGGCGAGCTTCCGAAAAACCCTTCGACAAGCTCCCAACTCATTCTCGGCTAGTTCCGGTAGCATTCCCGACGAACCTTCGAACTTCCGTCGAACTCTCGAACTCGCAACAAATCCTTCGCGCTTGACTCTAACACTTTGTTTCGCTTTATGTCTTCATCGTTATCATAGTTAATCCTGCACAATTAAAACAAAACTTCGATCGAGACAATTAATCCTAAGCAATTAACCAAGTTGTCCGGCATGTCATTGGTCCCTCGACGCTTTGTCTGATTCTTCGGCGCATCGTCCTCTCCTGCGGCCTATTGCCCAATCGGCCAGTTGACTCCGCAACTCCGATATCCTTGGCACAATAACCGCTCTTCTTGGCCCGATGCCCGAGTCCACGGCCCGAAGCCTTCTGTCGATATGTCGACCGATCCACCGGCCCGACGTCCAATCTTCTGACATGTTCCTCCAGCACAACATGATTTTCCTGCTTTAACTGTCTCATCCTGATCGAGGCATCCTGCGTCACTCAAAACGCAGATTAAATCATAAACATATATCAAGTAGTTTCATCATCAAAATACGAGATTCAACACCTACTTGGGTTATAGGATTAACACATAATCATAACCCTAATTAACATGCTAACTATGAATTTAAAGACATTTTCTAAGCTATTACAAAGTCCGTAAGTCAAGACTTCTTCCGGCGAGCTTCCGGCGAGCTTCCGACGGTCTTCTGATAAATTCTCGGAAACCATTCTGTGGACTCCCGGCAAGCTCCTAGACTTCACGATTTGATCTTGGCGAGTTCCAATGAGCTTCTTCGGTAAGCTCCGATCTTTCTCGGTGAGCTCCGCAAACTTCCAACGAACCTTCCGGCGAGTTTCCGAAAAACCCTTCGGCAAGCTCCCTACTCCTTCTTGGCTAGTTCCGGCAGCATTCCCGACGAACCTTCGGACTTCCGTCGAACTCTCGAACTCGCAATGAATCCTTCGTGCTTGACTCTGATACTTTATTTTGCTTTATGTCTTTGTCGTTATCGTAGTTAATCCTGCACACACAAGCAAAAACTCTACTCCGATCTAGACAATTATTATAAAGCGAATTGACATTCTGTTGCCCGGCACGTCATTGGTTGGCGCTTCGTCCAATTCTTCGGCGCATCGTCCTCTCTTGCGGCTTGTTGCCCAATCAGCGGTTGACCTCTGCAAAGCCGATATCCTTGGCGTAATTCCGCTCTTGGCCCGATGCCCGACGTCCGAAGCCTTCTGCCATCCAATATCCTAACGTGATCTCCTCCGGCGCAACGTCAATTCCTCCTGCCTTAATTGTCTAATCCTAATCGAGTAGACCTGCATCACTCAAAATGCAGTTAAACATAAACATAATTATCAATTGGTTTCATCATCAAAATACGAGATTCAACAATCTCCCCCTTTTTGATGATGACAACTAATTGATGACTAACGGAGTTAACCATAACTCCCTGGAGTTTAACCAAACTCCCCCTATCAATATGCCATTGATTGAACATTTGGATTATCCCAAATCCAAGTAACATTCATCACATATTATGAAAAATATTTAAACCATCATGCAAATATATATAAAATATTTAATTCAATGCATGAAGTCATCAATATACTTCTCCCCCTTTGTCATCAACAAAAAGGAGAAGTTCCTACTCTTATGTGTTTAGAGAAAAAAAGTTCCATACATTGCATGAAAAACATAGTATCAAATTTTATCGTCATGCAATCTAGCAATTAAAGATGTGTAAGTTTAGCATGTTTGCTTTTCTTGAGATAACAACTAATTGCTTCTCTTTAGACTACAAGCTAGCAATTTTTACGATATGTAAGTTTCACAATATACAAGCTAGCAAAAATTTCGAAAGCAAATGCAAGATAGCTTTCTTGTGTAAGCTCATAATTCTTGCTTCCTATTGCAATGTGCAAGTTGTTGAATCTCGGATTTTGATAATGAAGTCAATTGTCATTTGTTGTCTAATCTATGTATTGAGATAAGTGTGCAGGATTAACTACGATGAAAGTTAGACAAGCAGCAGGAGTTGCGCCGGAGTCAAGTTCATGATCACATTGGAAGTTCGAGAGTTCGACGGAAGTTCGGACGGTCGTCGGAGGTTCTGCGAGAACAGATCCGAGAAGTCCAGAAGCTTGCCAAGCGAAGCTCGTCGGAACTTGCCAAGTGGATCGTCGCAAAGTCCAGGAGTTTACCGGAAGTCCGCAGGAGCATCACCGAGGGTTCATCGGATGATCGACGGAAGTTCGCCGGAAACTCGCCGGAAGAAGCGATTGACGCACCGAAGCAAAGCTGCAGAAATTGTCTTAGATTTAATCATAGTTAGCACATTGATTAAGTTGGAAAATGGGAGGTGATCCCATTGGCTTAATCTTGGGGCAATTGGGCCCCTGAAAGACTGAAATTGGGCCGAATGGAACTAACCATTCGGACCCTGATTGCACCAGGAGGTGCAACCGCCTAGGCCAGGAGGTGGCACCGCCTGGGCTAAGCCTCCCAACGAGACTGGGCGGTGCAACCTCCCCAGCTAGGAGGTGGCACCGCCTGAGCTCAGTCTTCGAGCAAGACTTGGCGGTGCAACCTCCCTGACAGAGAGGTGGCACCGCCTGAGCTCGGTCTTCGAGCTCTGGCAGAGAGGTGCAACCGCCTCAGTCAAGAGGTGGCACCGCCTGGGCTCAGTCTTCGAGCTCTGCCAGGCGGTGCAACCTCTCCAGTCAAGAGGTGCAACCGCCTGATCCCGGAATTCCGGGATTTGATCGTTTTGAGCTCCAAATTTGAATTGGGTTGGGGCCTATAAATACCCCACCCATTCAGCACTGAAAAGATACAGACCTACACCGAAATCTTGATCTTTTCTGTGATTCTAAGAGCTCAAAAGTGTTGTTAAGACTTTAAGTCTCCTCCTTCTGTTCTTCAAGTATTTGAGTTGTAAAGTGAGGAGAGAAATGTCTGTAAAGGTTGTCTCCTGAGCCTGTCAAAAGGAGAGAAACTGTAAAAGGGCAGTTGGCCTTCGCCTATTGAAGGAAGGCCTCTAGTTGACGTCGGTGACCTCGTCGGTGGAGGAAGCCAAAAGTGGAGTAGGTCAAGACTGACCGAACCACTCTAAATCTCTGGTTTGCGTTTATTTTGAGCACTTTATCATTACTGCAAACCTCCTTCATAACTACTGCTTTCTGCGCTTTTACGAACAAGTTCTAAGTGCTATTCCTTCAGAATCTGCATTCAGACGTAAATCGGTGTTTTCGTACATTACAGTTTACGTTTACGTTTTGATTCTGCAAAACTGTCTTCTACGCCTTTACGAACAAGTTTCTAAGTGCTGATCTGTCCGAATCTGCTTTCAGACGTAAACTAGTGTTTTCGTACGATATTTACATTGCAGTTTACGTTTACGCCTTGATTCTGCAAAACTGTCTTCTGCGCTTTTACGAACGAGTTTCTAAAGTTCAGATCCTTTTGAAACTACGTCTAGACGTAAAATTGCGTTTAGACGTAAAACTGCTCAAACTGTATTTAGACGTTTTAAACGTAATCTGAGTTTAGACGTAAATATGCGTTTAGACGTAAATCTGCGTTTAGACGTAAATCTGCGTTTAGACGTAAATCTGCGTTTAGACGTAAAACTGCGTTTAGACGCAAACTGCATTTAAACGCAAATTGTGTTTAGACGTAAACTACGTTTAGACGTAAACTGCACTTAGTCATAAGTTATCTTTGAGTCGGCTTTTGCTTCAAAACTGATTTTTATCGAACGAACGCAGCTTTTGTTTTTAATCGCTAAAAGATTTCCGCTGCACTAATTCACCCCCCCCCCCCTCTTAGTGCTCTCGATCCTAACACAAGTTGCAAGTTTCGCTTCTTGAGATAGGCAAGATAGCACTTTTACAATTTTTGTTTCTTAAGATAGGCAAGCTTGTGATGTTCAAAATAACAAGCTCTTTCTTCTAGAAGTGCCATTTTTGCTTTCTTTGCAAAATGTAAGCTAGCAAAATGTTTGAAAAAGTGATCAAGTTTTGCAACATACAAGCTAGCAAAAATGCCAAACTAGCAAGAGATAATGTTTTACATGAGGCAAGCAAACAATTTGGCAAATGTTACATTTGCATCTTCTCTTTTGAGAAGTGCAATTTTTGCTTTCATCTTGAATTGTGCAAGCTAGTTAGTTTGCCTCTTTTCATGATGTCCACGCTAGAAATTCTTGCTCCCCCTTTGTCATTGTCAAAAAGAAGGGAAGACCCTTATATCAATTTTCATATTATGACAAAGGTAAGTATCATTCTTATTTGTGCATCATTATATATTCAAATTAAAACATACACAATTTCAATAACCTTATTTTTCATGCACGATACCGAAAAATAAATCAATCATCATTAATAAGCATATCATACATGATACTCAAACATTAAAATTTTCAAGCATTTATTAACATGTTGATCATGATACCAAACATTCATCATTTAAAGCATTCATGATACACATCATATGCAATAAATACATCATGTACATCATTATCATAAGTATTGCATACATCATTTTAACTTTATGAATATTTCATCATTGCATGCATCATACCAAAACATTTCAAGCCATGCAAGCCATAAATACAAAGAAATCATGTCATGAAGGATAAAATCATTTGAATACCAAAAGACATGATTCATATAGTAAATATCTTCTTTAAATAAAATATCAAGAAAAATCATAGGAGTACAAAGAAGAGATCTTGTTTTAAAAGAAAAATCAAGTAATAACTCCAAGAACTCACAAGGAAAAATCATGATTCATTTAGAAAATCTCATCTCAAGAGAATATCAAGTAAAATTGTAGAAGATCGATTAATGAGAAATTTTGATTTATAATAAAATCTCATGTATCGAATGTCGAGAAATCAAAATGATGATTTATATAAAAAAAATATCACAAGTTATATTCAAGAGAAAAATCATCATTCATTTTTAACTTATTCAATTTGTCACATCAATATTTCTTAGATATGCATGATACCAAAACATGGTTTTAAATCTTTAACATATAACATGCATAAATTGAAAGGAGAAGGGAAGAATTCAAACGTACAAAGATTTCAACCATCTCATAAACAAATGTACGACCAAGTCATGAATCCAAAATTCCATGAATCAAAATGATCATCAAAGGTAATCTCATGTTATTCCAAGAAATCAATATCATGATTTTGATAAAACTCATTTCAAATTTAAATCATCAAAATCATCAAAATATCAACATTACTTTCAAGAGATTCAAAATGGTATACATAGATTTATCATAATAAACATCAAGATCAATAGGATAGAGAAAAATAATTTTTCAAGGAAAAAATATTTTCCTCTTTTTAGTTGTTTCAATTCATATGATTTTATTTCACTTATACCAAATAAAAACATGTATAATGTTTAAAACCGAAAGTGTAAGATTTATTACAACAAAGATTAATAAGACACTTTCATTATGGTAAAAATCAATAATCCATAAATCACAAGATTCAAATGCATAATTTTGAAATTTATTAAGCATGATCATTATGCATGACACTAAAACATGGTTTCAAAATGTTTAATATTTTCATTACATCATTATGCAATGGTTTCATTGAACATAATTTTGAATGATTCTTATAGATAACTAAAACTTCTTTAGTTTTAATTTATGTGATTGACTTTATATTAGCATGCTCAAGTTTTGTTCTTATGTCAAAAACATACATCATGTTTGAAAACCAAAGACAAGGTTTAAAAAAAATCATCAAGCCTTCCATATAAAAACCATGCATCATCATTGAAGGTTAATATGGAAATCATCAAAATACACATTCTTGCTTCTCAAGCACATATATATGATTATTTAAATCTAACATTTTATTCTATTAACATAAAACATACAATTTTCAAGAAAAATAATTATTCAAAAGAAAAGAGAAAATGCATCATGGAAAACATCAAGTAATTTCAAAATAATTCAAGAGAGTTGAGTTACTTACCTTGTAGTCAAAGCCCGTCAAAGCCCAATTCGCCGTTTCACCTTTGGAAGTTCTTGATTCATCCTTGGTTGCCTTCCTCTTCTTTGGCCTCTTCCTCCGTTCAAGTTCATTGTTTATTATAGATTTTTGTTTAATAAACTTATTAAAATTTAGTGTTCGAAATTCAAGTTCATTATTGTCCTCATCACTTGAGTCATTGCTCAAGTGGTATCCATTTGTCCGGAGTTCCAAATCCTTCCTGTTCTTTGGAAGGTGATTTTGTTCAGCATGTGCATTGTGCACCATTTCATATGTCATCAACAAACCAATTAGTTCTTCAAGTGGAAAAATATTTAAATCTTTTGTTTCTTGTATTGCCGTTATTTTTGATTCCCAAGCTTTAGAAAGTGATCGTAAAACTTTACTAACAAGTTCAAAATTTGAGAAACATTTGTCAAGAGCTTGTAAACCATTGACGACATCCGTAAAATGGGTGTACATGTCAACAATGGTTTCGCTCGGCTTCAATCGAAAAAGCTCGAAATCATGCATTAAAATGTTGATTTTCGAATCTTTGACTCTAGAAGTGCCTTCGTGTGTGATTTCAAGAGTGTGCCATATGTCGAAAGCCGTTTCACACAAAGAAACCCGATTGAACTCATTTTTGTCCAAAGCGCAAAATAAGGCATTCATAGCCTTTGCGTTTAAAGAAAACATCTTCTTCTCCAAATCATTCCAATGGTTCATCGGAAGAGAAGACATTTCAAATCCATTTTCGACTATGTGCCATAAACTCAAATCCAAAGAAAGTAAGAAAACTCTCATTCGAGTTTTCCAATAAGTGTAGTCCGTCCCATTGAAAAAGGGAGGACAAATGAGAGAGTGACCCTCTTGAAAGTCGTAAAGAGCCATTTCTATTTGGGTGTTAAACAAAGGAAGAAAAACGTGGCTCTGATACCAATTGTTAGGATCGGAGCGGCACTAAGAGGGGGGGGGGGGGGTGAATTAGTGCAGCGGATTAAAACTTCGGTTTTGATAAATCTTTCGTACGATGAAAAGCAATATCAATGGAAACCGATTTTAGAAGCTTGATAACTTAGAAACGTATGGAAGCGTAGTAACTAAGTAGAGAAGTTTGCAGTATGTAAACGGCAAGAGTAGGATGCAAACCAGATAACGCAGTAGTTTTTAAAGTGGTTCGGTCAAAATGACCTACATCCACTTGCGAAGCCTTCTTCGAAGAGGCTTCCAACTTTCACTAGCAAATTTCTTGTAGGGGAAGGACTAATACCCCTCTTACAACCTTTACAAGTGGTTAACACTCTTACAATTCTTTTCAACAAGATGGGAGGAGGTGAACACTTAAGCAATATGAAAAACAAGGCTTGCAAAGACTATTCTAAGGCTCTTAACTCAAACTATTGCTTTTCAAAAGGTTGTAATCTCATTTGAGGGGTATTTATATGCCTCAAGAGGATTCAAATTTGGGCTCTAAAATTTGAATTCTCTTTGGGTTCCCGATGCTGGCGGTGCCACCGCCTGTCACTGTTAGACATTGACAGTGCTGGGCGGTGCCACCGCCCAGTCAAGCGGTGCCACCGCCCAGCTCTCGGGTGCTAGGCGGTGCCATCGCCTAGGCCAATTCAGCTCACTGGTTGGGCTCCAAACTTGGCCCAAACCAGTCCGAACTCGGGCCTAATTGGCCCCTACTTGGGTTATAGGATTAACACCTAATCCTAACCCTAATTAACATGCCAACTACGAATTTAAAGACATTTTCTAAGCTATTACAAAGTCCGTAAGTCAAGACTTCTTCCAGCGAGCTTCCGACGGTCTTCCGATAAACTCTCGAAAACCATTTTGCGGACTCCCGACAAGCTCCTTGACTTCACAATTTGATCTTGGCGAGTTCCAACGAGCTTCTTCGGTAAGCTCCGATCTTTCTCGGTGAGCTCCGCGAACTTCCAACGAACCTTCCGGCGAGCTTCCGAAAAACCCTTCGGCAAGCTCCCTACTCATTCTCGGCTAGTTCCGGCAGCATTCCCGACGAACCTTCGGACTTCCGTTGAACTCTCGAACTCGCAATGAATCCTTCGTGCTTGACTCCGATACTTTGTTTTGCTTTATGTCTTCGTCGTTATCGTAGTTAATCCTGCACACACAAGCAAAAACTCTACTCCGATCTAGACAATTATTATAAAGCGAATTGACATTCTGTTGCCCGGCACGTCATTGGTTGGCGCTTCGTCCGATTCTTCGGCGCATCGTCCTCTCTTGTGGCTTGTTGCCCAATCAGCGGTTGACCTCCCAACACCGATATCCTTGGTGTAATTCCGCTCTTGGCCCGATGCCCGACGTCCGAAGCCTTCTGCCATCCAATATCCTAACGTGATCTCCTCCGGCGCAACGTCAATTCCTCCTGCCTTAATTGTCTAATCCTGATGGATTAGACCTGCATCACTCAAAATGCAGTTAAACATAAACATAATTATCAATTGGTTTCATCATCAAAATACGAGATTCAACAGTTTAGATCTTTCGCCTCTTGAATAGTAGTGACTTTAGGATCCTAACTCTTAGGAAGGGATCTTAGAATCTTATTTACGAGCTCAAAATCCGAAAAACTTTTTCCGAGTCCTTTTAGATCGTTGACAACATCCGTGAAACGGGTAAACATGTCGCCAATAGTCTCACTCGGTTTCATCCGGAAAAGTTCGGAAGAATATAACAAAAGATTGATTTTTAACTCTTTCACTCTACTTGTGCCTTCGTGAGTCACTTCGAGTGTGTGCCAAATATCAAATGCGGTTTCACAAACCGAAACACGGTTGAACTCGTTTTTATCAAGTGCACAAAATAAGGCATTCATAGCCTTTGCATTAAGAGCGAAAGCCTTCTTCTCCAATTCATTCCAATCGATCATTGGAAGAGAAGACTTCGAAAATCCATTTTTGACAAGATTCCAAAGTTCAAAATCCATAGAAATAAGAAAGATCCTCATTCGGGTCTTCCAATAGGTGTAGTCCGTCCCATTGAACATGGGTGGACGTGTAATAGAATGTCCCTCTTGGTTTCCAGCATATGCCATCTCTCTTGGGTTTTAATCTGTTTGAGAGTTAACCCCGCTCTGATACCAATTATTAGGATCAAGAGCATTAAGAGGGGGGGGGGGGGGGGGGGTGAATTAGTGCAGCGGAAAACCTTCTACGAAAAATAAAAACTGCGTTCGTTCATTAAAAGTGATTTTGGTAAGAAAGCCGATTCGTAAATCACTTTAACTTTTGTTTAAGCGAGATGCAGCAAAGATATAAATGTAGTTTGCAGTTATGATTCTAATCAGATAGTAGGCGCAAACTGAAATATGATATTCGTACGAAAAAACTGATTTACGTCTAAATGCTTATTCGTAAATCACTTGATTAAGCGAGATGCAGTTTAAGCAAGGATATAAAGGCAGTTTGCAGTTATGATAGAAATCAAAACGTAAACGCAAACAGAAATATGATGATCGTACGATAAAACTGATTTACGTCTAAACGCCGATTTAGAAAGTGCAAAGCTTGAAACCCGATTGTATATGCGCAGAAAGCAGTAAGCTTTAGAGGAGGTTTGCAATAAGGATAATATGCTCAAAGTAAATGCAAACCGAGATTTAGAGTGGTTCGGTCAATCTTAACCTACTCCACTTTTGGCTTCCTCTACCGACGAGGTCACCGACATCAACTAGAGGCCTTCCTTCAATAGGTGAAGGCCAACCACCCTTTTACAGTTTCAGTCCTTTTGATAGGCTTAGGAGACAACCCTTACAGAATTTTCTCTCCTCTCTTTAAAGCTCAGAACTTGGAAGAAAAGAGGGAGAAGAACTTTTGGCCTTTACAACAATTTTGAGCTCTAAAAATCACAGAACAAGATCAGGATTTCGGTGTATGTTTTGTGCCCTTTCAGTGCTGAATGGTTGGGGTATTTATAGGCCCCAACCCAATTTGAATTTGGAGCTCAAAACTATCAATTCCCGAAATTCTGGGATCTAGCGGTTGCACCTCTTGACTGGAGCGGTTGCACCGCCTGGCAGAGCTCGAAGATTGAGCCTCTGGGCGGTGCCACCTCTTGTCAGGGGCGGTTGCACCTCCTGCCAGAGCTCGAAGACCGAGCTCAAGTGGTGCCACCTCCTAACTGAGGCGGTTGCACCGCTCAGCCAGAGCTCCGAGACTGAGCCCAGGCGGTGTCACCTCCTGTTAGGGGAGGTTGCACCGACGGGCCCAAGTTTAGGTTGTGTTGGGCCAAGTGAAAGGCCCAAATAGTAACTCAACAAGTGGAACCGTCATGGCATAGTCTCTGAGATTATGTCAGGCGGTGGTACCGCTAGTCTGGGTAGTGGTACCGCCCAAATACAATATCTGAGAGACTGTCAAGCAGTGGTATCACCTAGTGGCAAGGTGCTAGGTGATGGGACTATTAGGATCAAGAGCACTAAGAGGGGGGGGGGGGGGGGTGGGGAGAATTAGTGCAGCGGAAAACTTTCAACGATTTAAAACGATGTTCGTACGATAAAGATGATTTCGGTAAGAAAGCCGATTCGGAAATCACTTTAACTCGGAGACAATTTACAGTTAAGATAGAGAACAGAAAGTAAATGCAAACCAAGATTTAGAGTGGTTCGGTCAATCTTGACCTACATCCACTTTTGGTTTCCTCCTCCGATGAGGTCACCGACGTACATTAGAGGCCTTCCTTCAATAGGCGAAGGCCAACCACCCTTTTATAGTTTCACTACTTTTGACGGGCTTAGGAGACAACCCTTATAGAATTTCTCTCCTCTCTTGAAAGCTCAAAACTTGGAAGAAAAGAGGGAGGAGAACTTCTAGCCTTTACAACACTTTTGAGCTCTAAAAATCACAAAGTAAGATTGGATTTTTGGTGCCTTTGGTTGCCCTTTCATGCTACAAACTGGTTAGAATTTGGAGCTCAAAAGTGTCTTTTCCCAGATTTCTGAGGTCCTGGCGGTACTACCTCCTAACTGGGGTAGTACAACCACCTGGTAGCTCGGAGACTGAGCCTCTAGGTGGTGCCACCGCCTGACAGGGGCAGTTGCACCACTTAGTCTCGCTCGGAGACTGAGCCCAGGCGGTGCCACCGTTTGACTAGGGTGGTTGCACCGCCTAGTCTCGCTCGGAGACTGAGCCCAGGCGGTGCCATCGCCTAACCTGGGCGGTTGCACCGCCTAGCAGGAATTCTGGTTCGAATGAGTTGATCCATTCGGCCCAATTTGGGTCTATCAAGGGCCCAATTGCCCCCAGATTAAGTTAATGAGATCACCTCCCATTCCTAACTTAATCTACATGCTAACTATGATATTTCTTAAGACATTTACTGCAACTTGCTCCGGTGCGTCGATCGCTTCTTCCGGCGAGCTTCCGGCGAACTTCCAACGAACATCCGACGAACCTTCGGCGATGCTCCGGTGGACTGTCGGCAAACTCCTGGACTTGCGACGATCCACTTGGCAAGTTCCGATGAGCTTCTTTGGCAAGCTCCTAGACTTCTCGGATTTGTTCCCGTAGAACCTCCGACAACTGTCCGGACTTTCGTCGAACTCTCGAACCCCCAACGTGATCATAGTCTTGACTCTGGCGTAACTCCTACTGCATATCTTGCTTCCATCATAGTTAATCCTGCACATGTAAAACACAATTACGATCGAGACAGTTAATCCTAGGCAATTAACCAAGTTGTCCGGCATGTCATTAGTCCCTCGACACTTCGTCCGATTCTTCGGCGCATCATCCTCTCCTTGTGGCCTATTGCCTAATCGGCCAGTTGACTCCGTAACTCCAATATTCTTGGCACAATACCCGCTCTTTTTGGCCCGATGCCTGAATCCACGGCCCGAAGCTATCTGTCGATATGTCGACCGATCCACCAGCTCGACGTCCAATCTTCTAACATGTTCCTCCGGCACAACATGATTTTTCCTGCTTTAATTGTCTCATCCTGATCGAAGCATCTTGTGTCACTCAAAACACAGATTAAATCATAAACATATCAAGTGGTTTCATCATCAAAATATGAGATTCAACAATCTCCCCCTTTTTGATGATGACAACCACTTGATGATGGAGTTAACCTTAAGTCCTGGAATTTAAACAAATTCCCCTATCAATATGCCATATTGATAGAAACTCTTGGATTCAAAAATTCAAGTAACATGTTATCATAAACTTATGCATAACATGTCATGTCATCAACAAAAAGAAGAAATACAACTATTCTTGTGTTTGTGATATAAGTTCACCTCATTGCATGAAAAACATAATATCAGGTTTTATCATCATGCAGTTTTGAAGCTAGAAAATTTATCAAGTATTACATCATGCTTAGAACATTCAAGCTATCAAGTTTTAGATATGCAAGTTTTACAACATACAAGATAGCACTTTTGCTTCTTTTGAGATAACAACTTATACATCATGCAAGCTAGCAAATTAGAGATGTTCAAGAAGGCAACTCTTGCTTCTTGAAATATGCAAGTTGCAAGCTAGCAAATTTTTGCTTCCTTTGCAATGTTTGAGCTCGCAATTTTGCTTCTGTTGCAAAGTGCAAATTTAGCATGTTTAGCTTTTCTTGAGATAGCAATTGTTTGCTTCTCTTTAGACTACAAGCTAGCAATTTTTACGATATGTAAGTTTTACTACATACAAGCTAGCTTTTCATCACAACATATAAGCACAAAAGCATAGTAAGATTCTTAAGTTCAATCATGGCAATTCAACATTTGCTTCTTGTGCAAGATTGCACTTTGCTTTTCTTTGCATGTTCTGACTAGCAAAAGCTTTCTCCCATTTGTTTTTGTCAAAAAGAAGGGAAGAGTACAAGCTAGCCAGCATTTGCCTTGAGCTAGCAATCTTTCTCCCCCTATGTCATTGCCGAAAAGGAGAGGAACCAATGATTTAGACTTTTACATAAACTATGAATTTGCATCAATTAATATTTCAATCATCACATGATACATACAAGACAACAATGCAAAGAAATCATGTCATAAAGACATCAATCGTTAAACATGATATGATAATAGTCTCAAAAATTTTAATTTGCGATACATGTGATACATTGCGATACACTAAAAAATTTAATGTGATGCTTTTAAGGATATCAACCTATTTTTGATACAAAGCATGGCAAGAGCAATTATATTACATGTTTTCTAAGTTTTGCATTTTTTGCTTCTTTTGAGATAGCAATTCTTTGCTTCTCTTTATATTGCAAGATTTGCAATTCATTGGTAGTGTTCATGATAGCAAGTTCTTTCAATGAAATAATCGAGCTAGCAAATTTTTCTTTCTTTGAAATATGCAGGCTAGTAAACTAACTCCCCCTTTATCATTATTGAAAAGAAGGGAGAAATCAATGGCTAAAAAATTTAATCATTATACAAGCCATATTACAAAATCATGTCATGATATCAAGAAAATTCAAGAAGGACATAATTCATTTGACAAATCTTTTTAATAGAGCATAAGAATTATACAACCACAGATCATGATTAAAATATATCAATATCATAGATCAAGTCATGATTCATGATTCATCATAAAAAAAATTAATTTTCAATCATCACATAAGGCATTTAAAGAATTTTTGAAACATAGGAGAATGATTAATTTAAGCATGCAATGTTTCAATCAAATTCAAGTCATGAATACCAATACTTTTATATTGTGAGTATCAATTCATGAATACCAAAAGATATTATTTGTGATTCCAATTTTACAAGATCAAGATTATGATTTAGATAAAACTCATTCAAGTCAAATCGTTAACTTGAAACTCATAATCAAGTCATCAAAATCAATTTCGAGATTCACAAAATATCATTAAATCATTAATCTCGATCAGATGAGAAAGGTATTTTTTAAGTTATTTTTTTTTCATCTAAGCATGCCTTAGTCTTTATATGCCAAATCAAGATAAGCATGAAGGTTCAAGACGTAAAGGCAAAATCTTATAAAACAACTCATCAAGCAAGATTTTAAACATCTATTTTCAAGCCATATAAAGAGTAAGTAATGATTCAATTATCTCATGTCATGAATTCTAATGGGCATCTCAAATTATCAACATCACATTAAAAAGATATTTCAAAAAGATATATCGATAAGTGATTCATTTGTATCATTTCATTCATTCGGAAGATTCTCCTCTTTGGTAAATAAATCTAGGAGAACAAAATGAATTAAGGGAGATGTAACATGATTGAAGCATTGAACATGATTCATATTTAAAATGTGTCTCATGTCATAAGTATGAATCAAGCATTTGTGAAATCCGAAATCATCCTCAAAGTCACATTCAATAAATTCATACATGACAAGCATAGATTTATTGAAAAGACGATAAGATAGAGGATCACATTTCATTTTTATAAATTTCTATTCATGTGATTTGCTTCTTATAAGCATGCCTTTGCCTTTAATAAAACAAGTGTCAGCATTTAAGACGGAAAGGTAAAAGACAAATCATCAAGCATGATTCCATGATAACATCCTTTTAATATCTTAATATTCATCATCAAGTATGATTTCAAAAAGTATGTTCAAGAGAAATCATTAAGACCAAATGCATGATATACTCATTTATTTTTAAAATATTCATCATGTTTATTTTCATGAGATTCACAAGATTGGTAAAATAAATTCATTAATCTCAATAGGATAGAAAATTCATTTCTATATAATACAATTGATTTCATGTGAGGGTATTCAAGTCTTTTGTGAAAACATGTATCATCATTTAAAATTGAAACATAAATTTCGTCATGAAGCCGTCAAGACCAAACACATCATGATATCATATCTATTATCAAAAGACTATCAAGAAATTCATACATAGATGTACATGCACTATGTCATCTTAATATGTCATGAGAATGTCATCTTAATTTGTCATAAAAACGATTAGACCAAAAATATGTTAATCTAAAATGAGAGTTTCAAATCAACATTTACTTCAAAAACTCATGCATGACATAAAATCATCAAGATATACATGCATGGATTAATCCTAAGCATTATCACATATTATATAATTATCATCCCTAATGTTGCATACATCATTCAACATTTCAAAACATAACATGCATGAAACCTTAGCAATATACTTTTCATGATCAAATTTTTAATTTTTCAATGATGCTAAAAAGAAAAACATGATATAATTTTTAAAAAGTAATTTTTTATTTCCTATTCCTACTATCTAAATTAAGCACTCATGAAAAACTTCAAGTAATTTCCAAATAATTCAAGAGAGTTGAGTTACTTATCTTGTAGTCGAAGCCCGTCAAAGCTCAATTTGCCGTTTCACCTTTGGAAGTTTTTGATTCATCCTTGGTTGCCTTCGTCTTCTTTAGCCTCTTCCTTCATTCAAGTTTATTGTTTATTTTAGATTTTTGTTCAATAAACTTATTAAAATTTAGTGTTCGAAGTTCAAGTTCATCATTGTCCTCATCACTTGAGTCATCGCTCAAGTGGTATTCATTTGTCTAGAGTTCCAAATCCTTCCTATTCTTTGGAAGGTGGTTCAAGTGCTTATCGGGTTTAAAATATTCCAAAAGTGTCATTTCATAGGTAATTGATTACCCGATTAATTCTTCTAATGGAAAATCATTTAAATTTTTTATCCCTTGTATTGCGGTTATTTTAGGATCCCACCTTTTTGGAAGAGATCTTAAGATCTTGCTTACGAGATCAAAATTCAAAAATGATTTACTAAGAACTCTTAGATTATTGACGACATCCGTAAAACGGGTGTACATATCGCCTATAGTCTCGCTTGGTTGCATTCGAAAAAGCTCAAAATCATGCAATAAAATGTTAACTTTCGAGTCTTTGACTCTACTAGTTCCCTCGTGCGTGATTTCAAGTGTTCGCTAAATATCAAAAGCCATTTCGCATGTAGAAATCCGATTGGACTCATTTTTGTCCAAAGCGCAAAATAAGGCATTCATAGCCTTTGTGTTTAAAGAAAAATACTTCTTCTCCAAATCCGACCATTTGTTCATCGGTTTAGAGGGAAGTTGAAAATCATTTTCAACAATATTCCACAAATCCAAATTTATAGAAATCAAGAAAACTCTCATTCGAGTTTTCCAATAAGTGTAGTCCAATCCGTTAAACAACGGTGGATGAACAACCGATAAGCCCTCTTGAAAGCCATGAAGAGCCATTTCTCTCAGGTGTAAATCCAAAATGAGAAATACCAAGCTCTGATACTAATTGTTAGGATCAAGAGCACTAAGAAGGGGGGGGGGAGGGGGTGAATTAGTGTAGCGGGAAACTTTCGACGATTTAAAACGATGTTCATACGATAAAGATGATTTCGGTAAGAAAGCCAATTCGAAAATCACTTTAATTTATGATCAAGCGAAGTGCAGTTAAAGTAAAGCTATGGAGGCAGTTTGCAGTTAAGATGCAAACCGAGATTTAGAGTGGTTCGGTCAATCTTGACCTACATCCACTTTTGGCTTCCTCCTCCGATGAGGTCACCGATGTCCACTAGAGGCCTTCCTTCAATAGGCGAAGGCCAACCACCCTTTTATAGTTTCACTCCTTTTGACGGGCTTTGGAGATAACCCTTATAGAATTTCTCTCCTCTCTTGAAAGCTCAAAACTTGGAAGAAAAGAGGGAGGAGAACTTCTAGCCTTTACAACACTTTTGAGCTCTAAAAATCACAGAGCAAGATTGGATTTCGGTGCCTTTGGTTGCCCTTTCATGCAAGAAAGGGTGGGGTTTATATAGGCCACAAACTGGTTTGAATTTGGAGCTCAAAAGTGTCTTTTCCTGGATTTCCGGGGTCCTGGCGGTACTACCTCCTAACTGGGGCAGTACAACCACCTGGCAGCTCGGAGACTGAACCTTTGGGTGGTGCCACCGCTTGACTAGGGTGGTTGCACCGCCCAATCTCACTCAGAGACGGAGCCCAGGCGGTGCCATCGCCTAACCTGAGCGGTTGCACCGCCTAGCAGGAATTCTGGTCCGAATGAGTTGATCCATTCAGCCCAATTTGGGTCTATCAAGGGCCCAATTGCCCCCAGATTAAGTTAATGGGATCACCTCCCATTTCTAACTTAATCTACATGCTAACTATGATATTTCTTAAGACATTTACTGCAACTTGCTCCGGTGCGTCGATCGCTTCTTCCGGCGAGCTTCCGGCGAACTTCCAACGAACATCCGACGAACCTTCGGCGATGCTCCGGTGGACTATCGGCAAACTCCTGGACTTGCGACGATCCACTTGGCAAGTTCCGATGAGCTTCTTTGGCAAGCTCCTAGACTTCTCGGATTTGTTCCCGCAGAACCTCCGACGATCGTCCGGACCGATCTTCCGACGAACTTCCGACAATCTCTCAGCAATGTTCCAGTAGATTCTCGGCAAGTACTTGGACTTAATGACGATCTTCTTGGTGAGTTCCGACGAGCTTCTTTCGCAAGCTCCTAGACTTCTTGGTCAATTCCGACAGAACGTCCGACGAACGTCTGGACTTTCGATGAACTCTCTAACTCCCAATGAAATCTCGTTCTTGTCTCCGAGACTTTATTTTACTTTATTCCTTGATCGCTATTGTAGTTAATCCTGCACACTTAAAACCTACTTCGATCTAAATAATTATTATAAGGGTTGAATGATGTGTTGTCTGACATGTCATTGGTTCATTGACGTCTCATCCGATTCTTCGGTGCATCGTCCTCTCTTGCGGCCTATTGTCCAATAGGCCAGTTGACCTTCGCAACTCCAATTTCTTTGATGCAATTTTCACTCTTCTTGGCCTGATGCCCGATCCCATGGCCCGAGGCCTTCTATCGATACATTGATCGATCCTCCTGCTCGACATCCAATCTTATGACATATTCTACTCTAGCCCAACATGATTCTTCCTGCTTTAATTTTCTCTCCCTGATCAAAGCTTCCTGCGTCACTCAAAATGTAGATCAAATCATAAATAATATCAATTGGTTTCATAATCAAAATCCAAAATTCAATAGAAATTGTTTTACGCGATTGCTGTAATTTTTTTGTTGTAGTTTTCAAATCTGTGTTGTACCTTTTCTTGCTGTCAAGAGGTATTTTTGATAGGGCTTTTAATATCAAATTTATTGACACAAAAGGGGAAGAAATGGCAAGAACTATTGCTGCCCCTTTGGATTGGCCGAAGGCTGCTTGCAGCCTTGGCTGAGAGCTCCAATTTATTGCTCTCGGATTGGCCAAAAGCAGCAGGAAAGAGAGCAGCATGGCTGCCCTCAACCTACTGCATGGCAGCCACTGCAGCTAGGTTTCCTATCTGCAAGGGGCACCCCTGGCGACCAAGGTTTCCAGGCCATTGGGGTTGCCCAAGCGGCTAGGAGTTCTAGCCGCATGGGGCACCTATAGCCCATGGCAGCCCTGCAGCCATAGTTTCCTGGTTGCAAGGGACTCCTTGGTGGCTAGGGTTTCTTAACCATGCAAGGCAGTCTAGTGGCCTAGGATTCCTAGTTTTTGGAGAGTCTCTATATAGTAAGATTTCCTTGCTTAAGAAGGAACTACTTGCCATGTGGGGAACCTACCATGTGAGGAACTTGCAATACTATATATAATTAATTAAAATAGTTTAATTAATTATTATTATCTACTAGTCCTACATGGTGATGTGTACATGTGATGTATGATATGGACGGATGATCATGGATCGTGTGATATGTGTGTACATGTGATGTGATTATTATTATTATTAGGGCCTACGAGCCTCTAATTTATTTCTCATTTATTGTCGAGCCTGTGTGACTGTAATTAAGTTGTAATTACATAATAAGGTGCAGTGGGAGCATGGAAGCAATAGCAGAACCCACGAGGTCTAGACGGACGATTGCAATGCATGTAGATGCGCCAAGGTCCCAACGGAACTGACGAGGATGAGATGGATGATCACAAGGCATGGAGATGCGCCTGTGATTAAGTTGTAATTACATAAAAAGGCGCAACAGGAACGTAGAAGTGATAGTGGAACCCACGAGGTCGAGACAAACAATCGTAATGCATGGAGATGCGCCAAGATCCCAATGTAACCGACGAGGACGAGATGGACGATCAGAATGTTAGGATCAAGAGTGGTACTAAGAGGGGGGTGAATTAGTACAGTGGATAACTTTTCCGTTTCAAAAGTCTTCGTTTCGATTAAACATGATTCCGACGAAAATTGTTTCGTAAATATTTTAACTTGAAAGCGTATGGGAGCATAGAGAAAGCATTAAGAAGGTAAAGTAGCTTGCAAGAAAGGTAAATTGCTTAAGACAAAATGCAAACCGGAATTTAGAGTGGTTCGGTCGTTGTGACCTACATCCACTTTCGGATTCCTCCTCCATCGAGGTCACCGACGTCTACTAATGGCCTTCCTTCAATAGGCAAAGACCAACCACCTTTTACAGTGCTATCTTCTTTACACGGGTTTAGGAGATAACCCTTATAAGTCTCACGCTTCTTTTGAATGATCTCAACACCTAGAAATGGAGGAGGAGGACTTTAGCACTTTTTACAACTCTTTAATACTTCAAAGATTCAAGATTATACCAATACTTTCGTGCCCTTTCATGCAGAAAAGGGTGGGGTATTTATAGTCTCCAATGACTTTTGAATTGGAGCAAAAAAGTATTATTTCCCCGGATTTCGGGGTACTGGCGGTACCACCGCCATTATTGGGTGGTACTATCGCCTGGCATATGACACTGGGTGGTACCATCGCTTGACAGAGCTCGGAGACCGAGCTCTGACGGTACCACCGCTTGACAGAGGTGGTACCACCGTTGGAAGCATTAACTGCCAACGGTACCACCGCCTAGACCACCTAGGAGACTAGGTCACTAGGCAGTGCCACCACTGGTCGTGGTTTCAGGTGCTAAATGGGCTATCCAATCTAGCCCAATTCAGCCCTGTTAAGGGTCCCAATTGGTCCCTAACTGAGTTAGTATGATCAACGGTGGACTTCCTATAAGCTCTTGGACTTCACGATGGTCTTCTTGGCGAGTTTCGACGAACGTCTGGACTTCCGACGAACTCTTGAAATCCCAACAAAATCTCGATCTTGACTCCAGCACAACACCTGCTTTATGTCTTACTGCTATCTTGGTTAATCCTATTCACTTTTCTCAATATATAGATTAGATTAAACAATTTATCAATTGATTTCATCATCAAAATCCGAGATTCAATAATCTCTTCCTTTTTGATGATGATAATCAATTGATTATGGAGTTAACCTTAACTCCCCCTATGTATATGCTATACTTGAGAAAATACATTCTTGAATTCAAGGCCTTTGAATTCAAGCATCAAATCGATAAGTTAAGTTCATTTAAACTTATCAACATGTACATCATGATACTTATCATGATTTACTAATTCAAAATACGATACTATGTATTTATGAAAATGATGTGAAGGCATGACATCCATTTTCAAGTCCAATGATAAGAAACAGTCATCATTTCGAATATGAAATTTAGCAAGATGACAATTCTTGATAAAAGATAATAATTTCATTATTCCATGACAAGATATCAATAGTAAATAATAAGTTAAGCTTGTGATACCTTATCATAATGAAAGACATTTATCAAAATGATATGAATATAAGCATGATAATGGGAATAAAACATTTACAAGTTATCATGCCACACTATGATACGTTTCAAGCAAACATTTTGATAATTTTCAAGTATGTATTCGATGATACCAATCATATTTAATCATTTATCTAAGACATGCCAATTTGTCATCAATTTAACATATTTCTCCCCCTTTGTCATCAACAAAAAGGAGAATAATTCAACAATGCAAGTGTGGTAAAAAAAATTCAAGCAACTTTCACATATATATGTATCTAAGCTATAAATGAAAGTAAGCAAAACTTTGTATGACAATTTTTCTTTTACTAAGACAACATTTTTAGTCAAGGGGTTTTTTTTTTTTGGTTCTTCTTTGAATAAGCCAAATTCATGAAAGGATTTGAACCAAGTCAAATTCAAAACAATAAATGAGTTTCATTAAATCATGCTTCAATTTTAACAAAGAGAAGAATTTATGGAAAGGATCAAGATATTCATGTGAAATCAAATCCCCATTCTTGTAAGTGATCATCACATACTACAAATTCATAAAACTTCTTCTTTCATGAGAAGAGTAAAGAAGAGTTCATGAAAGCTCCATTTATAAAATACATAAAGATAGTCCGAAAAAGAAATATAACAACTCATGCATTCAGATATTTTAACATGTCTATATCTCTTCTAATGAAATCAAATTATTCTTCACTTAAAGATTTTATAAAGATATCGGCCAATTGATGTTTCGTATCAATGAATTCTAAGATTACATCATGATTATTAACATAATCTCATATAAAATGATGCCTAATGTCAATATGTTTAGTTCTAGAGTATTGAATAGGATTTTTTGTTTAATATATTACACTTGTGTGATCACATTTTATGAAAATATTCTTAAGAAAAAATCTGTAATCTTCTAATGTATTTTTCATCCATACGACTTGTGCACAACATGCACTAGCTGCTATGTATTCGGCTTCAGTCATAGATAGTGCAATCGAGTTTTGTTTCCTAAAAGATCAAGAGACAAGTGCATGACCTAAGAATTGATATATTCTAGATGTGCTTTTTCTATCTAATCTATATCCACCAAAATCCGCATTAGGATAAATAATTAATTCAAAATTTTTGGATTTTAGATACTATAATCATAGATTAATGGTTCCTTTAAGATATTTAAAGATTCTTTTAACTACTTTAAGATGAGATAGCTTAGGATTAGATTGAAACACAAAGTCTTATGCTAAACATGATATCCGGTCTTATTGCGGTGAGGTATAGTAAACTATCTATCATACCTCTATAAGCTTTTTGGTCAAAGCTTTCTCCACTTTTGTCAATGTCTAACTTAGTGGAGGTACTCATAGGAGTATTGATAGCCTTTGAGCTATCCATATTAAACTATTTTAGCAAGTCTAATGCCTATTTTGTTTGACCAAGAAAAGTACCATTACTAAGTTGTTTGATTTGTAAGGCTAAAAAGAAAAGTTAGTTCCCCCATTAAACTCATTTCAAACTCTAGGCTCATACTCTTGGCAAACGATTCACATTGAGATTCATTTGTAGAACCGAAAATAATATCATCAACATAAATTTGAACAATAAGAAAATTATTTTTAAAATTTTTAATAAATAATGTGGTATCAACCTTGCCTTTAGAGAAATTATTTTGGATAAGAAATGAGCTAAGTCTCTCATACCAAGCCCTTGGGACTTGTTCCAATACATAGAGAGCTTTAGTCAATTTAAACACATGATTAGGGAAATTATCATTCTCAAATCCGGGAGGTTCAATATAAAATTCTTTGGAAATAAAGCTATTAAGAAAACCACTTTGAACATCGAATTGAAATAACTTAAAATTATTACTACTAGACAAAGAGCATCCTTATGGCTTTTAATTGTGCCACAGTAGTGAAGGTTTCTTCATAATCGATACCTTCTTCTTGATTGAAACCCTTAGCTACTAATCTAGCCTTGTTTCTGACCACGATACCAAATTCATCTTGTTCGTTTCTAAAGACCCATTTAGCACCAATAACTAAATGGACATTTGGCCTCGGAACAAGCCACCACACCTCATTTCTCTCAAATTGATTTAACTCTTCTTGCATTGTGATAACCCATGAATCATCTTTCAAGGCCTCATCAATGTATTTAGGTTCAATTTAGGAGAGAAAAGCAGCATTGGCACAAAAATTCTTAAGAGAAGAATGAGTTTGAACCCCTTTTGATGTGTCTCCTATGATTAGCTCCTTAGGATGAGCATCTACAAACTTCCATTCCTTGGGTAAGGATGTTTCGGAAGAAGATGCATCCAAGTTGCTAGATGGAGAAAGAGTTTCATTTAAATACAAAGCATCAAAATTAAGATCATCATCAAAATTATTTTTCTTAACTCCGGAAACTTAATTAAAAACGACATGAATATATTTTTTTATAACCAAAGTTCTTTTGTTAAAGACATGAAAGACCTTAAAAATAGAAGAGTAGCCAAGAAAATTCCCTTGATTGGATTTTGCATCAAATTTTCTAAGGCAAGGATAAAGTTCAAGAACTTGCTACCAACCTCAAAATTTTCTAAGGTTTTTTTGAGTAGTAAGTTTTCCTTTCTAAGCATTTCTAATTGATTGCATATTGTGGAACGAGCTAAACTATCATCATGCTTAATTTTTAGTCTATCATAATCACTAACAAGAGAAGCATGCTCATTTTTAAACAATTTATATTTTTTACTAACTAATTTACATTCATCGAATAAATCATGAAAAGTACTTAGTAATTCATCAAAAGATAAATTTGCATCTAATGAACTACTAACCTCATCTCCAATGGCCATTAGCGCATAGTGAGCAACTTGCTCGGTGTTGATTTGCTCCTCTTCTTCGGACGAACTTGAGTCGTCCCACGTTGCTTTAAGAGCCTTGTTCTTCTTTGGTTGTTTCTTCTTTACTTTGGGACATTCGCTTTTGAAATGTCTCAGCTTCTTGCATTCGTAGCATATGACTTGTTCTTTCTTGGGTTTAAATTTATTTTTAGTGTTATTTCTAAATTTATTTTTTTTTATGAATTTTTTGAACTTTCTTGTCAAGAGTGCCAAGTCATCATCATAGTCCTCATCACTTGAATTTTCTTTCAAGTGGTCTTCTTGAGTTCTTAGTACCATATCCTTCTTGTTCTTTGGAAGGTTGTTCTCAAGCTCTTCATGAGCATTGCAAGTCATCTCATAGGTCATTAATGACCCGATTAGTTCTTCGAGAGAAAAGTTATTTAAATCCTTAGCCTCTTGAATGACCGTTACTTTAGGATCCCAACTCTTTGGAAGGGATCTTAAGATTTTATTAATAAGTTCAAAATCCGAAAAACTTTTACCAAGTCCTTTTAGACCATTAATGACATCTGTAAATCGGGTGTACATGTCTCCAATGGTCTCACTCGATTTCATTCGAAACAACACATAAGTATGGACTAAAAGATTAATTTTTGACTCCTTTACTCTACTAGTGTCTTCGTAAGTCACTTCGAGTGTGTGCCATATATTAAAAGCCATTTCACAAATAGATACTCGATTGAATTCATTTTTATCTAAAGTACAAAACAAGGCATTCATAGCCTTGGCTTTTAAAGCGAAAGTATTCTTTTCCAACTCATTCCAATCGTTCATTAGAAGAGAAGACTTTTGAAAATCATTTTTGATAATGTTCCATAGCTCAAAATCTATAGAAATCAGAAAAATTCTTATTCTAGTCTTCCAATATATATAATCCGTTCTATTGAACATAGGCGGAAGTGAAATTAAGTGACCCTCTTGGTTGCCAACAAGTGCCATCTCTCTTGGGTTTCAAACCAAATGAGAGTGAACCTTGCTCTGATATCAATTATTAGGATCAAGTGTGGCACTAAGAGGGGGGGTGAATTAGTGCAGTGGAAAACTTTCCCATTTCAAAAGTCTTCGTTTTGATTAAACTTGATTCCGACGAAAATCGTTTCGTAAAGATTTTAACTTGAAAGCATATGGGAGTGTAGAGAAAGTACTAAGAAGTTAAAGTAGCTTGCAAGAAAGGTAAATTGCTTAAGACGAAATGTAAACCATAATTTAGAGTTGTTCGGTCGTTGTGACCTACATCCACTTTCGGATACCTCCTCCGTCGAGGTTATCGGCGTCCACTAATGGCCTTTCTTCAATAGGCGAAGACCAACCACTTTTTATAGCACTTTCTCCTTTTCACGGGCTTAGGAGATAACCCTTACAAGTCTCACACCTCTCTTGCATGATCTCAACACTTAGAAAGGGAGGAGGAGGACTCTAGTACTTTTTACAACTCTTTAACACTTCAAAGATTCAAGATTATACCAATACATTCATGCTCGTTCATGTAGAAAAGGGTGGGGTATTTATAGGCCCCAATGGCTTCTGAATTGGAGCCAAAAAGTATTACTTCCCTGGATTTTGGGGTACTGGCGGTACCACCACCTGACACATGACACTAGGTGGTACCACCACCCAGTCTAGGCTGTACGACTACTTGACAGAGCTCGAAGACCGAGCTCTAGCGGTACCACTGCTTGACAGGGATGGTACCACCACTGGTAGCATTAACTGCTAGTGGTACCACCGCCCAGACTACCTAGGAGACTGGGTCACCACGCGGTGCCACCGTCGGCCATGGTTTCAAGTGCCGAATGGGCTATCCAATCAGGCCAAATTTAGCCTTGTTACAAGCCCAATTGGCCCCTAACTGACTTAGTGGGATCATCTCCCAAACCTAACTCAATCTACTATTTAATTATGATAATTAAGACATTTAATAAAGCATTCTAGTTTCGGTACGTCAATTGTTCTTCCGGCGATCTTTCGGCGAACTTTCGACGATCTCTCGACAATATTCCGATGGACTTCTGGCAAGCTCCTAGACTTCATGATGATCTTCTTAGTGAGTTCCGATGAGCTTCTTTGGCAAGCTCTAGGACTTCTTGGTTGGTTCCGGCATAACTTCCGATGAACGTCCGGACTTCCGATGAACTCTTGAACTCCCAACGAAGTCTCGATTTTAATTCTGGCACAACACTTACTTTATGTCTTACTGATATCGTAGTCAATCCTGTATACTTTTCTCAACATATAGATTAGATCAAACAATTTATTAATTGATTTCATCATCAAAATCTGAGATTCAATACACAGGGCATGGAGATGCGCCATTGCACACATAGATGTTGATGTGAGTGATCAAGCTCACTAGCTCGGGCTTGATCACATTAAGAGGTGGTCCATGATCATCTGGTGTGATTGCTCATATGATGTGTGATTGATTATACACCTATTAGATATGTATATATATTTGTATGCGATATACATATATATTAAATATGTATGTATGTGACACATTACATTAGGGGACCGAATCAAAATCTCCTCTCTTGATAATATTAAGTTGGTAAATGTGAGACAATTAGATTGACCCATGTGGCCTTCCATCATTATAGGTAGGGACCGATTCCTGATGTAGGTTATATTAGGAACAAGTTGGCACTAAGAGGAGGGGGTGAATTAGTGCAGCGGATAAAATTATGTCGGTTCAAAATCTCATTGCGATTAAACCCATTTCAGAAGATGTTAACTTGAAAGCATACGGAAGAGTGTAGTGGATGTGAAGCAAGTAAGGTAGTTTGCAGTAAAGGTAAATAGCAAAATCGAAATGCAAACTGAATTATAGTGGTTCGGTCATCGTGACCTACATCCACTCCATCGATTCCCCTTTCGTTGAGGCCACCAGTATCCACTAACGACCTTTCTTCAATGGGTGAAAATCAACTACCCTTACAACTCGATTCTCATTTTGACAAGGTTAGGAGAGAACCTTTATAATCCCCACAACCTCCTCTCTTAAACTTCACTAGCACTTAGAGTTTAAGAGGAGTTCACACAAGATTACAACTGCGTTTTCTTTCTTTCTCACTCTCTATTCTTGTGTATGTTAACTAGGGATGAGAGGACTATTTATAGGTCTCAAGTAGATTCAAACTTGGAGCCTAAAATGATCTCATCCCGGGTTTTTCGGGTCCTGGCGGTACCACCGCCTGTGTTGGGCGGTACCACCGCCTACAACACTGACACTGGGTGGTACCACCGCCTGACAGTCTCGGAGACAGAGTCTAGGCAGTACCATTGCCCAGACCAGTAGTACCACTACTTGGCATATTCTCGGATATTATGCCATGACGGTGGCACCTGTTGGGTCACTGTTTGGGCCTTGCACTTTGCCCAACACAGCCCAAACTTGGGCCCAATTGGCCCCTAATTGAGTTGGTGTAATTACATTCTAAACTGACTCAATTAGACTCTAAACTAACTTGATCTAGACATAATCAATTACAAGTAAATCCTTTGTTGTCCAGCAAGTCATTGGTTCTTCCGGCGCTTCGTCCTCGCCTTCGGCGCATTGTCCTCTCCTTCGGCGTATTGCCCAATCAGCATGTTGTCTTCTCGCAACATCTGATCTCCTTAGTGCAATGTCCGATCTTCTTGACCCGATGCTCGAATTCACAAACCAAAGCCTTCTACTGACACGTCGATCGATCCTCCGGCTCAACGTCCAATCTTCTGACATGTTTGCTCTAGCCCAACGTTTGTTTTCTCGTGCTTTAATCGATTTGCCTCTTCTGATCGAAGCTTCTTGTGTCACTTAAAATACAAATCATAAACACTATCAATTGGTTTCATCATCAAAATCCGGGATTCAACAATCCCTCTCTTTTTTATGATGATAACTAATTGATGACGGAGTTAACCTTAACTCCCCATATCAATATGTCATATTATTAGAACTCTTGAATTCAAAAATCCAAGCAACATGTCATCATAAAATCATGCATAACATCATCATACTTCTCCCCCTTTGTCATCAACAAAAAGGAGAAGTGCATTTATCAATGTTCTAGAGATATAAGCTTAGCAATTTAGCAACTTTCCCATCACTTTAGAATTTGCAAGTTTGCATTTTTGCTTCTTAAGATAGGCAAGCTAGCAATTTTTGGTGATGTTAGTTAACAAGTTGGATTTTCTTTGCGATGTATAAGATAGCATATTTTTGCATCTTCTTGAAATAAGCAAGCTAGAAAACTTAGTGATGTTGAAGATAGCAAGTTCTTTCTTCTCTTTTGTGAAGTGCAATTTTTGCTTCCTTGGCAAAGCGCAAGCTAGCAAAATTTTACATCTATTAGAACAAGCAAGCTAGCAAATTTTTGTTTCTTTTGCAATGTGCAAGTTTCCAAATTTTACATCTTGAGCTAGCAATTTTTCTCCCTCTTTGTCATTGTCAAAAAGAAGGGAATAATACAATGTTATAATTCATTTCCCTTTACATCAATTTTCAAATCATGACAAAGTTAAAGTATCATTCTTATTTTAATATACCATAATTAAGATAAATTTTGAATTCAAGTCAAAGCAATTTTAATCATGATTCACATCATATGCAATACATTATATACATCATCATAATAAAATAATAAGTATTGCATGCATCATTCCAAATCATAAATAATTCAAATCATGATGGTACGAAAATATTAAATTACATTACATCCTATCATGCATGATCATAACTTCTCATTTGTATGCATCAACATAATATCATGAGTATTGCATGATTTTATATCATCACATGAAGGATAATAAGAAAAATTTGGTGATGAGATATACAAATCATGAAGACAAATTGTGAATATCAAGAAACATATTATGATTTTTTTTGGATAACTCAAATAGCGAAAAGAAAGAATCATAGTAAATAATCTTGATTTATAAAAATAATTCTTAAGTTATACTTTCGAGAAATCAAGAAACCATGATTTATTTTAACAAATCTTCTCTTAAATAAATAACAAAAAGAATTCTTTGGAGATCATGGAAAATCTTGATTCATATAAAGAGAATCTCATCTTATCACGATTTGATAAATATTCTCGTAAAAGAGTGAATCATACGTGCATCAAGAGAGATGTTTCATGTTGAATATATCACAAGTCATAAATATGATAAATGATTTAGTTGGATATATCATCTCATTAGTCATATGAAAATAGATCCAAAATCATCATCAAAATCACTTTTCGAAAAATTCAATGAAGGCAACATAGATAGATTCACATGAGAACTTGATTCATGCATAATGTCTCAATTAAAAAAAAAGTTATAATTCCAAAAAATTCATGATTCATCTACAAAATTCTCCTCTTTAGTAAATGATAAGAAGAAGCATAAGAGATCAAATAAGGGATATTGATTCATAAAAGATTTCATGTTATAAGTCTCGAGAAATTATGATTTTGATAAAACTCATTCAAATTCATCAAATCTTTTTTATAGTCCAAGAGATTCACAAAAGCATAATATACATGAATTCATTAATCTTTTATCAAAAAATCAATAAGATAGAGATGGAAAATGTATTCCTTTTTTATATGTTTCATTTGAAGTTGTTTGTTTCATACAAGTATGCCTTTGTCTTTTTATGCAAAATAGAAACATGCATCAAAGTTTAGGCTTGAAAAATAAATTTCATCAAAAAACCATCAAGACCAAAAAGTATAACACATTAAACATAAGACTTCTTCAAACAAGAGATTTGATTCATCATTTTAATTCTAATGATAATATATTTTCCTTTTTATGTGTTTCATTTTATGTGTTCGATTTCATATGAGTATGCTCAAGTTTTTCGTATGAAAACCATCCATCATGTTTAAAATCGAAAAGCAATACAAAATCATCATGATACACATAATTATTTCTTAAACACATACATAAAATTAATCTTACTAGGTGTACAAGCATTAGATTAATATTTTATTGTATTTTCATGAAACATGCAATTGTCATGATTATTTTTTTATAATTTTTTTATTTATTTTACTAACTAATTTAAAATAACTCATGAAAAGCATCATTTAATTTCGAAATAAACTAAGGGGATTTTGATTACCTTATCGTCGAAAGTCGTTAAGGCATAGTCTGCCACCTTGCCTTTATTGGTTTGCTCCTTGTATTCGGATGAGCTCGATTTGTCCTAGAGCGCTTCCTTCTTCTTGCGTTCATAGCAAATGGTTGCATTCTTTTTAAGTTTATTTTTGTTATTTGATTTTTGTTTCAAGAATTTTTTAAGCTTTATAGTCAAAAGTTCAAAGTCATCATCACTTGATCTTTTGCTCAAGTGGTCTTCATTTGTTCTAAGTCCCAAATCCTTCCTATTCTTTGAAAAGTTATTCTCAAGCTCTTTGTGAGCATTGTAAGTCATCTCATAGGTCATTAATGACCTTATAAGTTCTTCAAGTTCAAAAGTATTCAAATCCTTAACTTCTTGAATGACTGTTACTTTAGGATCCCAAGTTTTAGATAGAGATCGTAAAACTTTATTCACAAGTTCAAGATTCGAAAAATATTTACCAAAAGCTTTTAGACTATTGACGACATCTGTAAAACAGGTGTACATGTCTCCAATAGTCTCGCTTGGTTTTATTCGAAATAGTTTAAAATCATGCATCAAAATATTTATTTTAGAGTCTTTAACTCTACTAGTGCTTTCGTGTGTGATTTCAAGTATATGCCAAATGTCAAAAGTAATTTCGCAAATAGAAACCCGATTGAATTCATTTTTGTCTAAGGCACAAAATAGAGCACTCATAGCTCTAGCATTTAAAGAAAAAATTATTTTCTCCAAACTATTCCATTCGTTCATTGGAGTAGAAGACTTTTGAAATCCGTTTTCAACGATATTCCATAAGTTTAAATCCATAGAAAGCAAGAAAACTCTCATTTGAGTTTTCCAATAAGTGTAACCTATCCCATTGAACATAGGAGGACGAACGATAGAGAAACCCTCTTGAAATCCAAAAAGAGCCATTTCTCTTGGGTGTTAAACCAAATGAGAAATAACATGGCTCTAATACCAACTGTTAGGAACAAGTCGGTACTAAGAGGAGGGGGTGAATTAGTGCAGTGGATAAAATTACATCGGTTTAAAATCTCATTGCAATTAAACCCATTTTAGAAGATGTTAACTTGAAAGCATATCGATGAGTGTAGTGGATGTAAAGCAAGTAAGGCAGTTTGCAGTTAAGGTAAATAGCAAACAAAAATACAAACCGAATTATAGTGGTTCGTTCATCGTGACCTACATCCACTCCACCGATTCCCCTTTTGTCAAGGCCACCGGCATCCACTAACGATCTTCCTTCAATGGGCGAAGATCAACTACCCTTACAACTCAATTATTCTTTTGATAGGTTTAGAAGAGAACCTTTATAACCCCCACAACCTCCTTTCTTAAACTTCACTAGCACTTAGAGTTTGAGAGGAGTTCACACAAGATTACAGTAGCATTTTCTTTCTTTTTCACTCTCTATTCTTATGTATGTTAACCAGGGAAGAGAGGGGTATTTATAGGCCTCAAGTGGATTCAAACTTGGAGCCTAAAAAGATCTCATCCTAGGTTTCCCGGGTCCTAGCAATACCACCGCCTGTGCTGGGCGGTATCATCGCCTGTAGCACTGACACTGGGCGGTATCACCACCTAGTCTGGCAGTACTACTACCTGGGAGACTGTGTTTGGGCGATACCATCACCCAAATAGGTAGTACCACCGCCTGATAGTCTCGGAGACTAAGTTTAGGCGATACCACCACCTGGCATAGTCTCGGAGACTATGCCACGATAGCGCCACCTTGTCACGTACTTAGTTGATTTTGCCTAATTCATGCAGCATCCTTGCGTATCCGTCCGCAAAGGTCAGACTCCCCAAAGCCTCCTATAGTCTCTTAGGACTCACAAAAGAGAAAACGGGTTAGTGAAAACACCTCACCCGGGATCCACAAGCAAACATTTATGAAAATACTTTATAGATAATGCAAATTATAAACAGACTTTACAAGCTCTAAACAGTTACACAACAAAGGGCCAAATGTTCCATTATAGATTGAAAATCTCTCACAAGTGTCCACATGACACAACCTTTATTTACAAGCCTAAAGTGGCCACCAACCCAACTAAAATGGTACTATTAAGCCTTCGGTCGTCCCTCTACATGTTGTGTAAAGCATGAACATACCAAAAGACACAGATATACATAAGCATTACATTAAACATCCTATTTATAAGTTTGTCCATGACATTCTCCCCCACTTATTCCTTTGACGTCCTCGTTGAAGCCTTTGCCGACACTGCAACTCCTTGCCTTTGCTTAGTCTTCAATCTTCTACTCTAGCTACAATGCGCCTCCTAGCTCCTAGCTGCTCTTCGCTGCTATTTTTGAGTAGTCGAACCTTTGATCCGTCGTGCTGCTTATACTCTCCTATAACTCTGACTCTAGTGTGAGGTTGGCTGAGTTGTTTTGATCTATGTTGGTTCCTGCGGATCCTCCAGATGAAGGAAAATACCATCCTTACTATGCACCAGTCTCTCAAATGCCTCATGCTGCTTGAACTGGGTGGATGCTTGTTGGAGCTTTAACAAGCATCGCCTCGCAAACTTCTGAAGTTTTGGGTCCTTCCTCCATAAAATTTGCCCATTGACTCTTCTTTCACTTGTCACTTCCAAGTAGATTCACATCACTTCTGCTTTCGATTGGCATTTCATTGGGAAATGAAGCAGATAATCTACTCTCAGTAGCACTGATCACTGTTGGTGAGGATTTGACAACTATTGTCTTCTATTATCTTCAAAGGGTCTTTGAACCTATGCAGAGCTCCTCTGCTGGATAGATAAAAGAATTGGGGTACTCAGTTTTGTTAGGATCAAGAGCACTAAGAGGGGGGGGGGGGGGTGAATTAGTGCAGCGGAAAACTTTCGACGATTTAAAATGACGTTCGTACGATAAAAATGATTTCGGTAAGAAAGCCGATTTGGAAATTGCTTTAACTTAGATTAGGCGAAGTGCAGTTAAAGTAAAGCTATGGAGGTAGTTTATAGTTAAGATAGAGAACAGAAAGTAAATGCAAACTGAGATTTAGAGTGGTTCGGTCAATCTTGACCTACATCCACTTTTGGCTTCCTCCTCCGATGAGGTCACCGACGTCCACTAGAGGCCTTCCTTTAATAGGCGAAGGCCAACCACCCTTTTATAATTTCACTCATTTTGACGAGCTTAGGAGACAACCCTTATACAATTTTCTCTCCTCTCTTGAAAGATCAAATCTTGGAAGAAAAGAGGGAGGAGAACTTCTAGCCTTTACAACACTTTTGAGCTCTAAAAATCACAGAGCAAGATTGGATTTTCAGTGCCCTTTCATGCAGGAAAGGGTGGGGTATATATAGGCCCCAAACTGGTTTGAATTTGGAGCTAAAAAATGTCATCTCCCGGATTTTCGGGGTCCTGGTGGTACTACCGCCAGACTAGGCGGTACGACCTCCTGACAAAGCTCGGAGACCGAGCTCTAGCGGTGCGACCACCTAACTGGGGCGGTTCCACCACCCAGTTTTCCTGGGAAACTGAGCTCCTGGGCGGTGCCACCGCCGGCTAGGAAATCCGGGTCTGAATTCAGTGGAGTAGGCGGTAGGGTTGATGGAGAAGACGATACAATCCCAAAGGCGACCAAATCTATTAGAGAATTACTCTGAGTTGGGGTGAAAACTTCCTGCATTCTAGAAGTTCGATGGCATTAAGAAGGTGAATCACAGTAATTAACTCAATGCAAGGAGTGCAAACACTTCAAGTGCTTCAGAAGTGTGAGCAAAGAGCAAGCGAAGGCCAGTAACTAGCTTGATACATAGAGTACAACCTCAAGGAGGAGGGCAAAGTCAAGTAACCTTTGCCTTCTCAACTCTTAAGAGAATGGGCGAAACCTATAGAATCTCGTATTTTGATGATGAACCCAATTGATAATTGTGTTTATGTTTTAATCTGCGTTTTGAGTGATGCATGATGCTTCGATTAGGATGAGACAATTAAAGTAGGAAAAATCATGTTGGGCCGGAGGAACATGTCAGAAGATTGGATGTTGGGCCGGCGGATCGGTCGACGTATCGATAGAAGGCTTCAGGCCGTGGACTCGAGCATCGGGCCAAGAAGAGCGGGTCTTGCGCCAAGGATATCGAAGTTACGGAGTCAACTAACCGATTGGGTAATAGGTCGTAGGAGAGGACGATGCGCCGAAGAATCGGACGAAGCATTGAGGGACCAATGACATGCCGGACACTTGATTAATACTTAGTATTAATTGTCTAGATTGAAGTTTGTTTTACATGTGCAGGATTAACTACGATGGAAGTAAGACATGCAGCAGGAGTTACTTTGTTCCTTGCTCGTGCACTCTTGCATAACCCGAAGTCCTTCACTTTTGGCTATCTTGATGAGAAGCTCGTTGACACCGGTCTTACGAAGTTCCTTGGCCTGTGCATGGTCCACCTCCTCAACCCCTTTCACGATCAAGCACTCTCCCTCCATGAGAGCAAGGGATCAATGACTTTCACGAAAGTCCCGCCTTTGCGGTACCATGGCACTGCCATGCCTATGGCCCTACTATCCATCGCCTCGCATCTGCATCCCTTTTCTTCATGATAAGTAGATATGTCTCTATGGCACTCCTTCGAGTCTAGCTCCATTCTAACTGATGCTTGATTTTGGGTAGCTAAGTCCCTTTGGACCCGTCGTCGCTTCCTCGCCCCTTTCGACCCCCTGCTTCAACACCTCTGTGTTCTCCAAGCAGCACCCTTTGGTCGATGGAAAGACAAACTACAACTCCCATGCATGGCCTCTGCCATCACGTTATAGGATTTGCACCGATTCTGTTCTCCTTAGCTATCTTGGTTGTAATGTTCGCTTACTCGACCTTGTCCTCTGACTTGCCGGGCTCCCTTAAACGAATATGGGCTCTGGAGCAATCCAACTCTCCAACTGCTTTGATCATACCTCTACATGATCAAGTCCCTCCCGTGGGACTCATTGGTACTTGCATTCAAACTTTTTCCTTGGTGGAACATAGCCCCCATATGCTCATGACCAAGGCTTTCATCCAATGCAAAATTCGATGTACGCACGAAAGACCCACCTTTGCGGTACCATGGCCTTCAATCCTTGAATCCATAGCCATTTTTGCCGTCGTGTTGTTCACCGAAGTGGAGCTTCCAGTAGCTCTCGATCATACCTCCGTATGATCTAGTCCCTCACGGGACTATGTCGTGTATCATATTACCACGAACTGTTCCACCATGATCCCCTGCACCATGTCGCCTCCTGGTGACATCTCTATTGCATTCTGATCCTTATGGGATGAACTCGAATTGTGATCCCTCCATGTGTGGCCTCTACCAATACATCATAGGGTCTCTTCCACCTTCGATTTTGTTCGCTCCTTTGGCAATCGACCTTCATCCACCGACTCTTGGGTCATACCTAAATGAAGCACCGCTCTAGGATAGTCCATTGCCTAGTAGCTCTTGAAGTCCACTGACTTCGCTGAAAATGGTGCACCATTGTCTAGATCCTAGGCCTCTACCCCTACCAGCACAATCTCCGCTGTGCACTGCTTCATGCCTAGCAACTTGGCTAGCAACACTGTGGCATATTCTTTAAGAGTACCCACTTATGTGTCCTCTTGCCCCATGCCAAGGCCTTCTAAACCCAAATTCGCCTCTACAAGTTGAGTCGCCTTAGTTCCTCCATCAAATGCTTCTCCAAGATAAGGTGCATGTGCCCAGAAGCTCCCTTCGTCTTTGGCACCATGCAATATGAGTCTGCTCCGTCAGAATGAAAGACCCATGGAACAACATGATCCTGCTCTTGCCTTTGCAAGAGTTCATGTCCTTAATCTCTGTCCAAGGAAAGCACTGTGCCTCCGCTCCATGTTCCATCTTCTATACTGGCTCCCTTCATGCGGCTTGGGTACTTCGCCAAGTTACACCCAAGTTGCTCCGCTCCTCGTTTTTGCATTGAGTTGATGGTGGCCCTCACACTCCAAGTGTGCCTTCATTTGTGTTGCTTTGGGTCGCTCCCCCACTTGATCATGTAATGCATCCACCAATGCATTCTCTCAAGCAAGATCATGTGACGACTCCTTGCCACTTGCTCAGTCCATTGAGCTTTGTGGAGTTATTGTTTGTTGAGCTACTCCTCCTCAACATGTGCGGTCTGTCCCACATGATTCTCCCTCTGGAGAGCTGGGACTTTGTTGAATCTCGTATTTTGATGATGAAACTACTTGATATATGTTTATGATTTAATATGCGTTTTGAGTGACGCAGGATGCTTTGATCAGGATGAGACAATTAAAGCAGGAAAATCATGTTGTGCCGGAGGAACATGTCAGAAGATTGGACGTCGGGCCGGTAGATCGGTCGACGTATCGACAGAAGGCTTCGGGCAGTGGACTCGGGCATCGGGCCAAGAAGAGCGGTTATTGTGCCAAGGATATCGGAGTTGCGGAGTCAACTGGCCGATTGGGCAATAGGCCGCAGGAGAGGACGATGCGCCGAAGAATCAGACGAAGCGTCGAGGGACCAATGACATGCCGGACAACTTGGTTAATTGCTTAGGATTAATTGTCTCGATCGAAGTTTTATTTTAAGTGTGCAGGATTAACTACGATGAAAGTTAGACAAGCAGCAGGAGTTGCGCCGGAGTCAAGTTCATGATCACGTTGGAAGTTCGAGAGTTCGACGGAAGTTCGGACGGTCGTCGGAGGTTCTGCGAGAACAGATCCGAGAAGTCCAGAAGCTTGCCAAGCGAAGCTCGTCGGAACTTGCCAAATGGATCGTCGCAAAGTCCAGGAGTTTGCCGGAAGTCCACAGGAGCATCACCGAGGGTTCATCGGATGATCGACGGAAGTTCGCCGGAAACTCGCCGGAAGGAGCGATTGACGCACCGAAGCAAAGCTGCAGAAATTGTCTTAGATCTAATCGTAGTTAGCACGTTGATTAAGTTGGAAAATGGGAGGTGATCCCATTAGCTTAATCTTGGGGCAATTGGGACCCTGAAAGACTGAAATTGGGCCGAATGGAGCTAACCATTCGGACCCTGATTGCACCAGGAGGTGCAACCGCCTAGGCCAGGAGGTGGCACCGCCTGGGCTAAGCCTCCCAGCGAGACTGGGTGGTGCAACCTCCCCATCCGGGAGGTGGCACCGCCTGAGCTCAGTCTTCGAGCAAGACTGGGCGGTGCAACCTCCCTGAAAGAGAGGTGACACCGCCTGAGCTCAGTCTTCGAGCAAGACTGGGCGGTGCAACCTCCCTGACAGAGAGGTGGCACCGCCTGAGCTCGGTCTTCGAGCTCTGCCAGGCGGTGCAACCTCTCCAGTCAAGAGGTGCAACCGCCTGATCCCGGAATTCCGGGATTTGATCGTTTTGAGCTCCAAATTTGAACTGGGTTGGGGCCTATAAATACCCCACCCATTCAGCACTGAAAAGATACAGACCTACACCGAAATCTTGATCTTTTCTGTGATTCTAAGAGCTCAAAAGTGTTGTAAAGCCTTTAAGTCTCCTCCTTCTGTTCTTCAAGTTTTTGAGTTGTAAAGTGAGGAGAGAAAGGTCTGTAAAGGTTGTCTCCTGAGCCTGTCAAAAGGAGAGAAACTGTAAAAGGGCAGTTGGCCTTCGCCTATTGAAGGAAGGCCTCTAGTTGACGTCGGTGACCTCGTCGGTGGAGGAAGCCAAAAGTGGAGTAGGTCAAGACTGACCGAACCACTCTAAATCTCTGGTTTGCGTTTATTTTGAGCACTTTATCATTACTGCAAACCTCCTTCATAACTACTGCTCTCTGCGCTTTTACGAACAAGTTCTAAGTGCTGTTCTTTCCGAATATGCATTCAGACGTAAATCGGTGTTTTCGTACATTACAGTTTACATTTACGTTTTAATTCTGCAAAACTGTCTTCTACGCCTTCACGAACAAGTTTTTAAGTGCTGATATGTCCGAATATGCTTTTAGACGTAAACCAGCGTTTTCGTACGATATTTACATTGCAGTTTCGTTTACGCCTTGATTCTGCAAAATTGTCTTCTGCGCTTTTACGAACGAGTTTCTAAAGTTCAGATCTCTTTGAAACAGCGTCTAGACGTAAAATTGCGTTTAGACGTAAAACTGCTCAAACTGTGTTTAGACGTTTTAGACGTAAACTGAGTTTAGACGTAAATCTACGTTTAGACGTAAAACTGCGTTTAGACGTAAATCTACGTTTAGACGTAAAACTGCGTTTAGACGTAAATCTACGTTTAGACGTAAACTGTGCTTAGACGCAAACTGCGCTTAGACGCAAACTGTGTTTAGACGCAAACTGCGCTTAGACGCAAACTGCGCTTAGATGCAAACTGTGTTTAGACGCAAACTGCGCTTAGACGCAAACTGCGCTTAGACGCAAACTGTGTTTAGACGCAAGCTGCGCTTAGACGCAATCTGCGCTTAGACGCAAACTGCACTTAGATACAAACTGAGAATTAGCTTTTGCATCATAATAGTTTTTATTGAACGAATGCAGCTTTTGGTTTTAATCGTTGTAAGATTTCCGCTGCACTAATTCACCCCCCCCCCCTCTTAGTGCTCTCGATCCTAACAATTGGTATCAGAGCGGGGTATTTCTCATTTCGGATTTACACCCGAGAGAAATGGCTCTTCAAGAGGGCTTTTCGGTCTTTCGTCCACCGTTCTTTAACGGATTGGACTACACTTATTGGAAAACTCGAATGAGAGTTTTCTTGATTTCTCTAAATCTGGATTTATGGAATATCGTTGAAAACGGTTTTCAACTTCCCTCTAAACCGATGAACGAATGGTCGGATTTAGAGAAGAAGTATTTTTCTTTAAACGCAAAGGCTATGAATGCCTTATTTTGCGCTTTGGACAAAAATGAGTTCAATCGGGTTTCTTTGTGCGAAACGGCTTTCGATATTTGGCGCGCTCTTGAAATCACGCACGAAGGAACTAGTAGAGTCAAAGACTCGAAAGTTAATATTTTACTGCATGATTTCGAGCTTTTTCATATGAAACCAAGCGAAACCGTTGTTGACATGTACACCCGTTTTACGGATGTCGTCAATGGTTTAAAATCACTTGGTAAAAGCTTTTCGGATTTTGAACTCGTTAACAAAGTTTTGCGCTCACTTTCTAAAACTTGGGATTCAAAAGTAACTGCTATTCAAGAATCGAAAAACTTGAACCAATTTCCACTTGAAGAACTAATTGGTTCATTGATCACATATGAAATGACGTGCAATGCACGTGAAGAACTTGAGAACCACCTTCCAAAGAACAGGAAGGATTTGGGACATAGAACATTTGAAGACCACTCGAGCATAAGCTCAAGTGATGGTGAACTTAAACTACAAATGAAACAAAAATTAAAAAGTAAAAAGAACGGAACTACTTGCTTTGATCGCAAGAAGAAGAACAAAAATTGGGATGAATCGAGCTCCTCTGAAGACGAGGAGAAAATTTACAAAGGCGAGGTGGCAAACTACGCCTTTACGCCTTTCGACGCTGAGGTAATCAAAATGCCTTTAATTTACTTCGAAATTACATGATATTTTTTCATGATGCATTTTTTTTTTTCTTTAAATTTTCTTGAAAATTATATTTTTAATAATTTAATAATGTAAATGCAAAAATATGAAATGATATGGTTGCTATTACTGATAATGATATGGTTGCTATTACTGATAATGATATGGTTGCTATTACTGATGTTGATATGGTTGCTATCACTGATGCTATGATTAGGCCGTACTTGCATCACCAAGAAATATATGATTGCTATCATTGCTATATGCCCTGTATCAAGATATCAAACAAAATCTTGCTTCACACTTTTACGCATTGATATCTTACCATATGATGAAATGCTACAATTGATGAACACTTGAAATGTAATCCTCTATCTTATTGATCTTTCAATAAATCTATGCTTGTCATACATGAATTTATTGAATGTAATTTTGAGGATGATTTCAGATTTGTCAAATGCTTGATTCGTATTTACGACATAAGATACACTTTAAATATGAAACATGCTTCAATCATGTTAAATGCTTCAATCATTTTCTATCTCTAGAGTTCTCGATTTTGATGAAATACAAGTGATAAATTCATTTATGATATCTTGTAAATCACTTGAATTATGAATGAGTTTTTTATGATGTGTTAAAAGAATCACTTAAAAAGAAAATGCTTTTCCCATCTTATCGAGATTAATGATTTCATGATATTGTGTGAATCTCGAAATTGATTTTGATGAAATAGTAATAACGTTATTCATGTTATGAATCTCAAAAATGATAATATGCTTCATGTGATAATATGAATACACAAAACACTTATGATATGATTTTTATACAATTCCGTGTATTCATAAAATATTTATCTCCTCATCCAATAACTTTTCTTGATATTCCTTATGAGATGAAATGAAATAATGCATGAAATACAAATGAGGAGTTATTGATCATGCATGGTAGGATATAATTTGACAAAATTGATACCATCATGATATGAAACATTTATGATTTGTAATTATGCATGCAATACTTGTGCTTTCTAATTATGATGTGATGTATTGCATATGATGTAAATCATGATGAGTGCTAAGTTACACATTTTGAGAAGAAATTGCTATATTGAAACATTAATGTAATTATGAATGATGATATGATATTATGCATGTAATACTTCAACTTATGATAATGCAATGATAAAATATTCATGATGAAAAATTGTCTTGACATTCATAACTTGATTATTCATCCTTTGTCATGATTTTAAAATCGTTGTAAAAGGAAAAAGAACTACAAAACTGTATTCTTCCTTTCTTTTTGACAATGACAAAGGGGGAGATAGCTAGCTTGCACAAGTCAAGAAGATGCAAAAACTTGATTGCTAGCTTGCCTATCTTAAGTAGCAAAGATTGCTAACTTGCTTATTTCAAGAAGCAAAAGTTGTCTTCTTGAACATCACCATCTTGAATATCTCAAGAAGCAAGACTTGCAACCTGCACATTACAATAGGAAGCAATAATCATGAGCCTACACAAGAAAGTTATCTTGCATTTGCTTTCGAAGTTTTTGCTAACTTGTATATCGTAAAAAAAAATTGCTAGCTTGTAGTCTAAAGAGAAGCGAAAAGTTGCTATCTCAAAAGAAGCAAATGTGCTATCTTGCCTATCTCAAGAGGCAAAAATGCTAACTTGCACATCTAGCAAAACTTGACAAATTTGCATATCTCATGAAGCAAGAGTTGCTTTCTTGAACATCTCTAAATTGCTAGCTTGCATGTTCTAAAAGTGCTATCTTGTATGTTCTAAAAGTGCTATCTTGTATACTATAGAACTTGCATATCTGAAACTTGATAGCTTGAATATTCTAAGCATGATGTAACATTTGCTAAATTTTTTGGCTTCAAAACTGCATGATGATAAAACTTGATAATATGTTTTTCATGCAATAAGTTAAACCAATATCACAAACACTTGATTGTGGTACTTCTCCTTTTTGTTGATGACAAAGGGGGAGAAGTATGTTGATGACATGACATGTTATGCATAAGTTCATAATGATGTGTTGCAAGTATTCATGATGAATATTGCAATGACTTGAATTCAGTTTGAATTCAAGGTTCTATCAATATGGCATATTGATAGGGGGAGTTTGTTTAAACTCCGGGAGTTAAGTTTAACTCCGTCATCAAGTGGTTGTCATCATCAAAAAGGGGGAGATTGTTGAATCTCGTATTTTGATGATGAAACTACTTGATATATGTTTATGATTTAATATGTGTTTTGAGTGACGCAGGATGCTTTGATCAGGATGAGACAATTAAAGCAGGAAAATCATGTTGTGCCGGAGGAACATGTCAGAAGATTGGACGTCGGGCCGGTAGATCGGTCGACGTATCGACAGAAGGCTTCGGGCAGTGGACTCGGGCATCGGGCCAAGAAGAGCGGTTATTGTGCCAAGGATATTGGAGTTGCGGAGTCAACTGGCCGATTGGGCAATAGGCCGCAGGAGAGGACGATGCGCCGAAGAATCAGACGAAGCGTCGAGGGACCAATGACATGCCGGACAACTTGGTTAATTGCTTAGGATTAATTGTCTCGATCGAAGTTTTATTTTAAGTGTGCAGGATTAACTACGATGAAAGTTAGACAAGCAGCAGGAGTTGCGCCGGAGTCAAGTTCATGATCACGTTGGAAGTTCGAGAGTTCGACGGAAGTTCGGACGGTCGTCGGAGGTTCTGCGAGAATAGATCCGAGAAGTCCAGAAGCTTGCCAAGCGAAGCTCGTCGGAACTTGCCAAGTGGATCGTCGCAAAGTCCAGGAGTTTGCCGGAAGTCCGCAGGAGCATCACCGAGGGTTCATCGGATGATCGACGGAAGTTCGCCGGAAACTCGCCGGAAGGAGCGATTGACGCACCGAAGCAAAGCTGCAGAAATTGTCTTAGATCTAATCGTAGTTAGCACATTGATTAAGTTGGAAAATGGGAGGTGATCCCATTAGCTTAATCTTGGGGCAATTGGGCCCCTGAAAGACTGAAATTGGGCCGAATGGAGCTAACCATTCGGACCCTGATTGCACCAGGAGGTGCAACCGCCTAGGCCAGGAGGTGGCACCGCCTGGGCTAAGCCTCCTAGCGAGACTGGGCGGTGCAACCTCCCTAGCCGGGAGGTGGCACCGCCAGAGCTCAGTCTTCGAGCAAGACTGGGCGGTGCAACCTCCCTGACAGAGAGGTGGCACCGCCTGAGCTCAGTCTTCGAGCAAGACTGGGCGGTGCAACCTCCCTGACAGAGAGGTGGCACCGCCTGAGCTCGGTCTTCGAGCTCTGCCAGGCGGTGCAACCTCTCCAGTCAAGAGGTGCAACCGCCTGATCCCGGAATTCTGGGATTTGATCGTTTTGAGCTCCAAATTTGAACTGGGTTGGGGCCTATAAATACCCCACCCATTCAGCACTGAAAAGATACAGACCTACACCGAAATCTTGATCTTTTCTGTGATTCTAAGAGCTCAAAAGTGTTGTAAAGCCTTTAAGTCTCCTCCTTCTGTTCTTCAAGTTTTTGAGTTGTAAAGTGAGGAGAGAAAGGTCTGTAAAGGTTGTCTCCTGAGCCTGTCAAAAGGAGAGAAACTGTAAAAGGGCAGTTGGCCTTCGCCTATTGAAGGAAGGCCTCTAGTTGACGTCGGTGACCTCGTCGGTGGAGGAAGCCAAAAGTGGAGTAGGTCAAGACTGACCGAACCACTCTAAATCTCTGGTTTCGTTTATTTTGAGCACTTTATCATTACTGCAAACCTCCTTCATAACTACTGCTCTCTGCGCTTTTACGAACAAGTTCTAAGTGCTGTTCTTTCCGAATCTGCATTCAGACGTAAATCGGTGTTTTCGTACATTACAGTTTACGTTTACGTTTTAATTCTGCAAAACTGTCTTCTATGCCTTCACGAACAAGTTTTTAAGTGCTGATCTGTCAGAATCTGCTTTCAGACGTAAACCAGCGTTTTCGTACGATATTTACATTGCAGTTTACGTTTACGCCTTGATTCTGCAAAACTGTCTTCTACGCTTTTACGAACGAGTTTCTAAAGTTCAGATCCCTTTGAAACAGCGTCTAGACGTAAAATTGCGTTTAGACGTAAAACTTCTCAAACTGTGTTTAGACGTTTTAGACGTAAACTGAGTTTAGACGTAAATCTGCGTTTAGACGTAAAACTGCGTTTAGACGTAAATCTGCGTTTAGACCTAAAACTGCGTTTAGACGTAAATCTGTGTTTAGACGTAAACTGTGCTTAGACGTAAACTGCGCTTAGACGCAAACTGTGTTTAGACGCAAACTGCGCTTAGACGCAAACTGCGCTTAGACGCAAACTGTGTTTAGACGCAAGCTGCGCTTAGACGCAAGCTGCGCTTAGACGCAATCTGCGCTTAGACGCAAACTGCACTTAGATACAAACTGAGAATTAGCTTTTGCATCATAATAGTTTTTATTGAACGAACGCAGCTTTTGGTTTTAATCGCTGTAAGATTTCCGCTGCACTAATTCACCCCCCCCCCTCTTAGTGCTCTCGATCCTAACAGACTTATCCCTCCTGGATAACTATCCTGTTGGAGCAACATCTCTCTTCGTTTCGGAGACCACCATCCCCTTGGGCTACTCTAATTTGCTGAACAAACCGTGCATTGTTCTACCTCCTGCAAACGCATTTGCTAGATTGCGACTCCATGTCAATGCAGCCCCCGCTGCACCACTTAAGGCCTAGTAACATGTTGAACTCGTTGCACACTTCAGCCTCCTATGGATGTATCATGCCGAAGAGAAAGTTTCAATGTTCTATGGCATCGAGTTTCGGTCGCCTTGGGATGGCCGTGAATATTCCATCATCCGCATACAGGCCCCTACATGAGTACCGAATTCTTCGAGTTAGCAATTCCCCTCACCTTTGTGAGCTTTGCACAACTCTTTCGGTCGCTGAGCAACCCATTCCACCTTGCATGGTCTCATCCTTTACCAAGCGCCTCGCTTGCCTTGAGCACAATCAAGTATAGTTGTCAACGTTGAGCCGTAGCTCAAACTTAGCCATCCCAACCTTTGTGCACTCTGTATTCTTCCAAACTTGCTTGTTCTAATGGTGCCTCTTGCGTGAAGGGTTGGTCATTCCTCTGAATGCCAATCTCAAATGCTCACTCCTCCGAGCGACTCCTTTTCCCTACATCTCCATGCTCGTTTTCCCCCAAACGATCATGCGTGTGCTGATAGCCCTCAACGCAACCCCGCTAGGTCCCCCACATTTGCATGCTAAGTGTTTATATGAGTGCTTGTCCTGCTTTGATACCATCTGTCACGGACTTAGCTAGTTTCGCCTAAGTCGTGCAGCACCCTTGCGTGTCCATCCGCAAAAGTCAACCTCCTTGAAGCCTCTCATGGTCCCTTAGGACCCACAAAGGAGAAAATGGGTTAGAGAAAATGCCTCACTTGGGATCCACAAGAAAACATTTCCGAAAACACTTTATAGACAATACAAATTACAAACAGACTTTACAAGCTCTGAATAGTTGCACAACAAAGGGTCAAAATGATCCATTATAGTCTGAAAATCTCTCACAAGTGTCCATATGACACAACCTTTATTTACAAGCCTAAAGTGGCCACCAACCCAACTAAAATGGGACTATTAAGCCTTCGGCCATCCCTCTACATGCTGTGCAAAGCATGAACATACCAAAAGACACGGACATACATAAGCATTACATCAAACATCCTATTTAGAAGTTTGTCTATGACAACCTATTGGGTCACTGTTTGGGCTTTGCACTTGGCCCAACATATCCCAAACTTAGGCCCAATTGGCCCATAATTGAGTTGGTCTAATTATATTCTAAACCGACTCAACTAGACTCTAAAATAACTCAATCTAGACATAATCGATTATAAGAGAATCGATTATAAGAGAAACCTTGACTTATCAGACTTATTTAGCCTAGTGTATGTCTTAGAATTCATAGTTAGCACATAATTGAGATTGGAATTGGGCTAACTCAATTAGGAGTCAGTTGGGTCTATATAAAGACTATGTTGGGCCAAGTGAAAAGGCCCAAACAATGACCTAAGAGGTGGTACCGTCGTGGCACAGTATCTAAGACTATGTCAGGTGATGGTACCACCCAATGTCAAGTGTCAAGTGATGGTACCGCCTAGTGCAGTGTCATTGTTAGACTAACACTAGCGGTGGTACCGCCCAGCACAGGTGGTGGTACCGCTCGTACCCAAGAAACCCAGGATGAGATATTTTTAGGCTCCAAGTTTGAATCAACTTGAAGCCTATAAATACCCATCTCATCCCTGGTTAACATACACAAGCACATAGAGCTTAAAAGTGGAAAAATGCTGTTGTAATCACTTGAGAGATCCCCTCCTATAGTTTAAGTTTTGAATTCTATTTAGGGAGGAGTGTATGCTTGTAAAGGTTGACTCCTCAACCTGTGAAAAGGAGAAGAGGGGTTTAAAAGGGTAGTTGATCTTCTCCTGATGAAAGAAGATCGTTAGTGGATGCCGGTGGCCTCGACGGAAGAGGAATCGATGGAGTGGATATAATTCACGACGACCAAACCACTTTAAAAATCTAGTTTACGTTTTTTTTGAGTAATTTACTTTAACTGTAAACTACTTTACTTGCAAGCTGCCTTCTTATTGCTTTCAAAGTTAAGAATTTCTGAGATCGGTTTTCAACATAAGAAAGATTTTCTAAACCGATGTGATTTTACCACTGCACTAATTCACACCCCCCTCTTAGTGCCGACTCATTTCTAACAGTTGTTATCAGAGCTACGTATTTCTCATTTAGTTTAACACCTAAGAGAAATTACTCTTTTTAGCTTTCAAGAGGGTCACTCTCTCATTCGTCCTCCCATGTTCAATGGGATGGACTACGTATATTAGAAAACTCGAATGAGAGTTTTCTTGCTTTCATTGAATCTCGATTTATGGAATATAGTCGAATTTGGTTTTCAAATGTCTTCTCTTCAAATGAACAATTAGAATGAGTTGGAGAAGAAGACTTTCTCTTTAAATGCAAAGGCTATGAATGCCTTATTTTGTGCCTTAGATAAAAACGAATTCAATCGGGTTTCTACTTGTGAAACGACTTTCAATATTTGGTACATTCTTAAAACCACATATGAAGGCACTAGTAGAGTAAAAGTTTCGAAGATTAACTTTTTGATACATGATTTTGAATTGTTTCATATGAAACCAAGCGAAACTGTTGTTGACATGTACACCCATTTTACGGATGTCGTCAATGGTTTAAAAGCACTTGGTAAAAGTTTTTCGGATTTTGAACTTGTAAACAAAATTTTATGTTCTCTTCATAAGAACTAGGATTCAAAAGTAACTATCATACAAGAGGCAAAATACTTAAACAAACTTCCACTCGAAGAACTAATTGGGTCTTTAATGACCTATGAAATAAGTTTTATGACACATGCTGAATAAAACGAACTTGAGAACAACCTTTCAAAGAACAGGAAGAATTTTAGACTTGTACAATCGAAGACCACTTGAGCATAAGCTCAAGTGATGGTGAACTTGAACTCCTCACTATAAAATTTAAAAATATTTATTAAATAAGAATTAAAGAATAAAAATGAACTTAAAAATAAGTTTCTAGAAGAGAGCACTCAAAGTGACTTGGGACGAAACGAGTGCATTCGAAGACGAGGAGCAAACCGATGAAGACAAAGTGGCGAACTTTGCTTTGGTGACTCTCGTCAATGAGGTAAACAACTCAAACAAAACTCCTTTAGTTTACTTTGAAATTATATAATGCTTTTCATGAGTTATTGTTAATTTAGTTTAGAAAAAATTATTTTTCTTAAAAATTACATGTTTAATAATGTAATGAAAATACAAATAATTGGGATCATGCTAGTAATTTTGAAAATGATAATGAAAATTACATGTTTTATATTAAAGGAATAAAATGTTAGATTTAAATCTAAAGATAACCCTTTTACAGTTTCACTTCTTTTGACGGGCTTAGGAGACAACCCTTACAGAATTTCCTTTCCTCTCTTAACATATTAGAACTTGGAAAAAAAGAGGAAGAAGAACTTTCAACTCATACAACACTTTTGAGCTCTAAAAATCATAAAGTAAAATCAGAATTTCGGTAGTTTTTTTGGGTGCCCTTTCAGTGCTGAAAGGGTGGGGTATTTATAGGCCCCAACCCAGTTTGAATTTGGAGTTCAAAACTGTCAATTCCCGGAATTCCGGGATCTGGCGGTTGCACCGCCTGACTGGGGCGGTTGCACCGCCTGGCAGAGCTCGAAGACTGAGCCTCTGGGCGGTGCCACCTCTTGTCAGGGGCGGTTGCACCTCCTGCCATAGCTCGAAGACCGAGCTCAAGCGGTGCCACCGCTTGACTGAGGCAGTTGCACCGCTCAGCCAGAGCTCGGAGACCGAGCCCAGGCGGTGCCACCTCTGTCAGGGGCGGTTGCACCTCCTGCCAGAGCTTAGGCGGTGTCACCGCCTGACTGAGGCGGTTGAACCGCCTGGCAGAAATCAAGGTCCGAATGGGTTGATCCATTCGACCCAATTTGGGTTTTTCAAGGGCCCAATTGCCCCAAGATTAAGTTAATGGGATCACCTCTCATTTCCAACTTAATCATTATGCTAACTATGATATTTCCTAAGATATTTACTACAACTTGCTCTGGTGCGTTAATCGCTTCTTCCGGCGAGCTTCCGGTGAACTTCCGTCGATCATCCGATGAACCCTCGGTGATGCTCCTGCGGACTTCCGGCAAACTCCTGGACTTGCGACGATCCACTTGGTGTTAGGATTAAGAGCACTAAGAGGGGGGGTGAATTAGTGCAGCGGAAAACCTTCTTCTAAAAATAAAAACTGCGTTCGTTCGTTAAAAGTGATTTTGGTAAGAAAGCCGATTCATAAATCACTTTAACTTTTGTTTAAGCAAGATGCAGCAAAGGTATAAATGTAGTTTGCAGTTATGATTCTAATCAGATAGTAGGCGCAAACTGAAATATGATATTCGTACGAAAAAACTGATTTACGTTTAAATCCTGATTCATAAATCACTTGATTAAGCGAGATGCAGTTTAAGCAAGGATATAAAGGCAGTTTGCAGTTATGATAGAAATCAAAACATAAACGCAAACAGAAATATGATGATCATACGACAAAACTGATTTACGTCTAAACGCAGATTCGGAAAGTGCAAAGCTTGAAACCCGATCGTATATGCGCAGAAAGCAGTAAGCTTTATATGAGGTTTGCAGTAAGGATAATATGCTCAAAGTAAATGCAAACCGAGATTTAGAGTGGTGAGGTCAATCTTGACCTACTCCACTTTTGGCTTCCTCTACCGACGAGGTCACCGACGTCAACTAGAGGCCTTCCTTCAATAGGCGAAGGCCAACCACCCTTTTACAGTTTCACTCCTTTTGATGGGCTTAGGAGACAACCCTTACAGAATTTTCTCTCCTCTCTTTAAAGCTCAGAACTTGGAAGAAAAGAGGGAGAAGAACTTTTGGCCTTTACACCAATTTTGAGCTCAAAAAACATAGAACAACATCAGGATTTTGGTGTATATGTTGTTGCCTTTCAGTGCTGAATGGGTGGGGTATTTATAGGCCCCAACCCAGTTTGAATTTGGAGCTCAAAACTGTCAATTCCCGGAATTCCGGGATCTGGCGGTTGCACCTCCTGACTGGAGCGGTTGCACCGCCTGGCAGAGCTCGAAGACTGAGCCTCTGGGCGGTGCCACCTCTGTCAGGGGCGGTTGCACCTCCTACCAGAGCTCGAAGACCGAGCTCAGGCGGTGCCACCTCTTGTCAGGGGAGGTTGCACTGCCCAGTCTCACTCGGAGACTGAGCCCAGGCGGTGCCACCTCCTAGCTGGGGCGGTTGCACCGCCCAGTCTTGCTCGGAGACTTAGCCCAAGCGGTGCCACCTCCTGGCTTGGGCTGTTCAACCGCCTAGCAGAAATCAGGGTCCGAATGGGTCGATCCATTCGGCCCAAATTGGGTTTTTCAAGGGCCCAATTGCCCCAAGATTAAGTTAATGGGATCACCTCTCATTTCCAACTTAATCATTGTGCTAACTACGATATTTCCTAAGACATTTACTGCAATCTTGCTCCGGTGCATCAATCGTTTCTTTCGGTGAACTTTCGTCGATCATCCGATGAACCCTTGGTGATGCTCCTACGAACTTCTGGCAAACTCCTGGACTTGCAATGATCCACTTGGCAAGTTCCAACGAGCTTCTTTAGCAAGCTCATGGACTTCTCGGATTTGTTCCCGCAGAACCTCCGACGATTGTCCGAACTTCCGTCGAACTCTCGAACTCCCAACGTGATCATTGTCTTGACTCTGGCGCAACTCCTACTGCATATCTTACTTTCATCGTAGTTAATCCTGCACACTTATCTTAACATATAGATTAGATAACAAATGACAATTGACTTCATCATCAAAATCCGAGATTCAACAATCTCCCCCTATTTGATGATGACAATCAATTGATAATGGAGTTAACCTTAACTCCCCTTGTTTATATGCCATACTTGAGATAAGTCATTCTTGAATTCAAACCCTTTGAATTCAAGAGACATATTGATAAGTTAAAATCATTTAAAATTATCAATACTCCCATCATGATTCCCATCATGATGTATCTCTCTGAAGATGATGTCAAGGCTTGACATTCATTTTCAAATTTCACATTTCAAGTTTGAATGATGGTAATCATATATCAACATGTAAAACTACGAAGTAAGATTTTGATATACTTACATGATGCACACATTTCAAATGTTTTAGCAATTATCGCATTTCATGGTAAGATATCAATATGTAAAATTACGATGCAAGTTTTTTTGATATCTTGACATGATACAAACAAGGCATAATGCAAATTATAGCAATCATAGCATCTATTCATATATCTCTTGGTGATACAAGCATGGCATCTATTCATATATCTCTTGGTGATGCAAGCATGGCATTAATACTCATATATTTCTCCCCCTTTGTCATCAACAAAAAACATGGTAATTGTGATAGCAGGAGAACAATAAGCGAATTTTGAGCATAAGTGTGATAGTTGTTCATGCCTTTACATGTTATTTTCCAAGCATATAAAGGAAAGCATGATACATAGATTGCTTTGAATACTTCTTCCTTTTTATTTGTTATAATCTTTTTGCATGAAGGAGGAAGGCCATTTGTGATACCAGCTATTTGTGAGTTTACTTTGAGTGAAATTAAAACTGATGAGAGATTAAATCATGAAGTTAAAGTCGATGAGAGATTGAATCATGCTTCATTTTTACAGGTATCAAGAGATGTATGTGAAACAAATCTTTGCAAGTAAAAACACTATCATCTATATTTCAAGATGGAATTTATAAGCAGGAATCATTTCATCAATTCCATTTCAGAAAAATATTTTTCATATAATAAGTGTATGAGAAAATCCAATTTTTAGGATACCAATTGTTAAGCGAATCCGAAAATGAAATTAACACGTTCATGCATTCGGACAAGACTATGCTATACAATCATGAAGACAAAACATGCTTATTGTTATGGAAATTTTTGTATACAACACATAATTTCCAACATGTTATTTAGGCATGTAATGATAGTCAAGTGATTTGATCATTCAATAAAGTCCAAAAAATAATTTTAACTAGTTTATGTGTTCGGACACATCAACATTCCTAATTCTCTTCTTATGAAATCAAATTGTTCTTCATTTAGAGGTTTTGTAAAAATATCAGCTAGTTGATGTTTAGTATCAATAAATTCTATGATTGCATCATGATTTGTAACATGATCTCGTATAAAGTGATGTCTAATATCAATATGTTTTGTTCTTGAGTGTTGTATAGGATTTTTCGTTAAGCATATTGCACTTGTGTTATCACATTTAATGGGAATATTTTTAAGATAAATTTTATAATCTTCTAAGGTGTTTTTCATCCATACAACTTGTGCACAGTATGCACTTGCTGCAATATATTCAGCTTCGGTTGTTGATAGTGCAATCGAGTTTTGTTTCTTAGATGACCAGGAAACAAGGGCATGTCCTAAAAATTGACATGTTCTTGATGTGCTTTTTCTATCTAGTCTACAGCTAGCAAAGTCCGCATCAGCATAAGCAATTAACTCAAGATTCACTGATTTTGGGTACCATAATCCTAGATTTGTGGTACCATTTAGATATCTAAGTATTCTTTTAACTGCTTTGAGATGAGATATCTTAGGGTTTGATTGAAATCTAGCACAAAGTCCTACACTGAAAATGATATTTGGTCTTGTTGCAGTGAGGTAAAGTAAACTTCCTATCATACCCCTATAAGTTTTTTGATTGAAGCTTTCTCCACTTGCATCAATTTCTAACTTAGTAGAGGTGCTCATAGGAGTGATAATAGCTTTTGAGTTATTCATATTAAACTTTTTCAGCAAATTCATAGCATATTTAGTTTGACTAATAAAGATGTCATTGCTTAGTTGTTTGATTTGTAAGCCTAAGAAGAATGTTAATTCTCCCATTAAACTCATTTCGAATTCAAGACTCATGGTTTTAGCAAAAGATTCACAAAGAGATTCATTCGTAGAACCAAAGATAATATCATCAACATAAATCTGAACAATGAGAAAATTATTTTCAAAATTCTTGATGAACAATGTAGTATCAACCTTGCCTTTTGTGAAATTATTTTCAATAAGAAAAGAACTAAGTCTCTCATACCAAGCCCTCGAAGCTTGTTTTAAACCATAGAGAGCTTTAGTTAATCTAAACACATGATTAGGGAGGCTATTATTTTCAAATCCAGGAGGTTGTTCAACATAGACTTCTTCGGAAATAAAGCCATTAAGAAAAGCGCTTTTAACATCCATTTGAAACAACTTAAAATTATTGCTACTAACGTAGGCAAGGAGCATCCTTATGGCTTCTAATCGAGCCACAGGAGTGAAGGTTTCTTCGTAATCGATACCTTCTTCTTGGTTGAAACCTTTGGCCACTAATCTAGCCTTGTTTCTAACCACGATACCATATTCATCTTGCTTGTTTCTAAAAACCCATTTAGTACCGATAACTAAATGGTCATTTGGCCTAGGAATAAGCTTCCACACCTCATTTCTCTCAAATTGATTTAATTCATCTTGTATTGCGATAATCCATGAATCATCTTTCATGGCTTCGTCAATACATTTGGGTTTAATTTGGGAGAGAAAAACGGCATTGACACAAAATTTTTTAAGATAAGATCGTGTTTGAACCCCCTTTGATGTGTCTCCTAAGATTAGCTCCTTAGGATGAGCATCTACATACTTCCAATTCTTGGGTAAGGATGTTTCGGAAGTGGATGCATCCAAGTTGCTAGTTGGAGACGGGGTTTCATTTAAATTCAAGGAATCAAAATTAACATCATAATCAAAATCGTTTTTCCTGATTTCGAAAATCTCTTTGAAAACAACATGAATGGATTCTTCAATAATTAAAGTTCTTTTATTGAACATACGAAAGGCTTTAGAAACTGAAGAATAACCAAGAAAGATTCCTTCATCGGATTTAGCATCAAATTTTCCTAAGTTATCCTTTTCATTCAAGATAAAACACTTACACCCAAAGACTTTAAAATATGAAACATTGGGTGTTTTGTTGTTCCATAACTCATAGGGAGTTTTGGTGAGTAAGGGTCTTACTAGGACTCTATTCAAAATATAGCATGCAGTGTTTACGGTTTCGACCCAAAAATATTTGGGTAGGCTATGTTCATTCAACATGGTTCTTGCCATTTCTTGTAAATTTCGATTTTTTCTTTCTACTACTCCATTTTGTTGAGGATTTCTTGGAGTAGAGAAATTATGGTTGTATCCATTGAGTTCACAAAATTCTTGGAAATCATGGTTTTGAAATTCACCACCGTGATCACTTCTAATTGACGAAATCATAGAACCCTTTTCATTTTGAACAAGTTTACAAAACTTGGTAAAATATCTAAAGCATTCATTTTTCTATTTTAAGAAGTAAGTCCAAGTGTATCTGCTATAGTCATCCACAATGACGAAGGCGTATTTGCTACCTCCTAGGCTTGATGTAGAGATTGGTCCAAACAAGTTCATATGGATCAATTGTAAGGGCCTAGAGATGCTTATTTGATTCTTAGATTTGAAACTACCCTTATTGTTGTCTCCGAAGGTGACATAGCCTTCGTCTATGCTAGTGAGCTTAGAGAATTGAGATGGATCTCCGGTCATATGCCTTGAGCATCCACTATCAAGGTACCATCTCTTGCTCCTAGCTTGCGATGGTATAGGTTTCTACAAGAAAGGATGATCTTTAGGTACCCATTTGCTTTTGGGTGCCTCAAAAATAGATCTACATTATTTATCATGTTGCATAGAATTTATCATGATTCCTTTAGGAACCCAAATTAATTTGTTCGGACTAATTTTCTTGAATGGACAATAATACGTTTTGTGTCTAAGTTTACAACAAAAGTTGCATTTGCTTTGGTGTCGAATATGTAAGATAGGGCCTTTTATGAAGGTGGTTGGATTTTGGTGAGGACTTCTCACAAATCCAATTCCACTTCTTTTGGGAATGTGACCCTTGTTTGCAAGGATCATGTTCAAGGACTTGCTACCAACCTCGAATTTCTTCAAGGTGTCTTTAAGTAGCAAGTTTTCCTATCGGAGAGTTTCTAGATCATGACATTTTATGCATGAACCTAAACTATCATGATATTCAGTCTTTAACTTATTGAAATTACAAGTAAGGCTATCATGCTCCTTTTTTAGCAATTTGTATTTTCTACTAATAATATTGCATTCATCAAATAAGTCATGGAAGGTATTTAATAATTCATCAAATGATAAATCTGCATCTATTAAATTCGTTACCTCCTCTCCGATGGCCATTAAGGCGTAATGAGCAACTTGCTCGGTGTTGGACTCCTCTTCTTCGGACGCGCTCGAGTCATCCCATGTTGCTTTGAGCGCCTTCTTCTTTGATGTTCTCTTTTTGACTTGGGACAATCACTCTTGTAGTGTCCCAGTTTTTTGCACTCATAGCAAATAACTTGGTCCTTCTTGGGTTCAAGTTTATTTTTTGTGTCATTCTTAAACTTGTTTCTTTTAATGAATTTTTTAAATGTTCTTGTTAGAAGTGCCAAGTCATTGTCACAGTCCTCATCACTTGAGTTTTCTCTCAAGTGGTCTTCTGAAGTTCTAAGTGCCATATCCTTCCTGTTCTTTGGAAGGATGTCTTCTTGCTCTTCATGAGCTTTGAAAGTCATCTCGTAGGTCATTAATGACCCGATTAGTTCTTCAAGAGGGAAGTTGTTTAGATCTTTCGCCTCTTGAATAGCAGTGACTTTAGGATCCCAACTCTTAGGAAGGGATCTTAGAATCTTATTTACGAGCTCAAAATCCGAAAAACTTTTTCTGAGTCCTTTTAGACCATTGACGACATCTGTGAAACGGGTAAACATGTCGCCAATAGTCTCACTCGGTTTCATCCGGAAAAGTTCGAAAGAATGTAACAAAAGATTGATTTTTGACTCATTCACTCTACTTGTGCCTTCGTGAGTCACTTCGAGTGTGTGCCAAATATCAAATGCGGTTTCACAAACCGAAACATGGTTGAACTCGTTTTTATCAAGCGCACAAAATAAGGCATTCATAGCCTTTGCATTAAGAGCGAAAGCCTTATTCTCCAATTCATTCCAATCGATCATTGGAAGAGAAGACTTCGAAAATCCATTTTCGACAAGATTCCAAAGTTCAAAATCTATAGAAATAAGAAAGATCCTCATTTGGGTCTTCCAATAGGTGTAGTCCGTCCCATTGAACATGGGTGGACGTGTAATAGAATAACCTTCTTGGTTTCCGGTGTATGCCATCTCTCTTGGGTTTTAATCCATTTGAGAGTTAACCCCGCTCTGATACCAATTGTTAGGATCAAGAGCACTAAGAGGGGGGGTGGGGTGAATTAGTGCAGCGGAAAACCTTCTTCTAAAAATAAAAACTGCGTTCGTTCGTTAAAAGTGATTTTGGTAAGAAAGCCGATTCGTAAATCACTTTAACTTTTGTTTAAGCAAGATGCAGCAAAGGTATAAATGCAGTTTGCAGTTATGATTCTAATCAGATAGTAGGTGCAAACTGAAATATGATATTCGTACGAAAAAATTGATTTACGTTTAAATCCTGATTCGTAAATCACTTGATTAAGCAAGATGCAGTTTAAGCAAGGATATAAAGGCAGTTTGCAGTTATGATAGAAATAAAAACGTAAACGCAAACAGAAATATGATGATCGTACGACAAAACTGATTTACGTCTAAACGCCGATTCAGAAAGTGCAAAGCTTGAAACCCGATCGTATATGCGCAGAAAGCAGTAAGCTTTAGAGGAGGTTTGCAGTAAGGATAATATGCTCAAAGTAAATGAAAAAGAAGATTTAGAGTGGTTCGATCAATCTTAACCTACTCCACTTTTGGCTTCCTCTACCGACGAGGTCACCGATATCAACTAGAGGCCTTCCTTCAATAGGCGAAGGCCAACCACCCTTTTACAGTTTCACTCCTTTTGACGGGCTTAGGAGACAACCCTTACAGAATTTTCTCTCCTCTCTTTAAAGCTCATAACTTGGAAGAAAAGAGGGAGAAGAACTTTTGGCCTTTACAACCATTTTGAGCTCAAAAAGCACAGAACAAGATCAGGATTTCGGTGTATATGTTGTTGCCTTGCAGTGCTGAATGGGTGGGGTATTTATAGGCCCTAACCCAGTTTAAATTTGGAGCTCAAAACTGTCAATTTCCGGAATTTCGGGATCTGGTGGTTGCACCTCCTGATTGGAGCGGTTGCACCGCCTGGCAGAGCTCGAAGACTGAGCCTCTGGGCAGTGCCACCTCTGTCAGGTGCGGTTGCACCTCCTGCCAGAGCTCGAAGACCGAGCTCAGGTGATGCCACCTCCTGACTGAGGCGGTTGCACCTCCTGCCAGAGCTCGAAGACCGAGCTCAAGCGGTGCCACCTCTTGTCAGGGGAGGTTGCACCGCCCAGTCTCGCTCGGAGACTGAGCCCAAGCGGTGCCACCTCCTGGCTGGAGCGGATGCACCGCCCAGTCTCGCTCGGAGACTTAGCCCAGGCGGTGCCACCTCCTGGCTTGGGCGGTTCAACCGCCTGGCAGAAATCAGGGTCCGAATGGGTTGATCCATTCGGCCTAAATTGGGTTTTTCAGGGGCCCAATTGCCCCAAGATTAAGTTAATGGGATCACCTCCCATTTCCAACTTAATCATTGTGCTAATACGATATTTCCTAAGACATTTACCACAATCTTGCTCCGGTGCGTCAATCGCTTCTTCCGGCGAGCTTTCGGCGAACTTCCGTCGATCATCCGATGAACCCTCGGTGATGCTCCTGCGGACTTCCGGCAAACTCCTGGACTTGCGACGATCCACTTGGCGAGTTCCGACGAGCTTCTTTGGCAAGCTCGTGGACTTCTCGGATTTGTTCCCGCAGGACCTCCGACGACTGTCTGAATTTCCGTCGAACTCTCGAACTCCCAACGTGATCATTGTCTTGACTCCAGCGCAACTCCTGCTGCATATTTTACTTTCACCGTAATTAATCCTGCACACTTATCTCAACATATAGATTAGATAACAAATGACAATTGACTTCATCATCAAAATCTGAGATTCAACACTTGGCGAGTTCCGACGAGCTTCTTTGGCAAGCTCATGGACGTCTCGGATTTGTTCCCGCAGAACCTCCGACGACTGTCCGAACTTCCGTCGAACTCTCGAACTGCCAACGTGATCATTGTCTTGACTCCAGCGCAACTCTTGTTGTATAACTTACTTTCATCGTAGTTAATCCTGCACACTTAAAACAAAACTTTGATTGAGACAATTAATCCTAAGCAATTAACCAAGTTGTCCGGCATGTCATTGGTCCCTCGACGCTTCGTCCGATTCTTCGGCGCATCGTCCTTTCCTGCAGCCTATTGCCCAATCGGCCAGTTGACTCCGCAACTCCGATATCCTTGGCACAATACCTGCTCTTCTTGGCCCGATGCCCGAGTCCATGGCCCGAAGCCTTCTGTCGATACGTCGACCGATCCACCGGCCCGACATCCAATCTTCTGACATGTTCCTCCGGCACAACATGATTTTCCTGCTTTAATTATCTCATCCTGATCGAAGCATCCTGCGTCACTCATAACGTAGATTAAATAATAAACATATATCAAGTAGTTTCATCATCAAAATACGAGATTCAACAGGGTGTAAGAAGGAGGTTGATCTTCGCCTATTAAAGAAAGATCGATAGTGGATGCCGGTGGCCTCGCCAAAAGAGGAATCAGCGAAGTGGATGTAGGTCATGATGATCGAACCACTTTGAAATCTTGTTTGCATTTTACTTTAAGCAATTTATCTTTACTACAAACCACTTTACCTCCTTACTTGCTTTACATTCAATATGCTCTTACTTTGCTTTCAAAGTTAAGCATTTCCGAAATCAGTTTTATCGTACGAAAGAGTTTTATGAAACTGACATAATTTACCGCTGCACTAATTCACCCCCCCTCCCCTCTTAGTGCCAACTTGTTCCTAATAGTTGGTATCAGAGCCTCGTATTTCTCATTTAGTTTAACACTCAAGATAAATGACTCTTTTTTGTTTTCAAGAGCCACTTTCTCTCATTCATCCTCCCTTTTTTAATGGGATGGACTACACTTATTGGAAAACTCGAATGAGAGTTTTCTTGCTTTCGACTGATTTAAATTTATAGAATATGGTCGAAAATAGATTTCAAAGGTCTTCTCTTCTAATGAATGATTGGAATGATTTGGAGAAGATGATGTTTTCTCTAAATGCTAGAGCTATGAATGCTCTATTTTGTACCTTAGACAAAAACTAATTTAATCGGGTTTCTATGTGTGAAACGGCTTTTAACATTTGACACATTCTTGAAACCATACATGAAGGCACTAGTAGAGTAAAAGTTTCGAAGATTAATCTTTTAATGCATGATTTTGAATTAATTCATATGAAACCAAGCGAAACCATTGGAGACATGTACACCCGTTTTACGGATGTCGTTAATGGTTTAAAATAACTTGGTAAAAGTTTTTCGGATTTTAAACTTGTAAACAAAATTTTATGTTCTCTTTGTAAAGATTGGGATTCAAAAGTAATTACTATATAAGAAGCTAAAAAACTAAACAACCTTCCACTCGAAGTACTAATTGGGTCTTTAATGACCTATGAAACGAACAATGTGGTAAAAAAAAAAACTCGAGAACCACCTTCCAAAGAACAGGAAGGATTTCAGATTAAGAACAATTGAAGACCACTCGAGCATAAGCTCAAGTGATGATGAATTTGAACTACTCATGAAATTTATAAAGTTAATAAAATAAAAATTAAAAATAAAAAGAACACAATAACTTACTACGAACGCAAGAAGAGGAAAGAACTATGGGATGAATCGAGCTCCTCCGAAGACGAGGAGAAAATCAACAAAGGCGAGGTGGCAAACTACACCATATCGCCTTTCGACGATGAGGTAATCAAAATGCCCTTAGTTTATTTCAAAATTACATGATGCTTTTTATGAATTATTTTTAATTTAGTTTAAAATAATATTTTTCATGAAAATTACATGTTTAAAAATGAAAATGTAAAAAAAATATGATCATGCTAGTAATCTTGAAAATGATAATAAAAATTATATATTTTATGTTAAAGGAATAAAATATTATATTTAAATCTAATGATAATCTTATGTATGGTTTTGAAGTAAGAATGTGTATTTTGATGATTTCCATATGGCTTTCCGATTTTGATTGAAGATGTCTTATGAAACCATGCTTGATGTTTTAATGAAAAGGCTAAAAGGTTTAATATCATGCTTAATGGGTTTATATTTAGAAATGATGCATGATGTTCTTTGTGATTTATGGATTATCGATTTTTATCGTAATAAAAGTTGCTTTTTTGGTTTTAAAAATAATACATGGCTTTTGTATGGAAATTAAGCATGAAAGTTTAGATTCACCTAAAAAGAAAAATGCATGACTATAATAAACAAAATGAACTTGATTGAAAATGCTTTATGTTTGATGAAATCATTTTCAATGATGCATAATGATGTAATAAAAATATTAAAATTTTTGGTACCATGCTTGGTGATTTTATACTATGCATGAGATTTAAAAATGATGCATGATGATTTTTGTGATTTATGCCTTATTGATCTTTGATGTAATAAATCTTGCACTTTCGATTTTAAACATTGATTCATTTATTTATTTGGCATAAATGAAATAAATCACATGAATTGAAATAACTAAAAAGAGGAAAGGTTTCTCCTTGAAAATTTTATTTTTCCCTACTTTATCAATTTTTCTAAAAAGGAGATTAATGAATCTATTTATATCAATTTTATGAATCTCTTGAAAATGATTTTGATGATTTGAATTTGAATGAGTTTTATCAAAATCATGATCTTGATTTCTTGGATTTAATACATTAGATTTTTTTTTTTAATCAAGATCTCTTCTTTGTATTCCAACAATTTTTTTTTGGGTATTTTATTTAAGAGGAGGTTTAATATATAAATCATGTCTTTTGGTATTTATATGATCTTATCTCTCATGACATGATTTATTTTTGTATAACTTCTTGTATTCATCACCCAATTAATTTTTCTTGATGAGATGAAATGAATGTGATGAAATAAAAATATGCATGAAATATGGGATGCAATGTAATTTGACATTTAGATACCATCATGATTTAAATTCTATGATTTGTTGCTAAAATGATGTATTATAAATGTTGATTTAATGTTTGGTATCATGAATACTTTAAATGATGAATGTTTGGTATCATGATCAAAATGTTGATAAATGCTTAAAAAATTTAATGTCTTAGTATCATGTATGATATGGTCATAATGATGATTGATTTATTTATTTATAGTATCATGCATGAAAAATGAAATGTAAAGTTTTAAAATTGTGTATGTTTTAATTTTAAACTATTATGATGCACAAACATATTGAAATAAGATTGATACTTTACCTTTGTCATGCTTTGAAAATTGTTGTAAAGGGAAAAAGAGATACAAAATTGTATTCTTTCCCTTTTTTTTTACAATGACAAAGGGGGAGATAGCTAGCTTGCACAAGTCAAGAAAATGTAAAAACTTGCAACTTGCACATTGCTAAAGGAAGCAAGAATCGCTAGCTTGCACACTTCAACAAGAAAACTATCTTGCATTTGCTTTCAAAATATTTCTAGCTTACATTTTTAAAAAATGATGTAAAAAAATTGCTAGCTTGCATGATGTAGAACTTGCTCTCTTGAACATCACATAGACTTACAAGCTTCCAATCTCAAGAGAAGCAACATTGCTATCTTGCTTATCTCAAGAAGCAAAATATGCTAACTTGCACATCTAGCAAGATTTACAAACTTGTATATTTCAAGAAGCAAGAGTTGCTTTCTTGAACATCTCAAAATTGCTAGCTTGCATGTTTTAAAATGTTATAAAATTATTGCTAGCTTGTATGATGATAAAATTGAAGATTATGTTTAGTATATGATGATTTGACATTATATCCAAACACTTGATAGTTGGAATTTCACCTTCTTGTTGATGACAAAGGGGGAGAAGTATGATCATTTTATGTATGATGACGTGTTACAAATATTCATGATGAAATTTGCAACGACTTGAATTTAGCTTGAATTCAAGATTCTATCAATATGGCATATTGATAGGGGGGAGTTTGTTTAAACTTCAGGAGTTAAGATTAACTTCGTTATCGATTGGTTGTCATCATAAAAAAGAGGGAGATTGTTGAATCTCGGATTTTGATGATGAAACCAATTGATAAGTGTTTATGATTTAATCTACATTTTGAGTGACGCAGGATGCTTCGATCAAGGAGAGACAATTAAAGCAGGAAGAATCATGTTGGGCCGGAAGAAAACGTGTTAGAAGATTGGACGTCGGGCCGGAGGATCGGTTTACGTATTGACAAAAGGCTTCGGGCCATGGATTCGGATATCGGGCTAAGAAGAGCGGATATTATGCCAAGGATATTGGAGTTGCAAAGGTCAACTGGCCAATTGGGCAATAGGCCATAAGAGAGGACGATGCACCAAAGAATCGGACGTGGCATAGTCTTTGAGACTATATCAAGCGGTGGTACCGCCCAAACACAGTCTCCGAGAGGCTAGCCGATGGTGGTACCGCTAGTTTGGGCAATGGTACTACCCAGTGTCAAGTGTCAGGCGGTGGTACCGCCCAGTGCAGTGTTAGTGTAAGACTGACACAAGCAATGGTACCACCCAACAAAAGCGGTGGTACCGCCTGTACCCAGGAAACCCGGGATGAGATATTTTTAGGCTCCAAGTTTAAATCAACTTGAAGCTTATAAATACCCCTCTCATCTCTAGTTAACATACACAAGTACAAAGAGCTTAAAAGTGGAAAAATGATGTTGCAATCACTTGAGAGATCCCCTCCTATAGTCTAAGTTTAGAATTTTGTTTAGGGAGGAGTGTGTGCTTGTAAAGGTTGACTCCTAAACCTATGAAAAGGAGAAGAGGGGTAAAAAGGATAGTTGATCTTCGCCCGTTGAAAAAAGATCGTTAGTGGATGCCGGTGGCCTCGATGGAAGAGGAATCGGTGGAGTGGATGTAGGTCATGACGACCGAACCACTATAAAAATCTGGTTTGCATTTCTTTTGAGCAATTTACTTTAACTGTAAACTACTTGCAAGCTGCCTTCTTATTGCTTTTAAAGTTAAGCATTTCCGAGATCGGTTTTCAATGTAAGAAAGATTTTCTAAACCGACGTGATTTTACCGCTGTACTAATTCATCCCCCCTCTTAGTGCCGACTCGTTCCTAACAGATATATCATCGAATCAGACTCATCTAGTAACAAAGGTGTTGACTTAATCGAACATCATGGTTGGTTGAGTCTCTCGAGGCCATGATGGTTCGGAAGCCTAAAAGGACAAGAATTATAAGAAGTTGTGAACGATAAGAGTTGCCTACCTTTTAGGCTTAGTGTGATTGGTTGAGTCCCTTGAGGTTACACTAAGACGCTAATTGGATCCCGATTCCTACTAGAAGTCTACCGGAGACTTCCGTTTCATGTGTTGAGAGTGTCACGTGACTCGCTAGAAAAATAGTGGGAGTAGATTAAGATCGAAGTCCATATCTTATTTGTTTATTTTTCTGCAACATCTGCATGTTATTTATTTCTCCTGCATCTGTATTTTCAGAAAATGTCACTTTCAAATCCCTTACGTGGCATACTTAATGTCAACCATCTCACTGGTCCGAATTATACGGATTGGCTCCATAACTTGTGAATTATTCTCACGGTGAAGAAAATCACGTACATCCTTGATATAGTAATGGCTACTATTGGGAAATCTAGGGGGCGACATCACATGCAAAGCGGAAGAACAAAAAAATAAATTCCCTAATTCCCAAAGATGTGTTCATCGTTATGCGAAGATTGGTGTGTAAAATCCGTGAAACAGAAAACTGTGTATATTAAAGATTGTATTACCTAGGGAGATTTCCAGGAGAGAGTAAAGAAGGTCAAACACCCTCCTCTCTAGTAGTGACCCACATAGCAGGGTTGCGACGATGCTCATCAAAGCTCTAGGCTTGCTCCGAGGAGGAGAAGGGGAGGAGAATTGGAGAAGGCAACAAAAAAGGCTCTAGCCTATGAACTATAAGGAATGAGTCGGCACTAAGAGGGGGGTGAATTAGTGTAGCAGATAAAATTACATCGGTTCAAAATCTCATTGTGATTAAACCTGTTTTGGAAGATGTTAACTCGAAAACATACGGAAGAGTGTAGTGGATGTAAAGCAAGTAAGGCAGTTTACAATTAAGGTAAATAGCAAAACAGAAATGCAAACCGAATTATAGTGGTTCAGTCGTCGTGACTTACATCCACTCCACCGATTCCCCTTCCTTCGAGGCCACCAACATCCACTAGCAATCTTCCTTCAATGGGCGAAGATCAACCACCCTTACAACTCGATTCTCCTTTTGACAGGTTTAGGAGAGAACCTTTACAACCCCTATAACCTCCTCTCTTATACTTCACTAACACTTAGAGTTTGAGAGTAGTTCACACAAGATTACAATAGCATTTTCTTTCTTTTTCACTCTCAATTCTTATGTGTGTTAACTAGGGATAAGAGGGGTATTTATAGGCCTCAAGTTGATTCAAATTTGGAGTCTAAAAATGTCTCATCCTAGGTTTCCTAAGTACGGGCGGTACCACTGCATTTACTGGGCGGTACCATCGCCTGCAGCACTGACACTGTGCCTGACACCCTACCACTAGGTGGTACTATCACCTAATAGTCTCTCGAAGACTGTGTCTGTGTGGTACCACTGCCTGACATAGTCTCGAAGACTATGCCATGATGGTTTCACCTGTTGGGTCATTGTTTGGGCCTTTTACTTAGCCCAACACAGTCCATACATGGGCCCAATTGGCCCCTAATTGGGTTGTCTCAATTTCAATCGCAATTATGTACAAACTATAAAATTTAAGATATTTACTAAGCTAAACAAGTTTATGAGTCTAGGTTTCTTCCGTCGAGCTTCCGGCAATCTTCTGGCGAACTTCCGATGATCTCTCAGCAATGTTCCAACGGGCTCCCGACAAGCTCTTGGACTTCACGAGAATCTTCTTGGCGAGTTCTAATAAGCTTCTTTGTCAAGCTCCTAGACTTCTCGGTCAATTCCGGTAGAACTTCCGACGAACGTTCGGACTTCTGACGAACTCTCGAACTCCCAACGAAATCGCGTTCTTGACTCTGAGACTTCATTTTGCTTTATGCCTTGCTATCATAGTTAATCCTGCATAGTTAAAACCTATTTCGATATAGACAATTATTACTAAGCTAATCAAATGTTGTCTAGCATGTCATTGGTTCATTGACGCTTCGTTTGATTCTTCGATGCATCGTCCTCTCTTGTGGCCTATTGCTCAATCGGCTAGTTGACCTCTGCAACTCCGATTTCCTTGGTGCAATATCCACTCTTCTTAGCTCGATGCTCAAACTCATGGCTCGAAGGCTTTTGTCGATACGTCAACCGATCCTTTAGCTCGACGTCCAATCTTCTGACATGTTTTTCTCCAGCCCAACATGATTCTTCCTGCTTTAATTATCTCTCCCTGATCGAAGCTTCCTATGTCACTCAAAATATAGATCAAATTATAAACATATCAATTGGTTTCATTATCAAAATATGATATTCAAGTTTTTTATGATGATAACCAATTGATGACGGAGTTAACCTTAACTCCCCCTATCAATGTGCCATATTGATAAAACCTTGAATTCAAGCTGAATTCAAGTCAAAGCAAATTTCATCATGAATATTTGCAATACTTCATCATAAAATTATGCATATCATGATCATACTTCTCCCCCATTATCATCAACATAAAGGAGAAGTGCATTTAGCAAGTTTCAAATCATTGCATTATAAACATAATCTCAAGTTTTAGAGATGTATAGAGTTTAGCATGCTTGCTAGCAAGTTATTGAAAAAGAATGCAAGATAGCATTTTTGCCTCTTGTTGAAGTGTGCAAGCTAGCAATTCTTGCTTTCTTTTGCAATGTGTAAGTTGGAAGTTTTGCTTCTTGAGATAGGCAAGATAGTACTTTTACTTCTCTTGAGATTGCAAGATAGCAATTCTTGGTAATGTTCAAGATAGCAAGTTCTACATCATGCAAGCTAGTGAATTTTATTACATTTTAAAACATGCAAGCTAGTAATTTTGAGATGTTCAAGAAAACAACTTTTACTTCTTGAAATATGTAAGTTAGCAATCTTTGCTTCTCTTTTGAGATGAACAAGTTAGCATATTTTTGTATTTTCTTGACTTGTGTAACTTAACAAACATTGCTTCATTTAAGATTTGCAAGATAGCACTTCTTGCTTCTCTTTTGAAATGAGCAAGCTAGCAATTTTGCCTCCTTTTGTGATGTGCACGCTAGCAATTCTTTCTCCCCCTTTATCATCGGCAAAAAGAGGGGAATAACAATACAATAGTGTAATTCATTTCCCTTTACTACAATCTTCAAATCATGACAAGGATAGATAATAAAGATGAAAAATCAAGTCATGAATGTCAAAACAATTTTTCATCATGAATATTTCACCATTGCATGCATCATTATCATAAGTTGAAGTATTGCATGCATAATACCAAATCATCATTCATAAGTACATCAATATTCCAATCATTATTTCAATCATAAAAAATGAGAGATCAAGTCTAAAATTCGAGAAATCAAGATCATGATCCGAAAAATGTATAAGAAGAATTTATGCATTTGAGAGCTCTAACATGTCTAAGTTTATCATTCAGGCTAGCAAATTTGGTTCCCTTGAGATGCTAGCTATTTTCTTTCCCTCTTTTGTCATTATAAACAAGAAAGAAGAAGGGAAGAATATATAATGGTGTAAATGTTCAAGTCATCAAAAAAATACAAAGGTGTCATATAAAAATCATGACATGAAAAGTATTAATATCAAATCATGAATGTCACAGGACATGATTTATTTCAACAAATCATTTTATTTTTATAAATGACAAAAAGAAATATAGGCGATTAAATGATATAATATCTTGATTCATGCATAAGAAATCTCAAGTTATAAATCTCAAAAAATCAAAATAAAGCTCATTCAAATTCAAATCATCAAATCATCAAAATTACTTTCAAGAGATTCAAAGTGACATAAACAACTTTATCAATCTCTTAGTGAAAACTCAATAAGATAGAGAAAAAGAAATTTTCAAGAAAAATGCTTTCCTCTTTTTAATTGTTTTAATTTATAGAAGTATGCCTTTTTCATTTATGCCAAATAAAAACATGCATCATCGTTTAAAACCGAAAAAGAATTTTCATTATGGCAAAGATCGATAATCCATAAATCACAAAAATTATCATGCATAATTTCGAAAGTTAAACTCATTAATCATGATAACAAACCTCTTAGCATTTTCATTAAAACATCAAGCATGGTTTCATTGAACATAAGGCATCTTAAATCAAAATCGAAAAGCAATACGGAAATCAACATAATACCTATTATTGCTTCTTAAACATAAGATTAATTTTACTAGGTGTACAAGCATCATGTTGTTGAATTTTCATAAAACATGCAATTATCATGATCTTTTTTTCAAAATAGCTAGAAAAAGAAGCATGATATAATTTTTTTTATTTTTTATTTTTAATTAATTTAAAACAACTCATGAAATGCATCATGTAATTTCAAAATAAACTAAAGGGATTTTGATTACCTTGTCATTGAAAGCCGTTAAAGCGTAGTTTACCACCTTGCCTTTGTTGGTTTGCTCCTAATCTTTGGATGAGCTCGATTCGTCCCAGAGTGCTTTCTTCTTCTTGTGTTCATGGCAAGTGGTTACATTCTTTTTAAGTTTATTTTTATTCTTTGATTTCTGTTTTAAGAATTTTTTAAGCTTTATAGTTAAAAGTTCAAAGTCATCATCACTTGAGCTTTCGCTCGAGTGATTTTCATTTGTTCTAAGTGCTAAATTCTTCCTGTTCTTTGGAAGGTTATTCTTAAGTTCATCATGTTCAACATGTGCCATAAAACTCATTTTATAGGTCATTAAAAACTTAATAAGTTCTTTGAGTAGAAAATAGTTCAAGTTCTTTGATTCTTGTATTGTTGTTATTTTTGAATCCTAATTTTTAGAAAGTGATCGTAAAACTTTATTAACAAGTTCAAAATTTGAAAAACATTTGTCAAGTACTTTTAAATCATTGACGACATCCGTAAAACAGGTGTACATGTCAATAATGGTTTCGCACAGTTTCATTCGAAATAGTTCAAAATCATACATTAAAAGATTGACTTTAGACTCTTTATCTCTATTCGTGCCTCGGTGTATGATTTCAGGAGTGTGCCAAATATCGAAAGCCATTTCACAAGTAGAAATCTGATTGAATTTATTTTTGTCTAAGGTGTAAAATAAGGCATTCATAGCCTTTGCATTTAAAGAAAATGTCTTCTTCTCCAACTCATTCGAATCATTCATTGGAAGAGAAGACTTTTGAAAACCAAATTCGACTATATTCCATAAATCGAGATTCAACAAAAGCAAGAAAACTCTCATTCGAGTTTTCCAATATATATAGTCCGTCTTATTAAACATGGGAGGAGGAATGAGAGAGTGACCCTTTTGAAAGCCGAAAAGAGCCATTTCTCTTGGGTGTTAAACCAAATGAGAAATAACGAGGCTCTGATACCAATTGTTAGGAATGAGTCAGCACTAAGAGGGGGGTGAATTAGTGCAGCAGATAAAATTATGTCGATTCAAAATCTCATTATGATTAAACCCATTTCGGAAGATGTTAACTTGCCAAAGACGGAAGTTTGGACAATCGTCGGAGGTTCTACGGGAATAAATCCGAGAAGTCCATGAGCTTGCCAAAGAAGCTCGTTGGAACTCACCAAGTGGATCGTTGCAAGTCCAGGAGTTTGCCGGAAGTCCGTAGGAGCATCACCGAGGGTTCATCGGATGATCGAGGGAAGTTCTCCGGAAGCTCGCCGGAAGAAGCGATTGACACACCGGAGAAAGTTGGAGTAAATGTCTTAGGAAATATCGTAGTTAGCACAATGATTAAGTTGGAAATGGGAGGTGATCCCATTAACTTAATCTTGGGGCAATTGGGCCCCTGAAAAACCCAAATTGGGCCGAATGGATCAACCCATTCGGACCCGGATTTCTACCAGGCGGTTGAACCGCCCAAGCCAGGAGGTGGCACTGCTTGGGCTAAGTCTCTGAGCGAGACTGGACGGTGCAACCGCCCCAGCCAGGAGGTGGCACCGCCTAGGCTTAGTCTCCGAGCGAGACTGGGCGGTGCAACCTCCCTTGACAGGAGGTGGCACCGCCTGGGCTCGGTCTCCGAGCTCTGGTTGAGCGGTGCAACTGCCTCAGTCAGGAGGTGGCACCGCCTGAGCTCAGTCTTCGAGCTCTGGCAGGAGGTGCAACTGCCCCTAGCAGGAGGTGGCACCGCCTAGAGGCTCACAGTCTTCGTGCTCTGCCAGGTGGTGCAACCGCTCCAGTCAGAAGGTGCAACCGCCAGATCCTAGAATTCCAGGAATTGATAGTTTTGAGCTCCAAATTCAAATTGGGTTGGGGCCTATAAATACCCCACCCATTCAGCACTGAAAGGGCACAAAACATACACTGAAATCCTGATCTTGTTCTATGATTTTTAGAGCTCAAAATTGTTGTAAAGGCCAAAAGTTCTTCTCCCTCTTTTCTTCCAAGTTCGAAGCTTTAAAGAGAGGAGAGAAAACTCTGTAAGGGTTGTCTCCTAAGCCCGTCAAAAGGAGTGAAACTGTAAAAGGTTGGTTGGGCTTCGCCTATTGAAGGAAGGCCTCTAGTTGACGTCGGTAACCTCGTCAATGGAGGAAGCCAAAAGTGGAGTAGGTCAAGATTGACTGAACCACTCTAAATCTCAGTTTGCATTTATTTTGAGCATATTATCTTTACTGCAAACCTCCTCTAAAGCTTACTGCTTTCTGCACATATACGATTGGGTTTCAAGCTTTGCACTTTCCGAATCAGCGTTTAGACGTAAATCAGTTTTATCGTACGATCATCATATTTCTGTTTGCGTTTACGTTTTGATTTTTATCATAACTGCAAACTGCCTTTATATCTTTACTTAAACTGCATCTCGCTTAATCAAGTGATTTACGAATAAGCATTTAGACGTAAATCAGTTTTTTCGTACGAATATCATATTTCAGTTTACGCCTACTATCTGATTAGAATCATAACTGCAAACTGCATTTATATCTTTGTTGCATCTCGCTTAAATAGAAGTTAAAGTGATTTACGAATCGTCTTTCTTACCAAAATCACTTTTAACGAACTAACGCAGTTTTTGTTTTTCGTAGGTTTTCCGCTGCACTAATTCACCCCCCCCCCCCCCCCCCCCCCTCTTAGTGCTCTTGATCCTAACAATTGGTATCAGAGCGGGGTTAACTCTCAAACGGATTAAAACCCAAGAGAGATGGCATACGTCGAAAACCAAGAGGGCCATTCTATTACACGTCCACCCATGTTCAATGGGACGGACTACACCTATTGGAAGACCCGAATGAGGATCTTTCTTATTTCTATGGATTTTGAACTTTGGAATCTTGTCGAAAATGGATTTTCGAAGTCTTCTCTTCCAATGATCGATTGGAATGAATTGGAGAAGAAGGCTTTCGCTCTTAATGCAAAGGCTATAAATGCCTTATTTTGTGCGCTTGATAAAAACGAGTTCAACCGTGTTTCAGTTTGTGAAACCGCATTTGATATTTGGCACACACTCGAAGTGACTCACGAAGGCACAAGTAGAGTGAAAGAGTCAAAAATCAATAATTTTGTTACATTCTTTCGAACTTTTCCGGATGAAACCGAGTGAGACTATTGGCTACATGTTTACCCGTTTCACGGATGTCGTCAATAGTCTAAAAGGACTCGGAAAAAGTTTTTCGGATTTTAAGCTCGTAAATAAGATTCTAAGATCCCTTCCTAAGAGTTGGGATCCTAAAGTCACTGCTATTCAAGAGGCGAAAGATCTAAACAACTTCCCTCTTGAAGAACTAATCGGGTCATTAATGACCTACGAGATGACTTACAAAGCTCATGAAGAGCAAGAAGACATTCTTCCAAAGAACAAGAAGGATATGGCACTTAGAACTTCAGAAGACCACTTGAGAGAAAACTTAAGTGATGAGGACTGTGACGATGACTTGGCACTTCTAACAAGAAAATTTAAAAAATTCATTAAAAGAAACAAGTTTAAGAATGACAAAAAAAATAAACTTGAACCCAAGAAGGACCAAGTTATTTGCTATGAGTGCAAAAAATTGGGACACTACAAGAGTGATTGTCCCCAAGTCAAAAAGAGAACATAAAAAAAGAAGGCGCTCAAAGCAACATGGGATGACTCGAGCGCATCCGAAGAAGAGGAGTCCAACACCGAGCAAGTTGCTCATTACGCCTTAATGGCCATCGGAGAAGAGGTAACGAATTTAATAGATGCAGATTTATCATTTGATGAATTATTAAATGCCTTCCATGACTTATTTGATGAATGCAAGATTATGAGTAGAAAATACAAATTGCTAAAAAAGGAGCATGATAGTCTTACTTGTAATTTCGATAAGTTAGAAGCTGAATATCATGATAGTGTAGGTTCATGCATAAAATGCCATGATCTAGAAACTCTCCAAAAGGAAAACTTGCTACTTAAGAACACCTTGAAGAAATTCGAGGTTGGTAGCAAATCCTTGAACATGATCCTTGCAAACAAGGGTCACGTTCCTAAAAGAAGTGGAATCGGATTTATGAGAAGTCCTCACCAAAATCCAACCACCTTCATAAAAGGCCCCATCTTACATGTTCGACACCAAGACAAATATAACTTTTGTTGCAAACTTGGACACAAAACGCATTATTGTCCATTCAAGAAAATTAGTCCGAACAAATTAATTTGGGTTCCTAAAGGAACCATGATAAATTCTATTAAACATGATAAATAATGTATATCTATTTTTGAGGCACCCAAAAGCAAATGGGTACCTAAAGATCATCCTTTCTTGTAGAAACCTATACCATCGCAAGCTAGGAGCAAGAGATGGTACCTTGATAGTGGATGCTCAAGGCATATGACCGGAGATCCATCTCAATTCTCTAAGCTCACTAGCATAGACGAAGGCTATGTCACCTTCGGAGGCAACAACAAGGGTAAAATCATTGGCAAAGGAACCATAAGTAACAAATCCAACTTCTTTATTGAAGATGCTTTGTTAGTTGATGGTTTAAAACATAACCTCTTGAGCATTAGTCAATTATGTGATAAAGAATATATTATCAGATTCGAATCTAATGCTTGCATCATTGAAAAACCACACAAAAACACGTCTATGATTGCATTGAAACAAAATAACGTATACACTATTGACATCAATGATTTGTGTAATGAAATGTGTTTTTCGGTTTTGAATGAGGATGTTTGGCTATGGCATAGAAGATTAGGTCATGCTAGCATGAAACTAATCACTCAAATATCATCTAAAGAACTTGTAAGAGGAATTCCTCATATCAAGTTCATCAAAGATAATGTATGTGATGCTTGCCAATTAGGTAAACAAATTAAGGGTAGTTTCAAATCTAAGAATCAAATAAGCACCTCTAGGCCCTTACAATTGATCCATATGGACTTGTTCGGACCAATCTCTACATCAAGCCTACGAGTTAGCAAATATGCCTTTGTAATTGTGGATGACTATAGCAGATACACATGAACTTACTTCTTAAAATAGAAAAATGAATGCTTTAGATATTTTACCATTTTTGTAAACTTGTTCAAAATGAGAAGGGTTCTATGATTTCGTCAATTAGAAGTGATCACGGTGGTGAATTTCAAAACCATGATTTCCAAGAATTTTGTGAACTCAATGGATACAACCATAATTTCTCTACTCCAAGAAATCCTCAACAAAATGGAGTAGTAGAAAGAAAAAATCAAAATTTACAAGAAATAGCAAGAACCATGTTGAATGAACATAGCCTACCCAAATATTTTTGGGTCGAAGCCGTAAACACTGCATGCTATATTTTGAATAGAGTTCTAGTAAGACCCTTACTCACCAAAACTCCCTATGAGTTATGGAACAATAAAAAACCCAATGTTTCATTTTTTAAAGTCTTTGGGTGTAAGTGTTTTATCTTGAATGAAAAGGATAACTTAGGAAAATTTGATGCTAAATCCGATGAAGGAATCTTTCTTGGTTATTCTTCGTTTTCTAAAGCCTTTCGTATCTTCAATAAAAGAACTTTAATTATTGAAGAATCCATTCATGTTGTTTTCAATGAGATTCCTGAAATCAGGAAAAACAATGTTGATGATGATGTTAATTTTGATTCCTTGAATTTAAATGAAACCCCGTCTCCAACTAGCAACTTGGATATATCCACTTCTGAAACATCCTTACCCAAGGATTGGAAGTATGTAGATGCTCATCCTAAGGAGCTAATCTTAGGAGACACATCAGAGGGGGTTCAAACACGATATTCTCTTAAAAATTTTTGTGCCAATGTCGTTTTTCTCTCCTAAATTGAACCCAAATATGATGACAAAGCCATGAAAGATGACTCATGGATTATCGCAATGCAAGATGAATTAAATCAATTTGAGAGAAATGAGGTGTGGAAGCTTGTTCCTAGGCCAAATAACCATTTAGTTATTGGTACTAAATGGGTTTTTAGAAACAAGCAAGATAAATATGGTATCGTGGTTAGAAAGAAGGCTAGATTAGTGGCCAAAGGTTTCAACCAAGAAGAAGGTATCGATTACAAAGAAACCTTCGCTCCTGTAGCTCGATTAGAAGCCATAAGTATGCTCCTTGCCTACGCTAGTAGTAATAATTTTAAGTTGTTTCAAATGGATGTTAAAAGCGCTTTTCTTAATGGCTTTATTTCCGAAGAAGTCTATGTTGAACAACCTCCTGGATTTAAAAATAATAGCCTCCCTAATCATGTGTTTAGATTAACTAAAGCTCTCTATGGTTTAAAACAAGCTCCGAGGGCTTGGTATGAGAGACTTAGTTCTTTTCTTTTTGAAAATAATTTCACAAAAGGCAAGGTTGATACTACATTGTTCATCAAGAATTTTGAAAATAATTTTCTCATTGTTCAGATTTATATTGATGATATTATCTTTGGTTCTACGAATGAATCTCTTTGTGAATCTTTTGCTAAAACTATGAGTTTTGAATTCGAAATGAGTTTAATGGGAGAATTAACATTCTTCTTAGGCTTTCAAATCAAACAACTAAGCAATGGCATCTTTATTAGTCAAACTAAATATGCTATGAATTTGCTAAAAAAGTTTAATATGAATAACTCAAAAGCTATTAACACTCCTATGAGCACCTCCACTAAGTTAGAAATTGATGAAAGTGGAGAAAGCTTCGATCAAAAAACTTATAGGGGTATGATAGGAAGTTTACTTTACCTCACTGCAACTAGACCAGATATCATGTTCAGTGTAGAACTTTGTGCTAGATTTCAATCAAACCCTAAGATATCTCATCTCAAAGCAGTTAAAAGAATACTTAGATATCTTAATAGTACCATAAATCTAGGATTATGGTACCCAAAATCAGTGAATCTTGAGTTAATTGCTTATGCTGATGCGAACTTTGCTGGTTGTAGACTAGATAGAAAAAGCACATCAGGAACATGTCAATTTTTAGGACATGCCCTTGTTTCCTGGTTATTTAAGAAACAAAACTCGGTTGCACTATCAACAACCGAAGCTAAATATATTGCAGCAAGTGCATGCTATGCACAAGTTGTATGGATGAAAAACACCTTAGAAGATTATAAAATTCATCTTAAAAATATTTCCATTAAATGTGATAACACAAGTGCAATATGCTTAACGAAAAATCCTATACAACACTCAAGAACAAAACATATTGATATTAGACATCACTTCATACGAGATCATGTTACTAATCATGATGTAATCATAGAATTCATTGATACTAAACATCAACTAGCTGATATTTTTACAAAACCTCTAAGTGAAGAACAATTTGATTTCATAAGAAGAGAATTAGGAATGTTGATGTGTCCGAATACATAAACTAGTTAAAATTATTTTTCGGACTGTATTGAATGATCAAATCACTTGACTACCATTACATGCCTAAATAACATGTTGGAAATTATGTGTTGAATACAAAAATTTTCATAACAATAAGCATGTTTTGTCTTCATGATTGTATATCATAGTCTTGTTCGAATGCATGAAAGTGTTAATTTCATTTTCAGATTCGCTTAACAATTGGTATCCTAAAAATCAGATTTTCTCATACACTTATTATATGAAAAATATTTTTCTGAAATGGATTTGATGATATGATTCCTGCTTATGAATTCCATCTTGAAATATGGATAATAGTGTTTTTACTTGCAAAGATTTGTTTCACATACATATCTTGATACCTGTAAAAATGAAGCATGATTCAATCTCTCATCGACTTTAACTTCATGAGTTGATCTCTCATCGGTTTTAACTTCACTCAAAGTAAACTCACAAATAGCTGGTATCACAAATGGCCTTCCTCCTTCATACAAAAAGATTATAACAAATAAAAAGGAAGAAGTATTCAAAGTGATCTACACTTGATTTCCTATTACTTACTATTGGAAAATGACTTGAACCTAGTAAAGGCATGAACGACTATCACACTTATGCTTAAAATTTACTTATATTTTTCTCCTGGTATCACAACTACCATGCTTTTTGTTGATGACAAAGGGGGAGAAATATATGAGTATTAATGTCATGCTTGCATCACCAAGAGATATATGAATAGATGCTATGATTGCTATAATTTGCATTATGCCTTGTTTGTATCGTGTCAAGATATCAAAAAACTTGCATCGTAATTTTACGTATTAATATCTTACCATGTGATGAAATGCTATAATTACTAAAACATTTGAAATGTGTGCATCATGCAATGATATCAAAATCTTACTTCGCAGTTTTACATGTTGATATATGATGAATTGCTACTATTACCATCATTCAAACTTGTAATGTAAAATTTGAAAATGAATGTCAAGCCTTGACATCATCTTCAGAGAGATACATCATGATGGGAATCATGATGGGAGTATTGATAAGTTTAAATGATTTTAACTTATCAATATGTCTCTTGAATTCTAAGGGTTTGAATTCAAGAATGACTTATCTCAAGTATGGCATATAGATAGGAGGAGTTAAGGTTAACTCCATTATCAATTGATTGTCATCATCAAAAAGGGGGAGATTGTTGAATCTCGGATTTTGATGATGAAGTCAATTGTCATTTGTTGTCTAATCTATATGTTGAGATAAGTGTGCAGGATTAACTACGATGAAAGTAAGATATGCAGCAGGAGTTGCGCTGGAGTCAAGATAATGATCACGTTGGGAGTTCGAGAGTTCGACGGAAGTTCGGACAGTCATCGGAGGTTCTGCGGGAACAAATCCGAGAAGTCCATGAGCTTACCAAAGAAGCTCGTCGGAACTCGCAAAGTGGATCGTCGCAAGTCCAAGAGTTTGCCGGAAGTCCGCAGGAGCATCACCGAGGGTTCATCGGATGATCGATGACAGTTTGCCGGAAGCTCGCCGGAAGAAGCGATTGACGCACCGGAGCAAGTTACAGTAAATGTCTTAGGAAATATCGTAGTTAGCACAATGATTAAGTTGGAAATGGGAGGTGATCCCATTAACTTAATCTTGGGCAATTGGGCCCCTGAAAAACCCAAATTGGGCCGAATGGATCAACCCATTCGGACCCTGATTTCTGCCAGGCGGTTGAACCGACCAAGCCAGGAGGTGGCACCGCTTGGGCTAAGTCTCCGAGTGAAACTGGGCGGTGCAACCGCCCCAGCCAGGAGGTGGCACCGCTTGGGCTCAGTCTCCGAGCGAGACTAGGTGGTGCAACCGCCCCAGCCAGGAGGTGGCACCGCCTGGGCTCAGTCTCCGAGCGAGACTAGGCGGTGCAACCTCCCCTGACAGGAGGTGGCACCGCCTGGGCTCGGTCTCCGAGCTCTAGTTGAGCAGTGCAACCACCTCAGTCAGGAGGTGACACCGCCTGAGCTCAGTCTTTGAGCTCTAGAAGGAGGTGCAACCGCCCCTGACAGGAGGTGGCACCGCCTAGAGGCTCAGTCTTCGAGCTTTGCCAAGCGGTGCAACCGCTCCAGTCAGGAGGTGCAATCGCCAGATCCCAAAATTCCGGGAATTGACAGTTTTGAGCTCCAAATTCAAACCGGGTTGGGGCCTATAAACACCCCACCTATTCAGCACTGAAAGGGCACAAAACATACACCGAAATCCTGATCTTATTCTGTGATTTTTAGAGCTCAAAATTGTTGTAAAGGCCAAAAGTTCTTCTCCCTCTTTTCTTCCAAGTTCTGAGCTTTAAAGAGAAGAGAGAAAATTTTGTAAGGGTTGTCTCCTAAGCCCGTCAAAAGGAGTGAAACTGTAAAAGGTTAGTTGGCCTTCGCCTATTGAAGGAAGTCCTCTAGTTGACGTCGGTGACCTCGTCGGTGGAGGAAGCCAAAAGTGGAGTAGGTCAAGATTGACCGAACCACTCTAAATCTCGGTTTGCATTTACTTTGAGCATATTATCTTTACTGCAAACCTCCTCTAAAGCTTACTACTTTCTGTGCATATACGATCGGGTTTCAAGCTTTGCACTTTCCGAATCGGCGTTTAGATGTAAATCAGTTTTATCATACGATCATCATATTTCTGTTTGCGTTTACGTTTTGATTTCTATCATAACTGCAAACTGCCTTTATATCCTTGCTTAAACTGCATCTCGCTTAATCAAGTGATTTACGAATAAGCATTTAGACGTAAATCAGTTTTTTCGTACGAATATCATATTTCAGTTTGCGCTTACTATCTGATTAGAATCATAACTGCAAACTGCATTTATATCTTTGCTGCATCTCGCTTAAACAAAAGTTAAAGTGATTTACGAATCGACTTTCTTACCAAAATCACTTTTAACGAACGAACGTAGTTTTTATTTTTCGTAGAAGGTTTTCCGCTGCACTAATTCACCCCCCCCCCCCCTCCCCCCCACCCCCCCCGCTCTTAGTGCTCTTGATCCTAACACTTGGCCCGATGCCCGACCTCATGGATCGAAGCTATCTGTCGATACGTTGACTGATCCTTCGGCTCAACATCCAATCTTCTGACATGTCTTTCTTCGGCCCAACATGATTCTTTCTACTTTAATTATCTGTCCCTGATTGAAGCATCTTGTGTCACTCAAAACGTAGATCAAATCATAAACACTATCAATTGGTTTCATCATCAAAATTCGAGATTCAACATGAACCACTTGTTCCCTCCAATTTATAGAGGTCCTCTATCAACTTAACCCTAATGGATTCTGCCCTATTGGGTATTGGATCTCCATCCAACTATCCAAGCCTCTTAGATTAGTGGATCTCTATCCAATAATCTTTTATTGGCTCTTATTAGATCTTATCCATAGGATCTAATAATTCAAGGGCTTATTGGACATCCAATAAGATAGGGGCTCCGACGGATATCTCATATCCGAACCTTTACTCATCGCAATGCCTACCACATGTGTGTGACCCTCTAGGCCCAATATCGAATTGACCATGACTCATACCTATCAAAACTCCTTCTGGCTCAACGAATTATTATCTCTATAATAATTCACTCAACTCATCGACTGTGGATGTATTGGGCCACTACGCCGTAGTCCTTAGACGATAGGGGAATACATTCCATTTGACCTATCTGTCCTTAGTTATCATATACCTATAGTCCCTCATCTATCTAATATCTCAAAGACCGTATACCGGGCATGGTGTTGTCAGACCCATATGGTTTCTACTCGAGTCTCGCTCTAATCGGATTCTCCCAAAGATCTATTTCTCTCTCAATCCGAATGACCCTAGCTAGAGATTTATCTAAGCAAAAACACATGGGATATTCCTCTCGTGACACTGAGAGTGGATGATCTGTTAGGATCAAGAGCACTAAGGAGGGGGGGGGGGGTGAAATAGTGTAGTAAAACACTTACGAGGATTAAAACTACATTCGTACGATGAAATCGTTTCCGACATAAAACAGTTTTCGAAAACTTAACTTGAAAGCGAGTTCATAAAGGAGTGCAGCAAAAGTAATAAGGAAGTAAAGCATATAAAGGTTTGCAGTAAAGATAGAAAATAGAAAGTAAATGTAAACTGAGATTTAGAGTGGTTCGGTCAATCTTGACCAACATCCACTTTTGGCTTCCTCCTCCGATGAGGTCACCGACGTCCACTAGAGGCCTTCCTTCAATAGGCGAAGGCCAACCACCCTTTTACAGTTTCACTCCTTTTGACGGGCTTAGGAGACAACCCTTATAGAATTTTCTCTTTTCTCTTGAAATATCAAAACTTGGAAGAAAAGAGGGAGGAGAACTTCTAGCCTTTACAACACTTTTGAGCTCTAAAAATCACAGAGTAAGATTGGATTTTTGGTTCCCTTTCATGCAGGAAAGGGTGGGGTATATATAGGCCCTAAATTGGTTTGAATTTGGAGCTCAAAAATGTCATCTCTCGGATTTTTGGGGTCTTGGTTGTACTACCTCTAGACAGGGTGGTACGACCGCTTGACAGAGCTCGAAGACCGAGCTTTGGTGGTGCCACCGCCCGACTGGGGTGGTTCCACCGCCTAGTCTTGCTCGGAGATTGAGCCCAGGTGGTGGCACCGCCTGACTAGGGCGGTTCCACCGCCTAGTTTTCTTGGGAGACTGAGGTCCTGAGCGGTGCCACCATCGACCTAGGCAGTGCCACGATCGACCTAGGCAGTGCCATTGCCGGCTAGGAAATATGGGTCCGAATGGGCTTATCCATTCGGCCCAATTTGGGTCTGTCAATGGCCCAATTGCCCCCAGATTAAGTTAATGGGATCACCTCCCATTCCTAGCTTAATCTATATACTAACTACGATATTTCTTAAGACATTTACTGCAACTTGCTCCGGTGCGTCAATCGCTTCTTCCGGCGAGCTTCCGGCGAACTTCCGACGAACATCCGACGAACCCTCGGCGATGCTCCGACGGACTTCTTGCAAACTCCTAGACTTGCAACGATCCACTTGACGAGTTTCGACGAGCTTCTTTGGCAAGCTCGTGGACTTCTCAGATTTGTTCCTATAGAACCTCTGATAACCGTCCCGACTTTCGTCGAACTCTCGAACCCCCAACGTGATCATGGTCTTGACTCCGGCGCAACTCCTGCTGCATGTCTAACTTCCATTGTAGTTAATCCTGCACAAGTAAAACAAACTTCGATCTAGATAATTAATACTAAGCATTAATCAAATTGTCCGGCATGTCATTGGTCCCTCGACGCTTCGTCCGATTCTTCGGCGCATCGTCCTCTCCTGTGGCCTTTTCCCAATAGGCCAGTTGACTCTGCAACTCTGATATCCTTGGCGTAACACCCGCTCTTCTTGGCCTGATGCCCGAGTCCACGGCCCGAAGATTTCTGTCGATACGTCGACCGATCCACCGGCCCGACGTCCAATCTTCTGATATGTTCCTCCGGCCCAACATGATTTTCCTACTTTAATTGTCTCATCCTGATCGAAGTATCCTACGTCACTCAAAACACAGATTAAATCATAAACATATATCAAATGGTTTCATCATCAAAATATGAGATTCAACAATCTCCCCCTTTTTTATGGTGACAACTATTAAATCTCGGATTTTGATGATGAAGTCAATTGTCATTTGTTATCTAATCTATATGTTGAGATAAGTGTGCAGGATTAACTACGATGAAAATAAGATATGCAGCAGGAGTTGCGCCGGAGTCAAGACAATGATCAGTTGGGAGTTCGAGAGTTCGACGGAAGTTCGGACAGTCGTCGGAGGTTCTGCGGGAACAAATCCGAGAAGTCCATGAGCTTGCCAAAGAAGCTCGTCAGAACTCGCCAAGTGGATCGTCGCAAGTCCAGGAGTTTGCCGAAAGTCCGTAGGAGCATCACCGAGGGTTCATCGGATGATCGACGGAAGTTCGCCGAAAGCTCGCTGGAAGAAGCGATTGACGCACCGGAGCAAGTTACAGTAAATGTCTTAGGAAATATCGTAGTTAGCACAATGATTAAGTTGAAAATGGGAGGTGATCTCATTAACTTAATCTTGGGGCAATTGGGCCCTTGAAAAACCCAAATTAGGCCGAATGGATCAACCAATTCGGACCCTAATTTCTGCCAGGCGGTTGAACCACCTCAGTCAGGCGATGGCACCGCCTGAGCTCAGTCTTCAAGCTCTGGCAGGAGGTGCAACCGCCCTTGACAAGAGGTGGCACCGCCCGGGCTCGGTCTCCGTGCTTTGGCTGAGCGGTGCAACCGCCTCAGTCAGGCGGTGGCACCGCCTGAGCTCAGTCTTCGAGCTCTAGCAGGAGGTGCAACCACCCCTGACAGGAGGTGGCACCGCCTAGAGGCTCAGTCATCGAGCTATGCCAAGCGGTGTAACCACCTCAGTCAGGCGGTGCAACCGCCAGATCCTGGAATTTCGAGAATTGACAGTTTTGAGCTCCAAATTCAAACTGGGTTGGGGCCTATAAATACCCCACCCTTTTAGCACTGAAAGGGCACCCAGAAACCACCAAAATTCTGATTTTACTTTATGATTTTTAGAGCTCAAAAGTGTTGTATGAGTTGAAAGTTCTTCTTCCTCTTTTCTTCCAAGTTCTAGTCTGTTAAGAGATGAAAGGAAATTCTGTAAGGGTTGTCTCCTAAGCCCGTCAAAAGGAGTGAAACTGTAAAAGGGTGGTTGGCCTTCGCCTATTGAAGGAAGGCCTCTAGTTGACGTCGGTGACCTCGTCGGTGGAGGAAGCCAAAAGTGGAGTAGGTCAAGTTTGACCGAACCACTCTAAATCTCGGTTTGCATTTACTTTGAGCATCTTATCTTTACTGCAAACCTCCTCAATAGTTTACTGCCTTCTGTGCTTTTACGAACGTGTTTCAAAGTTTAGTGCTTTCCGAATCGACGTTTAGACGCAAATCAGTTTTATCATACGAACATCATATTTCAGTTTGCGATTACGTTCTGATTTCCATCATAACTGCAAACTGCCTTTATATCTTTGCTTTAACTACATCTCGCTTCATCTCAAGTTAAAGTGGTTTACGAATCGGCTTTCATACCGAAATCGCTTTTATCGTACGAACATCGTATTTCAGTTTGCACTTATATTCTGATTTTCATAATAACTGCAAACTGCCTTCATCGATTTACTTTCACGTCATCTCGCTTGATCTTAAATTAAAGTAATCTTAGAATCGGCTTTCACACCGAAATCGCTTTTATCGTACGAACGTAGTTTTAATCGTAGAAAGATTTTCGCTGTACTAATTCACCCCCCCCCCCCCCCCTCTTAGTGCTCTTGATCCTAACAATTGGTATCAGAGCGGGGTTAACTCTCAAATGGATTAAAACCCAAGAGAGATAGTATAAGCCGGAAACCAGGAGGGCCATTCTATTACACGTCCACCCATGTTCAATGGGACGGACTACACCTATTGGAAGACCCGAATGAGGATCTTTCTTATTTCTATGGATTTTGAACTTTGGAATCTTGTCGAAAATGGATTTTCGAAGTCTTCTCTTCCAATGATCGATTGGAATGAATTGGAGAAGAAGGCTTTCGCTCTTAATGCAAAGGCTATGAATGCCTTATTTTGTGCACTTGATAAAAACGAGTTCAACCGTGTTTCGGTTTGTGAAACCGCATTTGATATTTGGCACACACTCGAAGTGACTCACGAAGGCACAAGTAGAGTGAAAGAGTCAAAAATCAATCTTTTGTTACATTCTTTCGAACTTTTCCGGATGAAACCGAGTGAGACTATTGGCGACATGTTTACCCATTTCATGGATGTTGTCAACGGTCTAAAAGGACTCGGAAAAAGTTTTCGGATTTTGAGCTCGTAAATAAGATTCTTAGATCCCTTCCTAAGAGTTGGGATCCTAAAGTCACTGCTATTCAAGAGGCGAAAGATCTAAACAACTTCCCTCTTGAAGAACTAATCGGGTCATTAATGACCTACAAGATGACTTGCAAAGCTCATGAAGAGTAAGAAGACATCCTTCCAAAGAACAGGAAGGATATGACACTCAGAACTTTAGAAGACCACTTGAGAGAAAACTCAAGTGATGAGGACTGTGACGATGACTTGGCACTTCTAAGAAGAAAATTTTAAAAATTCATTAAAAGAAACAAGTTTAAGAATGACACAAAAAATAAACTTGAACCCAAGAAGGACCAAGTTATTTGTTATGAGTGCAAAAAGCTGGGACACTACAAGAGTGATTGTCCCCAAGTCAAAAAGAGAACATCAAAGAAGAAGGCGCTCAAAGCAACATGGGATGACTCGAGCGCGTCCAAAGAAGAGGAGTCCAACACCGAGCAAGTTGCTCATTACGCCTTAATGGCCATCGGAGAAGAGGTAACGAATTTAATAGATGCAGATTTATCGTTTGATGAATTATTAAATGCCTTCCATGACTTATTTGATGAATGCAAGATTATGAGTAGAAAATATAAATTGCTAAAAAAGGAGCATGATAGTCTTACTTGTAATTTCGATAAGTTAAAAGCTGAATATCATGATAGTGTAGGTTCATGCATAAAATGTCATGATCTAGAAACTCTCCAAAAGGAAAACTTGCTACTTAAGAACACCTTGAAGAAATTCGAGGTTGGTAGCAAATCCTTGAACATGATCCTTGCAAACAAGGGTCACGTTCCCAAAAGAAGTGGAATCGGATTTGTGAGAAGTCCTCACCAAAATCCAACCACCTTCATGAAAGGCCCCTTCTTACATGTTCGACACCAAAGCAAATGCAACTTTTGTTGCAAACTTGAACACAAAACGCATTATTGTCCATTCAAGAAAATTAGTCCGAACAGATTAAGTTGCGTTCCTAAAGGAACCTTGATAAATTCTATGCAACATGATAAAAAATGTAGATCTATTTTTGAGGCACCCAAAAGCAAATGGGTACCTAAAGATCATCCTTTCTTTTAAAAATATAAAACATCATAAGCTGGGAGCAAGAAATAATATCCTGCTCTTTGGATTCTCGATATTCATGACCGGAGATCCAAAAAGAACTCACGATGCTCTCTAGCCTAAATAATAGAAGAGGATTAGAAAATTAAAATTACAAATGCGATATAGATACAATCCTATTTGATCCCTCAGAATTGGAAACCCATGATTCTCACTTCACATATCCTCTGGATTTTCGAACCCATTGATGTCATCCGTTCGTTACTTTCGAATCCAACTATATCATGAACTTACTAAGTTTGTCATGAACTTGCAAGGCTTACCAACTTGAACAATCTGTCACAAACATGAGCACGACATTTAGAGTATGCACATCACAAGATCTATCTTGATCATGCAAAATTTCTTATTTTACAATGAAAATTCTTACGTAATTACGTAAGTAAAGTTGATTGCTCTAAATGAAAATTCTTCTTAAGTCAAAAACATTCAAATCAGATCACACTGTAGTCAGAACAAGTGCTCACCGCCTGCAGGCGGTGGCACCGCCCCAGCTGGAGGTAGCACCTCCGGTTGTCACGTGTTGCAAGCGGTTGCACCGCCCCAACCAGTGGTGCAACCGCCCGCAATTCTGCCTCTTTTTAACCCGAGCTAGGGCCGGTGGTGGAACCGACCCCAACTCACTCCCTTCCCCTCTTTACTCTTCCAAACCTTCGCCACCTCCATTTCACCCCTCATAGCATCCCAAATACTCCTCATTTTGAAGCAAAAGATCAATAATCTCTCCTTCTATTGAAGATCTCACTAAGGTATTCTCTAAGAACCTCTTAAATTCTGTTTTTGATTCATTTACTCTTGCTCATTACTACCCTCTTAAATAGCAGTAGTTATGGGGTCTAGAAGATCCTCAAGGGACAAAGGGAAGAGGAGATTAGTGGAAGATTTTGATCTTACCCTTTTCGATTCAAAATATCTTGCTGAAAAGTTTTCCTCTTTCGAACTTAGGAGTGTCAATAAGGGAAAACATGTAGATTTAAATGAACTAAGAGACTTAGAGACAATCCAATGGTTTGCAAACTTAGATTTACTCCCTATTTTACAAATTAGTGAACCCATCTATCCAAGACTTGTTAGACTGTTTTACAACAATATACAAGTAGATGAAGAAGAACGAATGTCTACCTATCTCTTAGGACAACACATCTCCATTACGGATAAATTCATTTGCGACATGATAGGCATTCCCCTAAAAAATAGAGGATTTTATTTTAGAGGATCATGAGATGATGAAACTGTTGGGACTACATATGTTGAAGCCTTAGGAACAATTTTAGCCAATCCCAACTTAGCATTTGTTCCTAAAAGTTGTGAACATCTACTACCACTAAACACTAAGGTACTTCATCATATCCTAACTAGCATCATTCTCCCTAAACAATACCATCATGATGAAGTAAGCCAAATAGAATTAGGAACTATGTATTGGATCATGAAAGGACATGACATCTGTCTCGGTTATCTTATCCAGCAAAACATGTTAGAACTATCTAAGAAAGACATGATGCTTCCATATGGTGGTATAATCACTAGATTACTGAAAGCATACGATATTCCAATACCACCGGAAGAAGAAGTAATAAAAGTAGATTGGTTTAGCATAATAAATAAAAATCTACTTCACCGATTAAGATGTGTTTATAGAAACGGTAACTGGGTTAGAATGCCTAGAAGAACCAATCACCCCTAACCTGAACCGGAACCGGAAACACCAATCTTTAGGGGTACTCAATCTCCTCCGATCTGTCCCTTTGAGGAAACACATTCATTTAAGTAAGCTACTGCATCATCTGTCGAAGATATTGGGATTCGGATGGACCGATTTGAACAAAGACAAGAATGGCTTGAACATCGACAAAATCAAATCCTATCTGAGCTGTAGCAAATTCATCGACAATTTGACTCTTTATTTAGGCACTTTAATTTTCCACCTCCTGAATGAGCTTGTATGTGAACACAATCACCTATTGTTATTGTAAACTCTTTATGTTACTCACCATGATGCCCTTTGCCTTGAACCTTGATATGGTTACCTAATGTATTTATTTGTGAGCATATGCAGAGTTACAAACATCTCTCATTGTTTAATCTTGTTATTCATTGTCAGATTTTACATTGAAACTAAATGTTTTTATAACTGCTTTGAAAACCTTGTGCCTTGGTTTCCGAATACATAAACTTGTTGAAATTATTTTTCGGACTTTATTGATTGATTGATCAATTTCACTTAATTGCTATGATGATTTTACACAATTACATGTTAGAAATATGTGTATGAATATAAAAATTTCCATGATGATAAGCATGTTTTGTCTTCATGATCATATTTGAAAATCAATAGCACAGTCTTGTCCGAATGCATGAAAGTCTTAATTTCGTTTTCGGATTCTATTAAAAATCGAAGTTTCTTGATACATTATCCTCTTCCGGACTTAATAAAGCATACGTCATAACGAGTTTAATTCTCATCATTGTTGACATATGAAATACATCTCTCATACACCTATGTGAAGAATATTCTTTAAAGAAATGGATTTAATAAAATGATTCCTGATTATATGAATGATAGTGTTTTTACTAACAAGGATTCATTTCTAATACATATCTTGATCCTTGTGAAAATGAAGCAAGATTTAATCTCTCATCAATTTTAACTTCATTTAAAGTAAACTCACAAATAGATGGTGGAAATGCGGGGTAAAATCAGAATTGATATCTTCATGTCATGGTTGTATAATTGACTCACTATTGAAAATGACATGAACCTAGTAAAGGCATCACACATATGCTCAAAATTCGCTTATATTGTTCTCCTGGTATCACAATTACCATGCTTTTTGTTGATGACAAAGGGGGAGAAATATATGAGTATTAATGCCATGCTTGCATCACCAAGAGATATATGAATTGATGCTATAATTGCTATAATTTGCATTATGCCTTGTTTGTATCATGTAATGATATCAAAATCTTACTTCGCAGTTTTACATGTTGATATCTTACAATATAATGAATTGCTACTATTACCATCATTCAAACTTGTAATGTAAAACTTGAAAATGAATGTCAAGCCTTGACATCATCTTCAGAGAGATACATCATGATGGGAATCATGATAGGAGTATTGATAAGTTTAAATGATTTTAACTTATCAATATGTCTCTTGAATTCAAAGGTTTTGAATTCAAGATTGACTAATCTCAAGTATGGCATATAGATAGGAGGAGTTAAGGTTAACTCCATTATCAATTGATTGTCATCACCAAAAAGGGGGAGATTGTTGAATCTCGGATTTTGATGATGAAGTCAATTGTCATTTGTTATCTAATCTATATGTTGCGATAAGTGTGCAGGATTAACTACGATGAAAATAAGATATGCAGCAGGAGTTGCGCCGGAGTCAAGACAATGATCACGTTGGGAGTTCGACGGAAGTTCAGACAGTCGTCGGAGGTTCTGCGGGAACAAATCCGAGAAGTCATTGAGCTTGCCAAAGAAGCTTGTCGGAACTCGCCAAGTGGATCGTCGCAAGTCAAGGAGTTTGCCGGAAGTCCGTAGGAGCATCACTGAGGGTTAATCGGATGATCGACGGAAGTTCGCCGGAAGCTCGTCAGAAGAAGCGATTGACGCACCGGAGCAAGTTGCAGTAAATGCCTTAGGAAATATCGTAGTTAGCACAATGATTAAGTTGGAAATGGGAGGTGATCCCATTAACTTAATCTTGGGGCAATTGGGCCCCTGAAAAACCCAAATTGGGCCGAATGGATCAACCCATTCGGACCCTAATTTCTGCCAGGCGGTTGAACCGCCTCAGTCAGGCGATGGCACCGCCTGAGCTCAGTCTTCGAGCTCTGATAGGAGGTGCAACCGCCCCTGACAGGAGGTGGCACCGCCTGGGCTCGGTCTCCAAGCTCTGGCTGAGCAGTGCAACCGCCTCAGTCAGGCGGTGGCACTGCCTAAGCTCAGTCTTCGAGCTCTGGCAGGAGGCGCAACCGCCCCTGATAGGAGGTGGCACCGCCTAGAGGCTCAGTCATCGAGCTCTGCCAGGCGGTGCAACAACCAGATCCCGGAATTCTAGGAATTGATAGTTTTGAGCTCCAAATTCAAACTAGGTTTGGGCCTAGAAATACCCCACCCTTTCAGCACTGAAAGGGCACCTAGAAACCACCGAAATTCTGATTTTACTTTGTGATTTTTAGAGCTCAAAAGTGTTGTATGAGTTGAAAGTTCTTCTTCCTCTTTTCTTCCAAGTTCTACTCTGTTAAGAGAGGAAAGGAAATTCTGTAAGGGTTGTCTCCTAAGCCCGTCAAAAGGAGTGAAACTGTAAAAGGGTGGTTGGCCTTCGCTTATTAAAGGAAGGCCTCTAGTTGACGTCGGTGACCTCATCGGTGGAGGAAGCCAAAAGTGGTGTAGGTCAAGATTGACCGAACCACTCTAAATCTTGGTTTGCATTTACTTTGAGCATCTTATCTTTACTGCAAACCTCTTCAATAGCTTACTACCTTATGTTCTTTTATGAACGTGTTTCAAAGTTCAGTGCTTTCCGAATCGGCGTTTAGACGCAAATCAGTTTTATCGTACGAACATCATATTTCAGTTTGCGCTTACGTTCTGATTTCCATCATAACTACAAACTGCCTTTATATCTTTGCTTTAACTGCATCTCGCTTCATCTCAAGTTAAAGTAATTTACGAATCGGCTTTCATACCGAAATCGCTTTTATCGTACGAACGTCGTATTTCAGTTTGCGCTTATATTCTGATTTCCATCATAACTGCAAACTGCCTTCATAGATTTACTTTAACGTCATCTCGCTTGATCTTAAGTTAAAGTAATCTTAGAATCGGCTTTCACACCGAAATCGCTTTTATCGTACGAACGCAGTTTTAATTGTAGAAAGATTTCCGTTGCATTAATTCACCCCCCCCCCCCCCCCCCCCCCCCCCCTCTCTTAGTGCTCTTGATCCTAACAACAACCACTTAATGACGGAGTTAACCTTAACTCCCAGAGTTTAAACAAACTCCTCCTATCAATATGCCATATTGATAGAAACTCTTGGATTCAAAAGTCCAAGCAACATGTCATCATAAACTTATGCATAACATGTCATGTCATCAACATACTTCTCTCCCTTTGTCATCAACAAAAAGGAGAAGTACCACAATTAAGTGTTTTTTATATAAGTTCAACTCATTGCATGAAAAATATAATATCCATTTTTATCATCATGCAGTTTTGAAGCTAGAAAATTTAGCAAGTGTTACATCATGCTTAGAACATTTAAGCTATCAAGTTTAGATATGCAAGTTTTACAACATACAAGATAGCACTTTTGCTTCTTTTGAGATAGTAACTTCTACATGCAAACTAGCAAATTTGAGATGTTCAAGAAGGCAACTCTTGCTTCTTGAAATATGCAAGTTTGCTAGATGTGCACGTTAACATGTTTTGCTTCTTCTTGAGATTTCAAGCTAGCAACTCTTGGTGATATTTCAAGATAGTAATTTCTTCTCAAAATATGTAACTTAGCACACATTGCTTCTCTTGAGATTTGCAAGCTAGCTAGCAAGCTAGGAAAATTTGCTCCCCCTATGTCATTGTCAAATAGAAGGGAATAACAATACAATAGTGTAATTCATTTTTCTTTACTATAATCTTCAAATTAAAACATGCACATTTTCAAAACCTTACATTTCATTTTTTTATGCATGATATTAAAAATAAATCAATCATCATTGCAACTCATCATGCATATTATTAAAATGTAAAATCATCAAACATGATACAAATATTTATTTTCATTTTTGCAAGGATCAAATCCAATTTTGCAAGGATCAAGCTTCATTTTTTAAAGGATCAAGATATGTATGTGAATCAAATCCTTACAAATGTTAAAAAAGATATTCCTTTTTCAAGAAGAAATTCATAAGAAGGAATCATTTCATCAAATCCATTTCTCGAAAAAAATATTTTTCACATGATAAGTCTATGAGAGATGCAGTTGTTAATTGATTCCATATATCAAAAATCAATGAAACAAACTTGATATGACATATGCTTATGAAAGCTACATTAAGTCTGGAAGAGAAATACTAAATCATGTAAGGATCAAGAAAATCTGAAAATAAAATTTAATACTTTCATGCATTCGGACATAGTTTTGCTATAAATTTTCAAACACAATCATGAAGATAAAACATGCTCATCATCATGGAAATTTGTGTATCCAAAACACATAATTTTCGACATGTTATTAAGGCATGTAATAGTGTAAAATTCTCATTATAGCAATTATATCCTGCTATGCATGATCAAAATTTCTCCCCATTTTATTATTGTAAACAAGAAAGAAGAAGGGAAGAACATGATTCATTTTGATCATTTCAAGACATACAAGCCATAAATACAATCACATCATGTTATGAAAGATAAAATCACTTGAATACCAAAAGACATGATTCATTTTGACACATCTCCTCTTTAAATAAAAAATGAAAGGAATTCTTAGGAGATCATGATATAGATAAAATTCATTCAATCTTGTATGAGAACAAGATATTAATTTAAGCATATAAAATTTCTCAATTCATTATGAATCATAAAAAAAATGTGGTTCCGAAAAATTATGATTTAGTTAGGAAAATTTTCTCTTTAGTATACGACAAGAAGAAATATAGCAATGATACCAATCATGATTCATTTGGATGGTAGATGGCAAAAAGAAACATTGAGGATAAAAGATCTCGATTTTTATAAAGTAAATCTCAAGTTTTAAATCTCAAAAAATCAAAATAAAGCCCATTCAAATTCAAATCATCAAATCAAAATCATTTTCAAGAGATTCATAAAAAGATGATAAAATAGATTCATCAAAGTCAATAAGATAGAGAAAAAGAATTTTCAAGAAAACTACTTTTCTCTATTTAGTTGTTTCATACAAGCATGCCTTTGTCAAAAAGAATATATATCATCAATCGTTTAGGATCGAAAAATAAATTCTGACATAAAAACCATCAAGATCAATAAACCATAAAAATCATCATGTATAACTTTAAAATCTCATGCATAAAATCATCAATCATGGTATTAAAACATCATTATGCATTATTAAATTATCAAGCATGATTTTATATTTTCAATCAAAAATCATTTTGTTTGTTTATCATAAGATATGTATTTTTCATGATTATTTTTAAAATCATTGGAAAGGTAAGCATGATAAGCATAATCCTAATTCATTAGCATTTTCATTATATTATTTAAACATGTAATTTTCAAGAAAATTAATTCTATACTAAAAAAGAAAATGCATTATGGAAAGCATCATATAATTTAGAAATAAATTAAGGGGGTTTTGATTACCTCATCCTTGAATGTCGTTAAGGGGTAGTTTGCCACCTCGCCTTTCTTGATTTTCTCCTCGTCTTCGGAGGCACTTGAGTCATCCCACTTGGTGTTCTTCTTCTTTCGTTTAAAGCAAGTAGTTTCGTTCTTTTTGTTCTTAAATTTTTATTTCTTTAATTTTTAAATTTCTTAGTGAGTAGTTCTTTTTCACCATCACTTGAGCTTATGCTCGAGTGGTCTTCAAATGTTCTATGTCCCAAATCCTTTCTATTCTTTGGAAGGTGGTTTTGTTCATCATGTGCATTGCGCACCATTTCATATGTCATCAATGAACTGATAAGTTCTTCAAGTGGAAAAATATTTAAATCTTTTGTTTCTTGTATTGCCGTTACTTTTGATTCCTAAGCTTTACAAAGTGATCGTAAAACTTTACTAACAAGTTCAAAATTCGAGAAACATTTGCCAAGAGCTTTTAAACCATTGACGACATCCGTAAAACGGGTGTACAAATCAACAATGGTTTCGCTCGGCTTCATTCAAAAAAGCTCGAAATCATGCATTAAAAAATTTACTTTAGAATCTTTTACACTACTTGTGCCTTCGTATGTAATTTCAAGAGTGCACCAAATATCAAAAGCCATTTCGCACATAGAAACCCGATTAAACTCATTTTTGTCTAAGGCACAAAATAGAGCATTCATAGCTCTAGCATTTAAAAAAAACGTCTTTTTCTCCAAATAATTCCAATGGTTCTTTAGAAGAGAAGACATTCGAAAACCGTTCTCGATAATATTCCATAAATTTAAATCTAACAAAAGCAAGAAAACTCTCATTCGAGTTTTTCAATAAGTGTAGTCCGTCCCATTGAAAAGGGAGGACGAATGAGAGAGTGACCCTCTTGGATGCCGAAAAGAGCCATTTCTATATGGGTGTTAAACCAAAATAGAAAACTGTGGCTCTGATACCAATTGTTAGGATCAAGAGCACTAAGGAGGGGGGGCGGGGCGAAAAACTTATGAGGATTAAAATTACGTTCGTACGATGAAATCATTTCCGACGTAAAACCGTTTTCAGAAACTTAACTTGAAAGCGAGTTCATAAAGGAGTGCAGCAAAAGTAATAAGGAAGTAAAGCATATGGAGGTTTGCAGTAAAGATAGAAAATAGAAAGTCAATGCAAACCGAGATTTAGAGTGGTTCGGTCAATCTTGACCTACATCCACTTTTGGCTTCCTCCTCCAATGAGGTTACCGACGTCCACTAGAGGCCTTCCTTCAATAGGCGAAGGCCAACTACCCTTTTACAGTTTCACTCCTTTTGACGAGCTTAAGAGACAAACCTTATAGAATTTTCTCTCCTCTCTTGAAAGATCAAAACTTGGAAGAAAAGAGGGAAGAGAACTTCTAGCCTTTATAACATTTTTGAGCTCTAAAAATCACAGAGTAAGATTGGATTTTTGGTGCCCTTTCATGCAGGAAAGGGTGGGGTATATAGAGACCCCAAAAATGTCATCTCCCGGATTTTCGGGGTCCTGGTGGTACTACCGCTAGATTGGGCGGTACGACTACCTGACAGAGCTCGGAGACCAAGCTCTAGCAGTGCAACCGCTTGACTGGGGTAGTTCCACCACCTAGTGTTGCTCGGAGATTGAGCCCAAGCAGTGCCACCGCCTGACTGGGGTGGTTCCACCACCCAGTTTTCCTGGGAGACTGAGCTCCTAGGCGGTGCCACTGTCGGCCAGGAAATCTAGGTCCGAATAGGCTGATCCATTCGGCCCAATTTGGGTTTGTCAAGGGCCCAATTGCCCCTAGATTAAGTTAATGGGATCACCTCCCATTCCTAGCTTAATCTACATGCTAACTACGATATTTCTTAAGACATTTACTACAACTTACTTCGGTGCGTCAATCGCTTCTTCCGGCGAGCTTCTAGCAAACTTCCGGCGAACATCCGACGAACCCTCGGCGATGCTCCGGCAAACTTCCGGCAAACTCTTGGACTTGCGATGATCCACTTGGCGAGTTCCGACAAGCTTCTTTGGCAAGCTCTTGGACTTCTCGGATTTGTTCCTACATAACCTCCGACGACCATTCGGACTTCCGTCGAACTCTCGAACCCCCAACGTGATCATATTCTTGACTCCGGTGCAACTCCTACTTCATGTCTTACTTTCATCGTAGTTAATCCTGCACATGTAAAGCAACACTTCGATCGAGACAATTAATCCTAAGTAATTAACCAAGTTGTTCGGCATGTCATTGGTCCCTCGACGCTTCGTCCGATTATTCGGCGCATCGTCCTCTTCTATGGCCTATTGCCCAATCGACTAGTTGACTCCGCAACTCCAATATCCTTGGCACAATACCCGCTCTTCTTGGCCCGATGCCCGAGTCCATGGTCCGAAGCCTTCTGTCGATACGTCAACCGATCCACCGGCTCGACGTCTAATCTTCTAACATGTTCCTCCGGCACAACATGATTTTTCCTACTTTAATTATCTCATCCTGATCGAAGCATCCTGCATCACTCAAAACGCAGATTAAATCATAAACATATATCAAGTGGTTTCATCATCAAAATACAAGATTCAACAATCTCCCCCTTTTTGATGATGACAACCACTTGATGACGGAGTTAACCTTAACTCTCGGAGTTTAAACAAACTCCCCCTATCAATATGCCATATTGATAGAAACTCTTGGATTCAAAAATCCAAGCAACATGTCATCATAAACTTATGCATAACATGTCATGTCAACAACATACTTCTCCCCCTTTGTCATCCACAAAAAGGAGAAGTATCACAATCAAGTGTTTGTTATATAAGTTAAACTCATTGCATGAAAAGCATAATATCCATTTTTACCATCATGCAAGTTTGTTATCATAAAAGATATACATGGTAGTATGATAGCAAGTTTACAATATACAAGCTAGCAAAATTTTTTTAACGTTTTAAGACATGCAAGCTAGCAATTTTGAGATGTTCAAGAAAGCAACTCTTGCTTCTTGAAATATAAGTTTTACTAGATGTGCAAGTTAACTTTGTGCTTCTTGAGATAGACAAGATAGTAAAATAACATGTCTTACTTTACAATATTTTACAACATTTTTTAACATGCAAGCTAGCAGTTTTAAGATGTTAAAAAAGCAACTCTTGCTTCTTGAAATATGCAAGTTGTAAGCTATCAAATTTTGCTTCCTTTGCAATGTTTGAGCTCGCAATTTTACTTCCATTGCAAAGTGCAAGTTTAGCATGTTTAGCATCTTGAGATAGGCAAGATAGCACATTTGCTTGAGATTATAAGATGTTAGGATCAGGAGCACATTTGCTTCTTTTGAGATAGCAACTTTTTGCTTCTCTTTAGATCACAAGCTAGCAATTCTAGCAAATTTTACATCATGCAAGGTAGCAAATTTTTGTGATGTTCAAGATGTCAAGTTCTTCTCCTTGCAATATGTAAGCTAGCAAATATTTGCTTCCTTTGTTTGAGCTAGCAATTTTGCTTCCTTTGCAAAGTGCATGTTTCTAAATTTTGCAAGATGAGCTAGCGATATTTCTCCCCCTTTGTCAATGTCAAAAAGAAGGGAAGACCCTTTGCCTCAATTTCTAAATCATGACAAAGGTAAGTATCAATCTTATTTGTGCATCATTATATTTTCAAATTAAAACATGCACATTTTCAAAACCATACATTTCATTTTTCATGCATGATACAAATAAATCAATCATCATTATGAGCATATCATACATGATATTCAAGCATTAAAATTTTTAAGCATTTATCAACATGTTGATCATGATATCAAACATTCATCATTTAAAACATTCATGATACACATCATATGCAATACATCATGTACATCATTATCATAAGTATTGCATGCATCATTACAAATTTATGAATATTTCATACATTCATATCATCACATAAAGAATATCAAGAAGAATTAGTTGGGTGATGAGATAAACATTTCATGAATGCAAGGAATTGCATAAAGATCATATCATGAAAGATTTAAACATATGAATACCAAAATACATGATTTCTTTTTGAAAATTTTCCACATAAATAATCAAAAGAAAATCTTAGGAGATCGATTAAACAAAAAATCTTGATTCATAATAAAATTTCATGTATCGAATATCGAGAAATCAAGATGATGATTCATAAAAAAAACATAACACAAGTTATATTCAAGAGAAAAATCATCGTTCATTTTGTCAAATCAACATTTCTTGGGTATGCATGATATCAAAACATGGTTTCAAATCTTCAAAATATAACATGCATAAATTCAAAAATCGAAGGGAGAAGGGAAGAATTCAAACATACAAAAATTTCAACCATCTCATAAACAAATGAAGGATCAAGTCATGAATCAAAAATTCCATGAATCATTTCGACAAATCACATTTTAAATAATCGAGATGATCATCAAGGGAAATCTCATGTTATTCCAAGAAATCAAGATCATGATTTTGATAAAACTCATCTCAAACTCAAATCACCAAAATCATTTTTATGGTTCACAAAATTCATAACATAAGTAGATTCATGATTTCATTGATAATATATTTTTCCTTTTTTAAGGAATTCATTTTAAGTGATTGATTTCATGTTAGCATGCTTTTTCATTTATGTTAAATAAAAACATGCATCAACGTTTAGGATCGAAAAATGAATTTCATCATAAAACCATCAAGATCAATAAATCACAAAAATCAAGAGAATCCGAAAATGAAATTTAACACTTTCATGCATTCGGACATGGTTTTGTCATATGTTTTTCAAATACACTCATGAAAATAACATATGCTTATCATCATGTATAACTTAAAATCTCATGTATAAAATTGTCAATCATGGTATCAAAATGTTTAATATTACATCATTATGCATTTCTTCAAACATGATTTTATTTAATCAAAATCGAGAAATAATAATGGAAATCAACATGACACATTATTACTTCTTAACCACATATAGCATGATTTCATATTTTCAATCAAAATTATTTTGTTTGTTTATCATAAAATACGTATTTTTCATGATTATTTTCAAAATTATGAGCATGATCATATTCTTGCATTTTTAATTTTTTTTAAATATAATTTTTAAGAAAAATAATTATTCTAAAAAAAATGCATCATGGAAAATAATATGTAATTTCAAAATAAATTAAGGGGGTTTCGATTACCTCATCATTGAATGTCATTAAGGTGTAGTTTGCCACCTCGCCTTTGTTGATTTTCTCCTCGTCTTCGGAGAAGCTCGATTCATCCCACTTTGTGTTCTTCTTCTTGCGTTCAAAGCAAATAGTTCCGTTCTTTTTGTTCTTAAATTTTTGTTTCTTTAATCTTTTAAATTTCTTAGTGAGTAGTTTTTGTTCACCATCACTTGAGCTTATGCTCGAGTAGTCTTCAAATGTTCTATGTCCCAAATCCTTCCTATTCTTTGGAAGGTTATTTTATTCATCATGTGCATTGTGCACCATTTCATATGTCATCAACGAACCAATTAGTTCTTCAAATGAAAAAATATTTAAATCTTTTGTTTCTTGTATTGCCGTTACTTTTGATTCTCAAGCTTTAGAAAGTGATCGTAAAACTTTACTAATAAGTTCAAAATTCAAGAAACGTTTGCCAAGAGCTTTTAAACCATTGATGACATCCGTAAAACGGGTGTACATATCAAAAATGGTTTCGCTTGATTTCATTCGAAAAAGCTCGAAATCATGCATTAAAAAATTTACTTTATAATCTTTTACACTACTTGTGCCTTCGTATGTGATTTCAAGAGTGCGCCAAATATCAAAAGTCATTTCGCACGTAGAAATCCGATTGAACTCATTTTTGTCCAAAGCGTAAAATAAGGCATTCATAGCCTTTGCATTTAAAGAAAAATACTTCTTCTCCAAATCCGACCATTCGTTTATCGGTTTAGAGGGAAGTTGAAAACCATTTTCAATAATATTCCATAAATCCAAATTCATAGAAATCAAGAAAACTCTCATTCGAGTTTTCCAATAAGTGTAGTCCAATTCGTTAAACAACGGTGGACGAACAACCGATAAGCCCTCTTGAAAGCCATGAAGAGCCATTTCTCTCGAGTGTAAATCTGAAATGAGAAATACCGGGCTCTGATACCAATTGTTAGGATCAGGAGCACTAAGAGGGGGGGGGGGTGAATTAGTGCAACGGAAAACTTTCGACGATTAAAACTGCATTCGTACGATAAAAGCGATTTTGGTAAGAAAGCCGATTCGTAAATCACATTAACTTGTGATCAAGTGAGATGCAGTTAAAGCAAATATATAGAAGCAGTTTGCAGTTAAGATAGACAATAGAATGTAATAGCAAACTGGAATACGACGTTCGTACGATAAAAGCGATTTTGGTATGAAAGTCGATTCGTAAATCGCTTTAACTTGTGATCAAGCGAGATGCAGTTGAAGCAAAGATATAAAGGCAGTTTGTAGTTATGATGGAAATCAGAATGTAATCGTAAACTGAAATATGATGTTCATATGATAAAACTGATTTTCGTCTTAACGCCGATTCGGAAAATACTTAACTATGAAACACGTTTGTAAATGAGCATAAGGCAGTAAGCTACTGAGGAGGTTTACAGTAAAGATAAGATGCTCAAAGTAAATGCAAACTAAGATTTAGAGTGGTTCGGTCAATCTTGACCTACATCCACTTTTGGCTTCCTCCACCGACGAGGTCACCGACGTCCACTAGAGGCCTTCATTCAATAGGCGAAGGCCAACCACCCTTTTACAGTTTCACTCCTTTTGATGGGCTTAGGAGACAACCCTTACAAACTTTTCTCTCCTCTCTTGAAAGATCAAAACTTGGAAGAAAAGAGGGAGGAGAACTTCTAGCCTTTACAACACTTTTGATCTCTAAAAATCACAGAGTAAGATTGGATTTTCAGTGCACTTTCATGAGGGAAAGGGTGGGGTATATATAGGCCTCAAACTGGTTTAAATTTGGAGCTAAAAAATGTCTTTTCCCGGATTTCCGAGGTCCTGGCAGTACTACCTCCTGATTGGGGCGGTACAACCGCCTGACAAGGGCGAGTCTCGCTCGGAGACTAAGCCCAAGCGGTGCCACCGCCTGACTGGGGTGGTTGCACCGCGCAGTCTCGCTCGGAGACTAAGCCCAAGCGGTGCCACCGCCTAACCTGGGCGGTTGCACTGCCCAGCTTTCCGGGGAGACCATCTCCTGGGCGGTGCCACCGCCGATCGTGGCGGTGCCACAGCCTAGCAAGAATTCTGGTCTGAATGGGTTGATCCATTCGACCCAATTTAGGTCTATCAAGGGCCCAATTGCCCCCAGATTAAGTTAATGGGATCACCTCCCATTCCTAACTTAATCTACATGCTAACTACGATATTTCTTAAGACATTTACTGTAACTTGCTCCGGTGCGTCAATCGCTTCTTCCGACGAGCTTCCGGCGAACTTCCGGCGAATATTCAACGAACCTTCGGCGATGCTTCGGCGGACTTCTGGCAAACTTCTAGACTTGCAACGATTCACTTGGCGAGTTCCAACAAGCTTCTTTGGAAAGCTCCTGGACTTTTCGGATTTGTTCCCGCAGAACCTCCGATGACCGTTCGGACTTCCGTCGAACTCTCGAACCCCCAACGTGATCATGGTCTTGACTTCAGCGCAACTCCTACTGCATGTCTTACTTTCATTGTAGTTAATTCTACATATGTAAAGCAAAACTTCGATCGAGATAATTAATCCTAAGCAATTAACTAAGTTGTTCGGTATGTCATTGGTCCCTCGACGCTTCGTCCGATTATTCGGCGTATCGTCCTCTCCTGCGGCCTATTGCCCAATCGGCCAGTTGACTCCGTAACTTCGATATCCTTGGCACAATACTCGCTCTTCTTGGCCCGATGCCCGAGTCCACGGCCCGAAGCCTTCTGTCGATACGTCGACCGATCCACCGGCCCGACATCCAATCTTCTGACATGTTCCTCCGACACAACATGATTTTTCCTGCTTTAATTATCTCATCCTGATCGAAGCATCCTGCGTCATTCAAAACGTAGATTAAATCATAAACATATATCAAGTGGTTTCATCATCAAAATACGAGATTTAACAAAAGGCTAGTGCTTCCACTATGGCAAAGATGGCCACTGGAAGAGGAACTGTAAAGAGTGCCTTGCAAAGAGGGCAAAAAAGAAACTTGGAGAACCTTTAGGTATATTCATAATCAATCTCTATTTGTTAGACTCTTATGATAACACATGGGTATTAGATACCGATAGTACTTATCACATTTGCAAATCGTTGTAGGTTTTGGCAAGATGTAGGAGATTGTCAAGAGGCAAGATGGACCTTAAGATGGGCAATGGAATAAAAGTTGCTGCAGTAACTATTGGCGAGGTCACCCTACATCTGCCTAGTGGAGCTATTATTACATTGGATGCATGTTATGGTGTTCCTTCTATTATCAAAAATATTATTTCCATTTCATGTTTGACAATCAATGGATATAAATTAGTTTTTGAGAACGATAGTTGTTCAATAATATTAGATGATGAGATCATCATAAGACGAACATTGCATAATGGTTTATTTATACTAGATATTGCTCCATATATCATGAATGTAAGTGTGTCTAAGAGGAAACGAGATGAGGTGAACAATGCATACTTGTGGCATTGTAGGCTAGGTCATATTTATGAGGGAATGATTCAAATGTTACTAAAGGATGGATATATAGATCTATTCAACTATGAGTCATATGCAACTTAAGAGCCTTGTCTTCGTGAAAAACTAACCAACTCTCCTTTTAATGGAACTAGAGAGAGAGTCATTGAGCTATTGGAACTCACACATAATGATGTATGTAGACCCAAGTCAACTCATGCCATTGGTGGTTACTCATACTTTATTACTTTTACTGATGATTTCACAAGGTATGGACATGTATACTTGATGAACTACAAGTCCGAGGCATTTGAGAAATTCAGAGAGTATAAGAATGAAGTGGAGAACCAGACTAGAAAGAGTATCAAGACTCTTCGATCAAATCGAAGAGGCGAGTACTTGAGTATAGAGTTCACCCAGATCCTCAAGGACCATGGGATTCTATCCCAATGGACACCTCTTTATACACCTTAGCTCAATGGTGTATCTTAAAAGAGGAATCCTATACTGTTAGACATGGTGCAGTCCATGATGAGCTTCGCTGACCTACCTATCTTATTTTGGGGATATGCCCTAGAGACCACAACTTACCTTTTGAACATAATTCCAATTAAATCGGTAGTGTCCACACTACATGAGATATGAAAAGGGAAGAAGCTCGATCTTAATGTTGTTAAGATTTGGGGCTACCTTGCCCATGTCGCAATATAAGAAAATTGGCTCCTTGCTACCCAGCATTACTCCTAGATCTATGATGAACTTCTTCATCTAGACTCCCTCCTTTACTGCCTTTACTACAGCAGCATACTCCACCTCTATGGTCGAGTCCAAAGTAGTACTTTATTTGGAACTCTTCCAGCATACTGCTCCTCCATTCAGGGTGAACACATATCCCAAATTAGACTTATTATCATTGACATCAAATTAGAGACTCATGTCTGTATAGCCTTCAACCTTGAGGCTACTACCTTCATATACTAGTAAAAGATCCTTAGTCTTTTGGATAGATTTTAGCATGGCTACGGGTGAGAAAGTTTTATCATAGTCAACACATTGCCTTTGACGATACCCCTTAGCCACTAGCCTTGCTTTATAGGTCTCTACCTTTCCATCTACTTCGATCTTCTTCTTAAAGATCCACTTTCAACCGATGGGTACAATACCCTCGGGTGCATCAACTAGGTTTCAAACCTTGTTGGAGTACATGAAATCCATCTAAGAATTCATGGCTTCTTGCCACTTCCCAGAGTCTATACTCGTAATAGCTGTTAGAACTCTTGCAGATTCTAAGCTTGGGGTTGATCTCTTTAGGGGATCGACCTCCTTTGAACTCTATAGGGGTTCCTGTTAGGATCAAGAGCACTAAGAGGAGGGGGTGGGGGGGGTGAATTAGTGCAGCAGAAATCTTTCGACGATAAAAACGTTCGAACGATAAAAACGATTTCGATGTGAAAGCCGATTCTAAGATTACTTTAACTTAAGATCAAGCGACATGATTTTAAAGTCAATCTATGAAGGCAGTTTGCAGTTATGATGAAAACCAGCATACGAGCAAAAACTTAAATATGACGTTTGTACGAAGAAATTGATTTACGTCTAAATGCTTATTCGTAAATCACTTGATTAGGCGAGATGCAGCTTAAGCAAGGATATTAAGGTAGTTTGCAGTTAAGATAGAAATCAAAACGTAAATGCAAACTGAAATATGATGATCGTACGAAAAAATATATTTACGACTAAACGTTGATTCGAAAAGTGCAAAGCTGAAACCCTATCATATATGCGCAGAAAGCAGTAAGCTTTAGAGGAGGTTTGCAGTAAAGATAAAATGCTCAAAGTAAATGCAAACCGAGATTTAGAGTGGCTCGGTCAATCTTGACCTACTCCACTATTGGCTTCCTCCACCGACGAGGTCACCGACGTCAATTAGAGGCCTTCCTTCAATAGGCGAAGGCCAACCACCCTTTTATAGTTTCACTCCTTTTGACGGGCTTAGGAGACAACCCTTACAGAATTTTCTCTCCTCTCTTTACAACTCAGAACTTGGAAGAAACGAGGGAGAAGAACTTTTGGCCTTTATAACAATTTTGAGCTCTAAGAATCACAGAAAAATATCAAGATTTCGGTGTAAGTTCATTGCATTTCAGTGCTGAATGGGTGGGGTATTTATAGGCCCCAACCCAGTTCAAATTTGGAGCTCAAAACTGTCAATTCCCGGAATTCTGGGATCAGGCGATTGCACCTCCTGACTGGAGCGGTTGCACCGCCTAGCAGAGCTCGAAGACTGAGCCTCTGGGCGGTGCCACCTCCTGTCAGGGGCGGTTGCACCTCTTGCCAGAGCTCGAAGACCGAGCTCAAGCGGTTGCACCTCCTGACTGAGGCGGTTGCACCGCCTGGCAGAGCTCGAAGACCGAGCTCAGGCGGTGCCACCTCCTGTCAGGGGAGGTTGCACCGCCCAGTCTCGCTCGGAGACTGAGCCCAGGCGGTGCCACCGCCTGGCTGGAGCGGTTGCACCTCCCAGTCTCGCTCGGAGATTGAGCCCAGGTGGTGCAACCTCCTGCCTTGGGCAGTTCAACCACTTGGTAGAAATCAGGGTCTGAATGGGTTGATCCATTCGGCCCAATTTGGGTTTTTCAGGGGTCCAATTGCCCCAAGATTAAGTTAATGGGATCACCTCCCATTTCCAACTTAATTATTGTGCTAACTACGATATTCCCTAAGAAATTTATTGTAACTTGCTCCGATGCGTCAATCGCTTCTTCCGGCGAGCTTCCGACGAACTTCTGTCGATCATCCGATGAACCCTTGACGATGCTCCTGCGGACTTCCGGCAAACTCCTGGACTTGCGATGATCCACTTGGCGAGTTCCGACGAGCTTCTTTGGCAAGCTCATGGACTTCTCGGATTTGTTCCCGCAGAACCTCCGACGACTGTCCGAACTTCCGTTGAACTCTCGAACTCCTAACGTGATCATTGTCTTGACTCCGGCATAACTCCTGCTGCATGTCTTACTTACATCGGAGTTAATCCTGCACACTTTTCTCAGCATATAGATAACAAATGACAATTGACTTCATCATCAAAATCCGAGATTCAACAATCTCCCCCTTTTTTATGATGACAATCAATTGATAATGGAGTTAACCTTAACTCCTCCTGTCTATATGCCATACTTGAGATAAGTTATTCTTGAATTCAAAACCTAAGAATTCAAGAGACATATTGATAAGTTAGAATCATTTGAACTTATCAATACTCCCATCATGATTCCCATCATTATGTATCTCTCTGAAGATGATGTCAAGGCTTGACATTCATTTTCAAATTTTACATAACAAGTTTGAATGATGATAATTGTAGCAATTCATCATATTGTAAGATATCAACATGTAAAGCTTGCGAAGTAAGATTTTGATATCATTACATAATGTACATATTCCAAATATTTTAGCAAGTATTGCATTTCATCATATGGTAAGATATCAACTCGTAGAATTACGATGCAAGTTTTTTGTTTGATATCTTGACGCGATACACACAAGATATAATGCAAATTAATCATAGCATCTGTTCATATATCTCTTGGTGATGCAAGCATAGCATAATCATAGCATCAGTGTTTATAGCATCAATTCATATATTTCTCCCCCTTTGTCATCAACAAAAAGCATGGTAGTTGTGATACTACGAGAACAATATAAGCAAATTTTGAGCATAAGTGCGATAATTGTTCATGCCTTTACTGGGTTCATGTTATTTTCCAATAGTAAGTGATAGGAAATCAAGCATATAAAGGAAGGCATGATACGTAGATTGCTTTGAATACTTCTTCATTTTTATTTGTTATAATCTTTTTGCATGAAGGAGGAAAGCCAGCTATTTGTGGGTTTACTTTGAGTCAAGATATGTGTGTGAAACAGCTTTTTGCAAGTAAAAATACTATCATCCATATTTCAAGATGGAATTTATAAGCAGGAATCATTTCATAAAAATATTTTTCATAAGAGTGTATGAGAAAATCCAATTTTTAGCATTCCAATTGTTAAGTGAATCCGAAAATGAAATGAACACTTTCATGCATTCGGACAAGACTATGCTACAGATTTTCAAATACAATCATGAAGACAAAACATTTCAACACATAATTTACAACATGTTATTTAGGCATGTAATGGCAATCAAGTGATTTGATCATAAAGTCCGAAAAATAATTTGAACTAGTTTATGTATTCGGACACATTAACATTCCTAATTATCTTCTTATGAAATCAAATTGCTCTTCACTTAGAGGTTTTGTAAAAATATCAACTAGTTGATGTTTAGTATCAATGAATTCTATGATTACATCATGATTAGTAACATGATCTCGTATAAAGTGATGTCTAATATCAATATGTTTTATTCTTGAGTATTGTATAGGATTTTTCGTTAAGCATATTGCACTTGTGTTATCACATTTAATAGGAATATTTTTAAGATGAATTTTATAATCTTCTAAGGTGTTTTTCATCCATACAACTTGTGCACAGCATGCACTTGCTGCAATATATTCAGCTTCGGTTGTTGAAAGTGCAACCGAGTTTTGTTTCTTAGATGACCAGGAAACAAGGGCATGTCCTAAAAATTGACATGTTTCTAATGTGCTTTTTCTATCTAGTCTACAGTCAGCAAAGTCCGAATCAACATAAGCAATTAACTCAAGATTCTATGATTTTGGGTACCATAATCCTAGATTTGTGGTACCATTAAGATATCTAAGTATTCTTTTAACTGCTTTGAGATGAGATATCTTAGGGTTTGATTGAAATCTAGCACAAAGTCCTACACTGAACATGATATCTGGTCTAGTTGTAGTGAGGTAAAGTAAACTTCCTATCATACGCCTATAAGTTTTTTGATCGAAGCTTTCTCCACTTTCATCAATTTCTAACTTAGTGGAGGTGCTCATTGGAGTGTTAATAGCTTTTGAGTTATTCATATTAAACTTTTTCAGCAAATTCATAGCATATTTAATTTGACTAATAAAGATGCCATTGTTTAGTTGTTTGATTTGTAAGCCTAAGAAGAATGTTAATTCTCCCATTAAACTCATTTCGAATTCAAGACTCATAGTTTTAGCAAAAGATTCACAAAGAGATTCAATCGTAGAACCAAAGATAATATCATCAACATAAATCTGAACAATGAGAAAATTATTTTCAAAATTCTTGATGAATAATGTAGTATCAACCTTGCCTTTTGTGAAATCATTTTCAATAAGAAAAGAACTAAGTCTCTCATACCAAGCCCTCGGGGCTTGTTTTAAACCATAGAGAGCTTTGGTTAATCTAAACACATGATTAGGGAGGCTATTATTTTCAAATCCTGGAGGTTGTTCAACATAGACTTCTTCGGAAATAAAGCCATTTAGAAAAGCGCTTTTAACATCCATTTGAAACAACTTAAAATTATTACTATTAGCGTAGGCAAGGAGCATCCTTATGGCTTCTAATTGAGCCACAGGAGCGAAGGTTTCTTCATAATCGATACCTTCTTCTTGGTTGAAACCTTTGGCCACTAATCTAGCCTTGTTTCTAACCACGATACCATTTTCATCTTGCTTGTTTCTAAAGACCCATTTAGTACCAATAACTAAATGGTCATTTGGCCTAGGAACAAACTTCCACACCTCATTTCTCTCAAATTGATTCAATTCATCTTGCATTGCGATAATCCATGAATCATCTTTCATGGCTTCGTCAACACATTTGGGTTCAATTTGGGAGAGAAAAGCGACGTTCGCACAAAAATTTTTAAGAGAAGATCGTGTTTGAACCCCCTTTGATGTGTCTCCTAAGATTAGCTCCTTAGGATGAGCATCTACATACTTCCAATCCTTGGGTAAGGATGTTTCGGAAGTGGATGCATCCAAGTTGCTAGTTGGAGACGGGGTTTCATTTAAATTCAAGGAATCAAAATTAACATCATCATCAAAATCGTTTTTCTTGATTTCGGAAATCTCATTGAAAACAACATGAATGGATTCTTCAATAATTAAGGTTCTTTTATTGAAGATACGAAAAGCTTTAGAAACCGAAGAATAACCAAGAAAGATTCCTTCATCGGATTTAGCATCAAATTTTCCTATGTTATCCTTTTCATTCAAGATAAAACACTTACACCCAAAGACTTTAAAATATGAAACGTTGGGTTTTTTGTTGTTCCATAACTCATAAGGAGTTTTGGTGAGTAAGGGTCTTACCAGAACTCTATTCAATATATAGCATGCGGTGTTTACGGCTTCGGCCCAAAAATATTTGGGTAGGCTATGTTCATTCAACATGGTTCTTGCCATTTCTTGTAAATTTTGATTTTTTCTTTCAACTACTCCATTTTATTGAGGATTTCTAGGAGTAGAGAAATTATGGTTGTATCCATTGAGTTCACAAAATTCTTGGAAATCATGGTTTTGAAATTCACCACCATGATCACTTCTAATTGATGAAATCATAGAACCCTTCTCATTCTGAACAAGTTTACAAAACTTGGTAAAATATCTGAAGCATTCATTTTTTTGTTTTAAGGAGTAAGTCCATGTGTATCTGCTATAGTCATCCACAATGACGAAGGCGTATTTGCTACCTCCTTGACTTGATGTAGAGATTGGTCCGAACAAGTCCCTATGGATCAATTGTAAGGGCCTAGAGGTGCTTATTTGATTCTTAGATTTGAAACTACCCTTAATTTGTTTACCTAATTGGCAAGCATCACATACATTATCTTTGATGAACTTGATATGAGAAATTCCTCTTACAAGTTTTTTAGATGATATTTGAGTGATTAGTTTCATGCAAGCATGACCTAATCTTCTATGCCATAGCCAAGCATCCTCATTCAAAACCGAAAAACACATTTCATTACACAACTCATTGATGTCAATAGTGTATACGTTATTTTGTTTTAATGCAATCATGGACGTGTTTTTGTGTGATTTTTCAATGATGCAAGCATTAGACTCGAATATGATAATATATCCTTTATCACATAATTGACTAATACTCAAGAGGTTATGTTTTAAAACATCAACTAACAAAACATCTTCGATAAAGAGGTTGGATTTATTACCTATGGTTCCTTTGCCAATGATTTTACCCTTGTTGTTGTCTCCGAAGGTGATATAGCCTTCGTCTATGCTAGTGAGCTTAGAGAATTGAGATGGATCTCCGGTCATATGCCTTGAGCATCCACTATCAAGTTACCATCTCTTGCTCCTAGCTTACGATGGTATAGGTTTCTACAAGAAAGGATGATTTTTAGGTACCCATTTGCTTTTGGGTGCCTCAAAAATAGATCTATATTGTTTATCATGTTGCATAGAATTTGTCATGGTTCCTTTAGGAACCCAAATTAATTTACTCGGACTAATTTTCTTGAATGGACAATAATGCGTTTTGTGTCCAAGTTTGCAACAAAAGTTGCATTTGCTTTGGTGTCAAACATGTAAGATGGGGCCTTTTATGAAGGTGGTTGGATTTTGGTGAGGACTTCTCACAAATCCGATTCCATTTCTTTTGGGAATGTGACCCTTGTTTGCAAGGATCATGTTCACTGACTTGCTACCAACCTCGAATTTCTTCAAGGTGTCCTTAAGTAGCAAGTTTTCCTTTTGGAGAGTTTCTAGATCATGGCATTTTGTGCATGAACTAAAACTATCATGATATTCAGTTTTTAACTTATCAAAATTACAAGTAAGACTATCATACTCCTTTTTTAGCAATTTATATTTTCTACTAATAATCTTGCATTCATCAAAAAAGTCATGGAAGGCATTTAATAATTCATCAAATGATAAATCTGCATCTATTAAATTCGTTACCTCCTCTCCGATGGCCATTAAGGCATAATGAGCAACTTGCTCGGTGTTGGACTCCTCTTCTTCGGACGTGCTCGAGTCATCCCATGTTGCTTTGAGCACCTTCTTCTTTGATGTTCTCTTCTTGACTTGGGGACAATCACTCTTGTAGTGTCCCGGCTTCTTGCACTCATATCAAATAACTTGGTCCTTCTTGGGTTCAAATTTATTTTTTGTTTCATTCTTAAACTTGTTTCTTTTAATGAATTTTTAAAATTTTCTTGTTAGAAGTGCCAAGTCATCGTCACAGTCCTCATCACTTGAGTTTTCTCTCAAGTGGTCTTCTGAAATTTTAAGTGTCATATCCTTCCTGTTCTTTGGAAGGATGTCTTCTTGCTCTTCATGAGCTTTGCAGGTCATCTCGTAGGTCATTAATGACCCGATTAGTTCTTCAAGAGGGAAGTTGCTCAGATCTTTCGCCTCTTGAATAGCAGTGACTTTAGGATCCCAACTCTTAGGAAGGGATCTTAGAATCTTATTTACGAGCTCAAAATCCGAAAAACTTTTTCCGAGTCCTTTTAGACCGTTGACGACATCCGTGAAACGGGTAAACATGTTGCCAATGGTTTCACTCGGTTTCATCCAGAAAAGTTCGAAAGAATGTAACAGAAGATTGATTTTTGACTCTTTCACTCTACTTGTGCCTTCGTGAGTCACTTCGAGTGTGTGCCAAATATCAAATGCAGTTTCACAAGTCGAAACACGGTTAAACTTGTTTTTATCAAGTGCACAAAATAAGGCATTCATAGCCTTTGCATTAAGAGTGAAAGCCTTCTTCTCCAATTCATTCCAATCGATCATTGGAAGAGAAGACTTCGAAAATCCGTTTTCGACAAGATTCCAAAGTTCAAAATCCATAGAAATAAGAAAGATCCTCATTCGGGTCTTCCAATAGGTGTAGTCCGTCCCATTGAACATGGGTGGACGTGTAATAGAATGGCCCTCTTGGTTTCTGGCGTATGCCATCTCTCTTGGGTTTTAATCTGTTAGAGTGTTAACCCCGCTCTGATACCAATTGTTAGGATCAAGAGCACTAAGAGGGGGGGGGGGGGTGAATTAGTGCAGCAAAAATCTTTCGACGATAAAAACATTCAAACGATAAAAATGATTTCGGTGTGAAAGCCGATTCTAAGATTACTTTAACTTAAGATCAAGCGAGATGACGTTAAAGTCAATCTATGAAGGCAGTTTGCAGTTATGATGAAAACCAGCATACGAGCACAAACTGAAATATGACGTTTGTATGAAGAAACTGATTTATGTCTAAATGCTGATTCGTAAATCACTTGATTAGGCGAGATGCAGCTTAAGTAAGGATATTAAGACAGTTTGTAGTTAAGATAGAAATCAAAACGTAAACGGAAACTGAAATATGATGATCGTACGAAAAAACAGATTTACGTCTAAACGTTGATTCGGAAAGTGCAAAGCTGAAACCCGATCGTATATGCGCAGAAAGCAGTAAGCTTTAGAGGAGGTTTGCAGTAAAGATAAAATGCTCAAAGTAAATGCAAACCGAGATTTAGAGTGGTTCGGTCAATCTTGACCTACTCTATTTTTGGCTTCGTCCACCAACGAGGTCACCGACGTCAACTAGAGGCCTTCCTTCAATAGGCGAAGGCCAATCACCCTTTTACAGTTTCACTCCTTTTGACGGGTTTAGTAGACAACCCTTACAGAATTTTCTCTCCTCTCTTTACAACTCAGAACTTGGAAGAAAAGAGGGAGAAGAACTTTTGGCCTTTACAACAATTTTGAGCTCTAAGAATCACAGAAAAATATCAAGATTTCGGTGTAAGTTCATTGCCTTTCAGTGCTAAATGGGTGGGGTATTTATAGGCCCCAACCCAGTTCAAATTTGGAGCTCAAAACTGTCAATTCCCAGAATTCCAGGATCAGGCAGTTGCACCTCCTGACTGGAGCGGTTGCACCGCCTGGCAGAGCTCGAAGACTGAGCCTCTCGGCGGTGCCACCTCCTGTCAGGGGCGGTTGCACCTCCTGCCAGAGCTCGAAGACCGAGCTCAGACGGTTGCACCTCCTGACTGAGGCGATTGCATCGCCTGGCAGAGCTCGAAGACCGAGCTCAGGCAGTGCCACCTCCTGTCAGGGGAGGTTGCACCGCCCAGTCTCGCTCGGAGACTGAGCCTAGGCGGTGCCACCACCTGGCTGGAGCGGTTGCACCTCCCAGTCTCGCTCGGAGACTGAGCCCAGGCAGTGCAACCTCCTGCCTTGGGCGGTTCAACCGCTTGGCAGAAATCAGGCTCCGAATGGGTTGATCCATTAGGCCCAATTTGGGTTTTACAGGGGCCCAATTGCCCCAAGATTAAGTTAATGGGATCACCTCCCATTTCCAACTTAATCATTGTGCTAACTACGATATTCCCTAAGACATTTACTGCAACTTGTTCCGATGCGTCAATCGCTTCTTCCGGCGAGCTTCCGGCGAACTTTCGTCGATCATCCGATGAACCCTCGGTGATGCTCCTGCGGACTTCTGGCAAACTCCTGGATTTGCGACGATCCACTTGGCGAGTTCCGACGAGCTTCTTTGGCAAGCTCATGGACTTCTCGGGTTTGTTCCCGTAGAACCTCCGACGACTGTCCAAACTTCCGTCGAACTCTCGAACTCCCAACGTGATCATTGTCTTGACTCCGGTGCAACTCCTACTGCATGTCTTACTTTCATCGTAGTTAATCCTGCACACTTATCTCAGCATATAGATTAGATAACAAATGACAATTGACCATCATCAAAATCCGAGATTCAACAGTTCCTTCCTCCAAATTGCTGCTCAAAGGCTACAGAAATGATTCATCTATTACTTATCAAAAGAGGATAAATATATGACTATTTATAGGGCTTCTAAACCCTAACTCCTAATAGGACTCCCACTCAAGACTCCTATTCCTTTACAACTCCTAATGCTTTTCTAAGAAATAAATTTCTAACCCTAGCCGGCCTCTTCACCTCTTTAATAGGGGTCGACTAGTTATATTGACATGAATGCCCCTCTCAATTAGGACTCTCCTAGCTAGAGTCCTAATATACCCACCCTCTTCAAATCAACCTTATCCTCAAGGCTGACGATTTATAAATTTTGAGAATTTGATCTTCAAGTCATCATAGTTCTCCTAAGTGGCACCTTCTGCTGGTAAGTTTGCCCACTATATTAGCACTTTAGTAGTGGGTCATCGTCATCGAGTCACGATCCGTCGATCAATAATGGCACTCGGTTAGGTCTGGAGTTCTCCTTGGGTAGTCACATTTGATGGAAGGCTTTGGGCTGTCTCCAAGCACCTGTTCACCACTTCCGTATGGCCATCGATTTATGGGTGATACACCGTACTCCTTTTCAATTTAGTATCCTGCATCTGGAATAACTCTGTCCAAAATATGCTCATGAAGATGCAAGTAGAATTTGGCATAAGTACAATGCGTCTTTTGTAGCATAGATCCCTTGAATCCCAAGTGTAGTGGGCTATTACACTTGGATCCTCCTCCAATTTTTTTATGATGTTGCTAATCTCTGGATCCTTCTTCCATTCTTCCCTAATGTCCTTGAGGAAGCTGGTGGTAGGAAGGGAGATGGTTGAAAACTTAGCTTGCTTAGGTAGTCGTGAGATTGCTTTTGTAACAATGTTTTCTTCCTCTTTTTGTAAATAATTTCATAATCAAATCCAAGAAGTTTGGTTACCTATTTTTGCTACTCTGGGGATGATATCTTTTGCTCTAAAAAGTACTTAAGGCTTCTATGGTCAGTTTTAATTTGAAATCACCAACTGATCAAGTAGGGTCTCCATCTCGTTATTGCGTGCACAATAACGAGCATCTCCTTATCATATATTGACATATTTTGATGGGAGGGAGATAATGCCTTGCTGGTGTCTATGAGTGGTCAACCATCTTGTATGAGAACAGCTCCAATTCCGACTCCAGATGCGTCGGCCTCAATGATGAAGGGTCGGCTGAAATCTGGTAGTGCTAGCACCAGCGTTGTTGTCATGGTTGCCTTAAGTTTGTCGAAGGCAGCGGAGGCCTTGTCCGACCATTGGAAGATAACTTTTTTCAGTAGAGAAGTGAGGGGTGCACTGATCTTCCCATAGTCCTTAACAAATTTTCGGTAGTAGCCTGATAGTCCAAGGAACCCGCATAGTAATTTCACGTTTGTAGGTTTCGACCAACCTTGCATTGCTTCAATTTTTGTTTGGTCTACCGCCACTCCTTCTTCTAATATTATGTGCCCAAGGTACTCTACCTTTTATTAGAGAAAACTACACTTTGGCTACTTAACAAAAAGAGTATTCTCTTGAAGGATCATTAAAACAATCCGTAAATGCTAAAAGTGAGTCTTAAGAGAAGGGTTGTAAATAAGAAAATCATCAAAAAATACCAGCACAAATTTGTGAAGAAAGCTCTGAAAAATATTGTTCATGAGACTTTGGAAGATTGAAGGAGTATTAGTGAGTCTAAAAGGCATTACCAAGAATTCATAATGACAGTTATGTGTGCGGAATGTAGTTTTTGAAATGTCATCTTCACATACTCGAATTTGGTGGTAACCGGATCGGAAGTCCAATTTCGTGAAGACTCGAGCTCCTTTTAACTCATCAAGAAGTTCACCCACCACTGGTATTGAGTGCTTGTCCTTGATGGTGATGCCATTTAAAGTTCGGTAGTCAATGCACATCCGCCAAGTTTCATCCTTCTTGCGTACAAGTAGCACCGGTAAGGAATAGGGGCTGCAACTTGGCCGAATCACCCCTGTTTTAAGCATTTCCTTTATGATATTTTCAATTTCATCCTTCTGGAGGTGAGGATATTAGTATGGCTGAGTGTTCGCTAGTGGCTTGCCCGGAAGGATTGGAATCCGATGGTTATGTTGCTGAGTAGGAGGAAGACCGTATGATTCAACAAAAATCTCGACAAATTCAGCAAGCAATTGGGCGAGATTTTGATCTTCAATTTCTATTTTCTTCCCCTCTGGTTGCTGCTAGAGATGCATCAAAAAGCCACCATTTATCTTGTGCAAAACTTTCTCCATTCGTTGGGTCGAAACGGTGGTTATGTTGCTTCCGCGCTTCTCGTGTAGGATGATATGTTTGCCTTTGGAGTAGAATTTCATAATTAATTTGGAGAAGTTCCAAGAGACCACCTAGCATCTAATGAATCTCGGATTTTAATGATGAAACCAATTGATATGTGGTTATGATTTGATTTGTGTTTTGAGTGACGTAGGATGCTTCGATCAGGATGAGACAATTAAAGCAGGAAGAATCATATTGGGCCAGAGAAACATGTCAGAAGATTGGATATTGTGCCGAAGAATTGGTCAACGTATCGACAGAAGGCTTCGGGCTATGAGTTCGGGTATCGAACCAAGAAGAGCGGATAGTGCGCCAAGGATATCGGAGTTGCAGAGGTCAACTAGTCGATTGGGTAATAGGCCGCAAGAGAGGACGATGCGCCGAAGAATCGGACGAAGCGTCGATTAACCAATAACATAGCCGAACAATATGATTCATGCTTAGTAATAATTATCTAGATTGAAGTATGTTTTACATGTGTAGGATTAATTACGAGAGCAAGGCATAAAGCAAAATGAAGTCCCGGAGTCAAGAACGCGATTTCCTTGGGAGTTCAAGAGTTCGTCGAAAGTCCGAACGTTCGTCGGAAGTTCTACCGGAACTGATTGAGAAGTCTAAGAGCTTGCCAAAGAAGCTCATCAGAACATGCCAAGTAGATCATCGTGAAGTCCAGGAGCTTATCGGGGGTTCGCTGGAACATTACCGAGAGATCGTTAGAAGTTCGCTGGAAGCTCACCGGAAGAAACCTAGACTTACAGACTTGTTTAGCTTAGGTAATGTCTTAGATTTCATAGTTAGCACATAATTAGGATTGAAATTAGGCTAACCCAATTAGGGGCTAGTTGGGCCTATGTATGGACTGTGTTTGGCCTAATGAAAAGGCCCAAATAGTGACCCAAGAGGTGGCATTGTCGTGGCATAGTTTCCGAGACTGTGTCAGGCGCAGAACGCATAAAACGAACTGAAGAACTTTTTGGTTCATTGATGACATATAAAATAGCATACAATGCACAAAATGAACTTGAGAATAACCTTCCAAAGAACAAGAAGGATTTCAGACTTAGAACAATCGAAGACCACTCGAGCATAAGCTCAAGTGACGGTGAACTTGAACTCCTCACTATAAAATTTAAAAGTTCATGAAACAAAAATTAAAGAATAAAAAGAACATAACTACTTGCTATAAACGCAAGAAGAAGGAAGTACTTTGGGATGAATCGAGCTCCTCCGAAGACGAGAAGAAAATCAATAAAGGTGAGGTGGCAAATTACGCCTTAACGACTTTCGACGACGAGGTAACCAAAATTCCTTTAATTTATTTCAAAATTACATGATGCTTTAGCATGAGTTATTTTTAATTTAGTTTAGAAAAAATATATATAATTTTTTCTTAAAAATTGCAAGTTTAATGTTGTAATAAAAATGCAAAAAATTGGGGATCATGCTTTTCTTTTTCTAGCTTATTTTAAAAAAATTATCATGATAATTGCATGTTTTATGAAAATATAATAAAATAATAATTCTATGTATGTTTTAAGAAGCAATAATGATTTTCATATTGCCTTTCGATTATAAATGATGATGCTTGGCTTTTGTATGGAAAACTAAGTATGAAAAGTTAGATTCACCTAAAAAGAAAAATGCATAAGTACAACAAACAAAATGATTTTGATGGAAAATGCTTTATGAAATCATGCTTGACGTTTTAATGATGTAATGAAGTAATAATTTGTATCATAATGATTTTTATTGATCTTGATGATTTCTATGATTTTTCTTGCTCTTTCGATTTCAAACATGATGTATGGTTTTCATATGAAAAACTTGACCATCCTAATATGAAATCAATCACACAAAATGAAACACATAACAAGAAAATTGTATTATCATTGGAATCAAAATGATAAACCAAATCGCTTGTTTAAAGAAGCCTTATGTTTAATGTGTTATATTTTTTGTCATGATGAGGAAATTTGTTTTTTGGTTTAAATGATGATATATGCTTCGATTTGGCATAAATGAAAAAGGCATGCTTCTACGAAGCAAACAACTTATAATGAAACAACAAAAAAGGGAATGCATTTTGAAAATAAATGTTTGTATCATATTTGATGATTTTACATTTTTTAAACTATGTATGATGAGTTGAAGTAGTAATGGTATGAATGCATGAATCGACAAATTTTTTTGTCACACGAATCATGACTTCGTCACTTGATACTCTAAATTTTTTATGATTCATGAAAAATTGAGACATTATGCATGAATCAAGTTCTCATGTGAATCTATCTATTTTGCCTTCATTGAATTTTCTTAAAAGTGATTTTGATGATTATTTTGATTATTTAAAAGGAGAATTGTCGAAATGATTCATGGAATTTTGGATTCATGACTTGATCTTTCATTTGTTTATAAGATGGTCGAAATCTTTGTACCTTCGAATTCTTCCCTTCTCCTTTCAATTTTTTGAAATTATGCATGTTATATGTTGAAGATTTGAAAACATGTTTTGGTATCATGAATACCCAAGAAATATTGATTTGACAAATTGAATGAGTTGAAAATGAATGATGATTTTTTTTTCTCTCGATTATAACTTGTGATACTTCATATATGAATCATCATCTTAATTTCTCGATATTTGATACCATCATAATGTGAAATATTTATGATTTGGAATGATACATGCAATACTTATGATTTTATTATGATGATATGATGTATTGCATATGATGTGAATCATATTTAAAATTTCTTTGACTTGAATTCAATTTGAATTCAAGGTTTATCTCAATTATGGTATATTGCAATCAGAATGACACTTTATCTTTGTCATGATTTGGAAATTATTGTAAAGGGAAAAACAGATACAAAATTGTATTCTTCCCTTCTTTTTGACAATGACAAAGGGGGAGATAGCTTGCTTGCTTGCTTGCTTGTACATCTAAAGAGAAGCAAAAATTGCAAACGTACATATCGCAAAAAGAAGCACAACATTTTAGTTTGCTCATCTTTAAAGCAAGAAATGCTATCTTGCAATCTAAAGAGAAGCAATAGTATTATCTTGCCTATCTCAAGAAGTAAAACTTGCAACTTGCACATTACAAAAGGAAGTAAGAATCGCTAGCTTGCACACTTCAACAAGAAAGTTATCTTGCATTTGCTTTCGAAATATTACTAGCTTACACCTTCTAAAAAGAAAAAAAATTAAAAAAAAATTACTAGCTTGTATGTTGTAAACTTGCTATCTCATTACCTTTTATATCTAAAACTTGATAGCTTGCATGTTCTAATATGATGTAGCACTTGCTAAATTTGCTAGCTTGCATAATAATTAAAATGGAGATTATGTCTAGTATGCAATGATTTGAACTTATATCTCAAACACTTGATAGTTGATCTTCTCCTTTTTGTTGATGACAAAGGGGGAGAAGTATGATGTTATGCATAAGTTTTATAATAACATGTTGCTTGGATTTTTGAATCCAAGAGTTCTATCAATATGACAGAATAATAGGGGGAGTTTGTTTAAACTCTGGGAGTTAAGGTTAACTCTATCATCAATTGGTTGTCATCATCAAAAAGGGGGTGATTGTTGAATCTCGGATTTTGATGATGAAACCAATTGATAAGTGGTTATTATTTGATCCGTGTTTTGACTAACGTAGGATGCTTCGATCAGGATTAGACAATTAAAGCAGGAAGAATCATGTTGGGCCAAAGAAACTGTTGAATCTCGTATTTTGATGATGAAACCAATTGATAAGTGTTTATGATTTGATTTGTGTTTTGAGTGACGCAGGATGCTTCGATCAGGATGAGACAATTAAAGCAGGAAGAATCATGTTAGGCCGGTGGAACATATCAAAAGATTAGAAGAAGAGCGGAAGGCTTCGGGCCGCAAATTCAGGCATCAGGCCAAGAAGAATGGATATTGCGCCAAGGATATCGGAGTTGCGGAGTCAACTGGCCGATTGAGCAATAGGCCACAAGAGAGGATGATGCGCCGAAGAATCGGACAAAGCGTCGATGGGCCAATGACATGCCAGACAACATGATTTATGCTTAGTAATAATTGTCTAGATCAAAGTGTATTTTACATATATAGGATTAACTATGATAGCAAGGCATGAAGCAAAATGAAGTCTCAGAGTCAAAGACACGATTTCGTTGGGAGTTTGAGAGTTCGTCGGAAGTCCAGATGTTTGTCGAAAGTTCTACAAGAACCAATCGAGAAGTCTAGGAGCTTGCCGGAAGAAGCTTGTCGGAACTCATCAGGAAGATCATCGTGAAGTCTAGGAGCTTGTCGGAAGTCTATTGGAACATTGTCGGGAGATCGTCGGAAGTTCGTCGGGAGATCGTCGGAAGATCACCGGAAGAAACCAAGACCTAGAGACTTGTTTAGCTTAAGTATGCCTTAGATTTCATTGTTAGCACGTACTTGGGATTGGATTTGGGCCAACCCAATTATGGGCCAGTTGGGCCCATGTAAGGATTATGTTGGGCCCAATGAAAGGCCCAAACAGTGACCCAAGAGGTGGCACCATCATAGCACAGTCTCTAAGACTGTGTCAGGAGGTGATACCGTTGGTTTGGGCGGTGGTACCACCCAGACATAGCCTCCAAGAGGCTGCAGGTAGTGGTACTGCCAGTCTGGGTGGTGGTACTGCCTAGCATAGCCTCCCAGGCAGTGGTATTGCCAGACTGAGCTGTGGTACCACCCAATGCAGTGTTAGTGTCAGATTGACACTGGTAGTGGTATGATAAGACCCTAAAGTCTTATCGTCGCTCTGATACCAAATGATAAGACCCTAAAGTCTTATCGTCGCTCTAATACCAATTAATAAGACCCTAAGGTCTTATTGTGGAAGAAAGGGGAGAAAAGGGAATGATAATGATCGCTTTGAGGGGATCGGCCTCCTTGATCCTTGATCGCTTCGAGGGGATTAGCCCTCCTTTATCACTTCGAGAGGAACGGCCTCCTTGATCGCTTTGAGGGGATCGGCCCTCCATGATCGCTTCGAGGGGATCGACCTCCTAGGGTTTGTCAAAAGACAGAATAGTATTTTTCATAGATAACTAAAAAGAAGCAGTTACATCCCTATTTATAGAGTTTCACCCAGAGTCCATTAGGACTTGAACTCTAATAATAAATAAATATTAAATAAATCTCTACTTGACTCAAACTGAACCAAACCGACTCATTAAACAACTAGACTAAACAGACTCAATAAACATTATTCAAAAGCTCAGAAAAAGGGTCCTAACAGTTCCTCCCTCTTTAAATCAGCCTTGTCCTCAAGGCTGAGCAGTATAAATCTCAGGGAGCTTCTCTTTCAGCACTTCAATCATAGGCTATCTGCAATGCACCATAACCCATTGATCAAGTAAGTATGGTCTCCACTTTTTGACAATGTAAGCAACAGGTCGATCTTTTAGTGTAGTAATCATTGCACGAAACTCCTGGCCTTTGCTATCACAAGTTAAAATCTGTCCATCAGTAATCTTTACTTCGAATCTGTCACAACCTTCAATACGGTAAGCTAATCGGGTTGCAACTTTCCTATCCATAAAATTATTAGTGCTACACGTATCAATCAACATAGTGACAGGCTGATGCTTCAAAGTTCCTCTGATTTTCATAGTTTGTGGGTTAGCGTAGTTAGTCAATGCATGCACTGTATGTGTGATGGCTTCAATATCTTCATCAGTTTCCACACCTTCATAATCAAAGTCCAACTCTTCTACTTTTGATTCCTCTCCAATTGGCTCAATCATCATATGTTGCCCTTGTTTATATTGGTGCTCCATACTCCATTTTTCATCATAATACAAACCCCTTGCTGATCTTTCCTTGCTAATTTTTTTCTCATGTAGATTTGCAAATGAGATCGCAGCTATCATAGTATGGGGTTGACGAGCCTTAACTTCACACCGGATCTCTGGAATAAGCCCTTCAATAAATGTATCCAGAAGTTGTCGGTCCGACCAATCTCTAGCTTGATTTGATAATCTTTTAAACCTACTCTGATATTCTAACACTGTAGAAGTCTGATGAATTTTAGCAAGCTGGCAATCAACATTCTCATATTCGGATGGGCCAAAGCGAACAAGAAGCCCTCTTTTGAACTGCTCCCACGAAGGAACTCCGTGGAAAGTTTCATACTAATCGTACCACTGGAGTGCATCACCCTCGAGCTGGATTGAGACCACTTCTATCTTGGATTCTTCTGGGGTTCTGTGAAAACGGAAAAAATTTTCTGCCTTAGAGATCCAATTGGTCGGATCTCCATCTTTCCATCTCGAAAATTCCATCTTCATGTGTGAGTAATTTGTGTCACAATCTTGGGGCCCTTTCCCTGTATTTTCAGATCTGTACAACGTAGAACTTGAGCCCCCATTTTGTTGAAATATGCTGAGGCTCTCCAAGAGGCTTTTTTTGAAATCATTAAGTGTTTCTTGCAGTCGGTTCTCAATTCTGATTTCCAATGCTTCCATTTGTGCTTTCACCGAGTTATCAGTGGCCATTGCGTAAGACTGCAAATCTGTAATCTTAACTCCTGTTTTTGGTGTCGGTCAAGGGCATCAACACTATCGATGTGAAGTTGCCGAGGAGGTGGACGCCAAGGGCAGTGCTGTAGTCGCTGCGTTGGAGGAAGAGTAGCTGCCCTGTTTCTATCGCTGCGGGAGGTGAGAGCGCCGGGGTTGGAAAGCGACTACATTGATGTGGCTGTAGCTGCTGTGACCCAAGGGGCGATCACCGAGCAACGGGGTTGAGGCTGCGGTGATGGCAACCTATGGTGATGGCAACCTGTGGTTGTGGCAGAATATGCTAAGCAAGGGGGAGGCGGCGTTGATGCGGCCGAGGTTGAGAAGAGGAATCGGTGTTGCGTGCGCTGCTGGGGTTGAGGCAAGGCAGCGTACTTGCTATGGTTGCTGCGTTCGTTGTTGGAGGGTGGCTGCTGCAGAACGAGGGGTTGGTCGTTGGCCGGGAGTGACAATGGTGGTTACAATCAGCGGCAACGGCAGTAGAGGGTGCCACTGTTTTTGTTGCTGCGTGGTGGTTGCTGCATACTCTGTTTTTGTCGCACCACCGAAGGAGTTGGCCAGAAGGATCACGAGCGGTTGAGGAGAAGGCTATGGTGGCTGGCAGCAACGGTGGTCGCTGGCCGGAGCGCAGCGTTGGCGGTGGAGAAAAAGGCAGCGAGCGTCGTCGCTGGCCGAGAAGTTACGATGCTGGAGATGGGAAACAGGGTGCTCTGTTTCTATCGCACCACAGCCGGAGCCGCTGACGATGCTGGTAATGGCGGTGCGGCAGTGATCGTGCGGCCGAGAAGCAACGGCAGCGGTGGAGAAGGAGGAGTCGGCGGTGTCATGGTTGGGAACAAGGGCAACCGGTGAGTTGCCCTGTTTCTGGCACTACGGATGCAGAGCAAGGAGGATCGACTGCTGGGAGGCGTACGTTGGTCATCGCACGGTGGCTGGCAGTGGTGGTGGCTCGGCAATGAAGGAGAGGGGTGGCATTGAAGTGTCCGAGAAACAGCGACGGCGGTAGAGGCAACCGGCGCCTACGGCAGTAGAGGGACCGATGGTTGCTCTGTTTCTATCGCACCACAGAAACAGCGACGCCGACAGATCGCACGGCCGAAGCTGCAACCAAGGGAAGGCAGCGATGGTGGTGCGGCTAGGGCAGCATCGCCGATGGTAGAAGCAGTGATGGGTGGTCCGCTGGCTGGCAAACAGCGGTCACGGCCCTTCTTGCTCGAGCGAGATGTGGGCAGCAAGGAGGCGAGGTGAGAAGGTTGCTGGCTGGGACACAGCGGCAGCGGTGGTCGCTGGCCGGGGAGGAGCGGCGGCGGTGGTCGCCGACTAGGAAGCAGCACCGGCGGTGGAGGAGAAGGAAAGTAGGGGTGGTCGGCGCCGGGAAGCAAATGTTCCTTCTTGGTTGAGAAGGAACAGCGTGCGTGGTTGCCGGCTTCGCCCTCACAAATTTTTTTTTTTTTTAGATGACGAACTACAGTGAGAACGTCGAGGATCGCTGCTTTGATACCAAATGATAAGACCCTAAAGTCTTATCGTAGGCTCTGATACCAAATGATAAGACCCTAAAGTCTTATCGTCACTCTGATACCAAATGATAAGACCCTAAACTCTTATCGTCGCTCTGATACCAATTGATAAGATCCTAAGGTCTTATCGTGGAAGAAAGGGGAGAGAAGGGAATGATAATAATCGCTTCGAGAGGATCGGCCTCCTTGATCACTTCGAGGGGATCGGCCCTCCTTGATCACTTCGAGGGGATCGGCCTCCTGGATCGCTTCGAGGGGATCGGCCTCCTATGGTTTGTCAAATGACAGAATAGTATTTTTCATAGATAACTGAAAAGAAGCAGTTACATCCCTATTTATAGAGTTCCACCCAAAGTCCATCAGGACTTGAACTCTAATAATAAATAAATATTAAATAAATCTCTATTTGACTCTAACTAAACCAAACTGACTCAATAAACAACTAGACTAAACAAACTCAATAAACATTATTCAAAAGCTCAGAAAAAGGGTCCTAACATGGTACCGCCTAGCACAGGCGGTGGTACTGCCCAAACCTAGGAAACCCAGGATAAGATATTTTTAGGCTCCAAGTTTGAATTAATTTGAGGCCTATAAATACCCCTCTCATCCCTGGTGAAACTACACAAGACTTGAGAGTAAAAATAGAAAGAAATGCTACTGCAATCTTGTATGAACTCCTCTCAAAAGTTCTAAGTGTTAGAATAGTTTGAGAGAGGAGTAAATGGGGGTGTAAGGGTTATCTCCTAAACCCGGTAAAAGGAGAATCGAGTTGTAAAAGGTGGTTGGTCTTCGCCTATTGAAGGAAGACCGATAGTCGATACCGGTGGCCTCGACGGAAGAATAATCGACAGAGTGGATGTAGGTCGTGATGACCGAACCACTATAAAATCAATGTGTTCTTCTTTGGTTTGCATTTCTATATTTGAGCAATTTACTTTACTATAAACCTCTTAACTTGCTTTACATCTACTATGCATCTTCCGTATGCTTTCAAGCTATCTTTATGGAAATGTTTTCAAGTTAACCTCTCTCCGAAACGGTTTTTTGTCGAAATCGGTTTTTATCGTAAGAAGGTTTTTTGAACCGACGTAATTTTACCGCTGCACTAATTCACTCCCCCCCCCCCTCTTAGTGCCGACTCGTTCCTAACAATTGGTATCAAAGCCTCGTTTTCTCATTTGATTTAACACCCAAAGAAAAATGGCTCCTTTCGGCTTTCAAGAGGGTCACTCTCTCATTCGTCCTCCCTTTTTCAATGGGACAGAATACACTTACTGGAAAACTCGAATGAGAGTTTTCTTGCTTTCATTGAATCTCGATTTATGACACATAGTCGAATTTGGTTTTCAAAGGTCTTCTCTTCCAATGAACCATTGGAATGATTTAAAGAAGAAGACGTTTTCTCTAAATGCTAGAGCTATGAATGCTCTATTTTGTATCTTAGATAAAAACGAATTCAATCGGGTTTCTTTGTGCAAAATGACTTTCAATATTTGGCACATTCTTGAAACCACACATGAAGGCACTAGTAGATTAAAAGTTTCAAAGATTAATCTTTTAATGCATGATTTCAAATTATTTCACATGAAACCAAGTGAAACCATTGGAGACATGTACACCTGTTTTAGTGTGTAACGGATTTGATTTATCAAAGAATGACGATTTGATTTAGTGTGTAACGGATTTGATTTATGCACTTGATCCTTCTCTTTGTTAAAATTGAAGTATGATTTAATGAAACTCATTTATTGTTTTGAATTTAACTTAGTTCAAATCCTTTCATGAATTTGATAACCAAAGAAGAACCAAAAAGCCCTTGAGTAAAAATGTTAGCTTATTCAAAGAGATATTATTATGCAAAGTTTTGCTTACCTTCATTTATAACTCGGGTACATTGATGTGAAACTTGCTTGGATTTTTACCACACTTGCATTGATTGAATTATTCTCCTTTCTTGTTAATGACAAAGGGAGAGAAATGTAGTAAATTGATGACAAATTTGCATGTCTTAGATAAATGATTAAATATGATTGGTATCGTCAAATACATACTTGAAAATTTTCAAAATATGTGCTTAAAATGTATTAAAGTGTGGCATAATAACTTGTAAATGTTTTATTCCTAATATCATGCTTGAATTCATATCATTTTGATAAATGTCTTTCATTATGATAAGGTATCACAAGCTTAATTTACTATTTATAATTGATATCTTGTCATGGAATAATGAATTGTAATCTTTTATCAAGAATTGTCATCTTGATAAATTTCATATTCAAAATTCAAAAATTATGATTGATTATCATTGGACTTGAAAATGGATGTCATGCCTTGACATCATTTTCATAAATATGTAGCATTGTATTTTGAATTGGTAAATCATGATAAGTATCATGATGTGCATGTTGATAAGTTTAAATGAACTTAACTTATCCGTTTGATGCTTGAATTCAAAGGCCTTGAATTCAAGAATGTATTTTCTCAAGTATGGCAAATAGATAGGAGGAGTTAAGGTTAACTCCATCATCAATTGATTGTCATCATCAAAAAGGAGAAGATTGTTGAATCTCGGATTTTGATGATAAAATCAATTGATAAATTGTTTGATCTAATCTATATGTTGAGAAAAGTATACAGGATTAACTATAATAATAGTAAGACATAAAGCAGGTATTATACCAGAGTCAAGATTGAGATTTCATTAGGAGTTCAAGAGTTCGTCGGAAGTCCGGACGTTCGTCGAAAGTTCTGTTGGAACCAACCAAGAAGTCCAGGAGCTTGCCAAAGAAGCTCATCGGAACTCACCAAGAAGATCATCGTGAAGTCCATGAGCTTGCCGGAAGTCCATCGGAACATTACCGAGAGATCGTCGGAAGTTCGCCGAAACTAGAATGCTTTATTAAAGTGCCTAAATTATCGTAGTTAGATAGTAGATTGAGTTAGGTTTGGGAGGTGATCTCACTAACTCAAATAGGAGTCAACTAGGACCTTAACAGGGTTGAATTAGGCTGGATTGGATAGCCCATTCAGCACCTGAAACCACGATCGGCGGTGGCACCGCCTGGTGACCCAGTCTCCTAGGTGGTCTCGACAGTGGTACTACCGATAATTAAAGCTATCAGCGGTGGTACCGCCTAGTGTCAGGTGTCAAGCGGTGGTACTGCCCAATAATGGCGGTGGTATTGCCCAATAATGGTAGTGGTACCGTTAGTACCCCGAAAACCAAGGAAGTGATACTTTTTTGCTCCAATTCAGAAGCCATTTGGGCTTGTAAATATCCCACCCTTTTCTGCATGAAAGGAAATGAAAGTGTTTAACATATTCTTGAATCTCTAGGGTGTTAAGTATTGTAAAAGTGAGAAAGAGTCGTCCCCTCCCTCTCTTAGCTTTGTAAACTTTCAAGAAAGAGAAGAGGCTTGTAAGGGTTATCTCCTAAACCCGATAAAAGAAGAAAGAGCTATAAAAGGTGGTTGATCTTTGCCTATTGAAGGAAGGCTATTAGTGGACGCCGATGACCTCGACGGAGGAGGAATCCGAAAGTGGATGTAGGTCACAACGACCGAACCACTCTAAATTCTGGTTTGCATTTTGTCTTGAGTAATTTATCTTTCTTCCAAGCTACTTTCACTTCTTACTGCTTTCTCTATGCTCCCATATGCTTTCAAGTTAAAATATTTATGAAACGACTTTCGTCGGAATCGGGTTTAATCAAAACGAAGACTTTTGAAACAGGTAATCTTTCTGCTGCACTAATTCACCCCCCTCTTAGTACCGCTCTTGATCCTAACACTCTTTACAGTGCTTTCTACTTTTCATGGGTTTAGTAGATAACCCTTACATGCCTCACACTTCTTCTTGGATGATTACAAAGCTAAAGAGAGGGAGGAGGAGGACTCCTCTCACTTTTACAACACTTTTAACATCCCAATGTTGAATCTCGGATTTTGATGATGAAATCAATTGATGAGTTTGCGATCTAATCTACGTTTGGAGTGACGCAGGACTAGCTTCGATCAAGAAGAGACAAATTGATTAAAGCAGGAGGAATCGAACATTGAACCGAAGTGAACATGTTAGAAGATTAGACATCGGGTCGGAGGATCGGTCGACATGTCGACAGAAGGCTTTGTGCCATGAATTCAGCCATTGAGCTGAAGGATCGGACATTGTGCCAAGGAGATCGGAAGTTGCCGGAGTCAACATGCTGATTGGGCAATACACCGAAGGAGAGGATGATGCGTCGAAGGATCGAACAAGCACCAAATGAACCAATGACATGTCGGACAAAGGATTCATACTTGTAATCATTTGTCTAAGATTGAAGTAGTTTATGGGGCTAATTGAGTTAACTTTTGATGTAATCATACTAACTTAATTAGGGGCTAATTGGGTCTTAATTGGGACTGATTTGGGCTTATTGGGAGGCTTATTCAGTGACCCAAAAGTTGGGTCAAGTGGTGGCACCGCCAAAACAGGTGTTGGAACCTCTAGTGAGTTAGAAAACTCAAAAAACCTTATCTCTGAGGGTGTCAGGTAGTGGTACTACTAGACTGGACGGTGGTAGCGCCCAATAACAGTGTGTCAAGCTGTCGTACTGCCCAATGTCATGCTATAGAAGGTGGTACCGCCCGTACCCGAAAGACCTACAAATTTAAATTTTTGGCTCCATTTTTGAAACCATTTGGGGCCTATAAATACCCACTTGGGCAGCAAGAAATGAGCAAGAATTTTTTAGCAAAAAACTGAGTAAACTATGCCAAAACTTTGAGTTCCCTCCTCCTAGTGCTTAGAGTTAGTCCTAAGGGAGGTGTGTGAGGGACTACTTGTAAAAGAGTGGCTTGTAAGAGTTGTCTCATAAGCCCATGAAAAGGAGAAAGGGGTGTAAAAGGGTAGTTGATCTTCACCCATTGAAGGAAGATCATTAGTGGATGCTAGTGGCCTCGATGGAAGAGGAATCAAGAGTGGATGTAAGTCACGACGACCGAATCACTATAAAAATCTTGTTCATTTCTATTTTGCTCTTTATTTTCATTGCAAACTACTTTACTTTCATTGCGCTTCCCTACGCTTTCAAGTTAAACTCTTTTCCAATATGTTTTCATCGAACGAGATTTTCGAATCGACGTGATTTTATCACCGCACAAATTCACCCCCCCCTCTTAGTGCCAACTCGATCCTAATAGTTGGTATCAAAGCCATATTTTATCTTGTTTGGTTTAACAACCAAGATAAATAGCTCTTTTCAGCTTTCAAGATGGTCACTCTATTATTTGTCCTCCAATGTTCAATGGGATGGACTACACTTATTGGAAAACTCGAATGAGAGTTTTCTTCTTTCATTAAATCTCAATTTATGGAATATTATTGAAAACAGATTTCAAAAGTCTTCTCTACCAATGAATGATTAGAATAATTTGGAGAAGAAGGCATTCTCTTTGAATGCCAAAGGTATGAATGCTTTGTTTTGCACCTTAGACAAAAATGAATTTAACCGGATTTCCTTTTGTGAAACTACGCATGACATTTGGCACACACTTGAAATCACACACGAAGGCACAAGTAGGGTTAAAGATTCTAAAGTTAATCTTTTAATGCATGATTTCAAACTATTTCGTATGAAGCCAAGCGAAACTATTGTTGACATGTACACTCGTTTTACGGATATCATCAATATTTTAAAAGCTCTTGGCAAAAGTTTTTCAAATTTTAAACTTGTTAATAAAGTTTTACGATCTCTTTCTAAAAATTAGAATTTGAAAGTAACGGCAATACAAGAATCAAAGAACTTGAACCATTTTCTGATTGAAAAACTTATTAGGTCATTGATAACCTATGAAATGAGTTATATGACACATAATAAACATGAGAACTACCTTCCAAAGAACATGAAAATTTGGCACTTAGAACAAAAGAAGACCACTCGAGCGAAAGCTTAAGTGACGATGAACTTGAACTTCTTATAATAAAGCTTAAAAAATTCTTAAAATATAAAACTAAGAATAAAAATGAACTTAAAAAGAAAAGGTTGTCAAAAAACAATAAAGCGCTAGGGTGACATGGGATGAAACAAGTGCATCCGAAGACGAGGAGCAAACTGACGAAGACGAAGTGGCGAACTTTGCTTTAGTGACTCTCAACAATGAGGTACTCTACTCAAACAAAACTCCTTTACTTTATTTTAAAATTACTTGATATTTTTTCATAAGTTATTTTTAAATTAGTTAGTAAAAAATAAAAAATAAAAATAAAAAAATTATATCATATTCTTTTTATTTTAAAAAAAATGATCATGGCAATTACATGTTTTATAATAAAAGAATAAAAATGTTAAAAATATAATGCTTATACACCAAATAAGATTAATTCTATGAATGCTTAAATGTTTGTCTTGATGTTTTTTTGTGATAAAGCTTGTATTTTTATTTTTAAACATTGATGCATATTTTTGTTTAGCATAAAAAAGACAAAGGCATCCTTGCATGAAATAAATCACAAATTTTGAAACTAAAAGAACTTGAGCTATTTTTAATCTATCTATGTTGCTTTCATTACATTATTCGAAAAGTGATTTTGATTATCATTTTGGATTTGACAATTTATTTTCATATTTAACCAAACACTTGATTTATTTGTGTTTACGACATGAGATATATTTTATATGAATCATTTTGTTCTCGTATGATCTTATCATCTAAAGTAGAAAATTATCCAAATGAATCATGATTATTCTTTTGATTACAACTTGAAAGTTTTTGATAAATCATGATTTTTTATACTTTGTTCTCCTATAATTCTTTTTGCTATTCAATAAAAGGGAGACTTATCCTTAGAAAATCATGATATGCTACTTGACATCTTGAGAATTTATGACTTGAGTTATGTTATGCATTATTTCCCTCTTCTTCTTTTATGTTTATAATGTAAAAGAGGAGAAAGAAAATCGCTAGCATCTCAAGAGATTGATAAATCTATTTATTTCATTTTAAATCTCTTGAAAATAATTTTGATGATTAGATGATTTAAATCTAAATGAGATTTTTCTAATAGAATCATGAACCTTCTCTTGATTTCTTAACTTGATATTTTCTTTTATTCTCATATGATTCCTGCATTTTGTTTAAGAAAAAATTTTCTATATGAATCATGTCTTTAGGTATTCACATGATCTCATCTTTCATGATATGATTTGTATAATTCCTTGTATTCATGAAGTATATCTTATCACCAAAATTTTCTTGATATCTTCCATGTAATGACTTGAATATTTACACCTTTGTTCTATTCACCTCCTTTTACGTATGACAAAAGGGGAGAAAGAATTACTAGTGTGCACATCTCAAGAAAATCATATTGCTAAGAAAGGCAAAACTTACAAGCTTGCACATTAAGGGAGATAGTTTTGCTAGCTTGGATAAATTGGTATAAAACTTACTTGACATGCTTTCAAACACTTATATTGTTGAATGATTCTCCTTTTTTCCTATGATAAAGGGGGAGAAAATAAATGATGAATGTTTAGTGCCAATAATCATGAAGTGATAAATGCTTTAAAATGTTAATTTAATGTTTGGTATCATGAATGCTTTAGAATCATGCATGAGAAAATAAATGATGAATGTTTGGTATCATGATCAAATTGTTGATTTAATGCATGAAGTGATAAATGCTTAAAAAATTTAATGTCTTAACATCATGAATGTTAAGCCCAAATGATGTATCATTAATACTTGAGTATCATGTATGATATGCCCATAGTGATGATTGATTTTTGGTATCATGCATGAAGTAAGGATGAAATGTAAGGTTTTGAAATTGTTCATGTTTTAATTTGAAACTATAATGATGTACGAACATATTGAATTAAGAATGATACTTTATCTTTGTCATGATTTGAAAATTGATATAAAAGGAAAATAATTACAAAAATTTTATTCTTCCCTTCTTTTTGACAATGACAAAGGGGGAGATAAAATTTGCTAGCTTTCACAATTCAAGGAAAAGCTAAAACTTGTTAGCTTGCACGTTTCAAAGAAAGACAAAAACTTGCTAAGATTGCATATTCTAAAATGATGCATTGCTATCTTGATAGCTTGCTATTTACTATCTTGCATTCTTTTTCAAAAACTTGCTAGCCTTCATACTTCAAGAGAAGTAACACTTGCCAAATTGCTAGCTTGTATGTTTTAAAATGATGTAAAATTTGCTAAGCTTGTATGTTCTATAATGAAGTAGAACTTTCATGTTTCAAAAATTACTAGCTTGCACTTCTCAAAAGAGAAGAACTTGATATCTTGAACATTACAAAGAATTGCTAGCTTTCTATCTAAAAAAAAACGAAGCTAAATTTGCAAACTTGCACAATTCAAAATTGTTGCTAGCTTGTATGTTGTAAAACTTACATATCTCAAAAACATGCTAGATGCACTTCTCCTTTTTCTTGATGACAAAGGGAAAGAAGATATGATGATTGTTAGGATCAAGAGCACTAAGAGGGGGGGGGGGGTGAATTAGTGCAGTGGAAATCTTTCTGCGATTAAAACTACGTTCGTACGATAAAAGCGATTTCGGTGTGAAAGCCGATTCTAAGATTACTTTAACTTAAGATCAAGCGAGATGACGTTAAAGTAAATCTATGAAGGCAGTTTGCAGTTATGATGGAAATCAGAATATAAGCGCAAACTGAAATACGATGTTCGTACGATAAAAGCGATTTTGGTATGAAAGCAGATTCGTAAACCACTTTAACTTGAGATGAAGCAAGATGCAGTTAAAGCAAAGATATAAAGGCAGTTTGTAGTTATGATGGAAATTAGAACGTAAGCGCAAACTGAAATATGATGTTCGTACGATAAAACTGATTTGCGTCTAAACGTCGATTAGGAAAGCACTGAACTTTAAACACGTTCGTAAAAGCACAGAAGGCAGTAAGCTATTGAGGAGGTTTGCAGTAAAGATAAAATGCTCAAAGTAAATGCAAACCGAGATTTAGAGTGGTTCGGTCAATCTTGACGTACTCCACTTTTGGCTTCCTTCACCGACGAGGTCACCGACGTCAACTAGAGGCCTTCCTTCAATAGGCGAAGGCCAACCACCCTTTTACAGTTTCACTCCTTTTGACGGGCTTAGGAGACAACCCTTACAGAATTTCCTTTCCTCTCTTAACAGATTAGAACTTGGAAGAAAAGAGGAAGAAGAACTTTCAACTCATACAACACTTTTGAGCTCTAAAAATCACAAAGTAAAATCAGAATTTCGGTGGTTTCAGGGTGCCCTTTCAGTGCTGAAAGGGTGGGGTATTTATAGGCCCTAACCCAGTTTGAATTTGGAGCTCAAAATTGTCAATTCCCAGAATTCCGGGATCTGGCGGTTGCACCGCCTGACTGGGGCGGTTGCATGGCCTGGCAGAGCTCGAATACTAAGCCTCTAGGCGATGCCACCTCCTGTCAGGGGCGATTGCACCGCTCAGCCCGTGCTCGGAGACCGAGCCCAGGCGGTGCCACCTCCTGGCTGGGGCGGTTGCACCGCCCAGTCTCGCTCGGAGACTTAGCCCAAGCAGTGCTACCTCCTGGCTTGGGCGGTTGCACCTCCCGCCAAAAATCAGGGTCCGAATGGGTTGATCCATTCGGCCCAATTTGGGTTTTTCAGGGGCCCAATTGCCCCAAGATTAAGTTACTAGGATCACCTCCCATTTCCAACTTAATCATTGTGCTAACTATGATTTTTCCTAAGACATTTACTGCAACTTGCTCCGGTGCGTCAATCGCTTCTTCCGGCGAGCTTCCGGCGAACTTCCGTCGATCATCCGATGAACCCTCGGTGATGCTCCTACGGACTTCCGGCAAACTCCTGGACTTGCGACAATCCACTTGGCGAGTTCCGACGAGCTTCTTTGGCAAGATCATGGACTTCTTGGATTTGTTCCCGTAGAACCTTCGACGACTGTCCGAACTTCCGTCGAACTCTCGAACTCCCAACGTGATCATTGTCTTGACTCCGGCGCAACTCCTGCTGCATATCTTACTTTCATCGTAGTTAATCCTATATACTTAAAACAAAACTTCAATTGAGACAATTAATCCTAAGCAATTAACCAAGTTGTCTGGCATGTCATTGGTCCCTCGACGCTTCGTCCGATTCTTCGGCGCATCATCCTTTCCTGCAGCCTATTGCCCAATCGGCTAGTTGACTCCGCAACTCCGATATCCTTGGCATAATACCTGCTCTTCTTGGCCCAAAGCCTTCTGTCGATACGTCGACCGATCCACCGGCCCGATGTCCAATCTTCTGACATGTTCCTCCGGCACAACATGATTTTCCTGCTTTAATTGTCTCATCCTGATCGAAGCATCCTGTGTCACTCAAAACGCAGATTAAATCATAAATATATATCAAGTAGTTTCATCATAAAAATATGAGATTCAACAATGATAATCATGCATATTATGCCTAAAATGATAATTTAAAATCACAAAGTAAAATCAGAATTTCGGTGGTTTCAGGGTGCCCTTTCAGTGCTGAAAGGGTGGGGTATTTATAGGCCCCAACCCAGTTTGAATTTGGAGCTCAAAATTGTCAATTCCCAGAATTCCGGGATCTGGCAGTTGCACCGCCTAACTGGGGCGGTTGCACCGCCTGCCAGAGCTCGAAGACTGAGCCTCTAGGCGATGCCACCTCCTGTCAGGGGCGGTTGCACCGCTCAGCCCATGCTCGGAGACCGAGCCCAGGCGATGCCACCTCTGTAAGGGGTGGTTGCACCTCCTGCCAGAGCTCGAAGACTGAGCTCAGGCAGTGCCATCGCCTGATTGAGGCGGTTGAACCGCCTGGCAGAAATTAGGGTCCAAATGGGTTGATCCATTCGGCCCAATTTAGGTTTTTTAGGGGCCCAATTGCCCCAAGATTAGGTTAATGGGATCACCTCCCATTTCTAACTTAATCATTTGTGCTAACTACGATATTTCCTAAGATATTTACTGCAACTTGCTCCGGTGCGTCAATCGCTTCTTCCGGCGAGCTTCCGGCGAACTTCCGTCGATCATCCGATGAACCCTCGGTGATGCTCCTGCGGACTTCCGTCAAACTCCTGGACTTGCAACGATCCACTTAGCGAGTTCCGACGAGCTTCTTTGGCAAGCTCATGGACTTCTCGGATTTGTTCCCGCAGTACCTCCAACGACTGTCCAAACTTCCGTCGAACTCTCGAACTCCCAACGTGATCATTGTCTTGACTCCGGCGTAACTCCTGCTGCATATCTTACTTTCATCGTAGTTAATCCTGCACACTTAAAACAAAACTTCGATTGAAACAATTAATCCTAAGCAATTAACCAAGTTGTCCGGCATGTCATTGGTCCCTCGACGCTTCGTCTGTTTCTTCGGCGCATCGTCCTTTCCTATAGCCTATTGCCCAATCAGCCAGTTGACTCTGCAACTCCGATATCCTTGGCACAATACCTGCTCTTCTTGTCCCGATGCCCGAGTCCACGGCCCGAAGCCTTCTGTCGATATGTCGACCGATCCACCGGCCCGACGTCCAATCTTCTGACATGTTCCTCCGGCACAACATGATTTTCCTGCTTTAATTGTCTCATCCTGATCGAAGCATCCTGCGTCACTCAAAACGCAGATTAAATCATAAACATATATCAAGTAGTTTCATCATTAAAATACGAGATTCAACAATGATAATCATGCATATTATGCCTAAAATGATAATTTAAAATTATGTATGATGATCATGCATGTAATGATGATTTTAAAAATATATATTATGTTTTGGAATGATGCATGTAATACTCATGATTTTATTATGATGATGTATATGATGTGATTAAAATAGTCTCATCTTGGACTAAAAGGTCATTATTTATTTGAATGATGCCTTATTTCAATATGGCATATTTATGGGGGGAGTTTAGTTTAAACACTATCATCAATTGGTTGTCATCATCAAAATGGGGGAGATTGTTGAATCTTGAATTTTGATGATGAAATCAATTGATAAGTTGATGATCTAATCTGTGTTTTGAGTAACATAGGACTAGCTTCGATCAAGGAGAGGCAAATTAATTAAAGCAGAAGGAATCGGACATTGAGCCGGAGTGAACATGTCAGAAGATTGAACGTCAGGTTGGAGGATCGGTTGACGTGTAGGCAGAAGGCTTTATGTTGTGAATTCGGACATCGGGTCGAAGGATCGGACATTATGCCAAGGAGATTGAAAGTTGCGGGAGTCAACATGCCGATGAGGCAATACGCTGAAGGAGAGGATGATGCACCAAAGGATTAAACGAGCACCGGATGAACCAATGATATGTCGGACAAAGGATTCATGCTTTGTAATCATTTATCTAAGATCGAAGTAATTTAGGGGCTAATTGAGTTAACTTTTGGTATAATCATGCTAACTCAATTAGGGGCCAATTGGGACTAATTTGGGCTCATTAGGAGGCTCATTTAGTGACCCAAAAGTTAGGTCAAGTAGTGGCACCGCTAGAACAAGCGGTGGAACCTCCTATGAGTTGGAAAACTCAAAAACGTAATATTTGAGGGTGTCAGGCAGTGGTACTGCTAGACTGGGCAGTGGTACTTCCCAGTGATAGTGTGTCAGGCGGTGGTACCACCTAGTGTCAAGCTATAGGCGGTGGTACCGCCCGTACCCGGAAGACTTGGAAATTTAAATTTTTGGCTCCATTTTTTAAACCATTTGGGGCCTATAAATACACCACTTGGGCAGCAAGAAATAAGCAAGAATTCTTGAAGAAAAAACTGAGTAAACTCTACCAAAACTTTTAGTTCCCTCCTCCTAGTGGTTAGAATTAGTCCTAAGGGAGGTGTGTGAGGGACTACTTGTAAAAGAGTGGCTTGTAAGGGTTGTCTCATAAACCCGTAAAAAGGAGAAAGGGGTGTAAAAGGGTAGTTGATCTTCGCCCATTAAAGGAAGATCGTTATTGGATGTCTTTGGCCTCGATGGAAGAGGAATCGGAAGTGGATGCAGGTCACGACGACCGAACCATTATAAAAATATAGTTTGCATTCCTATTTTGCTCTTTACTTTCATTGCAAACTACTTTACTTTCACTATGCTTCTGTATGCTTTCAAGTTAAACTCTTTTCCGATACATTTTCATCAAATAAGATTTTTGAATCGACATCATTTTATCATTGCACTAATTCACCCACTCCCGCTTAGTGCTGACTCGATCCTAACACCCAACACTTAAGAGTGTTTTCACAGTTTGTTTGCATTTTGTTGCCTTTTCATGCAGAAAAGGGTGGGGTATTTATAAGCCCCAATGGCTTCAAAATTAGAGCCAAAAAGTGTCTCATCCTGGATTTTCGGGTACTGACGGTACCACCACTCAATCTAGCGGTACCATCGCCTGATAGAGTCTCGGATACTAAGCTCTAGCGGTACCACCACTTGAAAGCATTAACTACCAGTGGTACTATTGAACCTCGTATTTTGATGATGAAACCAATTGATAAGTGTTTATGATTTGATCTGCGTTTTGAGTGACGCATGATGCTTCGATCAAGGAGAGACATTTAAAGCAAGAAGAATCATGTTGAGCCGGAGAAACATGTAAAAAGATTGGACGTCGCACCGAAGGATCGATCGATGCATCGATAGAAGGCTTCGGACCATGAGTTCGGGCATCGGGCCAAGAAGAGCGGATATTATGCCAAGGATATCGGAGTTGTAGAGGTCAACTAGTCAATTGGGCAATAGGCCGCAAGAGAGGACGATGCACCAAAGAATAAAACGAAGTGTCGATGGACCAATGATATGCCGGACAACATGATTCATGCTTAGTAATAATTGTCTAGATCGAAGTGTGTTTTACCTGTGTAGGATTAAATACGATAGCAAGGCATAAAGCAAAATGAAGTGTCGGAGTCAAGATCGAGATCTCATCGGGAGTTCAAGAGTTCGTCGAAAGTCCGGACGTTCGTCGCAAGTTCTACCGGAACCAACTGAGAAGTCCAAGAACTTGCCAAAGAAGCTTGTCGGAACTCACCAAGAAGATCGTTGTGAAGTCCAGGAGCTTGCCGGGAGTCCGCTAGAACATTGTTGAGAGATCATCGGAAGTTCGCTGAAAGCTCGCCGGAAGAAACTAGACTTACGGGCTTGTTTAGCTTAGTAAATATCTTAGAATTCATAGTTAGCACATAATTGGGATTAGAATTAAACCAACCCAATTATGGGCTAGTTGGGCCCATGTACGAACTGTGTTAGGCTCAATAAAAAGGCCCAAATAGTGACCCAAGAGGTGACACAGTCTCCGAGACTATGTCAGGCAGTGGTACTATCCAGACAAAGTCTCTGAGAGGCTGTAGGCGGTGGTACCGCCCAGTGGTAGGGTACCAGGCGGTGGCACCGCCCCTGTCAGGCAGTAGTACTGCCCAGTGTCAGACTGACACTAGCGGTGGTACCGCCCAACATAAGCGATGGTACCGCCCGTACCCAAGAAACCTGGGATGAGATATTTTTAGGCTTCAAGTTTGAATCAACTTGAAGCCTATAAGTACCCCTCTCATCCCTAGTTAAGATACATAAGCACAGAGAATTTAAAAAGGAAAAAACACTGTAGTAATCTCTTGTGAGAATCCTCCTCCTCTAGTCTAAGTGTTAGAATAGTTTGAGAGAGGAGTGAGTGCTTGTAAAGGTTGTCTCCTAAACCTATGAAAAGGAGAAGAAGGGTGTAAGAAGGAGGTTGATCTTCGCCTATTAAAGGAATATCGATAGTGGATGCCGGTGGCCTCGACGGAAGAGGAATCAGTGGATTGGATGTAGATCACGATAACTAAACCACTATAACTTGGTTTGCATTTACTTCTTGCAATTTACTTTAAACTACAAACTGCCTTCTCTTTACTTGCTACGCTCTTTCGTACGCTTTCAATTTTAAGTATCTTTCTGAAATCGGTTTTATCATACGAAATGAAATTTCTGGAACTGACGTAATTTTTACCGCTGCACTAATTCACCCCCCCCCCCTCTTAGTGTCGACTCATTCCTAATAGGTACCACCACCCAGACCACCTGGGAGTCTGTTCCTTGGCCAGTTCCATTGCCAGACATGGTCCAGCAACCTGGTTGGGCCATGAATCCGGCCCAAACCACTCCAATTACGAGCCTAGTTGGCCCCTAACTGAGTTTGTAGGATTACCTCCTAAATCTAATCCTAATTACATGCTAACTATGATTCTTAAGGCATAACTAAGCAAATCAAGTCCCGTTAGTCTAGGTTTCTTCCGATGATCTTCCGGCGAACTTCCGACGATCTCTCGACAATGTTCCAACGGACTACCGACAAGCTCTTGGACTTCACAACAATCTTCTTGGTGAGTTCCAACAAGCTTCTTTGGCAAGCTCCTAGACTTCTCGGTCAATTCCGGTAGAACTTCCGACGAATGTCCAGACTTCCGACGAACTCTCGAACTCCCACGAAATCTCGATCTTGACTTCGGCACTTCGTTTTGCTTTATGCCTTGATTGCTATCATAGTTAATCATGCACACTTTTCTCAACATATAGATTTGATCAAATAATTTACTAATTGATTTTATTATCAAAATTTGAGATTCAACATTATGAACCTATTAAATTTACTTGTGAGGAGTTCAAAGTCATCATCACTTGAGCGAAACATTTGTTCTAAGTGCCAAATCTTTCTTGTTCTTTGGAAGGTTGTTCTCAAGTTTATCAAGTTCTCTACACGTCATTTCATAGGTCATCAAAGACCCGATAAGTTCTTCAAGTGGAAAGTTATTTAGGTCCTTTGCCTCTTATATTGCAGTTACTTTCGAATCCCAATTTTTATAAAGTGATAGTAAAACTTCATTAACAAGTTTAAAATTCAAAACATATTTGTCAAGAGCCTTTAAACCATTATGATATCTGTAAAACGAGTGTACAAATCAACAATGGTTTCACTTGGCTTCATTCGAAACAGTTCAAAATCATGCATCAAAAGATTAATTTTAGAATCTTTAACTCTACTTGTGCCTTCATATGTGATTTCGAGTGTGTTCCAAATGTCATGTGTAGTTTCATAAATCAAAATGTGATTAAACTCATTTTTATCTAAAGTGCAAAATAAAGCATTCATAGCTTTAGCGTTCAAAGAAAAAGTCTTCTTCTCCAAATCATTTCATTCGTTTATTAGTTTGGAAGACTTTTCAAAACCATTTTCAACGATATTCCATATATCGAAGTTCATAGAAAGCAAGAAAATCCTCATGCGAGTTTTCCAATATATGTAGTCCGTCCCATTAAACATAGGAGGACGAACAATATAATGACCCTCTTGAAAGCCAAAAAAAGCTATCTTTCAAGGGTGTTAAACCAACGGAGAGACATGTGGCTCTGATACTAATTATTAGGATCAAGTCGGTACTAAGAGGAGGGGGTGAATTACTGCTTACGATAAAAATGTCGATTTTGAAAAATTACGTTCGATGAAAATCAATATCGGAAAAGAGTGCTTGACTTAGAGTAAGTGAACTAAGCAATTAACTCAGAAGGTAATAGCAATGATAATGAAAAGCAAAATAGAAATTGAACACTGAATTTATAGTGGTTTGGTCGTCAGGACCTGCCTCCACTCCCGATTCCTCTTCACTCGAGGCCACTAGCTTCCACTACCGATCTACTTTGAACGGGCGAAAATCCACTACCCTTACAACTCTTTCTCCTTTTCATAGACTTAGGAGAGAACCTTTACACCTCTATTTCTTTTATACCTTACTCCTCCCTTAGAAACCTTCTAACTCTAGGAGGAAGAGACTCACTAAACTTAGAGAGATTACAACACTTTTTTAAGTTAGAATTCTTTCCCCTTTCTACTCAATTCTTGCATATCCATGTAAGAATAGCTAGGGTATTTATAGACCCCAAATGGCTTCAAAAATAGAGCCATAAAAGGTCTCATCCTAGGTTTCTCGAGTCTTAACGGGACCACCGCTTGTGCTCGGCGATACCACCACTTGCAGCATTGACAATGGGCGGTATCATTGCTTGACATAGTCTGGGAGACTGTGTTTAGGTGGTACCACCACCTGAAACAATCTAGGAGACTGTGTCTGGGCGGTACCACTGCTTGACCCTACTAAAGGACATTGAATGGGCCAAACTATAGGCCCAATTCAGCCCTGATTCAATCTCAATTGGCCTCTAATTGAGTTGGCATTGTTTCACTCCAATATCGACTCAATTAGACCTAAACTAACTTAATCTAGATATATTATTACCAAGCATAAATCATATGTTGTCCGTCATATCATTGGTTCTTCTAACGCTTCGTCTGATCCTTCGGCACATCGTCCTTGTTGAATCTCGGATATTGATGATGAAGTCAATTGTCATTTGTTATCTAATCTATATGTTGAGATAAGTGTGCAGGATTAACTACGATGAAAGTAAGATATGCAGCAGGAGTTACGCTGGAATCAAGACAATGATCACGTTGGGAGTTCGAGAGTTCGACGGAAGTTCGGACAGTCGTCGGAGGTTCTGCGGGAACAAATCTAAGAAGTCCATGAGCTTGCCAAAGAAGCTCGTCGAAACTCATCAAGTTGATCGTCGCAAGTCCAAGAGTTTGCCGGAAGTCAACAGGAGCATCATCGAGGGTTCATCGGATGATCGACGGAAGTTCGCCGGAAGCTCGCCGGAAGAAGCGATTGACGCACCAGAGCAAGTTGCAGTAAATGTCATAGGAAATATCGTAGTTAGCACAATGATTAAGTTGGAAATGGGAGGTGATCCCATTAACTTAATCTTGGGGCAATTGGGCCCTTGAAAAACCCAAATTGGGCCGAATGGATCAGCCCATTCGGACCCTGATTTCTGCTAGGCGGTTGAACCGCCCCAGCCAGGAGGTGGCATCGCCTGAGCTCGGTCTTCGAGCTCTGGCAGGAGGTGCAACCGCCTGAGCTCGATCTTCGAGCTCTGGCAGGAGGTGCAACCGCCCCTGACAAGAGGTGGCACCGCCTAGAGGCTCAGTCTTCGAGCTCTGCTAGGCGGTGCAATTGCCTCAGTCAAGAGGTGCAACCGCCAGATCCCGAAATTCCGGAAATTGACAGTTTTGAGCTCAAAATTCAAACTGGGCTAGGGCCTATAAATACCCCACCCTTTCAGCACTGAAAGAGCACCAAAAACACACCGAAATCCTGATCTTATTCTGTGATTTTTAGAGCTCAAAATTATTGTAAAGGCCAAAAGTTCTTCTCCCTCTTTTCTTCCAAGTTCTGATCTTTAAAGAGATGAGAGAAAATTCTGTAAGGGTTGTCTCCTAAGTCCGTCAAAAGGAGTGAAACTGTAAAAGGGTGGTTGGCCTTCGCCTATTGAAGGAAGGCCTCTAGTAGACATCGGTGACCTCGTCGGTGGAGGAAGCCAAAAGTGGATGTAGGTCAAGATTGACCGAACCACTCTAAATCTCGGTTTGCATTTACTTTGAGCATCTTATCCTTATGCAAACCTCCTCAATAGCTTACTGCCTTCTGCACATTTACGATCGTGTTTTAAAGTTCAGTATTTTCCGAATCGGCGTTTAGACGTAAATCAGTTTTATCGTACGAACATCATATTTCAGTTTGCGCTTACATTTTAACTTTCATCATAACTGCAAACTGCCTTCATAGATTTCCATTAACTATATCTCGCTTGATTACAAGTTAAAGAGATTTACGAATCGGCTTTTCTACCGAAATCGCTTTTATCGTACGAATACCTTTTTAATCGTCGAAAGTTTTCCGCTACACTAATTCACCCCCCCCCCCCCCTCTTAGTGCTCTTGATCCTAACAGTCCTCTCCTTCGGCGTATTGCCCAAATGGCATATTGACTCTCACAACTTTCAATCTCTTTGGTATAAGGTCCAATCCTTTGGCCCGATGACCAAACTCATGACACGAAGTCCTTTTGCTGGCATGTCGACCGATCCTCCGACCCGACGTCCAATCTCCTAACATGTTTCTATTGAATCTCGAATTTTGATGATGAAATCAATTGATGAGTTAATGATCTAATCTGCATTTTGAGTGATGTAGGACTAACTTTGATCAGAAAAAGTAAATTGATTAAAGTACGAGGAATCAGACGTTTGGCCAAAGTGAAACATGTTAGGAGATTGGATGTTGGGCCAAAGGATCAGTGGACGTGCCCATAGAAGGACTTTGTGTCATGAGTTCGAGCATCGAACCGAAGGATCGGACATTGTGCCAAGGAGATCAGAAGTTGCAAGAGTCGATATGCCGATTGGGCAATACATCGAAGGAGAGGACGATGCGCCAAAGGATCGAACGAAGCACCAGAAGAACCAATAGCATGCCGGACAACATATGATTTGTGCTTTGTAATAATTTGTCTAGATCGAGTTAGTTTAGGTCTAAATAAGTTGGTATTGGGGTGAAACAATGCCAACTCAATTAGGGGCCAATTGGGCATAAATCAAGGCTGAATTGGGCCTACTATTTGGCTCATTCAGTGTTCTGTAGTAGGGTTTGGTAGTGGTACCACCCAAACTAGGCAGTGATACCACCCAGACAATCTCCCAAATTGTTAGGTGGTGGTACTACCAGACTAGGTGGTGATACCGCCTAGTGTCAATGCTACAAGCGGTAGTACTGCCCAACACAAGCGATGGTACCGCTAGGACTTGGGAAACCCGGGATGAGACCTTTTTTTGCTCCATTTTTGAAGTCATTTGGAGTCTATAAATACTCCAAATATTTATGCTTGGTAAAATATGAAATTAAGTTGAAAGGGGGGAAAGAATACTTGAGAAAAATTAGAAACTCTATAAGGATTTAGAGTCTCTTCCTCCTAGAGTTAGAAGTTTTCTAATGAAGAAGTGAGGTGTAAAAAAGAGGTGTAAAATTTTTCTCCTGAGCTTGTGAAAAAGAGAAAGAGGTGTAAAAGGGTAGTTAATCTTCATCCATTGAAAGAAGATCGGTAGTGGAAGCCAGTGGCCTCAAGTGAAGAGGAATTGGGAGTGAATGTAGGTCACGATGATCGAACCACTATAAATCCGGTGTGCTTTCTTTCTATGTCATTTCTTTCATGCTTTTTATTCTTATTACTCGTTGATTTACTTGTTCACTACCCTCAATCACTTACGAACATTTTCAAGTTTAAACACTTTTTCATATATAAGCTTTATTGAACGAATCTACGAATCGACATTGTTTTTATCAAAAGCACTAATTCCCCACCCCCCCCCCCCCCCCCCTAGTGCTGACTTGGTCCTAATAGTTGGTATCATAGTTGGAAAATAAGATTTTTTTTTTAAATGCTAGAGCTATGAACGCTCTATTTTGTGCTTTGGATAAAAACTAGTTTAATCGTATTTCTACTTGTGAAACTGCATATGACATTTGGCACACTCTTGAAGTCACACACGAAGGCATAAGTAGGGTTAAAGATTCTAAAGTTAATCTTTTGATACATAATTTTAAATTATTTCAAATGGAACCAAGCGAAACCATTAGAGATATGTACACCCATTTTACGGATGTCGTCAATGGTTTAAAAGCACTTGGTTTTTTTCTAACCTTGAACTTGTAAATAAAATACTAAGTTCCTTTCCAAAAAATTGGGATCCAAAAATAACGGTAATACAAGAAGTGAAGAACCTAAATAATTTTCCACTTAAAGAACTTATTGAGTCTTTAATGGTAAAATGACTTGTATTGAACATGATCAACATGAGAACTATCTTCCAAAGAACATGAAGGATTTGGCACTTCGAACAATGGAAGACCACTCGAGCGAAAGCTCAAGTGATGATGACATTGAACTTTTGATAAAAAAATTTAAAAAGTTCATGAAAAAGACATTCTAAAAATGAACTTAAAAATGACACAACAACTTGCTATAAATCAAAGAAGCTGCCAAAGAAGAAGAAAGCATTCAAGGCAGCATGGGATGAATTGAGTACATTCGAAGATGAGAAGTGAACTATCAAAGGCGAGGTGGCAAACTACGCCTTAATGGCTTTTGACGATAAGGTAAATAACTCAATCGAATCTCATTTATCTGACAATGAATTGCTTGATGCTTTCCATGATTTATTTGATGAATGTAAGCTAGTTGGTAAAAAGTATATGTTGTTAAAAAGGGATCATGCTTCTCTTGTTAATAATTGAGCATGATAATTGCATGTTAACTCCTTACACTAAGTGTGAAGAGTTAGACTCACTTAAAAAGGAAATTTTATTTTTACAACAAACATTAGATAAATTTAAAATTAGTAGCAATTCTTTAAACATGATTCTTGCCGATCAAAGTTATGTTCGTAGAAAAGAAGGAATCGGCTTTGTAAGTAACACTCAACAAAAGCCATCCATTTTTGTTAAAGGACCCACATTACATGTTTCCCTTAAAAATATATATAATTTTTATGGTAGACATGATCATTTTGCATATAAATGTCCATTCAAAAAGTATGGTTCATATAAATTGGTTTGGGTTCCTAAAAGAACCATAAATATCTTAATACCAAAAATTAATATAGATAGATCCAACCATGAGGGACCCAAAGCTAAATGGGTACCTAGAACAAACCCACCCTTCTTGTAGACATCTCTAAAATTGAAAGCTATGAGCAAAAGATGATTTTTTTATTATGGATGCTCAAAGCCAATGACCGGAGATCCAACACACTTCATAAAGCTCACTAGCCGAAACAAAATAATATTGAAAATGCTTTATATTTAAATCATGCTTGATGATTTAATGATTTAATTATGTATGATGATTTGAAGTAATGATGATTTTTATGATTTATGGTTTATTGATTTTCATGATTTCTATGATGAAATTTATTTTTTTTCGTTTTTAAATGATGATGCATGTTTTGATTTGGCATAAAAAACATGGGCATACTTATATGAAATCAAATCACTTAAATTGAAACAAAAAGGGGAGAATGCATTTTTCTTGAAAATATCTCTAAAGTTTTTTATTTTTCAATAAGTGATTCTTAGTGGTAAATCTATTTTATATTATCTCTTGAATTAAGAAAGTGATTTTGATGATTTGACATTTTGAATTTGAATGAGTTTTATCTATATCAGGATCTTGAATTCTCATAATCATAACTTGAGATTTTCTTTATATGAATCAAGATCCATTACTTTTTATTCTCGAATGATTCTTGCATTTACTGAAGAGAATATTTATCAAACCGAATCATGAACTTCTCTTGATTTCTTGACTGGAGGTATCTTTATGGGAATCAAATTTTTTTTATATTCTATGATTTCTTCTTTTTACCATTTACTAAAAGGAAAAATTATGCAAACAAACCGTGATCTTGAGATTTTTACTATGATTCTTTCATTTTATTAAAGAGAATTATCTAAATGAATCACGATTTGTCTTTTGATTTCTCAAAATTATAACTTGAGATTTTTATATGAATCAAGATCTTTTATTATTTGTTCTCCTACAATTCTTTTGTTGTTTCTTAAAGAGGACATTTATCCAAATTAACCATGATATGCCACTTGACTTCTTAAGGTTTATGACTTGAGTTTTATGTATAATACTCCCTTGTATTTATGAATTGTATACCTCATCACTCTTGATTTAAATTTATCTTTTTGTCATGATTTGAAAATTGATATAAAAGGGAAAAAATTATAATATTGTATTCTTCCCTTCTTCTTAATAATAACTAAGGGAGAGAAAAGTCTTGCTAGCTTGAACATCACAAAGAAAGAAAAGTGCTAGCTTACATATCTTAAGAAACAAAACTTGCAAACTTATCTCAAAAGAGAAGCAAGAATTGCTAGCTTTTAATCTCAAGAGAAGCAAAAGTGCTATCTTGCCCATCTCAAGAAGCAAAGAATTATTAACTTATACATCTCAAAAACTTGCTAGCTTACATGTTCTAAAATGATGTAAAACTTACTATAATTTACTAACTTGTATTCTGTTTCAAAAACTTGCTAGTTGCACTTCTCCTTTTTGTTGATGACAAAGGGGGAGAAGTTATGATGATGATACGAAATTATTCATGAAATACTCATGATATTATGATGATGCATATAATGAAAACTTATAATAATCATACATGGTATCATGTAATGTACTTTGATATTTTGATACCATGATGATTTGAAATATTTATGATTTGGAATGATGCATGTAATAATGTGATTAATTGGTTCCTTGAATATTCATGATGCATGGAATGATGAAATACTCATAATACTCTAAATTCAAAGTTTCTATCAATATGGCATACTGATAGGGGGAGTTTAGTTTAAACTCCATCATCAATTGGTTATCATCATAAAAAAGGGGAAAATTGTTGAATCTTAGATTTTGATGATGAAATAAATTGATGAGTTAACGATCTAATCTATGTTTTGATTGACATAGGACTAACTTCGATCAGAAAAGGCAAATTGATTAAAACAGGAGGAATCAGACGTTGGGTTGGAGGATTTGTCGACGTGCTGGCAGAAGTATTGAATCTTGGATTTTGGTGATGAAGTCAATTGTAAATTATTTGATCTAATCTATATGTTGAAAAAAGTGTGCAGGATTAACTACGATAGCAGTAAGATATAAAGCAGATGTTGTGTTGGAGTCAAGATCGAGATCTCGTCGGGAGTTCAAGAGTTCGTCGGAACTCCGAACGTTCGTCAGAAGTTCTGCCGGAACCAACCGAGAAGTCTAAGAACTTGACAAAGAAGCTTGTCAGAACTTGCCAAGAATATCATTGTAAAGTCCAAGAGTTTGCCGGGAGTCCATCATAACATTACTGAGAGTTCGTCGGAAGATCGCCGGAAGCTCGCCGAAAGAGCAATTGACATACCAAAACAAGATGTTGTGTCAAATTGTCTTAATTATTATAGTTAGTCCTTAAATTGAGTTAGAATTGGGAGGTAATCCCACTAACTTAGTTAGGGGCCAATTGGGCCCTGAATATGGTTGAATTGGGCCGGATTGAACAGCTCATTCAACCCCTAAAAACATGGCCGGTAGTGGCACCGCTTGGAAGACCCAGTCTCCTAGATGGTCTAGGCAGTGGTACCGCCCAGATTGGGTGGTGGTACCACTGACAATTATTGCTGCCAGCGGTGGTACCGCCCTTGTTAGGCGGTGGTACCACTAGAGCTCGGTCTCTTAGCTCTGTCAGGCAGTGGTACCGCCCAGTATAAGGTGTCAGGGTGGTACCTCCCAATAATGGTGGTGGTATCGCTAGTATCCCGAAAATCTGGGATGAGACATTTTTTGGCTCTATTTTTTAAGCCATTAAATACCCCACCCTTTTTACATGAAAGGGTAACAAAGTTTATTATGTGTGAAAAAATCTAAGTGTTTGAAGTGTGAAAAGTGTTGTAAAAGTGAGAAGAGTTCTCCTCCTCCCTCTCTTAGCCTTGTAACTATCCAAGAAAGAGGAGTGAGACTTGTAAGGGTTGTCTCCTAATCCCGGCAAAAGGAGAAAGAGCTGTAAAAGGTGGTTGGCCTTCGCCTATTGAAGGAAGGCCTTTAGTAGACACCGGTGACCTCGACGGAGAAGGAATCCAAAAGTGGATGTTGGTCATTTCGACCAAACCACTCTAAATTTTGGTTTGCCTTTCTATTTGTGCAATTTACATTACTACAAACTTCCATAACCTTCTCTTAGCACTTTTACGAAAGCTTTCAAGTTCAATTTATTTCCGAAACGGATTGAACAAAAACGAACATTTTTTCGAAATCGAAAAATTTTCACTGCACTAATTAACCCCCCCCTCTTAGTGCTGCTCTTGATCACAACAATTGGTATCAAAGCAAGATTTACTTTCATTTGGTTTTAAACTCAAGAGAGATGGTATTTTTCGGTAACCTAGAGGGTCATTCAATTACACATCCGTCCATGTTCAATGGGATGGATTACACATATTGGAAGACTATAATGAAGATCTTCCTAATTTCAATGGATTTCAAATTATGGAATATTGTAGAAAATGAGTTTCAAAAGTCTTCTCTTCCAATGAATGATTGGAATGAGTTAGAGAAGAAGACTTTCATTTTAAACGCAAAGGCTATGAATGTCTTGTTTTGTGCCCTAGATAAAAACGAGTTTAATCATGTGTTCATTTGTGAAACTGCTTTTGATACTTGGCATACACTCGAAGTGACTCATGAAGGTACTAGTAGAGTGAATGAGTCAAAAATTAATCTTTTAGTGTATACTTATGAGTTGTTTCAAATGAAACCGAGTAAGACAATTGGAGACATGTACACTTGATTTACGGATGTCGTCAATGGTCTAAAAGGACTTGGTAAAGGTTTCTTATATTTTGAACTTGTTAATAAAATTTTAAGATCCCTTCCAAAGAGTTGGGACCATAAAATCATGACCATTCAAGAGGCCAAAGACCTAAAGAATTTTCCCCTCAAAGAACTAATTGGGTTACTAATGACCTATGAGATGACTTGTAAAGTTCATGAAGAGTTTGAGGACACCCTTCCAAAGAATAGAAAGGATATGGCACTAAAAACCTAAGAAGACCACTTGAAAGAAAACTTAAGTGATGAGGACCTTGATGAAGACTTGGCACTTTTAACAAGGAAATTCAAAAAATTTATAAAAAAAATAAATTTAAAAATGATACGAAAAATAAATTTAAACCCAAGAAAGATCAAGTAATATGCTACGAATACAAGAAGCCGGGACATTACAAGAGTGAATGTACGCTAGCCAAGAAGAGACAACCAAAAAAGAAGGCTCTTAAAGCAACATGGGATGACCCAAGTTCATCCGAAGAAGAGGAGCCAACCAATACCGAGCAAGTTGCTCACTATGCACTAATGGCTATTGGAGATGAGGTAACAAATTCATTAGATGCAAATTTATCTTTCAATGAGCTTTTAAGTGCTTTTCATGAATTATTTGATAAATGTAGAACCTTAAGTAAAAAAGTATAACTCTTTGAAAAAGGAACATGCTTCTCTTGTTAGCAATTTTGATAGACTAAAAATTGAACATGATGTTAGTTTAGCTCCTTGCATAAAATGTCATGAAGTAGAAACACTTAGAAAGGATAAATTACTACTCAAAAAATCCTTGGAAAGGTTTGAGGTTAGTAGCAAGTCCTTAAACATGATCCTTGCTAACGAGGGTCTCGTTCATAAGAAAGGTGGAATCAGATTTATGAGTGGCTCTCATCAAAATCCAACCATCTTTGTTAAAGGTCCTACTTTGCATATTTCACCCCGAAACAAATATAACTTTTATTGTAAATTTGGGCATGTAGCTTATCATTGTCCATTCAAGAAATGTAGCCCACATAAATTAATTTGAGTTCCTAAAAGAACCTCAAATGACTCAATGCAACATGATAAGCTATGTAGATCGATTTTTTAGGCACCCAAGGTCAAATGGTACCTAAAAATCATCCTTTTTTATAAAAAAATATACCATCAAAAGCTAGGAGCAAGAGATAGTACCTTGATAGTGGATGCTCAAGGCATATGACCGGAGATCCATCTCAATTCTCTAAGCTCACTATCATAAATGAAAGATATGTCACCTTCGAAGACAACAACAAGAGTAAAATCATTGGCAAAAAAATCATAGGTAACAAATCCAACTTCTTCATTGAAGATGTGTTATTGGTTGATGGCTTAAAGCATAATTTCTTAAGCATTAGTTAATTGTGTGATAAAGAATACATCATTAAATTTGAATCCAATGCTTGCATTATTGAAAAATCATATTAAAACACATCTATGATTGTCTTAAAACAAAATAATGTATACACTATTGACATTAATGATCTATGTAATGAAATGTGCTTTTCGGTTTTGAATGACGATGCTTGGCTTTGGCATAGAAGATTAGGTCATGCTAGTATAAAACTAATCTCTCAAATTTCATCTAAAGAACTTGCAAGAGGAATTCCTCATATCAAGTTTGTCAAAGATAATATGTGTGATACATGTCAACTAGGAAAACAAATAAAATGTAGCTTCAAACCTAAGAATCAAATAAGCACCTCTAGACCTTTGCAATTGATCCATATGGACTTATTCGGACCAATTGCTACATCAAGCCTAGGAGATAGCAAATACACATTTGTCATTGTGGATGATTTTAGTAGATACACATGGACTTACTTTTTGGCATACAAAAGTGATTACTTTAGGTATTTCTCTATATTTTGTAAACTAGTTCAAAATGAAAAGGGTTTTATGATTTTATCAATACGAAGTGATCACGGTAGTAAATTTCAAAACCTTGATTTTCAAGAATTTTGTGAATCTAATGGATACAACCACAACTTCTCTACTCCAAGAAATCCTCAACAAAATGGAGTAGTAGAAAGAAAGAATAGAAACTTACAAGAAATGACTAGAACCATGATAAACTAACGTAGTTTACCTAAATATTTTTGGGCCAAAGCCGTAAATATGACATCCTATATCATGAATAAGGTTCCAGTAAGACCACTACTTTCTAAAACTCCTTATAAGTTGTGGAACAATAAAAAAACCCAATGTTTCATATTTTAAAGTTTTCGGATGTAAATGCTTTATATTGAATGAAAAAGGTACCTTAGGAAAGTTTGATGAAAAATTCGATGAAGAAATTTTTCTTGGTTATTCTTCTATTTCTAAAGCTTTTCTTATCTTTAACAAAAGAACTTTGGTTATAGAAGAATCAATTCATATGGTTTTTAATGAAGTTTCCAAAGTTAAAAAAAATGATTTTGATGATGATCTTAATTTTTATACTTTGAATTTAAATGAATCCCCTTCTCCACCTAGCAACTTGGATGCATCTTCTTCCTAAACATCCTTGCCTAAGGAATGGAAGTATGTAGATGCTCATCCCAACGAGCTAATCATCTAATGAGGTTCAAACTAGTCCCTCTCTTAAGAATTTTTGTGCAAACGCTGCCTTTCTCTCCCAAATTGAACATAAATACATTGACGAGGCCTTGAAAGATGATTCATGGGTTATTGCAATGCAAGAAGAGTTAAATCAATTTGGGAGAAATGATGTGTGGAAGCTTGTTCTGAGGCCAAATAATAATTTAGTTATTGGTACTAAATGGGTCTTTAGAAACAAATAAGATAAACTTGGTATTGTGGTTAGAAACAAGGCTAGATTAGTGGCCAAATGTTTCAACCAAGAAGAAGCTATCGATTATGAAGAGACATTCGCTCCTGTGGCACGATTAGAAGCTATAAGGATGCTCCTTACCTATGCTAGTAGTAATAATTTTAAATTATTTCAAATAGATGTTAAAAGTGCTTTTCTTAATGATTTTATTTCTGAAGAAGTTTATGTTGAACAACCTCCCGAATTTGAGAATAATAATCTCCCTAATCATGTGTTTAAGTTTACTAAAGCTCTCTATGGATTGAAACAAGCCCCAAGGGCTTGGTATGAGAGACTTAGCTCATTTCTTATTAAAAATAATTTCTCTAAAGGCAAGGTCGATACTACATTGTTCATCAAAAATTTTAAAAATAATTTTCTTATTATTCAAATTTATGTTGATGATATTATTTTCGGTTTCACGAATGAATCTCTATGTGAATCATTTGCTAAAAGTATGAGTCTTGAATTTGAAATGAGTTTGATGGGGGAATTAACTTTATTTCTAGGCTTACAAATCAAATAACTAAGTTATGGCATTTTTCTTAGCCAAACAAAATATGCTTTAGATTTGCTAAAAATGTTTAATATGGATAGCTCAAAGGCTATCAATACTTCCATGAGTACCTCCACTAAGTTAGACATTGATGAAAGTGGAGAAAGTTTTGATCAAAAAGCTTATAGGGGTATGATAGGAAGTTTACCATACCTCACCACAACTAGACCGGATATCATGTTTAGTGTAGGACTTTGTGCTATGTTTCAATCTAATCATAAGATATCTCATCTTAAAGCAATTAAGAGAATTCTTAGATATCTTAAAGGTACCACTAATCTAGGATTATGGTATCTAAAATCTGAGAACTTTGAACTAATTGCTTATGCTGATGTGTATTTTGCTAGATGTGGATTAGATAGAAAAAACACATCTGAAACATGTCAATTTTTAGGACACACACTTGTTTCTTGGTCTTCTAAGAAATAAATCTTGGTTGCACTATCTACAACCGAAGCTGAGTATATTGCAGCTAGTGCACAAGTTATGTGGATGAAAAATACTTTAGAGGATTATAAGATTCATCTTAAAAATATTTCCATAAAATGTGATAACACAAGTGCAATAAGTTTAACAAAAAATCTCATTCAACACTCTAGAACTAAACATATTGATATTAGGCATCACTTTATACGAGATCATGTCAATAATCATGATGTAATCTTAGAGTTTATTGATATGAAACATCAATTAGCCAATATCTTTACAAAACCTTTAAGTGAAGAACAATATGATTTTATTAGAAGAGAGTTAGGAATGTTAATTTGTCCAAACGTAAAAATTTGATGTATAACTTTTCTGGACTAACTTCTGTATTTCATAAATGGAGCTTTCATGAATTTATTTCATTTTTTTAACTTCCTTGATATCAAGTTTACTTCATATCCTTACTCCATCACTTAATGATGTTTGATACATGGAATTCATTGACAAATGCATCTCCCACGGTTTTCACACATGAATTTTTAATGGGAAATGGATTTGATGTAATGCTCCTCTCACCATGAAGTTTTATTCATAAATTTCTCTTTCATGTGACACTCCTCTCTCATGAATTCCTCCTTATTCCTTTCATGAAAGATGAATTTTCTGAATTCCGATGGATATCTTGATCCTTAAAGATGAATTTTAGTGTGTGATGATTACTTGCAAGATTGGGGATTTGATTTCGTATGGATATCTTGATTCTTTTCATGAATCTCTTCTCTTTGTCAAAATGAAAGCATGTTTTAACAAAAACTTATTTATCATTTTTGACTTAAATCATTTCACAAATTTAGTTCTTAATCGATTCCCTCCTTACCTTCCTTCCTCTTCTTCATGCAAAGTTGTGATGACAAAGGGGGAGAAGTTGATGGAATCTATCGCTTTAATGTTGATAATATTTAATGATGAGAACTTTTGAGTATGAAATTTGCTTAAATTTTTTTACCACACTTGCATTGTTCAATTGTTCTCCTTTTTGTTGATGGCAAAGGAGGAAAAATAATATCAAAATGTGATAAATTGATGACAAATGTATGCAATGTATTTCATCATATATACTTGAAATGTTTCCTTGATAAATTTCTTTCATTATGATAAGATATCTAGAGCTTAACTTGTTATTTTACAATTGATATCTTGACATAGAATGATGAATTGCTATCTTTGTCATCTTTCATATTTGAAATATCATACTTGAAAATGGATGTCATACCTTAGACATTATTTTGATAAATACTTGGTATCGTATTTTGAGAATGTTAGATCATAATGGGAATCATGATGTGCATGTTGATAAGTTTGATGAACTTATCTTATCAGTTTGTTTCTTGAATTCAAAAGCCTTAAATTCAAGAATGTATTTTCTCAAGTATGGCATATAGATAGAGGGAGTTAAGGTTAACTCCGTCATCAATTGATTGTCATCATCAAAAAGAGGAAGATTATTGAATCTCAGATTTTGATGATGAAATCAATTATAAAATGTTGATCTAATCTATATGTTGAGAAAAGTGTGCAGGGTTAACTATGATAGTAGTAAGACATAAAGTAGATGTTGTGCTGGAGTTAAGATCGAAATCTCGTCGGGAGTTCAAGAGTTCGTCGGAAGTCCGGACATTCATCGGAAGTTCTACCGGAACTAACCGAGAAGTCCAAGAACTTGCTAAAGAAGCTTGTCGGAACTCGCCAAGAAGATCGTCGTAAAGTTCGGGAGCTTACCGAGAGTCCGTCGAAATATTGCCGAGAGTTCATCGGAAGATCGTCGGAAGATTGCCGGAAGCTCACCAGAAGAGCAATTGATGTACCGGAACAAGATGTTGTGTCAAATTATCTTAATTATTATAGTTAGTCCATATATTGAGTTAGGATTGGGAGATAATCCCACTAACTTAGTTAGGGGCCAACTAGGCCCTAAACAAGGCTAAATTGGGCCGAATTGAACAACTCATTTAGCCCCTGAAAACATGGCCGACAGTGGTACCGCCTGGAAGACCTAGTCTCCCAAGTGGTCTGGGTGGTGGTACCGCCCCTGTTAGGCAGTGGTACCACCAGAGCTCGGTCTCCGAGCTCTGTCAGGTGATGGTACCACCTAGATTGAGCGGTGGTACAGCCTAGTGTCAGGTGTCAAGCGGTGGTACTGCCCAGTAATGGTGGTGGTACCGCTAGTACCTTGGAAATCTGAGATGGGACACTTTTGTCTCCATTTCTGAAGCCATTGGAGCCTATAAATACCTCACCCTTTTCTGCATGAAAGGTTAACAAAGTGCTATTATATGTGTGAAAAATTCTAAGTGTTTGAAGTGTGAAAAGTATCGTAAAAGTGAGAAGAGTTCTCCTCCTCCCTCTCTTAGCCTTGTAACCATCCAAGAAAGAGGAGTGAGACTTATAAGGGTTATCTTCTAATCCCGGCAAAAGGAGAAAGAGCTGTAAAAGGTGGTTGGCCTTCGCCTATTGAAGGAAGGCCTTTAGTGGATATTAGTGACCTCGATGGAGGAATCCGAAAGTGGATGTAGGTCATTTCGACTGAACCACTCTAAATTCTGGTTTGCCTTTCTATTTATGTAATGTACATTACTACAAACTTTCTTAACCTTCTCTTAGCACTTTTACGAAAGCTTTCAAGTTCAATATATTTTTGAAACGGATTGAATCAAAACGAACATTTTTCTGAAATCGAAGAATTTTTCGATGCACTAATTCAATTCACCCACCACCCGCCACCCCCAGTGGCGCTCTTGATCCTAATAATAAGGATTTCGTGCCATGAATTCGGGCATCGGGCGGAAGGATTGGACATTATGCCAAGGAGATCAGAAGTTACAAGAGTCAACATGCTGATTATCCAATATGCCGAAGGAGAGGATGATTGCTCGTTCATTTACTTAAGACTTACAATCAAAAGTGTTTGAAAGAATAATTAGGTTTGTGAGCAACCCATAAAAGATATGGTGATGCATGTTTGAGTGGACATTATAATTGACATTCTTATTTACGTACTTAGAGTTATTTGTTTCTGCTATCCTGTTCACATTTATGTATGTATGTATTATGGTTGAATGTGATGGTAGCATTATCTTAACAAGATAAATTACACGAGTCATTTTGATTATATTAGGAAAAGCTAATAGTGTTATGGTACATAGAAGGAAGTATGACATTGATAACATCAACCACTGACTCGCATTGTTAGTCAAGCTTAATATAGTATTATTATATTTATTGGACATATTAGCCTATCTTTTTTTAAATTCATGCATGTATAAATAATTTTTAAAATTTAGAATCTAATTAGATAAAATTATTTTAAAATAAATTTTATTTTTATTTATTTTTTTATTTTGAACCTTTTGTATCTTACCGATTAATGGGTCACGTGGGAGAATATTATATTATATAGCCCTCTCTAATTAGGTAAAATATATTATTGATATGATTAGATTCTGATTATGGATTCAACTAATAGAAAGAAAATTCAATTATGATAGGGTTCTTTAAGAGATGATCTTAATCGGAGGAACTCTCCTAATTACTTATTGTAAACCATTTGCTCTCGCTTATAAATAAACAGGACCTTCTAGAGACTCAATACAATATAAACATATAATAATTGAATACGCAGGCATGCAAATAAGGATAGAAAAAAAGAAAAAGATGAATTTAGTTCTCTTTGTAGATCAATATCATTATAGATCTTGGATCCGATGATAGTGCATTTATAGATAAGAGAAAATATTTTTTGAATCATAATTAAAAGATATGTATCGTAATCTTTACATTTATTATTATTTAATTTTAGATTTTTAATATTAATTTTTTTATTTAATAATAACATATTATAGCTCATCAATTTGAATTGTTAGAAATAAAATATGAGGAAGATATTCTTGAGTTTGAAACAATACTCCCTATTTATACATGTTAGAAGGGAGAATTTTCCTCAACAAAAGAGGATTTTCCTCAACAAATTTATGATATTTCCTCATGTAGTTGAGGAGATCTTGACTATTGTTAAGGCTATTATCAAGGGAGATCTTAGTTGTTATCATGCCCCCGCAAGACGGTGCTCCTGTCAATGATGTCGATCTTGGACCGATGTGATGAAAATGATTTGCGGGTGAGAGGCTTCGTGATTCGTGAGTGGGTCCGCTAGTTGATCAGTCGTATGTACGTGAGAAACACGTAGTTGATATCTGACAACTTGTTCTCGCACAAAGTGAAAGTCGATGGCTATGTGTGTCATGCGTGAGTGGAATATTGGATTGGCGCATAGGTAAGTGGCTCCGACATTGTCATAATATATTGTAGGAGTAGAGGTGATGTTGATGCCAAGTTCCTTTAGTGGATTCGTGACCCAATTAAGTTCTGTAGCAGCGGTTGCTATGGCACGGTATTCAGCTTCCGTTGTAGAATGTGCAACTGTCTTTTGCTTCTTAGAACTCCAACTGATTAGATTAGGTCCAAAGAAGATGATATACTCTAACATGGATATTCTGTCATCAAAATTCCCTGCCCAATCAACATCAACAAAGGCATGGAGATGAAGGGGGGAGTGTTTGCGGAAAAAGAGGCTATGATTGAGAGTCCCATGAAGATATCGCAAGATTCGTTTGATTGCAGACCAATGCATAGTAGATAGTCGATGCATGAATTGAGATAATTTATTGGACGCAAATGAGATATATGGACGGGTGAGAGATAAGTACTGTAAGGAGTCAAGGACTTGTTGGTATTGAGTTGGGTCTGTAGTAGGGCTTCCATCACATAGTTTGAGCGACTCGCCAATAGATAGAGGTGTTGTAACTACCTTTGCATCTTGCATGTTCATTTTAGATAATAGATCTTGAATATACTTTGGTTATGATAGAAAGAGTCCTGAAGATGTGTATATTGCTTCCACTCCCAAAAAAAGCTCAAGGTTCCTAGATCTTTAAGAGAGAATTGATCTACTAAATGCTGGAGGAATGTCTTGATTTCCATAGGATTTTTGCCTATGACAATAATATCATCCACATATACCATAAGATATATTATATTACCACTTTGATGATCGAGAAATAGGAAGGTATCAGACTTGGAGTTGATGAAGCCAATTAATGCCAAAAACGAGCTAAGTTCGGTGTACCAAGCTCTTGGAGCTTGATGAAGTCCATAAATAGCTTTTTGTAGTTTACAAACATGCTTTGGATACTAAGGGTGGATGAAGCCAGGAGGTTGTTGCATGAAGACATCGTCAGTTAGGGTCCCCTATAAGAAGGCATTATTAATATCGAGTTATCGTAAATGCCAGCCTTGTGAGATGGCCAAACTCAGAATAAGTCGGATTATTGTGGGTTTAACAACAGGACTAAATGTCTCTGTGAAGTCAACACCAGGACGTTGATGAAACCCTTTGGCCACTAGACGCGCTTTATATCTGGCAACGAATCCATCTGGGTTCCACTTAATTCGAAAGACCCACTTACACCCGATGATATTTTGTGTGGGATAAGAGGGTACAAGCGTCCATGTAGAATTATGGAGGAGGGCATCATATTCTTCACACATGGCTTTACGCCAGTATGGAGATTTTTGGTCTTGAGTAATTGTGGTAGGTTCAGTGGTCTCTGACAAGGATGTTATGATGGTATGTAGGTCAAGAACTTGTCGTAGTTTAAAGACACCACTTTTGAAGCGCATTGTCATTGGATGTCCAAGGGCCATAGGGTGTGTTGTAGGTATGGGCGGTGGAGAGGCACTAACACGGGTTAGGGTAGGCTGGGGGACTTCAATGTCATTAGTTCTAGGAGAGGATAAAGGTAGTGGTTGTGTTTGCAAGGGCATGCCTTCATTTGTAGGGGAACCTTATGAAGAAGGGAGAGGCATAATGGAGGGGGTGAGGAGCTGTTGAACCAGGAGAAGGAGAGAGTGTGGATCTTGAAAAGAAGGGCTAGATGGTACTATGGGAGACTCGGTTGACGGGATTGATGGCGTACTCCAGTGATGTATATGTGATGGAGTAGGTTGCACAGCAGGAGACTTGGGGTTTTGAAACGGAAAGATAGTCTCAATAAAAATAACATGACAGGACGTAAAGACTTTTTGAGATTGGGGTTCATGGCATCAAAATGCATTATGTTCAAGAGAGTATCCAATGAAAACGCAATGCTTAGATTTTGATGTTATCTTATGTGAGCCATAGGGACGGAGCCATGGATAACATAAACATCCAAACACTTTAAGTTTTTGAAGGTTTGGGGATTTATGAAATAGTTTTCTAAATGATGACTCGTACTTGAGGACTGGAGTGAGCATATAATTAATGAGGTAGACGACAGCTTGAAATGCTGCAGTCCAAAAAGTTGTTGGCATAGAGGCTTGGTGTAGGAGTGTGAAACCAATTTCAACTATATGTCGATGTTTACATTCAGTAGAGCCAACGAGTTGAGGAGTATGTGGAGGTGACTTGAGGTATTGTATACCACAAGCAGAGAGGCAGGATGTGAGGGCTTAATATTCGCCTCCACCATCGTAGTAAACAGTTTTAATTATAGACTAAAAGAAGTTCTCAACCAATGTTCAAAAGTTGGTAAAGATTGTTGAAACTTCATATTTATGGTGAAGAGGGTATAACCCTATGTTCTTAGTGAAATAGTCTACGAAAATAATATAAAATCTAAACTTGTCAAAGGAAGTGATTGGAGCGGGGCCCCAAACATTAGTGCAAATAACCTCAAAGGGTTTAGAGCAGGGTATGGAGGATATTCTAAATGGGAGTCTATGACTTTTATTACTTAAACAAGCATCACAATGAGTTATAATGTTATTGGTTTTAAGCATAGGAAGAGAATAACGGGAAAGTAATTTTTGCTGGATAAAAGATGAGAGATGACTAAGACGACGATGCCACACATTAGTTGGAGTTACGATGGAAGAGTAGGCAGCGGGTTGGGTGATTTGAGGAACTGACGGCCACTCGTAAATGTTGTCCTTACTCTGGCCTCGGATCAAGAATGCCCCCGTGCTCAAATCCTTGACATGAAAGGAGTTAGGAAAGAATTCAATTGAGGTTTATTTTGTTTGCAGAATTAAGAAACAAAAATGAGATTTCGTTTGATGTGGGGTGCACATAAAACATCATCGAGCGTAAAGGTTGTGCTATGTGAATTGAGCATTATGGAGCCAGTATGAGTAATGGGAAGTCCATTACCATCACCGGCGATGATTTCTTCATTTTTGTCATAGTTGTTGTGGACGGACAAGTTTTGTAGATCAGAAATAATGTGATGAGAGGCACTAAAGTCCATTCCAAATTTGGTTGCTAGTATTCGGAGTAGTTGTAAGATTTGCGTGAGGCCAATGTAATGGAGGAGAAAGTCTGAGTCAAGTTCTATAAACCTTTACTGAGTGGCCAACTTTGTCACACAGTTGGCTAATAACTCTTTGTTGATTTGTATAATCGAGACACTATGACTAAGGATAATTGTAGTAGCCGCCTTGATGGTTGCAATTGAAATGCTGATGAGGTGGATAGGGGGAGGTTTGGTTAGAGCCCACAAATTCAAGAGGCATGCTGGCCAAACCTTTGTTGATGGTTTCATTGTATCTGTTGCCTTTGTTATGTGATTTTTGACTGACTTGAGCTATGATGGATGGACCCAGCAATTTGTCTTCACGCTTGAGATGTATCTCATAGTCAGTCAACTTGTCAAAGAATTCTTCAAATAATATCAGTGAGTCACGTGCCTATATCGCTGCTGCCAGTTCCTTATACTCATCCCTAAGGCTATTAAGTGTATGGATAATGACTTCTTAATCACTAAGATTATGATCTATCAGGGCCAAGTTATCAATGATAACTTTGATATTTTGTAGATAGTCAGCAATGGTACTTCCCTCTTGTTTTGTTTGCATGAGACTAGATAGGAGACTAAGCAAGCGAGTACACGAACGATTTGCCAAGGTGGTTTGTAGCTTGCACCAGGCTTTGGCAACAGAGTCACATGAAGATATGAGTGGGGCAAGGGATCCAGCGACGAAAGCTTCAATTGCTTGAAGGATGAGATAATCTTAGCGTTACCACAGTTTATAGTCTAGATTTGGTACTGGACTGAGTGCTCTTGAGATGTTGAGCATCGCTAGTGGACAATAGAGAGAGTCGTCGACGTAACCTAATAGATCATAGCCAAATAGGAGATTTGAAAATTGAGCACGCCAGGATACGTAGTTGCCACCTTTTGATAACTTGAAGGGAATGAGAGTTGCAGCATTGATAGAAATAAGGCCTGTAGAGGAAAAAGTATTGTGGTTTTCTGCAAGAATAGTAACCGAAGCGTCAGATGTAGATGATGAGGACATATTATGGTAGTTGACAGTGAGGTAGCAGTCCATAATAGGCGACGCAGGCTGTGATCGGTGCAAATCACAACTTACAATCAAGTTTGGTGGCCGGAGTATGAGGGAGAGGAGCCCTCGCAAAGGAGTAGCAATTTAAAATAGGGGAAGGCTGCTTGCTAAAGGACTGAGAAGGGGCACAGTGACATAATGCCCTTTTTCTTAAACTCCGAGGTAGCAAGTTGATGTCGTCGGATTAACTAGATTTGTTGCACTGTAGATCAGTGAGCAATGTGGGAGATCGACAGCGTCAAGATGCATTTGAGGAGGAGAAGTAGCACCGGTAAGCACAGTGTTATAGGCTCTGCCCTTTCCAGTAAGCAATGGCTGTGATCAGGAACATAACGCTAGCATCATCTTTGGCGAAGGGGAGAGGGGCGGGGGCTACTGAGGTCGAGTACCTCCAAGAGCTTCAAACGGAGAAGCTCCGGCAGGATGGTGAGAATAGAGCACAGTGCTAGAGGCGACGGGCAATGGGCAGGAAAGGCAACGAGATGTGGAAGCGGAGAGAGGCGATAGCGCAGTGTACACAGGGATGGAGAAGTAGCGATGCAGGTGTACGTAGGGACGAGCTTCTTGAACTCGCCCTCCCCGAGCGCACTGTCGCTACCGAGGTTCTCCTTGAAGAAGGATGCGCCGATAGTGGGGGAGTACTTGGCCACCGTGGTGCTGAGGCGAGAATAGAGCACAATGTGTTGAATCTCATATTTTGATGATAAAACCAATTGATATGTGTTTATGTTTTAATTTGTGTTTTGAGTGACGCAGGATGCTTCAATCATGATGAGACAATTAAAGCAAAAACAATCATGTTGGGCCGGAGGAACATGTCAGAAGATTGGACGTTGGGCCGGTGGATTGATCGACATATCGATAGAAGGCTATGGGCCATGGATTCGGGCATCGGGCCAAGAAGAGCATATATTGCACCAAGGATATCAGAGTTGCAAAGTCAACTGGCCAATTGGGCAATAGGTCGCAAGAGAGGATGATGCGCCGAAGAATCGAACGAAGCGTCGAGGGACCAATGACATGCCGGACAACTTGATTAATGCTTAGTATTAATTGTCTAGATCGAAGTGTATTTTTACATATGCAGGATTAACTACGATAACAAGGCATGAAGCAAAATGAAGTCCCGGAGTCAAGGACGCGATTACGTTGGGAGTTCGAGAATTCGTCGGAAGTCCGGACGTTCATCTGAAGTTCTGGAGGAACCAGCCGAGAAGTCTCAGAGATTTCCAGAGAAGCTCATTAGAACTCGCCAAGAAGATCGTCATGAAGTCCAGGAGTTCACTGGAAGTTCGCTAGAAGCTCACCGGAAAAATAGATATAGGGACTTGTTTTGCTTAGCAAATGACTTAGGATTTCGTAGTTAGCACGTAATTGGGCTTGGATTTGGTCCAATCCAATTAGGGGCCAGCTAGGCCTATGTAAGAACTGTGTTGGGCCCAATAAGAAGCCCAAATAGTGCCCCAAGAAGTCTCACCGTCATGGCACAGTCTTCGAGACTATGTCAAGCGGTGGTACCGCCAGTCTGGGCGGTTGTACCACCACTAGCAGGGTACCAGGCTGTCACGGACAAACTTCTAAACAAGGTGTTTCATGTAATGCTTATGTATGTCCATGTCTTTTGGCATATTCATGCCTTGTACAACATGTAAAGGGGCGGCCAAAGGCTTAATAGTCCCATTTTAGTTGGGTTGGTGGCCTCTTTAGGCTTGTAAATAAAGGTTGTGTCATGTGGACACGTGCGAGAGATTTTCGGTCTGTAATAGACCATTTTACCCTTTGTTGTGCCACTGTTCAGAGCTTGTAAAAGTCTGTTTGTAATTTGCATTGTCTATGAAGTATTTTTCGGAGATATTTGCTTGTGGATCCCGATTGAGGCGTTCTCTCTAACCCGTTCTCTCTTTTGGTGGTCCTAAGGGACAAAGGGAGGCTTCGGGGAGGCTGACCTTTGCAGACGGACACGCAAGGGTGCCGCACGACTTAGGAAAAACCAGCTAAGTCCGTGACAAATGGTATCAGAGCGGGACAAGCACTCATAGAAACACTTAGCATGCAAACGTGGGGGACCTAGCGGGGCTGCGTTGAGGGCAGTCAGCACACGCGCGACCGTTTGGGGGAAACAACGGGCATGGAGATGTAGGGAAAAGGAGTCGCTCGGTGGAGCGGGCATCTGACATTGGCATTCAGAGGAATGGCCAACCCTTCGCGCAAGAGGCACCACGAGAACAGGTAAGCTTGGAAGAATGTGGAGCGTACAAAGGTTGGGATGGTTGAGTTTGAGCTACGGCTCAACGTTGACAACTATACTTGATGGTGCTCAAGGTAAGTGAGGCGCTTGGTAAAGGATGAGATCATCCAAGGTGGAATGAGTTGCTCAACGACCAAAAGAGTTATGCAAAGCTCACAGAGGTGAGGGGAATTGCTAACTCGAAGAATTTGGTACTCATGCATGGGCTTGTATGCGGACGATGGAATGTTTGTGGCCATCCCAAGGCGACCGAAACTCGGCGCCATGGAGCATTGAAACTTTCTCTTCGGCATGTGAAGGATACGTCCGTAGGAGGCTGAAGTGTGCAACGAGTTCAGCATGTTACTAGGCCTTGAGGGGTGCAGCGGGGACTGTATTGACGGGGAGTCACAATCTAGCAAGTGTGTTTATAGGAGGCAGAACAATGCACAGTTTGTTCAGCAGATCGGAGTAGTCCAAGGGGATAGTGGTCTCCCAAAACGAAGAGAGATGTTGCTCCAACGGGATAGTTATCCAGGAGGGATAAGTCCCGGCTCTCCAGAGGGAGAATCATGTGAGACGGACCTCACATGTTGAGGAGTACCTCAACAAACAACAACTCCACGAAGCTCGATGGACTGAGCAAGCGGCGAGGAGTTGTCGCATGATCTCGCTTGAGAGAATGCATTGGTGGATGCATTGTGAGATCAAGTGGGGGAGCGACCCAAAGCAACTTAAATGAAGGCACACTTGGAGTCGATGGGGAGATCGGACTCAAGGGAGGGCTGACCCGTGGAATGGTGGGCGCGAGGGCCACCATCGACTCAATGCAAAAACGAGGAGCGGAGCAACTTGGGTGTAACTTGGCGAAGTACCCAAGCCACATGAAGGGAGCCAGCATAGAAATTGGAACATGGAGCAGAGGCACAGTGCTTTTCTTAGACAGAGGTCAAGGACATGAACTCTTGCAGAGGCAAGAGTAGGATCATGTTGTTCCATGGGTCCTTCTTTCTAACGGAGCGGACTCATCTTGCATGGGGCCAAAGACGAAGGGAGCTTCTGGGCACATGCACCTTATCTCGGAGGAGCATTTGATGGAGGAACTAAGGCGACTCAATTTGCGGAGGCGAAGTTGGGTTCAGAAGGCCTTAGCACGGGGCAAGAGTACGCAGAGGCGGGTACTCTTGAAGAATATGCCACAGTGTTGCCATTCAAGTTGCCATGAAGGAAGCAGTGTGCAGCGGAGATTGTGCTGGTAGGGGCAGAGGCCCAGGATCCAGACAATGGTGCACAAATTACAGTGAAGTCGGTGAACTTCGGGAGCTACTAGGCGACGGACTGTCCTAGAGCGGTGCTTCATCTAGGTGTCACCCAAGAGTGGGTGAATGAAGGTCGATTGCCAAAGGAGCGAACAAAATCGAAGGTGGAGGAGACCCTACGATGTATTGGCAAAGGCCACACATGGAGGGTTCATAATTCGAGTTTATTCCACAAGGATCAGAATGCAATGGAGATGTCACCAGGAGGCGACATGGTGCAGCGGATCGTGGTGGAACAGTTCGTGGCAATGCGATATACACGACATAGTCCCGGGAGGGACTAGATCATATGGAGGTATGATCGGGAGCTATTGGGAGCTCCACTTCGGTGAACAACACGACGGCAAGAAGGGCTATGGATTCAAGGAGTGAAGGACATGGTACCGTAGAGGCGGGTCTTCCGTGCATGCATCGAATTTTACATCGGATGAAAACCTTGGTCATCAGCATATGGGGGTTGGGTTCCACCAAGGGAAAAGTTCGAATGCAAGTACCAGTGAGTTCCATGGGAGGAACTTGATCATGCAGAGGTATGATCGAAGCAGCTGGAGAGTTGGACTGCTCCAGAGCTCATATTCGCTTAAGGGAGCCCGGCAAGTCAGAGGACAAGGCCGAGTAAGCGAACGTTGCTACCAAGGAAGCTAAGGAGAACAGAATCGGTGCAAACCCTACAACGTGATGGCAGAGGCCATACATGGGAGTTGCAGTCTGTCTTTCCATCGACCAAACGGACTGCTTGGAGAACACAGAGGTGTTGAATCAGGGGGTCGAAAGGGGCGAGGAAGCGATGACGAGTCCAGAAGGACTTAGCTACCCAAAATCAAGCATTAGTTAGAATGGAGGTGGACTCAGAGGAGTGCCACGGAGACATATCTACTGATCGTGAAGAAAAGGGATGCAGATGCGAGGCGACGGATAGTAGGGCCATGGGCATGGCAGCGCCATGGTACCGCAGAGGCGGGACTTCCGTGAAAGTCATTGATCCCTTGCTCTCATGGAGGGAGAGCGCTTGGTCGTGAAAGGGGCCGAGGAGGTGAAGAATGCAGAGGCAATCTCCAAGTATCGAGATAAGGCTGAAGGGCAGAGGCCGAAGAACTTCGTAAGACCGGTGTCAATGTGCTTCTCATCAAGATAGCCGAAAGTGAAGGACTTCGGGTCATGCAAGAGTGCATAACCAAGGAACGAAGCAGGCAGTACGCGGTGCTGTACCTTTGCTACTCAGAGGAGTAGGCGGCAGGGTTGATGGAGAAGACGGTACAATCCCAAAGGCGACCAAACCTATGAGAGAATTACTCCAAGTTGGGGTGAAAACTTCCTGCATTCCAGAAGTTCAATGGCATTGAGAAGGTGAATCATAGTAACTAACTCAACGCAAGGAGTGCAAACACTTCAAGTGCTTCAGAAGTGTAAGCAAAGAGCAGGCGAAGGCTAGTAACCAGCTCGATGCATGGAGTACAACCTCGAGGAGGCGGGCGAAGTCAAGTAACCTTTGCCTTCTCAACTCTTAAGAGAATGGGTGAAACCGAGTACCCCAATTCTCTTATCTATCCAGCAGAGGAGCTCTGCATAAGTTCAAAGATCCTTCGAAGATAATGGAAGACAATAGTTGTCAAATCCTCACCAACGGTGATCAGTGCTACTGAGAGTAGATTGTCCGCTTCATTTCCCAACGAAATGTCAATCGAAAGCGGAAGTGATGCGAACCTACTTGGATGTGACAACTAAGTGAAAGAAGAGTCAATGAGCAAATGTTGTGGAGGAAGGACCCAAAACTTCAGAAGTTTGCGAGACGATGCTCGTTAAAGCTCCAACAAGCATCCACCTAGTTCAAGCAGCATGAGAAATTCGAGAGACTGGCGCAGTAGGGATGGTCTTTTCTTTCATCTGGGGGATCCGTAGGAATCAACAAGGATCAACACAACTCAACCAACCCCACACCAGAGTCAGAGTCATTGGTGAGTTGAAGCAGCATGGCGGATCAAAGGTTCGACTACTCAAAAACAGCAGCAGAGAGCAGCAAGGAGCCAAGAGGCGCATTATAGTTGGAGCAGAAGATTGAAGACTCAGCAAAGGCGAGGAGTTGCAGTGTCGACAAAGGCTTCAACGAGGACGTCGAAGGAATAAGTGGGGGAGAATGTCACGGACAAACTTCTAAACAAGGTATTTGATGTAATGCTTATGTATGTTCGTGTCTTTTGGCATATTCATACCTTGTACAGCATGTAAAGGGGCGGCCGAAGGCTTAATAGTCTCATTTTAGTTGGGTTGGTGGCCTCTTTAGGCTTGTAAATAAAGGTTGTGTCATGTGGACACGTGCGAGAGATTTTCGGTCTATAATGGACCATTTTACCCTTTGTTGTGCAACTATTCAAAGCTTGTAAAAGTCTGTTTGTAATTTGCATTGTCTATGAAGTGTTTTTTGGAGATGTTTGCTTGTGGATCCCGATTGAGGCATTCTCTCTAACCCGTTCTCTCTTTTGGTGGTCCTAAGGGACAATGGGAGGCTTCGGGGAGGCTGACCTTTGCGGACGGACACGCAAGGGTGCCGCACGACTTAGGCAAAACCAGCTAAGTCCGTGACAAGGCGGTGGTACCACCAGTCTGGGTGGTGGTACCGCCCAACACTACCCCCCAAGTGGTGGTACTGCCAGACCTAGGCGGTGGTACCGCCCAAGGCAGTGTCAGTGTCAGGCTGACACTAAGCGGTGGTACCGCCCGTGCTCGGGGAACCCGGGATGGGAAAGTTTTATGCTCCAATTTTGAATCAACTTAAAGCCTATAAATATCCCTCTCATCCCTGGTTAAAATACACAAGCACAAAGAGTTTAAAAAGAAAGAAACGCTGCTAAAATCTTGTGCAATCTCCTCTCCCTCTTCTAAGTGTTAGACTAGTTTGAGAGAGGAGTAAGTGAGTACCTATAAGGGTTATCTTCTAAACCCGTGAAAAGGAGAAGAGGGGTGTAAAAGGTGATTGGTCTTCGCATATTGAAGGAATGCCTCTAGTGGACGCCGGTGACCTCGTTAGAGGAGGAAGCCGAAAGTGAATGTAGGTCACGTTGACCGAACCACTCTAAAATCTTGTTTGCATTTCCTTTGTGCAATTTATCTTTACTGCAAACCTCTTTACTCGCTTACTGCTTTCAATACATTTATAAACAGGTTTAAGTTAAGATCTTTACGAAAAGGTTTTCGTTGGAAATGATTTTTATCGAATGAAATTTTAATCGAGATGTAATCTTTCCGCTGCACTAATTCACCCCCCCTCTTAGTACCGACTCTTGATCCTAACAATTGGTATCAGAGCCTCGTGATTTCTTAGTTGGTTTAAACCCAAATAGAAATGGTTCATTTCAGCTTTCAAGAGGGTCACTCTCTCATTCGTCCTCCCTTTTTCAATGGGACGAACTATACTTATTGAAAAACTCAAATGAGAGTTTTCTTGCTTTCTTTAGATTTGAACTTATGGAACATTGTCGAATCCGGTTTTAAAATGTCTTCTCTTCTAATGAAAGATTGGAATGATTTGGAGAAGAAGACATTTTCTTTAAATGCTAAAGCTATGAATGCTCTATTTTGTGCTTTAGATAAAAATAAATTTAATCGGGTTTCTTTGTGTGAAACGATCTTCGATATTTGGCATATTCTCGAAATCACACACGAAGGCACGAATAGAGTTAAAGATTCTAAGATTAACCTTTTGATGCACGATTTTGAGATATTTTGTATGGAACCAAGAGAGACTATTGGAGATATGTACACCCATTTTACATATGTCGTCAATATTCTAAAAGCACTTGGTAGCTTTTCGAATTTTGAACTCGTTAACAAGATTTTGCGCTCACTTTCTAAAACTTGGGATTCAAAAGTAATTACTATTCAAGAATCAAAAATTTTAATTACTTTTTTGATCGAAAAACTAATAAGATCTTTGATGACCTATGAAATGACGTACAATGTAGGGAAGAACTCAAGAACCACCTTCCAAAGAATATGAAGGATTTCGAACTTAAAACATTTGAAGACCACTCGAGCATAAACTCAAGTGGTGGTGAACTTGAACTCACTAAGAAATTTAATAAGTTCATAAAATAAAAATTAAAGAACAAAAAGAACGTAACTACTTGCTTTGAACGCAAGAAGAAGAACAAAAATTAGGATGAATCGAGCTCCTCCGAAGACAAGGAGAAACTCAAGAAAGGCGAAGTGGCAAACTATGCCTTAACAACTTTTGACGATGAGGTAATCGAAACCCCATTAATTTACTCGAAATTACATGATGCTTTTCATGATACATTTTTTTTAATTTAGTTTAGAATTATTTTTTCTTGAAAATTGCATGTTTAAAAATGAAAATGTAAAAATTATGATCATGCTAGTAATTTTGAAAATGATAATGAAATTGTATGTTTTATGTTAATGGAATAAAATGTTAGATTTAAATCTAATGATGATCCTATAAATATTTTTTTAAGAAGTAATAATGTGTATCATGTTGATTTCCAATGTTATTTTTCGATTTTGATTAAATGAAATCATGTTTGATTTGAAGTAATGCATAATGATGTAATGAAAATATTAAATATTTTGATACCATGATTGATGACTTTATGCATGAGGTTTTAAAGTTATACATGATTTTTGTGATTTATTGGTCTTGATGGTTTTTATGACGAAATTCACTTTTCGATCCTAAAAGTTGATGCATATTTTTATTTGCAATAAAAAGATAAACGTATACTTGTATGAAACCAATAACTTAAGATGAAACATCTCTATCTTATTGATTTTTCGATAAAAGATTAATGAATCCATATATATTATGCTTTTGTGAATCTCTTGGACTATGAAAATGATTTGATGAATTTGAATGAGTTTTATCGAAATCATAATCTCTCATGAAATCTTTTATATGAATCAAGATTTTTCATGATCTCCTAAGAATTCTTTACGTTATTTATTTAAGAGGAGATTTGTTAAAATGAATCACGATTTCTCTTGATTTTTTGGAATTATAATTTTTATGATTCATAATGAATTAAGAGATATTATACATGAATCAAGATCATTTATGTGTTCTCTCATAACATCTCTTAAGGTTTATGACTTAAATTTTCTTATGTAAAATTCTTTGAATTTATGAAGTATATCTCATCATCAAGTTCTTTTTGATATTCTTCATATGATGATATGAATGCATGAAACATTCATGATATTATTTTGATGCATACAATGATGAAATATTCATGATGAAAAATTGTTTTGATATTCATGACTTGATTTTTCATTTTTGTTACCTTACCTTTGTTATAATTTGAAAATTGATGTAAAGGGTCTTCCCTTCTTTTTGACAATGACAAAGGGGGAGCAAAACTTGCTAGAAAGCAAATTTGTTAGTTTGCACAATTCGAAAAGAGGCAAACTTGCTAGCTTGCTAATCTCAAAAAGAAAGCAAGAAGTGTTATCTTGCAAATCTCAAGAGAAGCAATGTTTGCCAAGTTACACATTTCAAAAAGAGGCAAAATAGTCCATCTTGCACATCTCAAAAGATGTAAAATTTTACTAACTTTTTTATGTGTAAAATTTGATAGCTTGCATACTATAAATTTGCATACCAAAAGTGCTATCTTGCCTATCTCAAGATGCAAAACATGCTAACCTGCACTTTACAACGGAAGCAAAATTGCTAGCTCAAACATTGCAAAGGAAGCAAAAAATTGCTAGCTTGCAACTTGTATATTTCAAGAAGCAAGTGTTGTTTCTTGAACATCTCAAAACTGCTAGCTCGCATGTTCTAAAATGTTGTAAAATTTACTAGCTTATATGTTATAGAAATTGCTATCTCACTACCTTGCATATCTATGATGATATCAAAATTGCATGATGGTAGAACTTCAAGATTTATTATGCAATGATTTGAAACTATTATGTCAAACATCTAGAAAGTGGATCTTTTCCTTTTTGTTGATGACATAGGGGGAGAAGTATGTTGATGTCATGCATGATTTGATCATGACATTTTGCTTGGATTTTTGAATCCGAGAGTTTCTATCAATACGGCATATTGACAGTGGGAGTTTGTTTAAACTTTGGAAGTTAAGGTTAACTCTGTCGTCGATTGGTTGTCATCATCAAAAAGGGCGAGATTGTTGAATCTCGTATTTTGATGATGAAACCAATTGATATGTGTTTATGTTTTAATCTGTATTTTAAGTGACGCGGGATGCTTCGATCATGATGAGACAATTAAAGCAGAAAAAATCATATTGGGCCGGAGGAACATGTCAGAAGATTGAACGTCGGGCTAGTGGATCGGTCGACGTATCGACAAAAGGCTTCAGGCCATGGATTCGAGTATCGGGCCAAGAAGAGCGGATATTGCGCCAAGGATATCGGAGTTGCGAAGTCAACTAGTCGATTGGGCAATAGGCCGCAAGAGAGGACGATGCACCGAAGTATCGGACGAAGCATCGAGGGACCAATGACATGTCGGGCAACTTGATTAATGCTTAGTATTAATAGTATAGATCGAAGTGTGTTTTTACATGTGCAGGATTAACTACGATAGCAAGGCATGAAGAAAAATGAAGTCCTAGAGTCAAGGACGCGATTACATTGGGAGTTCGAGAGTTCGTCGGAAGTCCAGATGTTCGTCGGAAGTTCTGGAGGAACTAGCCGAGAAGTCTCAGAGCTTGCTAGAGAAGCTCGTCGAAACTCGCCAAGAAGATCATCGTGAAGTCTAGAAGTTCGCCGAAAGAATAGATATAGGGACTTGTTTTGCTTAGCAAATATCTTAGGATTTCGTAGTTAGCACATAATTGGGATTGGATTTGGGCCAACCCAATTAGGGGCCAGCTAGACCTATGTAAGAACTATGTTGGGCCCAATAAGAAGCCCAAACGGTACCCCAAGAAGTCTCACCGTCGTGGCACAATCTTCGAGACTATGTCAAGCGGTGGTACCGCTGAGCACTGCCCCTCAGGCAGTGGTATGCTAGACCTGGGTGGTGGTACCGCCCAAGGTAGTGTCAGTATTAGACTGACACTGGGTGGTGGTACCGCCCAAGGTAGTGTCAGTGTTAGATTGACACTGGGCGGTGGTACCGCCCAACGCAGACGGTAGTACCGCACGTGCCCGGGGAACCCGGGATGGAAAAGTTATAGGCTCTAAGTTTGAATCAACTTGAAGCCTATAAATACCCCTCTCATCCCTGGTTAAAATACATAAGCACAAAGAGTTAAAAAAAAAAAAAGAAACACTACTAAAATCTTATGTATTCGCCTCTCCCTCTTCTAAGTGTTAGACTAGTTTGAGAAAGGAGTAAGTGAGTGCTTGTAAGGGTTATCTCCTAAACCCGTGAAAAGGAGAAAAGGGGTGTAAAAGATGATTGGTCTTCGCCTATTGAAGGAAGGCCTCTAGTGGACGCCAGTGACCTCGTCGAAGGAGGAAGCCAAAAGTGGATATAAGTCATGTTGATCGAACCACTCTAAAATCTTGTTTGCATTTCCTTTGTGCAATTTATCTTTACTGCAAACCTCTTTAATCGCTTACTACTTTCATTACATTTACAAACGGGTTTCAAGTTAAGATCTTTACGAAAAGATTTTCATCGGAAACGGTTTTTATCGAACGAAATTTTAATCGAGACGTAATCTTTCCACTGCACTAATTCACCTCCCCTCTTAGTGCTGACTCTTGATCCTAACACAGTGTACTCACATAGCACAACGTACTCCGAGCCAAATATAACAGCGGGTGGAGTTAGCAGCCGACCAGTCACGAATTCCTCTGTCGAGGCTGGGTGCGAAAGCATAGAGTGCGCTGAGATCACTAGGGCTACTACACTGATACCATGTTAAAAATAAAATATGAAGATATTCTTGAGTTTGAAACAATACCCCTATTTATACATGTAAGAAGAGAGAATTTTTCTCAACAGAGAAAAATTTTTTCTCAATAAATTTATGATATTTCCTTATGTAGTTGAGGAGATCTTGAATATTATTGAGGGAGATCTCGAGAGACCTTGATTGTTATCATAAATTACCACAGATGCGCTACAGTGAAATATACAGAGAACAATAGATATTCACTCTCATATTTATTAGGTAAGGTAACAGCTATTCAGCGTAACAGTTATCCACACAATGACTTCCCAGTTGACACGCGTTTGCTGGGCTCTCTCGACCGCGTCGACTATCACCCTTATCCATATATATCATCCCCGCAAGGTATTGTGGATGACGATCAATGGTTCTTTTTGGGCATTCCTGCTCTCATGTACATCATCGGATAATGTATACACTTTAAAGGTTTTTTATCGGAGATTTTTATTTTCCTCCGTCAACTTCGTGTTAAATATTTTGATTATCCATAAAAACGTACTCTATTTAAAATTTCAAATAATCACGTATGAAGGCTTTCTAGTTAAGTTTTATGCGGAAGTTAGCTTGCATTGAAGCGACCACGCTGATAATATTGCATACTTTTAATTTTCCATGCAATTAACTGTTCTTTATTTCTATTTTAGCTTGCTATATCAACCATTTTGTGCAGTGATTATAATGCTGGATGAGTAATGGTGTGATAACCCAAAGAGGAGAATTGAAGTGCACGGTATTTTGGTCTGTTTTCGAGCCCATGAATGCTATCTTCGCTAGTGGGACTTGCACCATTTTACAATTCATCATTTCACTGAACTCTTCATTTCCTGTTGGAATCATGTGCAACTTGCATCCACACTTGTTAGTCTCTGCAGCACTCTTGGGAACCCGATCACACATGGCGGTAGCAGCAAACTGCAGGACGTGCTGATGATTCTTCTTAGCAGGAGATTCAACCAAACCACAGTTTCTGCACACAGCACGTGCGGTGAAGAGAGAAAAGCAGATAATCTTTTAAAAGATGGTGTATACTAGGAAATCAGAAACAGTACAAAGCGCGGCCATAGATTAAGTGCGACAACCTTTTCACATGACAAAAACATAAATTCCTTCCGTCGTTTTCCCAACCCAACACAAGTTTTTACCCCCACAACATTTTCATTCGTGAACTTATTCTTTGTTATTTATATATCAATGCTCAATTTTGAAGAGAAAGAAAACAAAAGTTTATTATGCAGTGACAGCATGACCTACAGATACTGTTCAAATTACATAATGTTGAAATCACAAAACGTGTGTGCTTTCACCTGATAGAGATCAATGACAACGAATGAAGCATAGCCAGGACATACTGGAAATAATGGCTCATTCTGGACTAATTTTTCACGCAAATATCTAGCAGAAAAGAGAAGACCTGTAGGACGAAGAGAAGAGAAGAAACAACATAAAAGATCATTCAATCCAAGCCATTGAGTTGTCTTTCAACCGTATGTTATGATTGTCGTGACGCAGTTAGCATTGACGAATAGGTATTTCTGGTTATGTAGATGCATGTACACAGTAATAATCATGTTTGAGTTGCATAAAAAAATAGAAATCCTGTTTCAGGAACTCCAAAATGGGAAGCATGTGCACAAAGCCATACATAGGTCACTGGAAAAAGTTGAATGGTTGAGATGTTGACTCCAGGTAGAGAACAAAGCCGAAACCTATTAGCACATACCATTATGATCACAAAAAGGCACAATCTATTAGCATAAAACGTTATGATCACATATGTGATCAGTGAACCAAACAAATGCCCCTAGAAGATCCAGTACCTCACAAGAAAACTTTGTATGACACTCTGTTGTGTCTCAGAAACACAACATCACTCTAAGAATATGCCAAATCCACAGCTTTTACTGTCTAATCAAACATAGACAGCAGATGGCAGAGATTTACTCTCAGTATAATGTTGTATAAGACTTTCACGGGGAATAAGCCTACATGCATCATATTAAACTGGGAAACCCACCCCCATCAGTTTTGACCTATAACAACATAAAGACGGTCTATTGTAATCACATCCTCTTGACTTCCAACTATTCTTTAAATGGTTACAAAAGTTATAAATTATTTTGATTCCCTAACCTATATCTGAAATCAAAAGCCTACTCCATCAGTTTTGAACTATAACATAAAGAAGATCTACTGTAATCACATCTTCTCAACTTCCAACTATTATGTCAATGGTTACAAAAGTTAGAATTCATTTTGATTCCCTAACCTATATCTGAAATCAAAGACGATATATCTAGGACAGGTTGAGATCCAATTTCTTCCCAAAAAAAAAGCCTAATCAAAGAATTCATCAATCAATGGAAAATTTAGTTTGTTAACTTGAGTAACAAATATGTAATAGAGATACGATATTCTTACATCAAATCGAAGAGTTCTCCAAGTTACAAGCTAGGAAACTTACTAATTCCTAAGAAAATGAATAGCTGGAGACTTGAATCGCAGCTTCTGCTTGTGAGTTTAGTAATACATATAACAGATAGGACTTCATTAGTCAACTCTAGATCTTATTTTCCAACTACAATTTCAAATCTGCATCTGAAGTTGAATAAATCTACTTATCGGAGATAGAAATAGATATCAGATCTAGCTATCAATTAGCATTTCCACAGGCCACGATAAACATTGTAGCCAGAGATATCTCATACCCAAAAAGGAGAATGTTAAGATGAAAAAAGAAGATCCGAATCTTATCGTAAGATCCAAATCATATGGGTTACATATGTAACAAGCAACAGATGAACTATCAAAGAACGATGGTACAAAGTACTGTAAGCAATCATAACCAAAGAAATTAACAACTTATAGTCTGATGTATGTATATAGACCAAAAGTAATAGCTCGAAGAAACCCTAGAACAGAAAAAGAACGCAATAAAAAGAACCTCATCGCAGCCAAGAGCTTCGAATCGGCATATCACACATGGGCAGCACCGACGACGGCGGGGCCCGCCGTGGCTCCGCCAAGAAAGGATAAGAGCCCTCCAGCGGCGCCTGTCTCCTGTTCATCGAGGAATAGATCGTCCGGGACGTGGAAAGCCCCATGTACACCGACGACGGTCGCACCGGCGACCAAGGCTGAGATCAGAAGCGACCCGACGGAGGTGAGGAAGATAACGAAGACAGTCATGAGGACAAGACCGGCGAGAGTCTCGCGGTCGGAGAAGGTGCGGCCCATGATGACGAGCGGCTGATCGGAGGGGCGGAAGAGGAGGAGGAGGCACCAGGCGGCAAGGAGGGAGAGAAGGACGAGGAGGGAAAAAGGATTGGTTATGAGGGAGATGGCGAGGACGGCTGCGATGACAGCCGCGTAGTTGACGCGGAAGTAGGCGAGGTTCTTGCGGAGGCGGGAGGCGGCGTCCGCGAGGGAATCTGGACGGGAGAAGGCGGAGCGGTCGGCGAGCTCCGACCAAGGGCGGCGGTTGGAGAGGGAGCGGTGGATGGAGTCGGAAAGGCGGGAGAGGAAGATGCGGAAGGCCGGGGTTGCAACCGGGGCCCCTGAAGACGCAGCGGCGGCGGGGACTGGGGCGCCCGGGGCGGCGGTGGAGGATGGTGGGTTGAAGACGGGGAGAGGAGGAGGAGAAGGGGCAGAGGACATCATCGCTAAGACTTGGGTGAAAATTGAGGCGAGGTTCGAGGAATCTTGAGATCGCTTCCCTTATGGGTGTCAACTTCGCTTGCCCTTCAGATGAAGCAAGGCGGTGAGCCTCGGTACAGTGGTTCGAGGAGCATCGTGAATCAAAGTTAACGTGATCCTTAAGGCATAGATCTACGGTCAGGATCTGAAAGAACGTGCTTTGTGGTGGCAACCATGGTTTGGAAATCCAGGATTTGAAATTGCGCGTCGGTGCAACCAACCAATAGTATCAACTTTGGACCAAAATTCAAACGGAGTATGATCAATCCACAGGTGCAGGGAGCCCGGATCTCAAAGTTCGATGGACGCAGATCACTCTTGGACACTGGGTACGGAGACGAACCAAACCACGCAGTTACTTCGCCGAGCTGCTAGTAATGATCAATTGCGTATGCCCAACCAGTCTTATGGGTATACTCATTTATCGATTTTGTTGGGTCCAGCCCATATGTGGGTTTGGACAAATTGGGCCTATTGAGCCCAAATCACTAATTAAGGTGAAGTAAGGTAAATTAGGGCATGCAGGAAAAATGGCGTGCAGCGTGCAGCGTGCAGCGTGCAGCGTGCAGGGTGCAGCGTACATGCACAGTGAACAACGACGGCGTGCAGAGAGAAATAGAGAGAGAAAGTAAGGTTTCTGAGTTTTCTGCTTGACGATCGGTGGCCAAACGTTGTCAGTTTCGGCCCAAATTTTATGTGGAGAATCCTTGCAGCAAACTCTACAATCCTAACGGTGTTGATCTGCGGTTTACCCTCTCTAAGGTACTTTCCTGCGATATCCACTTTGTGAGACCTAGAATTCTCTTTGGAGGAGATTCACCTATGTGATGAAGATATGATATTCTTGAGCCAAGATCTATGTTCTTGATGTTATTCTGATCCTCTAGTTATTCTAGAGAAGACCTACTGTAAACCTGTTATCATCATTATTGATAGTAGAAGTTTGAGGTGGACTACGGTCCCGTGGTTTTTTCCACATTGGGTTTTCCACGTTAAAAAGATTTGGTCTCACTGTGTGATTGATTTATTGCTCTATTATTTATGCTGTGCTGATTGATATTTTCATTTGGATATCAAGTTGGTATTTTGATGAGGAACCTATTTTGATACACAAAGAGGGAAAGAATTATTCCGCATTAACAGGTTTCTTCCCAACAAGTGGTATCAGAGCATCAGGTTGTTTGGTGCTAGTTTTCTTGTGTGATTGAAATGGAGCAATCAGATGGTATGATTAAATTGAACTCATCAAATTATTCCACTTGGAGGCGTCTGATGGAAGATTTGCTCTATTGCAAAGATTTGTATAAGCCTATCAAGGTTAAAGATAAACCTTCTATTATGGACGATGAAGAATGGGAAGTTCAACATAGAAAAGCTATTGCCTATATTAGAAGATGGATGGATATAAACTTGCATGAGCATATTTCAGATGAAACCAGAGCTGATGTTGTTTGGCAAAGGTTAGAAAATCTTTTTGCGAAAAAGACAGTGGGAAATAGAATTTCTCTCCTCAGAAGGCTTGTAAATTTGAAGTATAAAGATGGTGGTAACATTATTGAGCACATAAGCCTATTTCAGAGTCTTGCAAACAAGTTGGTTGCTATGAAAATGAATATAGATGATGAGATGCAGGGATTATTACTTCTCAGCTCTTTACCAGAAAGTTGGGAAACGTATGTGGTGACTATTTGTAACTCCACGCCAGAGGGGACTCTAACCATAGATATGGTTAAAGACAGTTTGCTAAATGAAGATGCAAGAAGGAAAGAACAGGGTGAATCTTCTTCTGGTGCATTTGTTACTGAAAAACAAGAAAGACGTGGAAGAAGTCATAGCAGAAATCCATATGGTTATAGAGGAAGATCCAAGTCTAGAAGAGATATCAAATGTTTTCACTGTAACAGACCAGGTCACATGAAGAAAGAGTGTAGGTTTTGGAAGCGAGAACAGAATGAAATGAAGAAAAATGAGAAAGAGACCAATACAGTTGCTGCTGAAGGTAATATCACTATTGTCTGTGATGAAGGTTGTGTTAGCCTTGTAGCTCAGGACAGTAATTGGGTAATTGACTCTGGTGCTTCATTTCATGTTACTTCTCATGGTGATTTCTTTAGATCTTACACTGCTGGTGATTTTGGTAATGTCAGAATGGGAAACAATGGTACATCTAAGATTGTGGGTATTGGAGATATTTGCTTGGAGACCAGTATTGGGAGCAAATTGATACTCAAAGATGTAAGGCATGTTCCAGATATTCGTCTTAACTTGATATCTACAGGTAGACTTGATGATGAGGGCTTTGCACATTATTTTGGTGAAAGTAAATGGAAACTCACTAAAGGTTCTCTAATTGTGGCAAAAGGAAAGAAGATTAACTCTTTTTATGTCATGGAAGCTAAGCTACACAAAGGAGAGATTAATGCAATTCGAAAAGGTGAAAGTATAGATCTTTGGCATAAGAGGCTTGGACATATCAGCGAGAAGGGACTTCAAACTCTTGCTAGAAAGCAGTTCTTACCAGAGTTGCAAGGTACATCTCTTAAATCTTGTGATCATTGCTTAGTTGGAAAAACACATAGAGTTGCATTTCAGACATATCCATCATCTAGAAGATCTGATGTTATTGATTTAGTTCATACTGATGTTTGTACTATGCAAACTAGAACTCTTGGAGGTGCTCTTTATTTTGTTACTTTTATTGATGACCATTCTAGAAAAGTTTGGGCTTTTGCTTTGAAATCTAAAGACCAGGTACTCGATGCTTTCAAGGAGTTTCATGTTAGTGTTGAAAGGGAAACTGGCAGAAAGCTAAAGTGTGTTCGATCAGATAATGGTGGCGAGTACAGGGGTCCTTTTGAGAATTATTGCAGGTTCCATGGTATCAGGCTTGAGAAAACAGTTCCTAAAACTCCTCAGCAGAACGGTGTGGCAGAAAGGATGAACAGAACCATTGAAGAAAGGATTAGGTGTATGCTTTCCCATGCCAAGTTACCAAAGTCATTTTGGGGGGAGGCTATGAGAACTACAGTTGATCTGATAAATCTTTCTCCATCAGTTCCTCTGCTAGGTGATGTTCCAGAGAGAGTATGGAGAGGAAAAGATATATCTTATAATCATTTGAGAGTCTTTGGGTGTAAAGCATTTGTTCATATTCCCAAAGATGAGAGGTCTAAGCTTGATAATAAGGCAAAAGCATGTATCTTCTTAGGATATGGTCATGAAGAGTTTGGGTACAGATTATGGGATCCAGTGAACAAGAAGATTATTAGAAGCAGAGATGTTGTGTTTCTTGAAGACCAATTGTTTGATGATGGTGATAATGTTGAGAAGCCAGAAACCTCTGTTTATATTCCTTGGAGTTTGGGTCCAGTTCCTTCACCTGTAGTTCATGATGATCATGGGGGAGATGAACAAGAAGATAGTGGTGAGAATACCAGTCATGATACACCTACAGTTGATGATGCTGAACCAACTGAACAGGCACCTCCACCACCAGTTGAGATTCCATTAAGAAGATCCACTAGAGAGCGACAACCCTCTACCAGATATCCTCCACATGAGTATGTTATGCTTACTGACGGGGGAGAGCCAGAAACTTACCAAGAAGCTATTCTACATGAGAATAAGAATGAGTGGGTTAATGCCATGCAAGAAGAGATGAGATCCTTGCTTAAGAACCACACCTATGACTTGGTAAAGTTGCCTAAAGAGAAGAAAGCTCTCAAGAATAAGTGGGTTTACAAATTGAAGACTGAAAGCAATAGCTCACAACAGAGATACAAGGCACGACTAGTTGTGAAAGGATTCAGTCAGAAGAAAGGTATTGACTTTGAAGAAATATTTTCTCCGGTTGTGAAAATGTCCTCTATCCGAGTTGTTCTTGGTTTGGCTGCCCGCTTGAATTTAGAAGTTGAGCAACTTGATGTAAAAACAGCATTTCTTCATGGTGACTTAGAAGAAGAAATTTACATGGAGCAACCAGAAGGTTTCAAAGTCAAGGGAAAAGAAAATCTGGTATGTAAGCTTAGGAAAAGCTTATATGGACTCAAACAGGCACCTAGACAGTGGTACAAGAAGTTTGATTCCTTTATGATGAGCCAAGGGTATGATAGAACCACATCTGATCATTGTGTGTTTATGAAGAAATTTTCAGATGATGATTTTATTATTTTACTGCTATATGTTGATGATATGTTGATTGTTGGCCATGATGTTGGAAAAATTGAAAAGTTGAAAAGAGAGCTAAGTAAGTCTTTTGCGATGAAAGACTTGGGATCGGTGAGACAAATACTTGGCATGAAGATTCTTCGTGATAGGAAGAAAAGGAAGATTTGGCTATCTCAGGAGACTTACATTGAAAAGGTTCTTGAAAGATTCAACATGAGTAAAGCCAAAGCAGTTTGTTCTCCACTTGCAGGTCATTTCAAGCTGAGTTCAAAACAATGTCCTACAAGTGAGAAAGAAAAAGAAGAAATATCCAGAGTGCCTTACTCATCTGCAGTAGGCAGTTTGATGTATGCTATGGTTTGTACTAGGCCAGATATAGCTCATGCAGTTGGAGTTGTTAGTCGATTTCTCTCAAATCCTGGAAAGGAACATTGGGCAGTAGTGAAATGGATATTAAGATATCTAAGAGGTACTTCCAGGTTGTGTTTATGTTTTGGTAGTGATGAACCTGTGTTAGAAGGGTACACAGATGCAGACATGGCAGGTGATACTGATTCCAGGAAGTCCACTTCGGGATTCTTGATGACATTTGCAGGAGGAGCAGTCTCTTGGCAGTCTAAGTTACAGAAGTGTGTTGCTCTATCAACCACAGAAGCAGAATACATAGCAGTTACTGAAGCCTATAAGGAAACTTTATGGATGAAAAAGTTTCTACAGGAATTGGGCTTGAAACAGGAAGTATATACTGTTTACTGTGACAGTCAGAGCGCCATTCACCTCTCCAAGAATTCAACATACCATTCTAGATCCAAGCATATTGATGTGAGATATCACTGGGTTCGTGATGTGCTTGAGATGAAAGAATTACAGTTGGAAAAAGTACATACCAGTGAGAATGGTTCAGATATGTTGACAAAGTCTTTGCCTAAGGAGAAGCTTGAAGCATGTAGGCGAAGAGCGGGCTTGGTACAGCCCACCATATGAGCTGGAGGGGGAGAATTGTTGGGTCCAGCCCATATGTGGGTTTGGACAAATTGGGCCTATTGAGCCCAAATCACTAATTAAGGTGAAGTAAGGCAAATTAGGGCATGCAGGAAAAATGGCGTGCAGCGTGCAGGGTGCAGCGTACGTGCACAGTGAACAGCGACGGCGTGCAGAGAGAAAAGAGGAGAGAGAAATAGAGAGAGAAAGTAAGGTTTCTGAGTTTTCTGCTTGACGATCGGTGGCCAAACGTTGTCAGTTTCGGCCCAAATTTTATGTGGAGAATCCTTGCAGCAAACTCTACAATCCTAACGGTGTTGATCTGCGGTTTACCCTCTCTAAGGTACTTTCCTGCGATATCCACTCTATGAGACCTAGAATTCTCTTTGGAGGAGATTCACCTATGTGATGAAGATATGATATTCTTGAGCCAAGATCTATGTTCTTGATGTTATTCTGATCCTCTAGTTATTCTAGAGAAGACCTACTGTAAACCTGTTATCATCATTATTGATAGTAGAAGTTTGAGGTGGACTACGGTCCCGTGGTTTTTCCCACATTGGGTTTTTCACGTTAAAAAGATTTGGTCTCACTGTGTGATTGATTTATTGCTCTATTGTTTATGCTGTGCTGATTGATATTTTCATTTGGATATCAAGTTGGTATTTTGATGAGGAACCTATTTTGATACATAAAGAGGGAAAGAATTATTCCGCATTAACAGGTTTCTTCCCAACAGATTTCGTCTTAGTTGAGTAAGAAAAAGCCATTAAACTCAGGATAGATAGCGCATTAGACAAATAGAATCACCAAAAGCTTTCAGAATTCATGTTCCACATCATCCATGGCGCTATCCCTCCTGAGCTTTACAGATTCTTCTATACTTTTTGTCACGAAGAAATCACTTCAAGGAAGAGGAAGCAGGAGAAGAAAGAACTATTTCAACCTTGGCTGCTTTGGGGTGTAGTTATAGTTGGTTCTCGTGGGTTGTGTGGTGGAATAGAGGAGGCGAAGACGAAACCACTAGTCTATGAGGTAGAAAAGCCTTTTACTTGTGAATTAAGTCATATTCTTTCTTTGTTCTTCTGCCGGAAGATGTAGTTTTATCCTAATAGAGCAGTCCTGCTGACGACGTTAACCCCCTCTCGATGCAGGATGATACTGTATTTGCAATGGGAAAAAGACCGTCACGTCTTCATCACCGTATCTTTTTTTTTCTTCCCCAAGCAAGTTGCTACGATTTGATCACTTCTGTTCCTTCCTATTGAGTTATTTTCATTTGGAAGTTCTCATATTCCGAGTTTATCATCGGTGTATGAGAGATCCAACCCTGGTATTTCAAGAGCAGCACGAGTGTCATGTCTTCCACTGAGTCTCTCGTCCACCCTGGAACTCGAGGACCTACTTCTGTTCCTTCCTCTCCTCTCGCCCCCGCCCCGTCGAGGGCTCCGCCAACAGTGTGTGCATCGGACCTCTCTACCAAAGTTTACGGGCTCGATCTGGGGAGTTCTGTCGTGGGCTTATTGCAGCAGTGGCTACGCATGTGAGCCTATAGTGCAGAGCTGCAGGATGATTGATGTTTTAGAGTCCACGGCCTACGGATGTCTTCCCTAGGTAGCTTCTTGTCCTGATCTACGCATACAATCTGACTCGAGTGATTGAGCAGCCATGGTTTCAGGATCTTCCATGCTTGCTACTTGTATCCAGTTAAGATATCAGCCTTCTCCCACCATGTGACTAGCCTGTACTCCATGTGACGACCTCCGCAGGCTGGCTGCTAGCTGATAGCTCTCGTGATTCGATGGGTTTCTTCCTCACCATTGGTGTTGGACCGGTATTAGAAGCGGAAGGACTGCAAGTTAAAACCCAGTTTTGTCACGGCATTTACGAGACTTCTCGTAGATGTTCTTGGAGGTGATGATGTGAGAGAGACACATCGATTCCATCTCAATCAAAACAATCATGCAATCCCGTCTAGCTTTTCTCACACTATGATGCTTCGAATTGAAGTCAAAATGGTTAACACGAGTGAGTAGATGGTTGGAATCTTAGTCAGCAGAAAGCATTTGGATTCGAAGTCAACAAGTATACATATGTTTTAGTTGTGTTTTTCCACCAAGACTACTGAAACAGCTGCAATTTAACAGTTGATTACCACAATTTCAGATAACTTACACATTTTTGTATTCTATGCCACACCATTTAATCAAATTGCAGACGTTTTCGTTGCTCGATTAATGATGAAAGAAGTTAAGACTGCATTTCAGCGATGAAACCTATCGTAATGTGTAACTCTATGCACAGAACGCGACGAAAGTTTCCATATTTGACTTCGACATCCTTCGTTGGGTTTAGCCTCGTGTTCAATGTCATATCCTTTATGGACTCAGAGACGTGCCTTTGACCGACTCTGAGCAGATCCAATCTGATTGCGCCCATGCTATAAAAAGCACAAGATTGTATATTTATTATAACATCTAACGACGCAGATCAGAGTCAGCATTTGACGGTAAATCTAACAAAATCCAGCCAAAAAATCGTCGATTATTTCCTCTTTGTCTTTCTAGTGCTCAATAATTGGTGTCATTTACGGTAAATATCCTGCGAATTTGAGAAACCATCGTTTGTTTTTGTTTCTGCCTTATTTTGCGGCTGAAATCTTGCTACCAATACAAGCAAACACGAATCTTTCTTCTAATAATCCTCGATTTAATAACGCAAGCCTGAATTTGAAGAGAGACGAGCACTTGCCGGCATGGATGTTCTGACTTCTCCCTGGAACCCTGCACTCTTCCCCCTTGCAATGTGGGTGAAGACGATAAAGTGTTTCTAGGTAAAGCATTTCTCTGTGGCCTAATCTGTAGTAGTTTGGAATGAAAAGCCAAGGAAAAGGCGTACGAACGACAATAAATTTCTGTACCACACAGGTGATGCTTCATGCTTTTTTAGCTGGGGCCTTCCCCAGCTTTTCTCTGCTATGGGAAGAAGAGCTTGGCGTACAATAGCTCGTTCCAAGTGTCCTGAAGGCCAGGCAAGCACCAGTGGTTACAATCTGCGTAGCTTCTGGGGTTCGCTAGCTGCTCCGGCGTCAACGGGCTCCACTGCTTCTTGTAGATCTGTGTGTGAGCATCTTTGCGGTACTCCGACAGCTGGGTAATGTTCAGCAGCGTAATTGGCACTTTAGTGGCTCCGAACACGTCTCCAATGACCTGCATCATGCTCTTGCTGGTGCTTCCCCAGTATGTCGGATCCTTGATCGGTGTCGTCTCGTTGTAGCAGTTCCCATCAGGGTCACCTCCCCACTCCTTGCTACTGCAAGGCATCCAGCGATGGATGAAGAACATGAGGGATTAAAGATGGCAAGAGGCATGTGAGCCCTCACGATCGCGAAGTAGCTGACCTTTCATGAGAAGGTGACATGGTGGCGAAGAACACTCTGGCTGTGTGAGGATCCATGTGCTTCTCGACCCATTTCATCATTCTCCCTAACGCCAGTCTGTATGCGTCCTCTGTCACCATCTCAGTGATGTTCTTGGGGTCAGCGTCGAAGGACCCTCGCCTGCAGACGAACAGACAGGGTCAAACACACCAATAAACAGTTGTAGGTAGATGGGATTCGGTGATAGATTACAGAATCTTCATCTTTTGGCCCGTCATCCACCAAAGATAGGTGTTGAAGACGACGATGTCAGCTCCCTTCCAGTACCGAGCATGCTTCATGATGGACCCTGCTCGAACGATCCTCTCAGTGATTCTGTGAACGACGGCATTGTCCGAATTGGATTCCACCAAAAACGGAGCCCAGTAGAATTCGATAGTTGCATTGTAGTCCTAGCACAAGGATCACCGGAGAGGTGGCTCAGTTATGCGGATTGCTATCGCAAGAAATGTTGGCGAGACACTCGTACCTTAGCGGTGAAGACGGTGAGGGAATCGAACGTTTCCATGGACTTGGCGTTCTCTGGGATGACTCGGTGCAGCAGGCACACCATCGACACGAACTGGCCGCGGTTCAAGGAATCGCCGACGAACAGCATCCGCTTGCCTCGGAGCATTTCCAGTGTCAGCGTGGCATTAAAGCTGCACATCACAAAGAATTACTTGATCTGTTGACACCGCAACATTCCAAAGGCGACACTTGCAAGGTACGCCACGAGAAAGCCGGCTACGGTCCTTACAAAACCCACCACACCCCCTGTCATCTTCAGGGAGGAGGATGGACCATTTCCACGGACGAAACCTTCTCAGCCCATTGTCAATCAATCAACGAAAACCCAGAAGAAAGAAAAGGAAAGAGCATTGCTTCACGAGATCCGATGGTTCGCAATGAAGTCGATGGTAAAGATGGAGCGGGCACCGGCCATATACCTGGGGAGAATGCAGCCGTGCGGCTGCCACCTCCAGTGCTGGTAGCCGGCGTCGGGCCGGCCGTGAGCCTGGCACGTGAGCTGGGGCTGGATGTAGGGGCACTCCTCCTCGGCGTACTGGGGCCTCGACACCTCGTCGTACACCCACTCCCCCTCGAAGACGTCGCACCCCTCCGCCGTCTTCCCCACCGCGAACGCCACCGCCTCATCCTTCTCTAATGCAGCTTCCGAGTCAGCCTCAACCACGACCCTGATCCATGAACACAAACGTTTCTCTGCTTACCTCTTAGCAGACCTTGCTTCTGCCGTAGCTGTTGCTGCCGCGGCCTCGGATGAACCTCCGCGTGCTGGGAACCCAGGAACGGAGAGCTCAGGATGCATGTGAAGTCCTCGCCGTAGAGGAAGATGACAAAGATGACGAAGGAGATGGTGAAAAGGTAGGAGGGGAAGCTGCGTTTGCGGTGGGGAAACGGGGCCTTCATCAGGGGCGAGGCGTCAATGGAATGGCAGCCTAAACTTTCTGGGTATTAATTGAGCGCGTTAAAAGATTATACAATAAAAGAAGACGAACAATTACATTCCTACCCTCTGAAAGTTCGTATGAACGAACGATTCTTCAGGACCATTTCTGGAATTCCAGCTCGAACGGTGCCAAGTCTTTGTGTCAGAAACTTGTGCGTCTTTGTGAACTTCCAATATTTCTTTTCTCACCGAATATTATTTTAATTTCAAGCCAAAAGTGTGTGTATATTAGATTGCTGTCGGAGATGCATTACAGCACATCAAATAGGCGTCCAATTCTCCTTCAAAACTTGACCAAAAAATTCCCAGGGACCACTCCAGCGTAATAAATGAAGAAATGTTTTATGATGGAGCAATAAATTAGATGGAATCCACAATAGGCCGCTTTGGGATTTGATTGATAGCTCGTTGGTCATTATCATGAGACAATAGAATTCCGGGGACGATATGGCTGTGATAGCTTTTGAGGCGTCCGTACTTTGAAGGCTTCGCCTCTAAGCTCGCTTTATATATATATATATATATATATATATATATATATATATATATATATATATATATATATATATATAAAATTTAATTTATTTTTTTAATTATTAATGATATGTGATTATTGTCCATCTTTTTTTCATCACATACATGAATATTTTTAATATAAATTTTTATTTATTATTTCAATAATAAAAAGTTGAATAAAAGTATCAGGATAGAGACGGGAGAGCACAACATCCGCTTGCTTAACTAGACTGCAACTCCTTGCGAGAGGAACAAGAAATGTTACTTTGATTTGAAGAAAGGTGGATCGCTGTGCGTTGAAGGCATGGTATTCAGGCTTTTAGTGCATTTCGGCGAAGCAGCCGTAGCAGTTGGAGGTCGGTGGCAGGGACATATGTGTGTGAGTTCTCGAGATGGAAGCTTGGGGACATCATGATGGTGGTTGTGCAACCCCTTCTTGGTGTTGCAGTTGAACCATCATTGTCACTGCAACATATTGCGGTCTCAACCACCTGCCTTTCAGTGGGTGTGTCAGGCACAGCCATTTTCAATGTGTGGTTGGTGCATCTGTTCCAGCTTTCAGCGGAATCGACTTGAACCTAATTGTGTTTGTTCTGCTTCACTTGGACTAGAGTGCGTTGTCCAGGCTGTGCAGAATACGAACTTTGTCAATTGAGGCGATAAAAAATGTTGAGAGAAAATTTGTTTGAAAGATGAACACCGTAAAAGAAATTTAAAATTAATTTTATCGATCACGTACGATGGATTGATACAAAACTTATATATATTTATCTTGATCAATTTATCCCAAACTCATTAATCGATTTACAAATCTCAACAGAACCAATGCTCGAAAAAAAAAAAATCAAAAGTTGAAAAAAAAAAAAGATGATAGTGTAACAAAGTGAAAGAAGAAGTCTAATTTTATAGTTTCGAATTGAACCCGAATTGACTTCTCGCACCTCAATTTTACGGTTCAATTCCTAGAACATAGAATCAAAACTAGAACTAACGGTTCCAATTTGATTTCAAATCAAAACTTAAAAATAAAAAATATTAAATATTAATAAAAAAATTAAAAATATAAAAAATATAAAAGGTGGTTCACGAAACCGTTTAGAACTAATTCAATTTTATTTTTAAATTTTGTAGAATCTAAACTATTTGTTCCAAAACTAGGATCCGAAATGATAAGAGTTTGACTCATAAGAGGAGATGATTAAATTATACATTAAAAAAAATTAAGATGATTGAAAAAGAGATTTATCATAGCTTATATTAGATCGGTCCGTAATTTAACATATTGCGCTATTTGTTATATTAATCATGACAAATTTAACTCACGCTCATAAATTAATTTAGATATCTCAATAAAAAAATCCTAGTAGGAAGATTGTAGCATGTTTTTGCTATACCATATCTCACATGCCTTTTCGCAGTTGACCTCCCATTGATATCCTCCACTGCAACTTGAGGCTCGATCTTTCTTTGATCATATTGTAATGGTAACTTATACTCTTTGCCTTGTTTATTCTGAACTATACACAATTAACTATATCGTTGTTCATAGAGAGGTTGCCAACAGTTGAAGAGAAGAATCAATTTCACTAACTCAAGATTCGGTTGCCAGCTACTACTACTTGTCTTGGCTAATCTACATCAAGGGAACATGATGGGTAGGAAATTAAGGCCAACTCTAATCTCGGACGCAATTAATTGGATTACCAAACCTGAAGTACATACAGGAAGAACCATGGCATAAATAGGATGTACACAGGCCTAGTCGATTGACATTTACCCCTCATGTGATGACTACAAGATATCTTTGATGTGATATATATATATATATATATATATATATATATATATATATATATATATATATATATAATAAGATTAGATTATCAAGTAGGAAAAGAAGTCCTTAATAAATTAAGATTTATTTTTATAGATATCTTATCTATCTCACATATTTGATAAGAAGATGATAAGAAAGAGCTAAAAAATTATTTTGGATGTTTTTAAGATTTTTCGTATGGATTTAGAGAGGATTATAAGAAGAGTTCCTTACAATTTATAGGAGATATAAGAGATTAGGGTTTGAGTTTAGGTTAATTTGATAGTAGGATATTTCTTATATTTGTTTCTCCTCAATAGTGAGGATATTATTTTATTCATGAATATAGACATAAATTGTTGTCCTACATTAATCTTGCATTGGTTTCTAGTTTATTTATTATTATTATTTATTTATGAGATTTTTTTATTAGTTTCTATTAGTTAAATTTTTTATTATTAGAGCGAGGAGTTGAGTTGGATCCAATTTGGTTATTTTTTAAAGTTGATCTGAACTCTTTCAAATATCGTCCAAACCATATAAAATTATGTTAGGGGCACTCCAGACAATGTCTCTCTGAAATTTATCACTCGATAAGTTGGACAAGTCAGACTTAAAATGTCATTTTATAATGGGTATTTGAGACTGGCTCCCGCTCATTGCATCGTTCATGTAGTAATGAGGTGTGGAATTTGACTATAACTATTGCCCACAAAACATCAAACCCAAGATTGTATAATCGTTTAACACGTGGCACAAATCAAGCATGGCTAGTTGGCTCCACTCCATGGAGTGTCTGCATGATGTCGAAGTGGTGTTGAGGGGTGGAACGTGTGGCCTTATTGAGTCGACTACGTAGAGCGGAGGTGTCGACTAGATGGCTCTACCGTATTGACCATGTGGAGACAAGATGTCAACCATGTGGCTCTGTCGATTGGGCACGTGGAGTTGACATGTCCTTTATGTAGAACTGATGCATTAGCCACATAAAGTCAGCACATCAGCTAGGTGGAGCCAAAATGCCAAAATTGAGCTAATGTGTTAGTCGCATGGCATCAACATGGGCAACATGGTGGCACATAATGGTCGACATGGCACATAATGGCCGACATGGCAGGGTGTAGGGGTGCGCTATATGTCGACATGGTCAAGCATGAGTGTCGACACTATCGGGTGCTATTGGAAAATCTAGGGGTGACATCACATATGCAGTGAAAGAATAGAAAAAAATAAAAATCTTAAATTTTCCAAAAGGTGTTCATGATTGTGCGAAGATTGATGTGCAAAACCCTCCGACACATAAAACTATGTGTGAGATAGTTGTGATACATAGAGAGATCATATATTCCTGAATCCCTAGATTTGTTGGAGATGATGAAAGAGATTAAGCGTCGTCCTCTTTAGTGGTGATACACATAGCAGGGCTGTAACGACGCTCTTCAAATCTCTAGGTCTACTATCTGAGAAGAAGAAGGGGAGAGAGGAATAGGAGGTGGCAACTTAGAAGCCTCAGCCTATGGGCCTTTAGTTCCCTCCTATTTATAGAGGCCCCCCAATTAACCCTAATGGATCATACCCTATTCGGTATTAGATTTCCATCCAATTACCCAAGCCTCTTAGATTAGTGAGTCTCTACCCAATAATCTCTTATTAGCTCTTATTGGATCTCATCCATAGGATCCAATAATTCAGAGACTTATTGGATATCTAATAAGAAAGGGGCTCTAGTGGATATCTCATATCCGAATATATACTCGTCGCAACACCTACTATATGTGTGTGACACCCTAGGCCCAATATCGAGCTGGCCATGAGTCATATATATCAAAACTCCTTCTAGTTTAGTGAATTATTATCTTTATAATAATTCACTCGACTCATCGACTACGAACGTACTAGGTCACTACGCCACAGTCCTCAAACGATACAGGGGAATCCAATCCTTTAGACCTACCTATCCTCAGTTACTGTGTACCTATAGTCCCTCAACCATCTAATATCCCAAAGACCATATATTGGGCATGGTATTATCAGGCTCATATGGTTTCTCCTTTAGTCTCGCTCTAATCGGATTCTCCCGGAGAACTCTTCTCTTAATCCGAATGACCTTAGCTAAGGATTTGTCTGAGCAAGAATACACAGGATATTCCTCTCATAATACCGAGAGCGGATGATCCTCTATCAACACTCAATAACCCTTATAAGTTTGGCTGCCACTCTAAATAACTAGGTGTACTAGATTTGGAACTTCCAAACCTACAAGTCCGGTATCAAAGAGTGGAGTACTTAAACAGGACATATTTGGTATCTCAAGTCTAAGGACCATATACACTACTAGGACTACAAAAGTGCTGTCTGATAATAAGGTATCATCAACCATCCAGTATTTTGTGAGCAGATCAATCAGTGAACTCATTCTCCAATGAGCACCTACACTGTATCCTTAGTGTCCCCACACGAGCAGCTATGAGACCAACTGCCTCCATCATATGGACAGGTATATAGCATACCAATCTGTCCAATTATCTTGATGTCTCTTTCGAGTAACCTATGACTAGGATTATTTAGGGTCCATGTTTAAAGGTAAATCGGTCTCATTATCGTGATCTCATCACGATCTGATTCCTATTGTACAGATCCATGGACATCACAATATATATACATATATATAACAATCAATATAAAGTGATAAAATGTCAAATAGTAATAAGTATAAAGAATACGTATTATGTCACGCATGCCATTACTCACGTGATTAGCTTGCAGGATACCTATGACTAGTAATCTCCCACTTTACCTAAAGTTAGTCACCTTTGTGTCTTATCCCCATCAGACCTCTATGATGCTCAAAGATAATATGAGACAACGGCTTTGTCAGTGGATCTTCAATGTTATCTTTGGATGGAACTCTTTTCACTACTACATCTTCTGTTGGGAAATCTAAGGGGGCAACATCACAGGCGCAGTGGAAGAACATAAAAAAATAAAATCCCTAATTTCCCAAAGACGTGTTCGTCATCATGCAAAGATTGGTGTGCAAAATCCATGAAACTTAAAACTACGTATATGAAAGATTGTATTACCTAGGGAGATCGTATATCCCCGTGTCCCTACAGATCTCTAGGAGAGGGTGAAGGAGGTCAAGCGCCCTCCTCTCTAGCGATGATTCACACAATAGGGCTGCGACGATGCTCCTCAAAACTCCAGGCCTACTTTGAGGTGGAGAGGGGGAGGAGAATAGGAGAGGAAAATAAAGGCTCTAGCCTATAAACCACTGAATTCCTCCTATTTATAGAGGTCCCCTATCAACTAACCTTAATGGATCCTCCCCATATTGGGTATTGGATCTCCATCCAACTACTCATGCCTCTTAGATTAGTGGATCTTTATTTAATAATCTCTCATGGGCTTTTATTGGATCTCATCCATGGGATCCAATAATTCAGGGGCTTATTAGATAGATATCCAATAAGATAGGGGCTCCAACGGATATCTCATGTCCGAACCTCTACTAATCACAACGCCTACCATATGTGTGTGACCCTCTAGACCCAATATCGAGCTGGCTATGAGTCATACTTGTCAAAAATCCTTTTGGCTCAATGAATTATTATATTCATAATAATTCACTCGACTCATCGATTACGGACGTACTAAGCCACTATGCATAGTCCCCATACGATACAAGGGAATCCAATCCATTAGACATGTCTATCCTTAGTTACCATGTACCTATAGTCCCTCATCCATCTAATATCCTAAAGATAATATACCGAGCATGGTGCTGTCAGACCCGTACGATTTCTACTCGAGTCTCGCTCTAATCGGATTCTCCCGGAGAACTATTTCTCTCTCAATCCGAATGACCCTGGCTAGGGTCTAAGCAAGAACACATGAGACATTCCTTTCATGACACCGAGAGTGGATAATCCTCTATCGACACTCAATAGCCCTCGTAAGGTTGACTACCACTCCCGAAAACCAGTTGTACTAGATCTGGGACATCCAAACCTATAAGTCTGGTATAAAAGAGTGGAGCACTCATACAAGACATCCTTGGTGTCTCAAGTCTAAGGACCAGATACACCGCTAGGACCACGGAATCATTGTATGACCATAAGGTATTATCAACCATCCAGCATTTTGTAAGCGGATCAATCAATGAACTCATTCTCCAATGAGCACTTATATTGTATCCCTAATGTCCCTACACGAGCAACTATGAGACCAGCTACATCCATCATATGGATGGGTATACAACACACTAGTTTGTCCGATTATCTCGATGTCCCTCTTAAGTAACCTATGACCGAGATTATTTAGGATCTATTTTTAAAGGTCGATCGATCTCATTATCATGATCTCATCACGATCTGATTCTGATTATACAGATCCAAGGACATATATATATATATATATATATATATATATATATATATATATATATATATATATATATATATATATATATATATATGTTGAATCTCGTATTTTGATGATGAAACTCCTTGATATATGTTTATGATTTAATCTACGTTTTGAGTGACGCAGGATGCTTTGATCAGGATGAGATAATTAAAGCAGGAAAATCATGTTGTGCCAGAGGAACATGTCAGAAGATTGGACGTCGGGCCGGTGGATCGGTCGACGTATCGACAGAAGGCTTCGGGCCGTGGACTCGGGCATCGGGCCAAGAAGAGCGGGTATTGTGCCAAGGATATCGGAGTTGCGGAGTCAACTGGCCGATTGGGCAATAGGCTGCAGGAAAGGACGATGCGCCGAAGAATCGGACGAAGCGTCGAGGGACCAATGACATGCCGGACAACGTGATTAATGCTTAGGATTAATTGTCTTGATCGAAGTTTTTGTTTTACATGTGTAGGATTAACTACGATGAAAGTTAGACAAGCAGCAGGAGTTGCGCCGGAGTCAAGTTCATGATCACGTTGGGAGTTCGAGAGTTCGACGGAAGTTCGGACGGTCGTCGGAGGTTCTGCGAGAACAAATCCGAGAAGTCCAGAAGCTTGCCAAGCGAAGCTCATCGGAACTTGCCAAGTGGATCGTCGCAAAGTCCAGGAGTTTGCCGGAAGTTCGCAGGAGCATCACCGAGGGTTCATCGGATGATCGACGGAAGTTTGCCGGAAACTCGCCGGAAGAAGCGATTGACGCACCGAAGCAAAGCTGCAGAAATTGTCTTAGATCTAATCGTAGTTAGCACGTTGATTAAGTTGGAAAATGGGAGGTGATCCCATTAGCTTAATCTTGGGGCAATTGGGCCCCTGAAAGACTGAAATTGGGCCGAATGGAGTTAACCATTCGGACCCTGATTGCACCAGGAGGTGCAACCGCCTAGGCCAGGAGGTGGCACCGCCTGGGCTAAGCCTCCCAGCGAGACTGGGCGGTGCAACCTCCCCAGCCAGGAGGTGGCACCGCCTGAGCTCAGTCTTCGAGCAAGACTGGGCGGTGCAACCTCCCTGACAGAGAGGTGGCACCGCCTGAGCTCGGTCTTCGAGCTCTGGCAGAGAGGTGCAACCGCCTCAGTCCAAAGAACAGGAAGGATTTGGGACATAGAACATTTGAAGACCACTCGAGCATAAGCTCAAGTGATGGTGAACTTAAACTACAAATGAAACGAAAATTAAAAAGCAAAAAGAATCGAACTACTTGTTTTAAACGCAAGAAGAAGAACAAAAATTGGAATGAATCGAGCTCCTCCGAAGAAGAGAAAGTCAACAAAAGCAAGGCGGCAAACTACGCCTTAACAGCCCACAATGATGAGGTAATCGAAATCCCCCTAATTTATTTTAAAATTACTTGATGCTTTCATGATGTATTTTTCTCTTTTAGTTTAGAATTAATTTTCTTAAAAATTACATGTTAAAAAAAAATTATTATGATCATACTAAGTAATTTCGAAAATGATAATATTGCATATTTTATGATAAACAAATAAAATGATCTTGATTGAAAATATGAAATCATGGTTAAGAAGTAATAATGTGCATTACGTTGATTTCCATTGTTATTTCTCGATTTTGATTAAAGATCATGTTTGATTTGAAGAAATGCATAATGATGAAATTAAATATTTCGATTAACAATTTTATGCATGAGATTTTAAGCCGATAATAAGCATGTGTTATTCTCATGAGTATATTTGAAAAACTATGGCAAAAATGTGCTCGAATGCATGAACGTGTTAAGATTATTTTTCGGACATTCTTGATTCAATGTTCAAAACACTTAATTGCCATGTTGATTTTACACTATAACATGTTGGAAATTATATGTTTTGGATACATAAATTTTTATGATCATGAGCATGTTTTATCTTCATAATTGAACTTGAAAATCTATAGCAAAATCTTATCCGAATGCATGAAAGTACTAATTTCACTTTCGGATTCACTTAACAATTGGTATCCTAACAATCGGATTTTCTCATACACTTTTGAAAAATATTTTTCTAAAATGGATTTGATGAAATGATTCCTGCTTATAAATTCCATCTTGAAATATGAATGATAGTGTCTTTGCTTGCAAAGATTTGTTTCACATACATATCTCCTATGATTCATGTGCAGAAAAAGAATTTATAAATCATAATACAATGAGATTTCTTATGCAAAAATAAAGTGCTTTTGTGATTTTTTGCTAAAGAGAATAATTATTAAAATCATGATCTTGATAATTATAACATGAAGCTCTATATAAATCAAGATCGTTCATTATGCTCCCTACATTTATCAAAAAGGAGTTCTTCAAATAAAATGCAACTTGTCTTTTGATTTCATAATATTTTGTGAATTTCGAAATTAATTTTAATGACTTGATTATGAGTTTCAAGTTGACGATTTGATCTGAATAAGTTATGTCTAAATCATAATCATGATCTTGCAAAATTGAAATCACAAATAATATCTTTTGGTATTCATGAATTGATACTCACAATATGAAAGTATTGGTATTCATGACTTGATTTTGATTGAAACATTACATGCTTAAATTAATCATTCTTCTATGTTTCAAAAATTCTTTAAATGCCTTATGTGATGACTGAAAATTAATTTGCTTTATGATGAATCACGAATCATGAATTGATCTATGATATTGAAATATGTTAATCATGATTCTTGGTTATATAATTCCTTTGCCCTATTAAAAGGATTTGTTGAATGGATCATATCCTTTTTGAACTTTCTTGATATCATGACAAGATTTTGTAATATGGCCTGTATAATAATTAAAATTTTTTGGCCATTGATTACTCCCTTCTTTTCGACAAAAACAAAGGGGAGAAAGCTTTTGCTAGATAGAACATGCAAAGAAAAGCAAGTGCAATCTTGCACATGAAGCAAGTGTTGAATTGCCATGATTGAACCTAAGAATCTTGCTATGCTTTTGTGCTTATATGTTGTGATGAAAATATAGCTTCATGTTATAAAAACTTGCATATATTTTAAAATAGCTAGAGCTACTTCTCCTTTTGTTGATGATAAAGGGGGAGAAATATATGAATTGATACTATAAGTGCCATATTTGAATTTTCATCATGTTAAGATATCAAGAACTTGCATCGTAATTCTACTTGATGATATCTTGCCATGTGATGAAATGCTACGATTTGTTGCTAAAATGATGCATGCAATACTTATGCTTTCTACGTAATGTATTGCATATGATATGAACCTTGATTAAAATTGAATTCAAGGTTTATCTCAATTATGGAATTTTGAAATAAAAATGATTACTCACCTTTGTCATGATTTAGAAATTGACAGAAAGGGTTTTCCCTTCTTTTTGACAATGACTAAGGAGGAGATAACTTGCATGCACAATTCAAGAAGAAAGCAAATTTTCACTTCTCAAAAGAGAAGAAATTGCTATCTTGAACATCTTAAGAAACAAAAAGAACAAAGGTGCTATCTTGCCTATCTCAAGAAGCAAAACATGCTAACTTGCGCATCTAGCAAAGTGGACAAAATTTTCATATTTCAAGAAGCAAGAGTTGCCTTCTTGAACATCTATAATTTGCAAGCTTGCATGATGTAGAACTTGCTATCTTGAACATCTCTAATTTTCATACCAAGTGCTATCTTGTATGCTATAAAACTTGCTATATTTTCTAGCAAAATTGCATGATGATAAAACTTGATATTATGTTTTTCATGCAATGAGTTGAACCAATATCATAAACACTTGATTGTGGTACTTCTCCTTTTTGTTGATGACAAAGGGGGAGAAGTATGTTGATGACATGACATGTTATGCATAAGTTTATGATGACATGTTGCTTGGATTTTTGAATCCAAGAGTTTCTATCAATATGGCATATTGATAGGGGGAGTTTGTTTAAACTCTAGGAGTTAAGGTTAACTCCGTTTATGATGACATGTTGCTTAGATTTTTGAATCTAAGAGTTTCTATCAATAAGGCATATTGATAGGGGGAGTTTGTTTAAACTCCGGGAGTTAAGTTTAACTCCGTCATCAAGTAGTTGTCATCATCAAAAAGGGGGAGATTGTTGAATCTCGTATTTTGATGATGAAACTCCTTGATATATGTTTATGATTTAATCTGCGTTTTGAGTGACGCTGGATGCTTTGATCAGGATGAGACAATTAAAGCAGGAAAATCATGTTGTGCCAGAGGAACATGTCAGAAGATTGGACGTCGGGCCGGTGGATCGGTCGACGTATCGACAGAAGGCTTCGGGCCGTGGACTCGGGCATCGGGCCAAGAAGAGCGGGTATTGTGCCAAGGATATCGGAGTTGCGGAGTCAACTGGCCGATTGGGCAATAGGCTGCAGGAAAGGACGATGCGCCGAAGAATCAGACGAAGCGTCGAGGGACCAATGACATGCCGGACAACGTGATTAATGCTTAGGATTAATTGTCTCGATCGAAGTTTTTGTTTTACATGTGCAGGATTAACTACGATGAAAGTTAGACAAGAAGTAGGAGTTGCGCCGGAGTCAAGTTCATGATCACGTTGGGAGTTCGAGAGTTCGACGGAAGTTCGGACGGTCGTCGGAGGTTCTGCGAGAACAGATCCGAGAAGTCCAGAAGCTTGCCAAGCGAAGCTCGTCGGAACTTGCCAAGTGGATCGTCGCAAAGTCCAGGAGTTTGCCGGAAGTCCGCAGGAGCATCACCGAGGGTTCATCGGATGATCGACGGAAGTTTGCCGGAAACTCGCCGGAAGAAGCGATTGACGCACCGAAGCAAAGCTGCAGAAATTGTCTTAGATCTAATCGTAGTTAGCACGTTGATTAAGTTGGAAAATGGGAGGTGATCCCATTAGCTTAATCTTGGGGCAATTGGGCCCCTGAAAGACTGAAATTGGGCCGAATGGAGTTAACCTTTCGGACCCTGATTGCACCAGGAGGTGCAACCGCCTAGGCCAGGAGGTGGCACCGCCTGGGCTAAGCCTCCCAGTGAGACTGGGCGGTGCAACCTCCCCAGCCAGGAGGTGGCACCGCCTGAGCTCAGTCTTCGAGCAAGACTGGGCGGTGCAACGTCCCTGACAGAGAGGTGGCACCGCTTGAGCTCGGTCTTCGAGCTCTGGCAGAGAGGTGCAACCGCCTCAGTCAAGAGGTGGCACCGCCTGGGCTCAGTCTTCGAGCTCTGCTAGGCGGTGCAACCTCTCCAGTCAAGAGGTGCAACCGCCTGATCCCGGAATTCCAGGATTTGATCGTTTTGAGCTCCAAATTTGAATTGGGTTGGGGCCTATAAATACCCCACCCATTCAGCACTGAAAAGATACAGACCTACACCGAAATCTTGATCTTTTCTGTGATTCTAAGAGCTCAAAAGTGTTGTTAAGCCTTTAAGTCTCCTCCTTCTGTTCTTCAAGTTTTTGAGTTGTAAAGCGAGGAGAGAAAGGTCTGTAAAGGTTGTCTCCTGAGCCTGTCAAAAGGAGAGAAACTGTAAAAGGGCAGTTGGCCTTCGCCTATTGAAGGAAGGCCTCTAGTTGACGTCGGTGACCTCGTCGGTGGAGGAAGCCAAAAGTGGAGTAGGTCAAGACTGACCGAACCACTCTAAATCTCTGGTTTGCGTTTATTTTGAGCACTTTATCATTACTGCAAACCTCCTTCATAACTACTGTCTTCTACGCCTTCACGAACAAGTTTCTAAGTGCTGATCTGTCCGAATCTGCTTTCAGACGTAAACCAGTGTTTTCGTACGATATTTACATTGCAGTTTACGTTTACGCCTTGATTCTGCAAAACTGTCTTCTGCGCTTTTACGAACGAGTTTCTAAAGTTCAGATCCTTTTGAAACTGCGTCTAGACGTAAAATTACGTTTAGACGTAAAACTGGTCAAACTGTATTTAGACGTTTTAAACGTAAACTGAGTTTAGACGTAAATCTGCGTTTAGACGTAAATCTGCGTTTAGACGTAAATCTGCGTTTAGACGTAAAACTGCGTTTAGACGTAAACTACGTTTAAATGTAAAACTGCGTTTTAGACGTAAACTGAGTTTGGACGTAAATCTGCGTTTAGACGTAAATCTGCGTTTAGACGTAAAACTGCGTTTAGACGAAAACTACATTTAAACGCAAATTGTGTTTAGACGTAAACTACGTTTAGACGTAAACTGCACTTAGTCATAAGTTATCTTTGAGTCGGCTTTTGCTTCAAAACTGATTTTTATCGAACGAACGCAGCTTTTGTTTTTAATCGCTAAAAGATTTCCGCTGCACTAATTCACCCCCCCTCTTAGTGCTCTCGATCCTAACAATATATATATATATATATATATATATATATATATATATATATATATATATATATATATATATATTCATATATACAATAGCCAATATAAAGTGATAAAATGTCAAAAATATAATAAGCAAAAAGACTACGCGTCAAGTCACACGTGTCATCATTCACGTGATTAGCTTGCAGGAAACATATGACTAGTAATCTCCTACTTAACCTAAAGCCATAAAGCCAATCACATATGTGTCTGATTCCCATCAGACCCCTGTGACGCTCAAAGACAATCTAAGACAATGGTTTTGTCAGTGGATCTACAATGTAATCTTCGGATGTAACTCTTTCCACTCCTACATCTCCTTGGGTCATGATCTCTCTGATTAGGAAGAACCTCCTCAGAACACTTTTGATAAGACTTGGGTTCCTTCACTTGAGCAATCGCACCGTTGTTATCACAATATAAGGAAATTGGCTCCTCGCTACCCGGCACGACTCCTAGATCTGTGATGAACTTCTTCATCCAAACTCCCTCTTTTGCTACCTTTGCTGTAGTAATGTACTCCGCCTTCATGGTCGAGTCAGTAGTAGTATCTTGCTTGGAACTCTTCCAGCACACTGCTTCTCCATTCAAGGTGTACACATACCTTGAATTCGACTTGCTATCATCGATATCAGACTGAAAACTAGAGTCTGTGTAGCCTTCAACCCTGAGGCTACTACCTCCATATAGTTGTAAACGATTCTTAGTCCTTCTCAAGTACTTAATGATACACTTTACTGCTTTCCAATGCTTCAAGCCTAGATCTGCTTCATACTTGCTCGTGACACTCAGAGCATGCGCTATATCAGGCCTGGTACATAGCATAGAATACATGATATACCCTATTGCTGATGCATAGGATATCCTATCCATGTTTGCCCTTTCTTTAAGATTCTTTGGAAATATACTCCTAGAAAGCGATATCCCATGTCTCATCGGTATAAAACCTCTCTTGGAATTTTCCATGCCAAACCTTGAAACAATGGTGTCTATGTACTTAGACGAGGACTAGCCAAGCATCCTCTTGGATCTATCTCTATAGATCTGAATCCCAAAGATATAGGATGCTTCTCCTAAGTCCTTCATGGAGAAGTGTCTAGATAACCAAGTTTTTACTGTGGATAGCACTCCTACATCATTCTCAATGATCAGGATGTCATCCACATATAACACCAAGAAGGTGATAGCGCTCCTACATACCTTCTTGTACACACAAGGCTCATCTTCGTTATTAACGAAGTCATAAGATCTGATTGCCTCATCAAATCTTATGCTCCAACTTTGAGAAACTTGCTTTAGTCTATAAATGGATCTAAGCAACCTGCACACCTTATCTAGGTAGTCCTTGGACACGAATCCCTCAGGTTGTATCATATGCACCTCCTCCTCGAGGTTCCCATTGAGGAATACGATTTTCACATCCATCTGCCAGATCTCATAATCATAGTATGCTACAATAGCCAAAAGAATTCAAATAAATTTTAGTATTTCTACGGGTGAGAAGGTTTCGTCATAGTCAACATATTGCCTTTGACGATACCCCTTAGCCACTAGCCTTGCTTTATAAGTCTCTACCTTTCTATCTACTCCGATCTTTTTCTTAAAGATCCACTTGTAACCGATGGGTACAATACCCTCGCGCATCAACTAGGTTCCAAACCTTGTTGGAGTACATGGAATCCATCTTAGAATTCATGGCTTCTTGCCACTTCTCAGAGTCTATACTCATAATAGCCTCCTTATAGGTCTGAGGATCAATATCATGAACATCCTCTCCTCTAATATGTCCCACATATCTTTCAAGAGGATGGGATACTCTGGCGGACCTATATAAAGTTGGAACTTGTGTATTAGGCACTTGAACAGACTCGAGTTGTAAAGTGGTGCTTGAGCTAGGTTCTCTAACCTCGCTCAATTCTATCATGCTCCCATTGTCTCCACCAAGAATGTATTACTTCTCAAGGAACATCGCTCTTTTAGCTACAAAGACCTTTTGGTCCTCGAGATGATAGAAATAATATCCACAAGTTTCCTTGGGGTATCCCACGAACTTGCACCACACCATCCTTGATTCCAACTTATCGGGGTTGTGTCTTTTAACGTAGGCAGGGCAGCCCCAAATCTTAACAACCTTAATGTTGAATCTCAGATTTTGATGATGAAATCAATTGATGGGTTAATTGATCTAATCCATATTATTGAGTTAAGTGTGCAGGATTAACTACAATAGTTAGAAAACATAAAGCAAGTCTACAGGAGTCAAGTTCGATAGGTGTTCGAGAGTCCGAAAATTTGTCAAAAATGCTATCGAAACCAACCGAGAAGAAATCGAGGACTTATCATAATTTTTGGAAGTCTACCTAAGAGATCGTCGGAGGTTAACGGAGATCACCAAGAAGGCTCGGCTACTCGAAGAACTCGCCACAAGATCGGGAGCCTACTGGGAGTCCACCGGAAGAAATCCAAAGCTGTATCGGAAGTCCGCCGGAAGATCGCCGGAAAGCTCGTCGGAAGGAGACTCGACGTTTTCCAGTTAAAAACTTGCTTAGGACTATATTTTTAGTTGCGTAGTTTGCATGTAATTAGGGTTAGGATTAAGGGATAATCCTATATCCTAGTTAGGGGCCAACTGGGCCCGATATTACTTGGTTTGGGCTAGATTTGAAGCCCATCTAATGACCCGTAGGGTCGGGCGGTGGTACCGCTAGACTAGGTGGTGGCACCGCCCAGAACCCGAAAGATTGAGCGGTGGAACGATCGAACTGGGCGGTGGCACCCCCACCGACAGGCGATGGCACCGCTAGTAAACGATCAATGTGATATTGACAAGCGGTGGCACCACCACCGACAGGCAGTGGCACCGCTAGCTTCGAGAAACCAAGAGAATTCAAATTTGGAGCTCAAATTTGAATCCTCTTGGGGCCTATAAATACCCCTTAATTCTCAGCTGAGATAACAACTTTTGAGAAGCATTAGATTGAGATAAAAGCCTTTGTAAAGTTTTTGGCAAGCTTTGTTTTCAATTGCTTGAGTGTTTACCTCCTTCCTTTTCGTTGAAGATTTGTAAGAGTGTGAACCATTTGTAAAAAGTTGTAAGAGGGGTATTTGTCCTTCCCCTTCAAAATGATTTGCTAGTGGAAGTTGGGAGCCTCATCGAAGAAGGCTTCACAAGTGGATGTAGGTTATTTGACCAAACCACTTTAAATTGATGTGTTCCTTGAATATGTGAGTACTTACCTTTTTGAAATTGTTATTTACACTACAGCAAGCTTTCATTTTCATCTTCTCACTTTACTCAAGTTACTGTCAAATCGAAATCTCCTCGTATTTACGAATTAGTTTTCAAACTTATAAGTTTTAATTTGCTGCACTAATTCACCCCCCCCCCCTCTTAGTGCCGCTCCGATCCAAACAATTGGTATTAAAGCTATGTTCACTCTCATATTTGGTTTAATACCCAAGAGATATGGCTTACTACGGCATGCATTAGGGTCATTTTATTACACGCCCACCCATGTTTAATGAGTCGGATTACACGTATTGGAAAACTCGTATGAGGATCTTCCTCATTTCCATGGATTTCGAGCTTTAGACTATTGTCGAAAATGAATTTCAAAAATCTTCTCTTCCAATGAGCGAATAGGATGAATCGGAGAATAAAGTTTTTGCTTTAAACGCAAAGGCTATGAATGTCCTGTTTTGTGCATTAGACAAAAATGAATTCAATCGCATTTCAATTTGTGATTCAGCTTTTGATATTTGGAGAACTCTTGAGGTCACTCATGAAGGCACTAGTTGAGTGAAAGAATCCAAAATTAATATTCTTGTGCACTCTTATGAACTTTTTCGAATGAAACTAAGTGAGTCCATCGGAGACATGTACACCAGTTTCACGGATGTCATCAATGGACTCAAAGCTCTTGGTAAAGATTTTTCTAACTTTGAACTTGTAAATAAAATCTTAAGATCCCTTCCTAAAAGTTGGGATCCAAAAGTTACGGCTATTCAAGAGGCAAAGGACCTTAAAACATTTCCTCTTGAAGAACTTATTGAGTCTCTAATGACTTATGAAATGACGTGTCATGCTCATGAAAAGCTCGAGAACCCCCTTCCAAAGAACAGGAAGGATATGGTGCTCACATCACAAGAAGACAACTTGAAAGGAACATTAAGTGATGAGGACAGTGACAATGACATTGCACTTTTAACTCAAAAATTTTAAAAATTTATAAGAAAGAATAAATTTAAAAATAATACCAAAAACATACTTGAACATAAAAAGGACCAAGTGATATGCTACGAATGCAAAAAGCTGGGACACTTAAAAAATGAATGCCCCCAAGCCAAGAAAAAGCAACCAAAGAAGAAGAAAGCTCTAAAAGTGACTTAGGACGATTCAAGTGATTTCGAAAGTGAAGAAGCTAGGAACAAAGAGGAGGCAAACTTCGAGCTAATGGCTTTGGGAGAAGAGGTATGTGATTTAATTAATGAAGATTTATCTTTCGATGAACTTTCTATTGCTTTTCATGAATTATTTGATGAGTGTAGAACTATTAGAAAGAAGTTTAATATCTTAAAGAAAGAGCATATCTTACTACAAAATAAGCTTGATAGTCTTCAAACTCCTCCATGCTCTAAGTGTGAACATTTAGAAGCAATAAAAAAATGAAAACTTGCTACTTAAAAAGACCTTAAACAAGTTTAAGGTTAGTAGCAAGGGATTGGACATGATCCTTGCAAACAATGGTCACATCGCAAATAGAAGTGGAATTGGTTTTGTGAGAAGATCTCACCAAAATCCTACCACTTTCATTAAAGGACCCACATTACATGTTTCACCTTATTTGAAATGTAACTTTTGTTGTAAATTCGGACATGTTGCTTACAAATGCCCATTTAGGAAAATTAGTCCACATAAATTAATATGGGTTCCTAAAGGAACTATAAATAGTTTAATAATGAATAACCAAATTGGTAGATCAATTTTTGAGGCACCCAAAATCAAATGGGTACTTAAAAACCATTCTCTTTTTGTAGACAAACCCACAAGCTAGGAGCAAGAGATGATATCTCGATAGTGGATGCTCAAGATACATGACTGGAGATCCATCTCATTTCTCTATGCTTACTAGTAAAGAAGAAGGGCACGTCACCTTTGGAGACAACAACAAAGGCAAAATCATTGGCAAGGGAACCATATGTAACAAATTAAGTTTTTCTATTGATAATGTGTTACTAGTTGATGGATTGAAACATAATCTTTTAAGTATTAGTCAATTATGCGATAAGGGTTATATTGTTAGATTTGAATCTAATGTGTGCATTATTAAAAAACCAAACAATAACGTGTCAATGATTGCTTTGAAACAAATAATGTCTACACCATCAACCTTGATGAACTAAGTAATGAAATGTGCCTCTCCTCTTTAAATGATGATGCTTGGCTTTGGCATAGGAGATTAGGCCATGCAAGTATGAAACTAATATCTAAGATCTCATCTAGAGAATTAGTACGGGGGATTCCCAATATGAAGTTTGTTAAGGACAAAGTATGCGATGCGTGTCAACTAGGTAAACAAATAAAAACTAGTTTCAAACCAAAAAATCAAATTAGCACCACTAGACCATTACAATTAATCCACTTAGACTTATTTGGACTAATTGACATGACAAGTTTAGGAGGAAGCAAATATGTCTTTGTAATTGTAGATAACTATACTAGATACACTTGGACCTATTTCTTGGCTCACAAAAGGGATTATTTCAAATGTTTCTTTAAATTTTGTAAACTCACTCAAAAAGAAAAAGGCTTCATGATTTTTTCAATTCGGAGTGATCATGGTGGCGAATTTCAAAACCGTACTTCCAAAGTTTTTGTGAATCTAATGGATATAACAACAACTTCTCCACTCCAAGAAATCCTCAACAAAATGGAGTATTTGAAAGAAAAAACAGAAACCTACAAGAAATGACAAGAACTATGTTGAATGAACATAGTCTACCCAAGTATTTTTGGGCCGAAGCCGTTAATACGGCTTGCTACGTCATGAATAGGGTTCTAATAAGACCGTCTCTATAAAAAACTTCCTATGAATTATGGAATAACAAAAAACCAAATATTTCTTATTTTAAAGTTTTCGGTTGCAAATGCTTTATTTTGAATGAAAATGATGCTTTAGAAAAATTTAATGCCAAATCCGATAAAGGCACCTTTCTTGGTTACTCTTCCGTTTCTAAGGCTTTTCGTGTTTTTAACTAAAGAACCTTATTATAGAAGAGTCTATTCATGTAGTTTTCAATGAAAATTTTAGAGTTAAATAAAAATGATTTTGATTATGACCTTGGTTTTGAAAATTTGAATTTAAATGAACTCCCTCCTCAAAATAGCAACTTGGATTCATCTTCTTCCTTACTTAAGGAATGAAAGTATGTGGATGCTCATCCAAAGGAGCTAATTCTAGGAGATACATCAAAAGGGGTTCAAACTCATTCTTCCTTCAAGAATTTTTGTGCTAACGCCACCTTCCTTTCTCAAATCGAACCTAAATGCATTGACGAGGTCTTAAAAGATGATTCTTGGGTCATTTCAATGCAAGAGGAATTGAACCAATTTGAGAGGAATGAGGTATGGAAGCTTGTTCCTAGACTTAGTAACCAATTAGTCATTGGTACTAAGTGGGTCTTTAGAAACAAGCAAGATGAATGCGGTATCGTGGTTAGAAACAAGGCTAGACTAGTGGCCAAAGGTTTCAACCAAGAAGAAGATATCGACTACGAAGAAACCTTTGCTCTTATGGTAAGATTAGAAGCCATTAGGATGCTCCTTGCCTATGCTAGTGGTAATGATTTTAAACTATTTCAAATGGATGTCAAAAGTGCCTTCTTGAATGGTTTTATTTCCGAAGAAGTATATGTCGAACAACCTCCCGGATTTGAAAATTCTCTTCTTCCTAATCATGTATTCAAGTTGACTAAGGCTCTCTATGGCTTGAAACAAGCTCCTAGAGCTTGGTATGAAAGGCTTAGTTCCTTTCTTATTTTAAATAATTTTACCAAAGACAAGGTTGATACTATATTATTTATCAAACACTTTGAAAATAATTTTCTTATTGTGCAAATTTATGTTGATGATATTATTTTTGGTTCTTCCGATGAGTCACTATGTGAATCATTTGCCAAGTGTATGAGTCATGAATTTGAAATGAGATTAATGGGTGAATTAACCTTCTTTTTAGGATTGCAAATTAAACAACTTAGTGATGGTATATTTCTTAATCAATCTAAATATACATTAGAATTGTTAAAACGATTTAACATAGATGGTTCTAAAGCGATAAACACTCCTATGAGTACTTCGACTAAGTTACATATGGATGAAAATGGTGAAAAGTTTGATAAAAAAACGTATAGGGGAATGATAGGTAGTCTACTTTACCTCACCGCGACTAGACCAGATATCATGTTTAGTGTAGGACTTTGCGCTAGGTTTCAATCTAATCCTAAATTATCTCATCTTAAGAGTGTTAAAAGAATTTTTAGATATCTTAAAGGAACTCCCAATTTAGGATTGTGGTATCCGAAATCCGATAAATTTGATTTAATAGCTTATGTAGATGCCGATTTTGGCGGATGCAGGATAGATAAAAAAAGTACATCCGGAACATGCCAATTTCTAGGACATGCACTTGTTTCTTGGACTTTCAAGAAACAAAATTCAGTTGCACTATCTACGACGGAAGTCGAATACATTACTACAAGTGCATGCTGTACACAAGTTGTTTGGATAAAGAATACATTGGAAGACTATGGAATTTACTTGAAAAACATACCCATAAAATGTGATAATACAAGTGTCATTTGTCTTACCAAAAATCTAATTCAACACTCTAGAACTAAGCATATCGACGTTAGGCATCATTTCATAAACGATCATGTCCTTAACAATAATGTCATTCTAGAGTTTATTGACATAAAGCATCAATTAGCAGACATTTTTACAAAAGCCTTAGATGAAGACCAATTTGATTTCATTAGAAGGAAACTAGGCATGTTAAATTGTCCCTGAGAATAAACTTGATTAAATGTATTTTCTGAAGAGTTTTTCATCCTCTTTCTGTTTTTTCGTCGATTTGATTTCTTCCTTCTCTTTCGATTCCAAATGACATATTAAAGCGCAATCCAAACCAAACACCTCTGAAAAACAAAAAGGGGGAGGAAAGAAATTTGTTTTCCTTCTCCTTTGGCATGCCAGTGATGCCACTGCCAGAACCGGCGGTAGCACCGCCTGAGCGCTCGGTCGCCAAGCGGTGGCACCGCTCGAGAATTCCCTTATAAGAGAAGGGGTTAGGGCCGGCGGTGGAACCACCCCCAACCCGTGAGACCCCTCCCTAGAACTCCCACAACACTCTCTAAACCTCTCTAACCCCCATTCTAACATTTAGAAGTCTAAGAGAGGGATTCTTGTTGGTTCAAGCTCTCTATCTTCCAAGGAATTCTCCATAAGGTAAAATCTGAAATCTTTCCTTTCTCTTCTCATTATTTTGCCTACTCTTCATAGTTTCATATACTTGATCTATCATCTTGTTTAGATAATGGCACCTAAGAGATCAACAAGAACAAAAGGGAAGAGGGTAGAAGGAGATTCATATGACCAAAACCTTTTTAGATCTAATGAAGTAGCTCTTAGATTTTCAAATTTCGAAACAAGAACTATACATAATGGTAAACATGTTGATATAGATGAACTTGGAAACCTAGAACCCATTAGATGGTTTGCACATTTAGATGCCTTACCTCTCCTACCAATCAATGAACCAATTTATCCTAGGTTAGTTAGGCTATTTTATGTAAACTTATGTGTGGATAATGATAGACTAAGTACCTACCTTTTAGGAATACAAATTCAAATCTTTGATAGTACTATTTGTGAACTAATTGGAATTACTTAAAAAAGATAGGGGTTGTTACTTTAGAAATAAATAGGATGTCAATGTAATCGGAGCAACTTACTCCGAAGCCTTAGAAACTATTTTTAAAAATCCGAACCTAGGCATGATACCCAAAAGTTGCGAGCACTCACTACCCTTTAACTCTAAAATTCTTCATCACATCATGACTAGCATACTACTTCCCAAGCAATTTCATCTTGATGAAATGAGTCAAATAGAGCTAAGCACCATATATTGGATTATGACCGGACAACATAATTATTTTGGATACTTAATCTGGCAACACATGCAGGATATAATAGCTAAAGACACTATGTTACCATATGGGGGGCTAATCACTTGATTAATACTTGCCCATGACATTTGTGTCTCGCTTGATGAAGAAACAATTCAAGTTGATCGATTTAACACCATCAATAGAAATCTACTGAAAAGACTAAGGTGCACATTTAGCAATGGTATATGGGTTAGGCAACCTAGAAGGACTGATCCAATTCCCCCACTAGTAGAACACCTAGAAACACCAATTTTTAGAGGAAATGAATCTCCTCCTCCTAGTCCCTTCGGTGCAGCACCTTTAGCTCCTGCTTCATCTTCTGAAGAACTCACTATGGTAGAATTACATCAGATCAAATCACAACAAGAACAACTCAAATCACAGCAAGAGCAAATTCAAATTCAACGAATTAAAATTTTGAAGGAACTACAACAAATGAATCAAAAAATAGATGACATGTATAAGAACTATGGATTTCCTCCTAAGGATTAATCGATATGCCTTCTAATTTTGTTACCTTGACATATGATCCTTGTATGATTACTCTTAATGCCAAGTTAAACTTTTGCCATCTTCTTTCTTTTGTATGAAAGCTATGCTATTTTAAACGAATGTTGAATTTTTCAAATATGATGAATTTTGAATGTTTGCTTATTTCTTTCTACTAAGATGAAAGCCATGCTGTTGTATAATCTTATGAATGCCGAATGATCAATCTTCATGGTGAATTTTCAATCACAAATTGTATACTTAAAAGTCTCGTCTCCTTTTTGTTGATGACAAAGGGGGAGAAGAATAAGTAAAAGATTGATGAATTGTATGCCAATGTGATAGCATGACTTATATGACTTACAAAAGCTTGTGTTAATGCAAATGTCTTATATGCATCGATAGCATGACTTATATCAATTGCAAGAGCCTGCATTAATACAAGAAGAATGAAGTAAAATATTGATGAATTATATGCCAATGTGAAAGCATGACTTATATAAATAGCAAAAGCTTGTGTATTGCAAAGGACTTATCTGAATTGCAAAAACCTGTGTAAATGTCCTAAACACATCACAAAACTCCTTGAGAATATTGCAAGCTTTTAGATTGCTTAATCTTACCTTACATTTATATCATGAGATTCTTGTTGAAAGTTCATATCTCTTGTTGAAATAAAAATTATCTTTTATCATTCGACTTGAAAATAATCTTCATAGCTTGAAATTATGAGAAATACGAAGTTTCGTATTTGCTCATGTTTATTGAGAATAATGATAAGTTCAACGAATAGAACTTATCGGCTTAGGCTTGAATTCAAAGAGATTGAATTCAAGTATTTTTATCTTCTCATAATATGACATATAGATAGGGAGAGTTATGTTTAACTTCGTCATCAATTAATTATCATCATCAAAAATGGGGAGATTGTTGAATCTCAGATTTTGATGATGAAATCAATTGATGGGTTAATTGATCTAATCCAAATTATTGAGTTAAGTGTGCAGGATTAACTACGATAGCCTAAAAACATAAAGCAAGTCTACTGGAGTCAAGTTCGATGGGTGTTCGAGAGTCTGAAGATTTGTCGGAGATTCTACCGGAACCAACCGAGAAGAAATCGGAGACTTGTCATATTTTTCGGAAGTCCACCTAAGAGATCATCGGAGGTTCGCGGAGATCACCAAGAAGGCTCGGCTACTCAGAGAACTCGCCATAAGATCGGGAGCCTATTGGGAGTCCGCCGGAAGATCGCCGGAAGGAGACTCGAGGTTTGCCGATTAAAAACTTACTTAGGACTATGTTTTTAGTTACGTAGTTTACATATAATTAGGGTTAGGATTAAGGGATAATCCTATATCCTAGTTAGGGGCCAACTGGGCCCAATATTACCTGGTTTGGGCTAGATTTGAAGCCCATCTAATGACCCGTAGGGTCGACCGGTGGAACCGTCGGACCGGGCGGTGGTACCGCCGGATTGGGCGGTGGCACCACCTAGAACCCAAAAGATTGAGCGGTGGAACCATCGGACTAGGCGGTGGCACCGCCCAACACCCGAGAGGTCGGGCGGTGGCATCGCTAGTAAACGGTCAATGTGATATTGACAGGCGGTGGCACTGCCAGCTTTGGGAATCCAAGAGAATTTAAATTTGGAGCTTAAATTTGAATCGTCTTAGGGCCTATAAATACCCCTCAATTCTCAACAGAGATAACAACTTTTGAGAAGCATTAGATTGAGACAAAAGCCTTTGTAAAGTTTTTGGCAAGCCTTGTTTTCAATTGCTTGAGTGTTCACCTCCTTTCTTTTTGTTGAAGATTTATAAGAGTGTGAACCATTTGTAAAAAGTTGTAAGAGGGGTATTTGTCCTTCTTATTCAAAGTGATTTGCTAGTGGAAGTTGGGAGCCTCAACGAAGAAGGCTTCACAAGTGAATGTAGGTCATTTGACCGAACCACTTTAAATTAGTGTGTTCCTTGAATGTGTGAGTACTTACCTTTTTGAAATTGTTATTTACACTGCAGCAAGCTTTTGTTTTCATCTTCTCACTTTACTTAAGTTACTATCGAATCGAAATCTCCTTGTATTTACGAATTCAGTTTCAAACTTACAAGTTTTAATCCGCTGCACTAATTCACCCCCCGCTCTTAGTGCCGCTCCGATCCTAACACTGAAGATCGGGCTTCTTTCCTTTCCATATCTCATATGGTGTAGACACTACCGACTTAGTTATAACTATGTTTAGAAGGTAAGCTACAGTCTCTAGGGCATATCCCCAAAATGAGATGAATAGGTCAGCAAAACTCATCATGGACTGTACCATATCTACCAGCTTATGATTCCTCTTTTCAAATACACCATTGAGCTGAGGTGTATAAGGAGGTGTCCATTGGGATAAAATCCCATGGTCCTTGAGGAACTGAGTAAACTTTGTACTTAAGTATTCATCTCCTCGATCTAATCAAAGAGACTTGATACTCATTCCAGTCTGGTTCTCCACTTCATTCTTATACTCTCTGAATTTTCCAAAAGCCTTGGACTTGTACTTCATTAAGTATACATGTCCATACCTTGAGAAATCATCAGTAAAGGTAATGAAGTAAGAGTAACTATCAATGACATAAGTTGACAAGGGTCCACATATATCACTATGTATGAATTCCAGCAGCTCAGTAGATCTCTCTCCAGTTCCACTAAATAGAGAGTTTATTAGTTTTCCATGAAAGTAAGGCTTGCAAGTTGTATATGACTCATAGTCGAATGGATCTAGATATTCATTCTTTAGCAACTTTTGAATCCTTCCCTCATGGATATGACCTAGCCTACAATGTCACAGGTATGCACTGTTCACCTCATCTCATTTCCTCTTAGACACACTTACATTCATGATTTATGGAGTAGTGTCTAGCATAAAAAAACCATTATACAATATTCCTCTCGCCAATCTCCTTGACTTTGCTAGAATCTACAACAAATTACAGATGTGATAAACATTGCCGGTATCCAATACCAATGCACTATCACAAAAATCTTACAACTAGAGATTGATCATGAATGTACCTGAAGCTTCTCCAAGCTTTTGTTTCACCCTCTCTACAAGGTACTATTTACAATTCCTCTTCTAGTGCCCATCTTTTCTGTAGTGGAAGCACTAGCCTTTGTCCTTTGTCGGGTCTTTTTCAGCAACCTTTGCTTTACCTAGTCTGCTCTTGCCATTGCCCTTCTTAAGCGACTTTTTTGCTCTCCTTTTCTTTTTGGTCTCACTAGTGTAGAGAATTGGCTTCTCTTTCTTAATAGTGCTCTCCACCTCCCTCAATATATTAAGGAGCTCCAAGAGAGTCACCTCAAGCTTGTTCATATTAAAATTCATTATGAACTGTGAAAATGAATCTGGTAGGGACTGAAGCACAAGATCCACACACAGGTTATCTTCTAAGACCATTCCTAGACCTGTGAGTTTCTCTATCCACTCAATCATCTTTAGGACATGGTTCTGGACCGATGTCCCCTCAATCATCCTAGCATGGAATAGGCTCTTGGATATCTCATATCATTGAGTCCTTCCCTATTCTACAAATAGTTTATGGACATGTAGGAGAATGGATCTGGCATCCATCTTTTCATGTTGTCTCTATAACTGGAGTCATGGAGCCTAACATATAATACTGAGCAAGAGTGGAGTCATTAATGTACTTCACGTAGCGAGCCATCCCATTCTCGCTTGCCCCTTCCTTAGACATAGGCATCACTGTATCAAGGATGTACGCGATTTTCTCCATCGTGAGAACAATTCTTAAGTTGTGGAGTCAATCCATATAATTTGGACCAGTGAGGCGGTTGACATCAAGTATGCCACGTAAGGGATTTGAAAGCGACATTTTCTAAAAATAAAGATGCAATAAAAATAAATAACATGTATATTTTATAAAAATAAATAATCAAGATATTAACTTCTATCTTAACATGCTCCCACTATTTTATTGGCAAGTCATGCGACACCCTGATCACATGAAATGAAAGTCTCCAACAGACTTCTATTGGGGATCAGGATCTAATCAGCATCTTAGTATAACCTCGAGGGACTCAACCAATTACACTAAGCTCAAAAAGTAGGCAACTCTTGCCGATCACAACTCCTTATGATTCCCATCCTGTTCGGCCTCCGAATCATCATGGTCTCGAGGGACTCGACCAACTATGATGTTTAGTTAAGTCAACACCATCGTTACAAGATGAGCCTGTTTCGATAATATACCCTCGAGGGACTCGACCAAATATACCATGTCCTCAAGTCACCGGTGACATCTCTATGCCATAGGCAAGATAGCAAATCGCGATATAGGTGAGCCTCGAGAGACTCGACCAACTCAACCTACACCGGGAATCGGTCCTTACCTATAACGATGGAATGCCACATGAGTCAATCTAATTGCCTCATGTTTACCAACTTAATATTATTGAGAGAGGGGTTTCTATGATTTAGTCTCATAATATGATATGTCACACATATATATATTTAATATATATCTACATCGCATGCAAATATATATGCATATCTAGCATGTGTATAAGTAATCACACCCGATGATCATAGACCATAGCCTAATGTGATCAAGCCTGAGCTAGTGGGCCTAATCACTAACATTAAGATCTATGTGTGTAGCGGTGCATCTCCATAACCTGTGATAATCCATCTCGTCCTCGTCGGTTCCGTCGACATTTCGACGCATCTTCATGCATCGCGATCGTCCATCTTGTGGGTCCCACTATCGCTTCCACGCTCCCGTTGCGCCTCTTCGTGTGATTACAACTTAATCATAGGCACGTAGGCCCGACAATAAATGAGAAATAAAATGAAGGCTCGCAAGCCCCAATAATAATAATCACAAGTACACACATCACATGGTCCATGATCATCCGTCTACATATCATACATCATATGTATAAATCATTATTATTTAGGACTACTAGATAATAATAAAAAATAATAATCAATTAAATATTTTAATTAATTAAT